>NC_140590.1:620850779-621463279 GCF_964204655.1 Triturus cristatus | reverse complement strand
TCCCATAGGATCTGTTGTCGCAGCTACAGCCCAAACCGCTGAACGGAATTACACCAAATTTGGCAAAGAGGTAGTCCTCAGTTCAGACTCGTGCCATTTGCATAAATGGTGTGAATCCGTTCAGTAGTTCCTGAGAAAATTAGAGTTAAAAGTAAATATATATCTATGGCCGGGGAGAATCCGCAGACGCTACACGCACCGAGCGCGCACCCTCCCCGAACCGAGCGCGCACCCTCCCGATCGCGCGCTGAATACTAATTGGCTGTCGAGTGTGTCTACATTCGAAACCAGGAACTGTTGGTGGCCATTTTCTGCCTCGGTAGAAGCGAGGCTGAAGAAGCAAGGGGAATAAGTGCGTAAAACATATAAAGGGGGCAGAGTGGAAATACTCTGACCCTGTAGAGGTGCTTAGGGAGTCCCAGAAGGACCCCCTGGGGCACCCTTTTTAAAAAACTGCGAAATGCGCGCACGGTGCGCGCATCCTATCGCGTTTGGTGCACGGATCCAAGGAAAAATCTTTTTTTTTTAAAAAGACAAGAAATCATTGGTTGTATGAAAACTTTCTACACTGAAAGGTAGGGTGTATATTTCTGTTTTTTAAAGGCATGATTCTTATTGGTTAACAAAAACTGATTGTAAGGAACATTATATATGATAAGCTGATATGTTGCAAAGTCAAGCACACTTGCTGTCTTGTTTAGCAACATTGTGTGCTGAACTTGTGACCTGTGTGCTCAGTGCAGTGTTCCTTGACCTGTTTCTATGGTAACAGGCAGAAGGCAGATTGGGGGAAGGGTTGAAATGTATTTCATTTGGAAAGGGTTGAAATGTTTAACCAATAGAAATGTGTTTGCTTTTGAATTTATGGGTGAAGGATTGTGATTTGATGTTTACATGTATATGTGTGGAAAATGAAAGGGAAACTTTTCCATTCTTTGTTTTTGCTGAGAGGTGCACAGTGCAGAGATTCTGTACAAGAAAATCTGGTGTGTGATTGATATACTTCTTAATCTACAAAACAACTTGAAAGGTGAGTTATTTAATTGTGAGGGGATGTATGTAGACTAATTTGATTTTAATCAGACTAATGTATTTCTCCTGCTAAAGTGTAGGGAGTACTTTTTTTCTCTACAATCTTATTGACAGTGTGTGTGCATGTAGAAACCATTCTGTGATAAGCATTTGTGTTTTTCATGTGTTTGCAGACAGATAACTGTGCTGTTTTTATATTTTGGTAGAATTAGAAACCAGTCATTGTTTATGAATTTGTGAAATGAGTTATGTTTCTATATTAAAATGTAGTACTCCTTCTAGATGAAGAAATGTGTTTTGGTATAGTGCAAGGGATAGTGCTGTTTGTCTAGAATCACACAGTGCGTAAGTGTGCATTTGGGAACCACTGTGAGAGAAGCATTTGGTAACATCGTGTATTTTCTGGCAGATAACTCTTTTAAAACTGGTCATGTCAAGTTTTAGCAGCATTAGAAGCCAGTCTTTGCTTATGCGTTGATTAAATGAGTCCTGCTTTGACACTAATGTGCTGTACTTAAATATGTAGATTGTGTGCAGTACCCTTACCTCTTCTAGACTAGTGAATGAGTTTTGGTAAACTGCTAGGGATAGTGTTGCTTGTCTAAAATCACACCGAGTCTGTGTACATTTGGGTAAGGATTGTGATAGAAGCATTTGGTAACATGGTGTATTTGCTGACAGATAACGGTTTTAAAATCGGACATGTTGTCAAGTTTTAGTAGCTTTAGAAGATATTCTTTGCTTATGCATTGATAAAATGAGTCCGGGTTTGACACTAAAGTGCAGTACCATGTACTATTCTCTTCACTGTGCCAGAACTGAAAATTTAAAAGTTTTATCCAGGCACTGTCCTAGCAGTAGTCTGATGATTTAGTCAGTTTCCAAGTACTCATTTTGTGAACCATACATTACCACATAGACTGCTTCAAATGTCTATGCAGTTGGCATGCAATCTTCTAACATACTATACACTTGTCTTTCACATCTTCAATTCCCTAGTCAGTATCCATACAGTCCAGCAAACATCCTGTCACTCCCTTTGCACTCCTCTAGTGACCCATTCAGTACCAAGTACTAATCCATTCACTGTATCAAAAGCCAACCACTTATAAATTCACCCAGACACTCTCTTTGCTGTACTCTAATCATTTCGTCAGTTCCCAAGTACTCATGCAGTGAGCCAGGCCTTAGCCCATAGACTGCTTGAAATGCCTATTCACTATGCATGCAAGCCTCTAACCACTTACACAGTTGTCTTTCACACCTTCAATTCCCCAGTCAGTATTCATACACTTCTAGCAAACACCCTGTCACTCACCCAGTGTGTCTCCTTATAGTACTGTAATCATTCAGCCAGTTAGCATGTAGTCTTTTAGTGAGATAGGCTTTAGGGCATGAACTGCTTCAAAGTAGTATGCACTATGCATGTAGTGTTTTAACCATCGTCAGACTTGTGGTTCAGGGCTATAGTTTGTCAGTTTTTATATAACATGTGTTTGTACAGTAATGGAATAGTATAAATTTGAAAGTTATTAATATACATTTATTTGTGATTCTTTTTTACAGATACAGAATAGGAGTGTTTCTCATCCGTTTGCACTCTTCTCGTGCAAGATTGTTTGGATGAAGGGTCCTTCGGTGTTTCATCATACTTGCCGTGCAAGTATTTCTTGTTAGGATCCCCTTGCAACAGAACTCTTTTGCAAATCTTGCACGTGACAAAGGTGGCATTGATCTTAGTTTGCCCCTCGGGAAAAGTAAAAAATTTCCACACCACTGAAGGAAAACGTTGTGGGCGTGGTGCGTCCTCCAAAAATTCATTCTTAGATTCGGTGAATATTTTAAAGCGACAACATTTACAGTTTTTGTAAGTTAAACTTATAAAATTTTGTTAGCTGTAAGCATTTTATATATATCTGATTTGTATCTTGTGGTATTTTGTTGAGAATAGCATGTTGGTTTTTTTTTAACAATCTTTTTGATTGTTTTTTTTTTGCCCGTTGTTAAGTGATGAGTACGCTTGAAATCACTATTTTTAGTGAAATTTAATATATTCTGAGAACAGCAAGAAAAGGCAAACAAATTACTTGGTGGAAATTATGCTGTGTTGTAAGAAATGTATTATTTCATGCTATCATTTTTTTCCCTTTCCTTTCACAGATCCAAATTTAAAAATAAGCAATTTATTTGAATTTAGATTGCAATGAAAATCTGAAAAAAATGTATACCATTTTTTATTGCTATTACTGTGAAGGTAAGTTTAACTAAGTCTCAATATGCAGAATGAGGAGGTCTGCAAGAAGCTACAAAGTTGAAACACGTTTCTAAAAACACTCTGTTTATACCTATGTAGTTTTGAAATCTGACCATAATCAGATATCATGTGACCTGCAAAAAAAGAGATTTGAGGGGTTCATAATATTTCCCATTGTAGCTATTGAAGGACCGCAATCATTTCAATCATTCTTCTTTGAACATCTTTGCAGACAAAACTCTGCGCTTAAATTCTATCATTCGCAATTATTAAACTGGAAATATGTCACTTTTTGTAACATAGTTATTGCGCAAGACACTCTTTCATATTTACAAAGAGAGGAAAAGGCACTGTGCACTTTTTATACTCCATGTAAATACAACCTCATTATGCACACCAGTTTGCGTTGAAAGGGTGTTCTATAAGTGTTATTGTGCATGATTGCACTGAATACTCTTAGAACAAGACACATGTCTAGATTTGTCAGAAATCATGAATCTCGATTTGTGTGTGAATGCTGCACCATTCTAAAATTGGTGTAGGAAAGCACAACAAGGAGAAAGTTTTCATTTCTCCACATTTTTATATCTTCAATGCATGCTACAATGCTCAGCATACATTGAAGGAGAAAAATGCATTTTCTCATTGTTTGTGTGCAGGAAGGTGTGTCTTCCTGCACAAAAACAAACAGCTCATGACACAGATATCCTTGCACTATGGTGCAAGGGTGCCTGTGTCACCACATGGCTGCAGTTTAAGCAGTCGTGCAGAGAGAAGCATAGATTTGCAACATATTTATGTACATATGTTGCATCCCTGTGCTTCGGAAGTACTACAGCACACTATAGTTAAAGAGGTTACTGTGTGATGCTGCAGCACTTCCTCATAGTTCTGCACTTATACATTCACTATTCGCTGCGAATGCATTCATTCACTCAATTACATACTACACATACATTCATCTAAACTGTCACACACTAACAAAGAAATTGAGCTCTTTTTTGAACCAGAAAAGTTAGTTCTTAGAAGAACTTTTTTTTTCCTTCTTTTATATTTTTTTGGGTTTTCTGAACAATTTTTTAATTTTGGGGGTTTTTCTGCAAAAAAACAAAAACAAAACAGGAGGAACCAAACTATGAACTTCAGGGAACAATAAAAAAAAAAAATAGCAAATGTGACTTTCTTGCCGGCGGCAGATCAGATCGATCGACTGTTCACCGTATCACAAAGTCGTATTGCACTTAGTGCAGAGCACTTTTAAATATTGAAATTAAGGACGGATGTCCAAGTTTTTGGCTGATGGATGCACTCTTGAAGTGCTCGGCTGCGATGAGGTGGAAGGCGCAGGAGTGTTTCTCATCCGTTTGCACTCTTCTCGTGCAAGATTGATCGGATGAAGGGTCCTTAGGTGCTTCATAATACTCGCCGTGCCGCACGAGTATTTCTTGTTAGGATCTCCTCGTGACAGCACTCTTTTGCAAATCTTGCACGTGACCAAGGTGGCATTTGTCTTTGTTTGCCCCTCGGGAAAAGAAAAAAAAAATCCACACCACTGAAGAAAAACGTGGTGTGCGTGGTGTCTCCTCCAAAAATTCATCCTCAGATTTATGAGGAGATGCAGGTGATGCCTGCTGCCCTGAAGCCATTTTTGGCAGAAAAATGTTAGAGCTACGTGTAAACTTAGTCTAAAAAAATCTTCTTCTCTGCAAAGAGATGCTCCTCCAAAGAAGGTCAAAGAAGAATGATTGAATTGGGTGAGGTCTTTCAATAGTTAAAAGAGGAAGTGTAATGACCAATAAAATCTTTTTTTGCAGGTCACATGGCACCCAGCACGCATCCGCGATATTGAATTTAAAAGAAATATAGGATTAGATATACAAATATATTACTTTTAAGACTAGTTCAGAGTTTGTCTTCAATTAATATTCACATGAAAAACTTATATATGTTTTTTAAAATGTTAAATATTTCCCGGGATCCGCGCACTTACCGCGTCAGACGCAGATGACGCATCGCGGAAGAGCGTAAACGTCGCGTTACGTACATCGAACGTGTCGCGTATAGGCTGGGAGTCGCGTACTGGTCGCATTGCGATCGCGCACAAAACACATACCCAATGCATACCATGCGCGGATGGTACCGCGTAGGGATCGAGAACGGTGCGCATAGGGTGCGCGGATCCAAAAACATGGAAAAATATATATAAAATAAAGTTTTGAACATCTAGTTAAAAAAATATTTTGAAAAATATATAAGGAATATGCTACTTACCAGTATGCATCTGTTCTTGGCATGTAGAGCTGCAGAGTTGTACACTTAGCATAGGTCGCCATCTGGTGTTGGGCCCGGATGTTTGCAGTTTGTTTTTCTTCTTGGACCGTGCTTGGAAGTCACGAGTTTGGTGACTCCTCCTTCGGTCCGTACTGCGCATGGGCTTCGGCTCCATCCTCAGATTGTTTTTCGCCAACAGGGAAATGATGGAGCGTAGTAATAACAGTGAGAAACCCATGTGTGTTGTATCTAAATAAGATGGACTGGAACGGATACAGGTAGCCGGGGAGGCGGGTGGGCGTGTACAACTCTGCAGCTCTACATGCCAAGAACAGATGCATACTGGTAAGTAGCATATTCCGTTCGAGGCATATGAGCTGCAGATTGTACACTTAGCATAGATTATATAGCAGTACCCAACCTTAGCGGCGACCACCGGTATCCGTTGCAGCTGTTTGAAAGAGTGTTTTTAGTACAGCCTGGCCCACCCTAGCTTGCTGCTGGGAATGCACATCTACACAGTAGTGTTTTGTGAATGTGTGCGGTGTAGACCATGTGGCTGCCTTGCATATGTCATCTAAGGGTATATTCCCTAGAAAAGCCATAGAAGCCCCTAACTTTCTTGTAGAGTGGGCTTTAGGGGGAACAGATAATGTTCTCTTTGCCTTCTGATAGCAAATTTGTATGCATTTTACAATCCACCTAGCTATCCCTGATTTTGAGATGGGGTTGCCTTTATGTGGTGGAGAAAAGGAAACGAACAACTGTTTGGTCTTCCTGAAGGGTTGCGTTCTTTGCATGTAATATAGCAACGCTCTTTTCACATCTAGTGTGTGTAAGGCCCTTTCCGCAACAGATTGGGGTTGCGAAAAGAAGACAGGTAATTCCACTGATTGATTGAGGTGGAAGGGGGTAATGACTTTGGGCAGGAACTTCGGATTAGTTCGAAGTATGACCTTGCTGTGATGCATTTGTATGTAAGGTTCCTGTATGGTGAACGCTTGTATTTCACCAACCCTTCTAAGGGAAGTGATAGCTACAAGGAAAGCTGTTTTCCAGGTGAGAAATTGTAGCTCACATTTGTGCATTGGTTCGAAGGGCGGACCCATTAGTCGTGTAAGGACCAAATTTAGATTCCATACAGGGGAGGGTGGTGCCCTGGGAGGAATTACTCGTTTAAGGCCTTCCATGAAGGCTTTAATAGCGGGCACTCTGAAGAGTGACAAATGCTGTCTGTTTTGTAGATAGGCAGCGATCGCTGCTAGGTGTAGGCGTATGGATGAATACGCTAGGTTACACCTGTGAAGATGGAGCAGATAGCATATGATGTGTTGTATGGATGCATCTAGAGGGTTGATTGTATTGTTACGGCAGTACATTACAAATCTTTTCCACTTTGCGGCATAGCATGCTCTAGTGGTAGGACGTCTGGCTTCCATGATGATGTTCATGCAATCAGGGGGAAGGTTAAGGTACCCGAATTCTAAGATTTCAGGAGCCAGATCGCCAGGTTGAGCTGAGCTGGGTCCGGGTGCCTGATTTCTCCATGGTTCTGGGTTAGGAGGCATGGGGAAAGGTGCAGTTTTTGATGTGGTACCACTGATAGTTGTAGTAGCGTGGTGTACCACGGCTGTCTGGCCCACGTCGGAGCTACCAGAATGAGTGTGAGGGAGTGCTGTTGTAGTTTTCTGACCACTAATGGAATTAGTGGGAGAGGTGGAAAGGCGTATGCAAATCTGCCTGACCAGTTCATCCATATCGCATTGCCCTTGGACAATGGGTGTGGGTATCTGGCGGCGAAGCTTGGGCATTTTTTGTTTTCGTGGGTGGCGAAGAGGTCTATTTGAGGATGCCCCCACTGTTGGAAGAATGGGTGAAGAACTTGTGGATGCAGTTCCCATTCGTGTAGTTGTTGAGTCTGTCTGCTGAGCAGATCTGCTATGGTGTTTTGTACGCCTGGAACATGTTGTGCCAGGAGAAAAATGTTTTGGGGAATTGCCCATCTCCATATGCTCTGGGCTAAGCGGGAGAGCTGGGGAGAGTGTGTCCCCCCCTGTTTCTGTATATAATACATCGCAGTCATGTTGTCTGTGCGAATGAGGACTGCTTTGCCTGAAATCTGCTTTTGGAAAGATTTTAGGGCTAGAAAGATCGCCAAAAGCTCCAGATGGTTGATGTGGAGCGTTTTTTGCTGTGGCGTCCATAGACCTTGCATTGTGAGGTGTAAGAGGTGCGCTCCCCAGCCGGAGAGCGATGCGTCCGCTGTTAGAGTCACTTGGGGAACCGGGTCCAGGAACGGCCGTCCCTTGGAAAGGTTTGTGGTGTTCCACCACTGCAGAGAGTGATGTGTGCGGCCGTCCACCAACACCAGATCCGTTAGCTGACCCTGGGCCTGGTTCCACTGTTGTGCTAGGCACTCCTGAAGTGGACGCATGTGGAGTCTTGCATGGGGCACTATGAAGATGCAAGACGCCATCATCCCTATGAGCTTCATAAACACTCTTGCTGGTAGAGAGTGTTGAGGAAGGAATATTTTGCGTAAGGCTAGAATGCCTGTGATTCTGGCTGGGTTTGGATAGGCAATACCTTTTGAGGTGTCTATGGTGGCCCCGAGATATTGCTTTGTGTGAGATGGTATGAGGTGGGACTTTTGGTAGTTCACCGTGAAGCCTAGCTGATGAAGCAGTTGGATGGTGCTGTTTGTATGTTGCACGCATTGGTGGTAGGACGCGGCTTTTATGAGCCAGTCGTCTAAGTAAGGGAAGACGTGAACATGTTGACGTCTGAGGTGTGCTGCTACTACTGCTAGGCATTTGGTAAACACCCGTGGTGCAGTGGTGACCCCGAAGGGGAGAACCTTGAATTGGTAATGTTGCCCGTCCACCACGAACCTGAGGTATTTTCTGTGAGAGGGGTGTATTGGAATGTGAAAGTACGCGTCTTTCAGATCCAGTGTTGTGAGAAAGTCTCCCTGGCAGAGGAGTGGGAGGACTTGTTGTAAGGTGACCATGTGAAAGTGGTCTGAATGTATGTAGGCATTTAGAGGCCGGAGATCCAGAATGGGTCTGAGGGTCTCGTCTTTCTTTGGGATTAAGAAATATAGGGAGTAGACCCCTAGATTTCGTTGATTGTCGGGTACCTGCTCTATGGCGTGTTTCTGGAGGAGCGAGAGTACCTCTTGTTTGAGCAGTGTGGAATGCTCTTGGGACATTGGACGGTGCCTTGGTGGGATATTGGGTGGGGTAGATGTTAGCTCGAGGCAGTACCCTGACCGAATGATTTGGGTCACCCATTTGTCCGATGTTATGGACTCCCATACGTGGATAAAATCTTGTAGTCTGCCCCCGACCGGAGTGGAATGGTCTGGGGGGAGGGAAGGGGAGTCATTGTGCGGGTGGGGTGGCAGAACGGGTATTGTTGGTTTTGCCCCTGCCCTTATTGTTGTTGCCTCTGTAGCCACCTCTTTGGTTGCCCTTTGAAAAGGTATTTTGAGGAGGGGATTTGTAGGAGGTAGAGGCATTATCAGTGGAGGAGCCTCTACCTGTGCCACGAAAGGACGAGCGTCGAAAGGAACGCTTAGAGGCTTGGGTCTGGAGCGCTCCCATAGACTTCGCTGTGTCTGTATCTTTCTTCATTTTTTCGAGCGCTTCGTCTACCTTTGGGCCAAAGAGTGTTTGCTGGTCAAAGGTGTGATTAAGTATTGATGTCTGGACCTCAGGCTTGAACCCTGATATCCTGAGCCAGGCATGGCGGCGAAGCAGGACACTGGTGTTTATGGCTCTAGAAGCAGTGTCTGCTGCATCGAGGGCACACTTAATGGAGGTGTTTGTGATTAGTTTGCCCTCCTGTATCAAGTCATGAGCTTGGCGTTTGTATTTCTCTGGAAGGTGCTGCATAAGAGCCTCTAATTCATCATAGTGTGCTCTATCATATCGCGCAAGCAGTGCTTGTGTATTTGCAATGCGCCACATGTTTGCAGCCTGGTAGGCGGTGCGTTTACCAGACGCGTCCAGAAGTTTAGATTCCTTGTCTGGTGGTGGGGCATCTCCTGAGGATTGGGAGTTAGCCCGCTTTCTAGCTGTGGAGACAACTAGGGAATCTAGAGGAGCAGGGCCCTTGATGTATGCAGGGTCTGTGGGTGCCGCCTTGTACTTCTTCTCTATTCTAGGGTTTAGTACTCTGGCTCTGACAGGGTCTTTGAATACCTCTGTAGCGTGCTTGGTGACACCCTTAAGCATGGGTAAAATAGCAGTGGAACGATCTTGTAAATCAAATGTATCCAGTAGGAAGTCTTCTTCCACTGGTTCCGTGTGCATGTCCACCCCATGGTAGTGTGCTGCTCTCTGCACTAAATGGTGAAACCCTAAAGAGTCCTCTGGAGGAGACGGCCTTGATGGGTATAGGTCGTCTTGAGGTACATTGGGTACATCAGGGTTATTATAATCCTCCCATGGATCTGGGGTCCCTGGTGGAGTGGGATCCATTGGGGCGTCCCCTGGGTCATTGTCCGGGTCCCCGTCATCCGGGTCTGGGGATGGGGCCGGATCGTAGTGAGGTAAAGGTGGAGGGGGTGGTGGTGGGAGGGGGGGTGGCAGTGGGGAGGGTACTCTAAGGGGAGAAGTAGCTGAGTCCCTCTTTTTGGGTGGAGGAGGAGGAGCCGGAGCCTCAAGGCGACGCTTCTTAGTAATCACAGTCAAAAGGCCAGTCTTTGGATCTCTGGACAAAGTCTTTTGTAAAGGGTCTGGTGTAAACAGAGCCAATGGCGCCGAGTCGTCTGTCGGCACCGGCGATTTCGGAACCGGAGGTTTCG
Source organism: Triturus cristatus (assembly GCF_964204655.1). NCBI lineage: Eukaryota > Metazoa > Chordata > Amphibia > Caudata > Salamandridae > Triturus > Triturus cristatus. Next base: position 621,452,912 of record NC_140590.1, on the reverse strand, counting down.
ATGTTCTGTGTACGCCCTGCTTTTTGGAGGTGTCCGTGTGTTTCGGCGTCGAATGCTGTTTCGGCGCCGGAGCGTCGGTGCCGACCGATTTCTGTTTGTGTTTGGTCGGCGCCGAGTGTCCAGGCTTCGGCACCGGTGGTTTCGGAGTCGAGCTGGATTTTGGAGGCTTCGGTGCCGAGTGGTGTTTATCGGCACCGGGCGTCGGCTGGCTCGATCCCGAGCTGCCGTGAGACTTTGAGTGCTTCGACACCGGGCCCGAAGGTGGGGTGATCGAGGCTTTGGTTTTGGTTTTGCCCAGGCCGGCAGGCGAGGGAGTAACCGGAGTCTCTTTGGTTTTCGGTGCGGGGCTGGGAGGGGGCATTGTACTCACGGCCCGCTGTCCTGGTGTTACGTCCTCCAGGTCGGAGTCGTCGGCCTCGGAAGCGCTGACGATGTCTTCTCCCAGTTCGGTGTGTGTCTGCCCCGAAGCTTCGGCGTCGTCTCCGAAGATGTCCGGTGGAACTGTCGAGGATGAGTGCGCCATGGTGCGTCGAGCCCTTCGATCTCGGATCGTTTTCTTCGATCGAAAAGACTTGCAGGCGGGGCAGTCTCGAGCCTCGTGTTCCGGAGAGAGGCAAAGGTTACACACCTGATGGAGGTCGGTGTGGGGAAATTTAGACCCACATTCTGGGCACTTTTTAAACGGAGTCCTTTCCATCGGCCGGGACCGGAGTCGCGGAGGGCCCGAAGGCCGGTGTCGATGTACGGGATGGAAAAAGTGCCGCTTCGAGAGATGAAGATGATGAAGGAACTCGAAGAATCGAGGATTTTCCGTCGAGGCTGGAACCGTAGAAGTTCGAAGCCGGAGCACGAAGTATCACATCCGAGCCCGATGGCGGAAAAAAACAATCTGAGGATGGAGCCGAAGCCCATGCGCAGTACGGACCGAAGGAGGAGTCACCAAACTCGTGACTTCCAAGCACGGTCCAAGAAGAAAAACAAACTGCAAACATCCGGGCCCAACACCAGATGGCGACCTATGCTAAGTGTACAATCTGCAGCTCATATGCCTCGAACAAATATGTTTGAAAAACCCATTAAATTCAAATAATATTTTTTAATTTTTAAAAGAATTGAAAAAGTTTAAAAAATGGTAATAAAAAAGTATTTTAAAAAAAACAATTAATGAAATTACACACTGAATTTGAAAAATATAGAAATCCTATCAAAATCATTAAACATGATATCTTTAGAGATTAGTTATAGATAGGAATTAGCATTTAAAAAACCTTTGAAATTCACTGAAACAAACCAAAGGTTTCAGGTACGTTATAGTTAGGAATTGGCATTTAAAAAACTTTAGAAATTCACAAAAAAAACCCATAGGTTTCAGGGGGTTATAGTTAGCTGGACATTTCCCTCGTACAAACCCCTAGTAATTCCCCTGTTATAGTTAGTTCAGCTAACTATAACTCGCGCCCCCGCAATGCACTGCTGATGACGTCACATATTACATCACTCATGACATGGTCAGTGACATCACTCATGACGTCATCCATGTGATAAATTAGTGCATCATCTCACACCCTAATATAACCTTTGATACCCCGACTCAAAATTTCAGACGGCCATTTTGAAAACCATAGATACTCCAATACCAATAACTACATACCCACTCATTGACTCTTAGGTCCACATACACCTCCACTCACTCACCTGTACAGTCACTCATACTTACAGTCACTCCGTACAAGACTGTCATATGCATTTATACACCTATATAGACACCGCCAATCATCCATTGAGGTACTGACACCTAGTCAGTTGTGCAAATAATTAAACACAGTCCAATTTACTCACCTATACAGTTAACCCCTTCAGTGCCACGCCCTTTCCCCCTCCTGTGCCAGGGCGTTGCACTAGTGGGTGGGGTTCATGACGAGATAGTCTCGTCATGGGCACAGCACAACCGTGCTCCATGACGAGACTATCTCGTCATGGGCACTGAAGAGGTTAAACACACTCAAGTTCACTTACTCATAAAAATACTAACTAATTCTGACATTCTTATACAATTACTAATACAAGCACACACTAATCCATACAGCCACTCCCGCAATCACACACACTCACATATAGTTATTTACTCTTACACATATATACACTGCGTTTCACATATGTAGTTACTGACATGTACAACTGAGATATACATTCAATCACTAACACACTCATACATACACTCACCCAGCCATACAGTCCATCACAGTTGCACTCTTAAAACCATGCACCCACAGAATCACCCACTCACACATCTATGCACAGAGTCACACACACCTTACCCACACAAACACTCAGGCACCCATACAGATACTCAGACAACCAATCAATAACCCATATAGACACTCGTATAGCTATTCACAAAACCATGCAGCCACTTATACACCAACACACAGACACAGACATTCACACAGTTTAGTCACTAGTCTGCAGTAAGATACATTTAATGACTCACTTATAGAGTCAGTTACGCACCTAGAAAACCCCCCATTCACACACTTATACACCCACTCATTCTTCCATAGGCCTTTCACTATAAATATATAAAACATTTTTAAACTTTTCAGAAAAACACACATTCACTGGATGATGTCATCAGTGAGGTCATGAGTGATGTAATATGTGACGTCATCAGCAGTGCATTGCGGGGGCGCGAGTTATAGTCAGCTGAACTAACTATAACAGGGGAATTTCTAGGGTTTTGTACGAGGGAAATGTCCAGCTAACTATAACGCCCCTTAAAACTATGGGTTCTTTAGTGAATTTCTAAGGTTTTTAAAATGCCAATACCTAACTATAACGCCCCTAAAACCTTTGGTTTTTTCAGTGTGTGTATACACACACACACACACACACACACACACACACACACACACACACACACTCCAATTTGGTGGCCACATTCATCATTGTCTTTTAAGAACTAGTACCTGGCGATACATCAGGGAGACCCCTCGGATTTCTTTACTGAAATACATGAAAAGAATTGTTCACAGATTTACCAGTGTTAAATCTTGGTGAAAATCGATGGGCTCTCTACAAAAACTTATCTTTATTAACAATTATATATTTATTTACATTATCTGTGAGGATAATATGTATTTATTGCATTGTTTTAACAAAATTGGTTTTAACTTTGACTATGTATCGCGTAAGATGTACATCAGCATTTGTGTAGTATTTAACCAACATTTTAGGCATTCTGGTCTCAGTAGAAAATGGGTCTTTTATGTCTATTACTTATCACCAATCACAGTTAACGTAATGCACTTTAAAAAGGTAGAGTGAACGTAGCAGCGTTATGTGCTCAAGGTCCGTCTGGACCGAAACGAGTTATGGCCGACATTAAATCAACTTAAAGCACTTATTCTGTGGTCCGCGTCTGCTTGCTGAAAGGATCGAAAGCGACGGGCAGCCTTTGGATATATTAAGACTGGTGTGGCTTTGACCAGTCGAACGCGGGCCCCCACTCAGGAAGAGGCGACGTGAAACAAAAGCGATCGCCTCTGGTCTTGCAACGGAAGTAGTTCCAAATCCGGAAGGAATCTGGATGGTCAGCCCCCTCGCTACCACGAATTGAGCTGCCTGATCAGAAGCGGCACCTGTTTGAGTCGGAGGACCCACAGGACGCCGTAAAAACAAGAAAGGTAGGACTGAAACTGGTACTGCTGGGGTGAGTGATGTGCGAACGGTGAGCGGGACCAAAACGGCACCGCTGAACTCACTTTAGCCCGCGATTCACCATTACAAATTGAAGAACAACATTCAGACCTAATATGTCGGCGGACACGCTGAGAGACCGGGAGGTGGCAGCCTCCGAAATGTTTTTTAACGTTCCATCCAGTAGCGTCTTGTACAATCAATGGAGCACTAAAGCTGTGCCCGCAGATCAAAGCATTAGACAAAATGCGGGCCAAGAGAGAAATTGATGCGTGCTGAACAGGGGAAGTGGTGGGAACACAAGTCCCTACAAAGGTACCTCGATGTGGGGAGGATCCCCAGGGGATTAGGATTTTAACAGCATCTAGTTACGATCAGCCAAACCCTGATATGATGCGAGTTTGGGCACAAGGTAAATTAGACTCGTCTAAGAGACTTTTGGAAATTCTTGTAAAATGTGCCGAAATAGACCGAGCGGCACTACAAACTCGAATTGAGCAACTGAATGATGACATTGAAAAAATGGGCTAAAATGAGGAAGTAATCAAATTAAGACAAGAGATGACAGTCAGGCTTCGTAAAGAGGAAGATAAGGTGAAGGAACGCAAGGCGTTTAAGTTCCACCGCGACAGGGTGGACTATGAAACAGGATGCATCTTCACCTTTTTGAGAAAATACGATGCCATGAAAACAACTAAATATGCGGCGGAAAATACACAATTGGGGACCTCAACTAGAAAACAAGGCCCAGATGATACATCCAACTCTGACCTGAGCTCTGCAATTGAGAGCGAGGTAGAAAATGAAAACACCCAAGCAATAGAGAGTGGAACACGTCCTGCACCATCCCCTGCAGAAGAATTTAATTTTTTAGCAGAGGAGCGGAGACAGACCCTCCGCCCAAGACTGACAAAGAAGCCAGCGGGAAGAGGCAAAACCGCTGGCAGAGGCAAAAGGCCAGAAGAAAGGCCGATCGCCAGCAAGAAACGAGGGAGGGGCTGGTGGAACCGCAAATAATCAGAGATGAGGAAATTGAAAGAACAGTAGTGAATCTTACCAGCACTGATTGAAATAAGGCCGAAAAACAAATCTTGGCTCTTGGCCTGTCCTACTGTCCGGAATCAAACTTTGATTATGCAAATACGAGAATGGATGTATACAGTCGTACGCAAACTAACAAAAATTCCATGCTCTACAAAAACAAACACCAAGAGTTGAAATGGATTGTGAAAATTTAACTCAGAATGATCACTCTCAAATATTGCCTTCAACAATGGACTCTTCCCTCCAGGAAAGACTGAGGGAGTTGCAAGAGGAAACCGAATTCATAGGAGACCAGGAGAGGTCTCAGAGACCAAATTTTGAAGAAACTGACGTACTCAGGAATTGTAGGAAAAAAACACCATTTAAGAAAAAGTCCACCTTCACACCTATAGCACCTAGGGATGGGATAGACATCTTCAGTGAAAATGCTGTTAACGAAATAAAAAAGCTGAATTTAGAAACCTTAAACATCAAGAGTAAGCGCAACAACAGAAACAGGCAATACCACCTCCTTATGTCTAAACTAAGAAAAGACAAGAACATCATTATTAGAAAATCAGACAAAGGAGGTAACGTGGTGCTATGGGTTCGAAAAGACAATATGGAGGAAGCCATGTCACAGCTTAGTGATAGGGAGTGTTACCGAATTAGAGATGCGATGACTCCAGGAGGAATTTTTCATGAATTTTTGGGAAAATTGGTGGCATGGAAAAGTGCGGGACTTTTAACAATGGATGAATATCAATTTACTAACAAGCATTTACAATGCAACGGTCTCGGCATTGTTAAAGTTAGAGCTATTGCCATTGCTCATGACAATGCAGTTTCTTTAAATGTTTTAAAAACAAAAAACAAACAAAAATAATGTCATGAGCAATGCCAATAGCTCTAACTTTACCAATGCCGAAACCATTGCATTGTAAATGCTTGTTATCACATTAGGATTACAATAAAGATGTATAAAAATGAAGCTTCGTTTCGTGCAAACCGTTGTGGTAGAAAATTGGTTTAAAAATTCCTGACATAATAAAGTTGCAGTTTCCATTTTTACAACCCAGAAAATAAGTGGCCAGCGGCATATCGACCCCCACTCAATTTTGCTCAGTACCTGCAACATGTGTGCTTTCAAATGTTCCCTGCTGATTTAAGGTCTCTTCAACTAAGGTTTTCAGATCTTTTTATTGGCTTATGTAAAAGACAAATCGGCTTTCTTGCTGTGTACAGCTCACCTTTACTTATGCAGGCAGCCCTTCCCTACATGCCCCGACTTAAAACAGATCGTGAACCCTAGTAGTAGGCACTCTGCATTTGGGCGCTAGACGGAGGCAACTTAAAAATAAATCTTTGCGAGAAGTTCCCAACACCTGCCTCTAAAATTAGTCAATACGCCGTGCCGATTTCCGACTAACGTTACTTGTCCTTTATGCACTATATTTCTATGGGAGAGATTACCTCCACCAACCAGTCCTCTCTTTGACATGTCAACACACAAGAGGAGGTGGAGCGCGGAGAGTTGTCACTGGCGTGCGAAAACACATTTACTTACTTCCTACGTTGCAGATTGAAGCTCTAGCGTCGTGATCACAACAGCCGACTTGCAATGGCCTGAACTGTCACTCGCTAATACAGGACTGAAAAATCGACTTTATGACACAGGCATTGTTAATTCAACTACCCTGTTTGTTTTTCATCATATTAATGCGAGTAACCTCTATTTCACTTGACCATCAAGGTAACATAATAAAGTTAACTTAAACAAGCAATAATATTAACTCATACCGTCAGCTCAGAGCTCACACGTGCGGGTAGCGACCACCTCCAATTTCCAAGGCGTCTAGCGTCACAAACATGGTCATAGCAATAGAAGAAAGACTGTAGCGGCTAATTGTAAGATCAAGCATGGAGGCGGAGGCAAGAGGTGCCCCGTTCTCTTCTCGTTCATTGAACTGCAGTGAGCCTAACTACCGCGCGCCATGGTAAAGAAAGTTGCAAGCAGGTAGAACTTACAAGATGGTACGTTCCACAGCGGCTTTTTCCCCACCCCTTTAAGGGGGGCTCGCGCTCCGCTCGTTGGTGCGTACCAACGCACGAGCCAGCTGGAGGGGCAGGGGCGAGGAATGAGGAGATTACTTCTTCAGTCTTTTGTCTCCGTGCCGAGTAGCCGATTGGCTATGTAAGCGGTCGAATCCAAGAGAGCCGAGGAGAACCGGCTCGACGCTCCGAAAGTAAAAGAGATAGCGTGTGTGCGCGGGAGCAACGCCGGGGCACCACTGCCTTTCTCCGAGGCACAGCAGAAAATGCCTCGGAGAAAGGGAGTGTCCTTTTCGGATTGGGGGGCGTGTTTTGCTGTTGTCTCCTCCCTGAGACTTCTCGCAAAAAACACGCCCCCCGATCCGAAAAGGACGGGGCCTAATCGGAGTGACTGGACCTCTTCTCCAGTGGCTGGCCAGCATTTACGAGGCCAGCCAATGGAGAACAGGAGAGAAGAGGGGCGGGTGCAAGCCCCTCTTCTCAAAGTCACTCCAACTCATTAAATCTCGGAGCGAGACTGCGCAAGCGCAGCCTTTCGCAGCCGAGACCTAAAAACGACCATTCAAGATAACTTTATTTCGGTCATCAGACCATAAAAGTACAATAAAATATTTACACGTACAGAAGTAAGACCATAAATAAGAATTGATTTAAGAACATTATTAAACATTAGGTTATCATTGAGAACTTAGTACAAACATTCCATCAGTTAAAACTCACCCTTCTTCGCCACATGCCATGTAAAAAACGGGAAACAGCATAAACAATGGGAGGGTTAGTGTCATACGTCAGGACTCTACATGCTTGGGCACACTGTCTAAGGCCCAAGTTTTTGCACAGGGGGACGAGCCAACATTTTCGGATCGTGCGGTAAACCGGGCAAAAGAACATAATGTGAATAATGTCTTCATGACAGATTTTACAGGCTGGACAAGTGCCCTCCTTTGTTTTATCCCATCTGGATGTTAATGCCCCGATTGGCAAGGACCCATGCCTCAGCTGAGTATATAATTTTCTGGCTAAAGGAGGCTGAACTAAATCCAAGAATGCCTCAAAGGCAGAATCTGTTTTCACCGTTAGGAACTCAGAGGTCAACCTCCCCAGATACATAGAGCAGCATACTTTTTTAGAATTGTAAGATCTTACAGCTGCCCGTATCTCTGACTTTTGAGTCCTCACACAACTTATAGCCGGAGTATCCCAAAGATGGGATAGACCGACTAAATACAGGGAAGTCTTGATATGGAGAAGCCATGGTATTTTCTTGTGATTTAACTGTCTCCATACCGCTATGAATTCCCCTCTATAAGTTGTGAGTTCAGGAACAGACCACAGCCTTTTCCAGAAAAGTAGTGGTTGTAGGGCCGCCAGGTCACTTACAGATTCTAGGTCCATATTCAAACGTAATGGTGTTAGGGGAGTGCTGTGGGGGAGGCCAACCAACCCGCGCATAAAAGCATGTTCTACCTTCTGCATGTTGGATGTGTTTGTGTGGCCCCACAGTTCAGCGGCATAAAAAGCCGCTGACCTCACCTGAATTTTATAAATTTCCAGCGCAGGAGTGATTGGCTTAAATATGGAAGTTCTGTGAGATCTTCCAATTCCTCCCGCTATCTGCGAGAGTCTCAGGGAAGATTTAGCTACATGAGCTTCCCATATAAAATGCTCAGTTAGGGTGACTCCCAGGTAGGTAAAGGTCTCAACTCTTTCTAGGGGGACCCCAGCTAATGTAGGGTTCGGACGGGTGCGCCTAGGGGGACTGAAGATCATAAACTTAGTTTTCCCCAAGTTAATCTCCAGTCCCCTCGAAGCACAGAAAATCATAAAGCCGTCCAAAACCCGCTGGATACCCGTTGATGTCCGCGACAACAACAATGTGTCGTCAGCGAACATCAGAGCGGGCACCCTTCCAGAAGCCAAAAACGGTGCATCACTATCCTTAAGGTTATTTAGTTCATTAATCAGGCCGTTTACATATAAACTAAACAGTGTGGGAGCCAGTACACATCCCTGTCGAACCCCACGAGTTACAGGAAAGCGGGCTGAAAGTTCCCCATTCTTCCCGCACCTCACCTGTGCGAAGTTCCCTGTATGGAAGCGAACCAGGACGTCAAGAAGAAACGTTGGTAGACCAAGATCCTTCAGGACCGACCATAGTTTCTCCCTAGGGACCAGATCAAAAGCAGCTCGCAGGTCCACAAAAACGAGATAGAGGCTGCCACCCTCCACTCTTGTGGTTTTCCAATAAAGGACCTGGAGCCGAAAGATCTGGTCAAGAGTAGAAATTCCTGTTCGAAAACCAGCTTGCAAAGGCGTCAGAATTTTATTCATTTCCATCCAATCAAGTACTCTATTAAGAAGTATTCTACCCATCAGTTTTTGGGTGGTATCCAATAAACTGATGGGTCTATAGTTGGATGGGGCAAGTGGACAGCCCTTCTTAAATATTGGAATGATCTCGGCTCCAAGCCATGTCTCTAACAGCGCTGAGCCTTGCAAGACCGCGTTAAAGAAAACGGTCAGGTATGGTGCCCAGATTTTAGGTTCGGAACGAAAAAGGTCCCCAGGAATCTTATCAAGACCTGGCGCTTTGTTTAAGGGTAGACCCTTGATTGCAGATTCAACTTCTTTTAGGGAAATGTAATCAGAATAGTAATCGACCCCATTTCCATCTGTTAAATCATATGGGCTCGTCCCTGGTCCTAAATAACTCTGGGGTAAGGAGGGATCTGGAAAAACAGCCATGTCTGGGGCTGACATATAATTCTGGACCAAGTTGGAAGTGGTCCTCGAATCAGGAGTGGAATAGAGTTCGTTGAAATGTGCCTCCCATACCATGGGGGCAATATTGGATACCCCCTCCTCCTGCTCGCCTCTCGATGAAAGAGACAATATCCCAGAAATTCTTGTAATCCTTGAGAAGGAGTGCCTGTCTCATATCCTTCCATCTGGTTTCCTCCCACTCTTTCCTAGCCCTATTCAGTTCCTTCTTATAGGCCAACCTAAGTGTTCTAATATTAGAAGTAACCTTTGATTTAATTGCGACAAGCAGGTCTCTCTTTGCAATTTTGCAAGCATAGTCGAACCAGGGGTGAGTTTTAGCCCTTTGGCACCGAGGCCTGGCAATTGGATAAAATATTTCTCCAAGGGTCGTGGTCAATTTCCTATGTATTACAACAGCCTGGGTAGGAGAGGCAAGAACCGCCATTTCGCTAATTAATGGGGTGGCAATCTGATAAATGTTTGCGAGGCGTGTTGGTGAATTCAAACATATTGGCCATTTAACCCTTCTCCTGTTATTAGACAGAATATATGGTGGGGGGGCTAGCAATATACTTGGATCTGTATTGAATAGACCAAAAGCACCAGGCTTAAGCGATAAAACCAGGGCGTTATGGTCGCTATCTTGCCTATTTACAACAGTAAAATCTTTAAGCTTGTCCCAATGTTTAGCTTCTATTAAAATGTAGTCTAGAATAGAAGTGCTATTGGCTCTGTTGAATGTTGGTAGGCCAGAGCAGGGATTATCAAACCTTCCATTGCACGCCCATAAGGACATTGCAAGTGTAAAAGATTTGATTTGTAGAACAAGCTTGGTCCATGCCCTTACTGGGACTATCGCAGGAGATGGAATAGATCCCGACGAGTCCACATCATTGGAATCATCACAATGAGGGATACTCAAAGGTTCATACTGGCAGTTAAAATCACCGGCCAGAATAATCGATATAGTGGGGTCAAGAGACTGGATAAAGGAGTCAAGAGTAGTAATAATGTTTGACTCATTTCCATTTGTAGTGGGTCTGGAATAAATATTTATAAGGGCCACTTGTGACTTGTCTGGTAGGATTAGTAGGACACATTGGATGTCTAGAGAGTTTGTTCCAAATGCAACGGCTTGAATCCCCAAATGTGTTCCTACCCAAATAGACAGGCCACCAGAAGGGCGGCCCATGCCTGAAGATACCGCAAGGATATCAAAGGTCGCAAAACCGTGGCATATACTCCCTTCCAGGGCCCAAGTTTCTTGCATAATGCAAATGTCATGGTCTGCCATAAAGGTAAGCCACTCTGGCTCCAATAATTTGTTCCTCATTCCAGCTATATTCCATGATAGAATCTTCACACATCCCTGTTTCCTTTTGTCTAAGCCATGCGCCTCCTTCCCCTGTTCTACTAGGGGAGTTTGCACTGAAATTTCATCAGTTCCCTTTTGTGCCCTCGCACTATCATTAGGGGAGGAATCAGCGCCAAAGAATTGAAAAGAAGTAGTCACCGTCGATCCGGAGCCACCCTTCGAGTCACTATGAATAGATTCCGTGCTAGGGGTTTCCCCATGGATCAGTCAATCTACCTCCTCTAAGGCACTGAACCTATTCCTATGGGCATATGTCTGGAGGGGGGGATGGGATTTAGAATACCTTCCATGAATGGCTTCCACTGACAGGTCCTATTGGGTAACAGGAACTGATTTCTATCGCTTTGGGGCCTCTGTGCATAGGTTGAATTTGGATTTTGGATGGGGTAAAAGTAAGACAGATGCAGGGGAAATATCTGAGAATTCCACCAAGGAGGGATTCTGCAGATATAATCCACTACAACAGGGTCCCTAAAATTAATTATTATGACATCTCCTGCCACAGTTTTGGGACCCCTTCCAATCCAATCAATTCTTCTCACCGCCAAAATTTCCCCTGTCATATTTGGGGGGAGAGGTCTGTTTTTACTTAGCCATTGAATACATTTATTTTTCAGATCACTGTCATATTCTTTTTTCCCCTCGGAGAGGGTTGGAACACCTACTAGGACCACCACATAAGGTTGTGCCTCTGGGGGGAGATTAATGGAACACAGCTGGAAAGTACCAGCCCTAGGCTCCTCAGATGTCTTTGCCATAGATGGAACAATTTTTGGAAGTGTCACTTTCTCTTTATAGTGTGGCCTAAGATTAGCAGAAGGAGTCCCTAAGGGCTGGGAGGTGGAGCTCGCTGCCACTGAAACAGGGGGAAGTGTAAGCGTAGGGTTTATATGTTTGTCAGTGCTTGTTGGAATTCCCTGGTTTAAGTTCTGCACTACTCGGATATCATCGGTTACTACCCTCGGACTACCAGATGCAGGTGATGTCTTGTCCTTAGCAGTTATAGACTTCACTGTACCCCCTTCCAACTTATTTATGAAGGACGAAATTCTATCTAATTTGGAAAAAAGGGGTTTAATATGGGAGGCTATAATTCGCTCTAAACATGTCTGTAAATCGGCCACCATATTGGAGACCCAACATGGCATCCCTACTTGGGGATGCAATGAGCTATCTAGTGGGGTCACCAAGTTGTGGTTGGCCTGCGATTTTTTCCCGGGTTTTCTAGTATTTTTTGGGGACAATTTTTCCTTAATTTATGGCCTAGCTTCCCAGGTTTTACTATCCCTATAGGGGAGGAGGAGGGAGGAGTAGAGCGGACGTCCGCAGCATTATTAAATGATATCACAGAAGTCTGGGCTAGTTCCTCATTCCTCTCGAGTTCTGGGGATATCTGTGAACATGGGAGCTCAGCGTAAATAGGAACAAGAGAGGAATTAGCAATCGTAGGGTCAATAGTAGAAACAGAACAATGCCCCCCATAGTCTTGCAAACAAAGTAGGAGTAATAGAGAGTCTCCTTTCTGTGTTTACTATGGCAGTGGCTACAACTCCGATAGTCTGTTGTAGCATTTTATCAATGGCCGTAAGTGTCGGTAGCGGTTGAGTCGTAGCTGGATGAAGTCTGGTATTAGGGCGGGCAGCCATAGACTTCCGTACTTTGCCCGATTTACTCATGGTATAAGGAATATGCTACTTACCAGTATGCATCTGTTCTTGGCATGTAGAGCTGCAGAGTTGTACACTTAGCATAGGTCGCCATCTGGTGTTGGGCCCGGATGTTTGCAGTTTGTTTTTCTTCTTGGACAGTCTTTGGAAGTCACGAGTTTGGTGACTCCTCCTTCGGTCCGTACTGCGCATGGGCTTCGGCTCCATCCTCAGATTGTTTTTCACCAACAGGGAAATGATGGAGCGTAGTAATAACAGTGAGAAACCCATGTGTTGTATCTAAATAAGATGTACTGGAACGGATACAGGTAGCCGGGGAGGCGGGTGGGCGTGTACAACTCTGCAGCTCTACATGCCAAGAACAGATGCATACTGGTAAGTAGCATATTCCGTTCGAGGCATATGAGCTGCAGATTGTACACTTAGCATAGATTATATAGCAGTACCCAACCTTAGCGGCGACCACCGGTATCCGTTGCAGCTGCTTGAAAAAGTGTCTTTAGTACAGCCTGGCCCACCCTAGCTTGCTGCTTGGAATGCACATCTACACAGTAGTGTTTTGTGAAGGTGTGCGGTGTAGACCATGTGGCTGCCTTGCAGATGTCATCTAAGGGTATATTCCCTAGAAAAGCCATAGAAGCCCCTAACTTTCTTGTAGAGTGGGCTTTAGGGGGAACAGATAATGTTCTCTTTGCCTTTTGATAGCAAATTTGTATGCATTTTACAATCCACCTAGCTATCCCTGATTTTGAAATGGGGTTGCCTTTATGTGGTGGAGAGAAGGAAACGAACAATTGTTTAGTCTTCCTGAAGGGTTGCGTTCTTTGTATGTAGTATAGTAACGCCCTTTTTACATCAAGTGTGTGTAAGGCCCTTTCTGCAACAGATTGGGGTTGCGAGAAGAAGACAGGTAATTCCACTGATTGATTGAGGTGGAAGGGGGAAATGACTTTGGGCAGAAACTTCGGATTTGTGCGAAGTATGACCTTGCTGTGATGCATTTGTATGTAGGGTTCCTGTATGGTGAACGCTTGTATTTCACCAACCCTTCTAAGGGAAGTGATAGCTACAAGGAAAGCTGTTTTCCAGGTGAGAAACTGTAGCTCACATTTGTGCATTGGTTCGAAGGGCGGACCCATTAGTCGTGTAAGAACTAAATTTAGATTCCATACAGGGGAAGGTGGTGCCCTGGGAGGAATTACTCGTTTAAGGCCTTCCATGAAGGCTTTAATAGCGGGCACTCTGAAGAGTGATAAATGCTGTCTGTTTTGTAGATAAGCAGCGATCGCTGCTAGGTGTAGGCGTATGGATGAATATGCCAGGTTACACCTGTGAAGATGGAGCAGATAGCATATGATGTGCTGTATGGATGCATCTAGAGGGTTGATTGTATTGTTACGGCAGTAAATTACAAATCTTTTCCACTTTGCGGCATAGCATGCTCTAGTGGTAGGACGTCTGGCTTCCATGATGATGTTCATACAATCAGGGGGAAGGTTAAGGTATCCGAATTCTAGGATTTCAGGAGCCAGATCGCCAGGTTGAGCTGAGCTGGGTCCGGGTGCCTGATTTCTCCATGGTTCTGGGTTAGGAGGCATGGGGATAGATGCAGTTTTTGATGTGGTACCACTGACAGTTGTAGTAGCGTGGTGTACCACGGCTGCCTGGCCCACGTCGGAGCTACCAGAATGAGTGTGAGGGAGTGCTGTTGTAGCTTCCTGACCACTAATGGAATTAGTGGGAGAGGTGGAAAGGCGTATGCAAATCTGCCTGACCAGTTCATCCATATCGCATTGCCCTTGGACAATGGGTGTGGGTATCTGGCGGCGAAGCTTGGGCATTTTTTGTTTTCGTGGGTGGCGAAGAGGTCTATCTGAGGATGCCCCCACTGTTGGAAGAATGGGTGAAGAACTTGTGGATGCAGTTCCCATTCGTGTATTTGTTGCGTTTGTCTGCTGAGCAGATCTGCCATGGTGTTTTGTACGCCTGGAACGTGCTGTGCCAGGAGAAAGATGTTTTGAGGAATTGCCCATCTCCATATGCTCTGGGCTAAGCGGGAGAGCTGGGGAGAGTGTGTCCCCCCCTGTTTTTGGATATAATACATTGCAGTCATATTGTCTGTGCGAATGAGGACTGCTTTGCCCGAAATCTGTTTTTGGAAAGATTTTAGGGCTAGAAAGATCGCCAAGAGCTCCAGATGGTTGATGTGGAGCGATTTTTGCTGAGGCGTCCATAGACCTTGCATGGTGAGGTGTAGAAGGTGCGCTCCCCAGCCGGAGAGCGATGCGTCCGCTGTTAGAGTCACTTGAGGAACCGGGTCCAGGAACGGCCGCCCTTTGGAAAGGTTTGTGGTGTTCCACCACTGCTGAGAGTGATGTGTGCGGCCGTCCACCAACACCAGATCCGTCAGCTGACCCTGGGCCTGGTTCCACTGTTGTGCTAGGCACTCTTGAAGTGGACGCATGTGGAGTCTTGCATGGGGCACTATGAAAATGCAAGACGCCATCATTCCTATGAGCTTCATAAACACTCTTGCTGGAAGAGAGTGCTGAGGAAGGAATGTTTTGCGTAAGGCTTGAATGCTTGTGATTCTGGCTGAGTTTGGATAGGCAATACCCTTGGAGGTGTCTATAGTGGCCCCGAGGTATTGCTTTGTGTGAGATGGTATGAGGTGGGACTTTTGGTAGTTCACCGTGAAGCCTAGCTGGTGGAGCAGTTGGATGGTGCTGTTTGTATGCTGCACACATTGGTGGTAGGACGCGGCTTTTATCAGCCAGTCGTCTAGGTAAGGGAAGACGTGAATATGTTGACGTCTGAGGTGTGCTGCTACTACTGCTAGGCATTTGGTAAACACCCGTGGTGCGGTGGTGACCCCGAAGGGGAGAACCGTGAATTGGTAATGTTGCCCGTCCACCACGAACCTGAGGTATTTCCTGTGAGAGGGGTGTATTGGAATGTGAAAGTATGCGTCTTTCAGATCCAAGGTTGTGAGAAAGTCTCCCTGGCAGAGGAGTGGGAGGACTTGTTGTAGAGTGACCATGTGAAAATGGTCTGAGTGTATGTAGGCATTTAGAGGCCGGAGGTCCAGAATGGGTCTGAGGGTCTCGTCTCTCTTTGGTATTAAGAAATATAGAAAGTAGACCCCTAGATTTCGTTGGTTGACGGGGACCTGCTCTATAGCATGTTTTTGCAGGAGTGAAAGTACCTCTTGTTTGAGCAGTGTGGAATGTTCTTGAGACATTGGACGGTGCCTTGGTGGGATATTGGGTGGGGTAGATGTTAGCTCTAGACAGTACCCTGACCGAATAATTTGGGTCACCCATTTGTCCGATGTTATGGACTCCCATACGTGGATAAAGTTTTGTAGTCTGCCCCCGACCGGAGTGGAATGGTCTGGGGGGAGCGGAGGGGAGTCATTGTGCGGGGGGGGGTGGCAGAACGGGTGTTGTTGGTTTTGCCCCTGCCCTTATTGTTGTTACCCCTGTAACCACCTCTCTGATTGCCCTTTGAAAAGGTATTTTGAGGAGGGGACTTGTAGGAGGTAGAGGCGTTATCGGTGGAGGAGCCTCTACCTGTGCCACGAAAGGACGAGCGTCGAAAGGAACGTTTGGAGGCTTGTGTTTGGAGTGCCCCCATAGACTTTGCTGTGTCTGTGTCTTTCTTCATCTTTTCGAGCGCTTCGTCTACCTTTGGCCCAAAGAGTGTTTCCTGGTCAAAGGGGTGATTGAGTATGGATGCCTGGACTTCAGGTTTGAACCCTGAGATCCTGAGCCAGGCGTGGCGACGAAGCAGGACACTGGTATTTATGGCCCTAGAAGCAGTGTCGGCTGCATCGAGGGCACACTTAATGGAGGTGTTTGTGATTAGTTTACCCTCCTGTATGAGGTCATGAGCCTTGTGCTTGTATTTTTCTGGAAGGTGCTGCATAAGAGCCTCTAGTTCGTCATAGTGTGCTCTATCATATCGCGCAAGCAGTGCTTGTATGTTTGCAATGCGCCACATGTTTGCAGCTTGGGAGGCGGTGCGTTTACCAGACGCGTCCAGAAGTTTAGATTCTTTGTCTGGCGGTGGGGCATCTCCTGAGGATTGGGAGTTAGCCCGCTTTCTAGCTGTGGAGACAACTAGGGAATCTAGGGGAGCAGGGCCCTTGATGTACGCAGGGTCTGTGGGTGCCGCCTTGTACTTCTTCTCTATTCTAGGGTTCAGTACTCTGGCTCTGACAGGGTCTTTGAACACCTCTGTAGCGTGCTTGGTGACACCCTTAAGCATGGGTAAAATGGAAGTAGATTTGTCTTGTATATCAAATGTATCCAGTAGGAAGTCTTCTTCTACTGGTTCACTGTGCATGTCCACCCCATGGTAGTGTGCTGCTCTCTGCACTAAATGATGAAACCCTAAGGAGTCCTCTGGAGGAGACGGCCTTGATGGGTATAGGTCGTCCTGAGGTACATTGGGTATATCAGGGTTATTGTAATCCTCCCATGGATGTGGGGTCCCTGGTGGAGTGGGATCCATTGGGGCGTCCGCCGGGTAATTGTCCGGATCCCCATCATCCGGATCTGGGGATGGGGCCGGATCGTAGTGAGGTAAAGGTGGCGGAGACCTGTGAGGTGGAGGCGGTGGAGGAGGTGGAGTGGGTAGGGGAGGCGGTGGTGGGGAGGGCACTCTGAGGGGAGAAGTAGCAGAGTCCTTCCTTTTGGGTGGAGGAGGAGGAGCCGGAGCATCAAGGCGTCTTTTCTTGGTAGTTAAAGTCAAAAGCCCAGTCTTTGGATCTTTGGACAAAGTCTTTTGTAAAGGGTCTGGTGTAAACAGAGCCAACGGTGTCGAGTCGTCTGTCGGCACCGGTGATTTCGGAACCGGGGGTTTCGATGGTCTGTGTGCGCCATGCTTTTTTGAGGTCTCCGGGTGTTTCGGCGTCGAATGATGTTTCGGCGCCGGAGCGTCGGTGCCGACAGATTTGTGTTTGTGTTTGGTCGGCACCGAGTGTCCAGGCTTCGGCACCGGTGGTTTCGGAGTCGAGCTGGATTTTGCAGTCTTCGGTGCCGGATGCTGTTTTTCGGCACCGGGTGTCGGCTGGCTCGATCCCGAGCTGCCATGAGACTTTGGGTGCTTCGACACCGGGCCCGAAGGTGGGGTGATCGAAGTTTTGGTTTTGGTTTTGCCCAGGCCGGCAGGCGAGGGAGTAACCTGAGTCTCCTTGGTTTTCGGCGCGGGGGTGGGAGGGGGCATAGTACTCACGGCCCGCTGCGCTGGTGTAACGTCCTCCACGTCGGAGTCGTCGGCCTCGGAAGCGCTGACGACGTCTTCCTCCTGCTCGGTGTGTGTTTGCCCCGAAGCTTCGGCGTCGTCTCCGAAGATGTCCGGTGGAGCTGCCGAGGATGAGTGCGCCATGGTGCGTCGAGCTCTTCGATCTCGGATGGTCTTCTTCGATCGAAAAGACTTGCAGGCGGGGCAGTCTCTAGCCTCGTGTTCCGGAGAGAGGCAAAGGTTACACACCTGATGGAGGTCGGTGTGGGGAAATTTAGACCCACATTTTGGGCACTTTTTGAACGGAGTCCTTTCCATCGGCCGGGACCGGAGTCGCGGAGGGCCCGAAGGCCGGTGTCGATGTACGGGATGGAGAAAAGTGCCGCTTCGAGAGATGAAGATGATGAAGGAACTCGAAGAATCGAGGATTTTCCGTCGAGGCTGGAACCGTAGAAGTTCGAAGCCGGAGCACGAAGTATCCCATCCGAGCCCGATGGCGGAAAAAAACAATCTGAGGATGGAGCCGAAGCCCATGCGCAGTACGGACCGAAGGAGGAGTCACCAAACTCGTGACTTCCAAAGACTGTCCAAGAAGAAAAACAAACTGCAAACATCCGGGCCCAACACCAGATGGCGACCTATGCTAAGTGTACAATCTGCAGCTCATATGCCTCGAACATAAAGTTCTATATACTATAACAAATGGAACCACTGTGAAGTAACACGTACCAGATTTATAAACAAATCAATGGGAGCCACATCAAAAGAAATAATGGCTAAATTAGCCCATAATCATTACCTTCATTGCACAGCCAGCCGGAGTTCAATGATCGGATGTCTATAGCAGGATTGAAATGATGCGGCCCAGCCCTGCACCCCTCCTGCCCCGGACAGCCACAGACGGCCCGCCCTCTGCCCGGGCTCAGCCCGGCGCACCCGCGCGCGTCCCGCGATGCGGAGGGAGCCTCTGATTATGTAGCGCCTCTGGGCGCAGAACTGGCCGGAAGGAGGTCCTGGACGAAGCAAAGGATGCCGGGAGCTGTAGTTCCCCCCCACTGCGGCCAGTGATGGTGAGTGGCGGCGAGGGGAACAAACAGCGTCAGCGTCCCGTGGGTGGCCTGGTGGTCTAGTGGTCCTCGCGTTGTGTGTCCTGCTGCCTGGTATGCAAAAGGTATGTCCCCCGCTCCACCAAGGAAGCCTCTGATTATGTAGCGCCTCCGGGCGCGGAACTGGCCGGAAGGAGGTCCTGGACGAAGCAAACGATGCCGGGAGCTGTAGTTCCCCCCCACTGCGGCCAGTGATGGGGAGTGGCGACGAGGGGAACAAACAGCGTCAGCGTCCCGTGGGTGGCCTGGTGGTCTAGTGGTCCTCGCGTTGTGTGTCCTGCTGCCTGGTACGACCATTCAGTTGTCCCAAACATTTATTTTATTCATAAAACCCATAAGAACGCACTGAAACCACCCGGAAGGCCAATCATTTACGCACAACAAAGTTTACTTGAGAATGCTTCCAAGTATCTGACTTTTTAAAAAACATTTTTTACAGGATCCAGTTCATCAATTGCCATCATATATAAGGGACACTAGTAATTTTATCTCGAAGTTGAAATTTTTTAGATAGAATGAAAATTACATGCTGCTAACGTTGATGTTGTATCCTTATATACGTGCATCAACCATAAAGATAGGATACGTGCAATTGAACATTACCTAGGAAAGAACAACATGACTTTGCTCCAGCACAATGTGATGTTGGTAAACATGACCAATTTTAGTCTGAACAATAACATATTTATGTTTGATGAGACTCATTACCAGCAGGTGCGAGTTGTGGCGATGGAGGCCAGCTTCTCTCCCAGCTATGCCGGTCTGTTCATGGGCTGGTGGGAGAAGCTGGTCCTGCGAGGCGCTCAAAAGCATTATATGGACAAAAATGTAAAAATGTTTTATCGATATATTGATGATTTGTTCATTGTGTGGGAGGGCACAGAAAGTGAAGCTATGAAGTTTGTATACCCCAATGTAAATAAACTAGAAACACAGGTATATAGGAAGAAAACCGCCAGAAACTCAATTCTCCACTCCACAAGTTTCCATTTTAGACACTTAATTCAAATGTTTTCATCAAAGAAAACAGGTAATGGCAGGCAAGTAGCAGAAAGAAGGCTGCATAAATCAATAACATCCCTGTACAGAAAAGGAAACTGGCACCTCGCCGTTAAGACCTCAGAGACCCTGAGCACTTTGCCTTTAAGGCCTCCAGGAGAACCCAGCTCCCATCATGCACCACAGGTGACAGTTAGGTCAGTTCTTTTCTACGGTATAATAAACCTGTAGGAACCTGCATCAAAGATGCAAGAAGAACAAGTAAACTATTAATACTCGTCCGGGGAGGCGGGAGGGTTGCTTATGACTTTGATGAGTATACCCCTGGAAGAGAACTAGGATTACAGGTAAGTAACTTATCCTTCTCTTCCAGGGGATACTCATCAATAGTCAATAGTCATAAGCACTGAATAGAGTAGCAAGCCCATACCCACTTCCGAGCGGACAAGCAAAAAACTGCGAACTAAATATACGTACACATGTTAAACAGTATTGGCAAACAAGTTTCTCAGTAAGGCTTGCCCAACCTGAGCGTCTGCCTGCGTGTCAGCATCTAAACAATAGTGGCGAGTAATGGTATGAACTGATCGCCATGTAGCTGCTTTACAAATTTCTGCCATGGGGACATTCATCAGGAGAGCCGTGGTAGAAGCTTTTCCCCTAGTGGAATGGGCCTTTGGCTTCCCCGGAAGGGATTTGCTGGCCAATTGGTATGACAGAAGAATACAAGAAACTATCCATCTAGCAATGGATCTTTTGGAAGTTGCAGAACCTGTGTTAACAGGACCATAGTTGTTCTGTCCAAATAAAACTTAAGAACCCTCTTGAGATCTAGGGAATGGAGAGATCTTTCTGAAGGATTCGAAAGATTCAGAAAAAAGGTAGGTAAAGTGATAGTCTGGTTAATGTGAAAGTCCGAGACTACTTTAGGCAAAAAGCTAGGATGTGTTCTGAGAACTACTCTGGAACACAGTATAAGGTTCCTTACAGCAAAGAGCCTGGATCTCACTCACCCTGCGAGCAGATGTAATGGCCACCAGGAACGCGACTTTCCATGTTAAATGCTGTAAGGAAGCTTTATGAATAGGCTCCTTCAACACGATGTTAAGCTCCCATGGAGGAAAGGGAGACCGGACTGGTGGGTAGACCTCTTTCAAGCCCTCAAGAAAATACTTTACCACCGGAATTCGAAACTAAGAAGTCTGGTTGGGGGACTTCCTATAGGCTGTGATTGCTGCAAGGTGGACTTTGATAGAAGCGAACTGAAGACCAGATCTAGCCAAATGCAGCAAGTATGGTAAAATCACCTGTTCCTGACCCCAGATGGGATCATGTTCATTGTCCACACACCATAGGAAGAACTGCTTCCACTTGAAGGCATATGATTTCCTCATGGAAGGTCTTCTCGCTTCTTTGAGAATAGCCATACAGTCTGAATTCAATTGTAGGTGTCCATATTGGATGACTTCAGGAGCCATGTGGTCAACCGGAGGGAGGACAAGTTGGGGTGGAATACTCTCCCTGCCTGTTTGGATAGTAGATCCGGGCGGCATGGCAACCTCTTGTGTGGCACTTCCGATAGTTAAAGGAGGTCCGGAAACTACCACTGGCGAGGCCACTCCTGGGCTATTAGGATCATCCTGGAGTTGGTCCTGTACAACTTGTTGATTACCATTGGTATCAACGGGATCGGTGGAAAAGCATACAGTAAGCTCCGAGACCATTCGATCAAAAGGGCATTACCTTGAGATCCTTGCTGGGGAAACCTGGATGCGAAGACATGGCATTTTGCGTTTACCGCGTCTGCAAACAGGTCGATGTCTGGCATTCCCCATTCTCGAAAGATGCTGTGAGCGACTTTGTTGTTGAGAACCTAATCGTGGGCTTCGACAAAGTCTCTGCTGAGGAAGTCCGCCTGGGAGTTGAGAGAGTCCGGTAGATGAACGACTACTATTGACAGGTCTCTCGCTAGAAGCCAGTTCCATATGGTTTGAGACTCTATGGAGAGTGTTCTTGATCGGGTACCTCCCTGTTTGTTCAAATAATACATCGTTGTTGTATTGTCCGTTTGTATTAGAATGGAGCGAGACTTGAACGACGGAAACAGGGACTTGAGAGCTAGATGTACGGCTCTCAACTCTAGCAGGTTGATGTGGTAGCTCTGTTCGGAGTTGGACCATAGACCTTGTACTTGCAGAGGGCCCATATGAGCACCCCAACCCTGGAGAGAAGCGTCCGTGACTAAAGTCTGGGTTGGAGGGTCCTGGTGGAGAGGGACTCCCTTCATCAGGTGCGATCGCTTCATCCACCACCGGATGGAGTCCTTGGCTGATTGATGGAGAATTACCTGATCCTCCCAGCACCCTGATACTTGCATCCACTGGTCCTCCAAACATTGTTGTAGTGGACGCATGTGTAATCGTACGTTTGGTACTATAAAGATGCACGACGCCACTGATCCCAGTAGTGTTGACACCTGTCCAACTGTCGGGAGATGCATGTGAAGAAGGGTCAGGCATTTTCCTTGGATTGATGACAACCTCTCCTCCGAAGGACACACGCTTGCTTTTTCAGTGTCCAGGAAGGAGCCTAGGTAATTGATCTTTTGTGTTGGATTTAGTATGGATTTCTTGAAATTGACGTGAAGGCCCAAGTTGTGGAGAAGCTGAAGGCAGCACGAAAGATGATCCTGTAGTAGAGTTGGAGATGAGCTCTTCAGGAGCCAGTCGTCCAAGTAAGGATATATGAATATTTTCTGCTTGCGTAGGAAGGCGGCCACCACAGCCATACATTTGAAGAATGTTCGGGGAGCTGATTTGAACCCGAACGGGAGAACTGAATAGTGGTAATGTTGAAAAAACATTCGAAATCGTATAAATTTGCGATGTTTCTTCGATATTGATACGTGGAAGTATGCGTCCTGTAGCTCAATGGAGCACATCCAATCCCCTTGATGAAGCTGTGGGAAAATTTGAAGGAGTGCTAACATTCGAAATTTCTCTCTGCGAATGTATTTGTTCAACAGTCTCAAGTCCAGTATAGGCCTGTATTCTGTGGTGGGCCTCTTTTTTGCACAAAGAAGAAACAAGAGTAGAGTCCTGGATTTCTTTGAGGAGCGGGAACTTTCTTTATAGCTCCTTTGCTTAAGATGTTTACCTCCTTTTGTAACAACCATTGGTCGCGGTGAGAAATGCCTCTCGGAGGTATATATGGAGGAGGAGTCTTGAACTTGAGAAGATAGCAATTTTGAACAATGTTGATTACCTATTTGTCTTTTGTTATACGTTTCCACTCCTCCAGGTGTAAAGAAACGCTTCCTCCCACCAGAGTGGACAACAGCTTTGGAGGAAGAGACACCTCATTGCTTCTGTGGCTGCTTTGGTGCTGATGACTGTTTTTTGTTACCGCCTCTGCCACGTCCCGGTCTACGTTGTTGGAACTGGGACCTTTGTTGCGTTGGACCCTGGTTCTGCGATGAACAGTTAGAGGATTGACCTCGCTGTTGAAAAGAGCGTCTGTCAGAGACGAAAGCGACGAAATTACTTCTTCTTTTCAAGGCCTACAGTCTTGAGAGTATCCAACTCAGTTTTCATTTTTGCCATTTCGTCATCCGCATGTGACCCAAACAACGATGATCCATTAAAGGGCAGATTAATGATCTTTCTTTGAGCATTGGGTTTGAGACCGGTGAGACGAAGCCATGCTGATCTTCATGAACAAATGCCATGTGCATATCCATGAGCTGCCAGATCTGCAGAATCTGCCGCTGTACTAATGACCTGGTTAGCAACCAGGCCACCTTCTTGCACAATCTCTAGGAAATCCTTTTGATCTTCCTTGGGCAATTTCTCTGTGACTCTTGTTAAAGAGTCCCATAAAGATCAGTCATATCGCCCCAGTAGAGTGGCTGCACTATCCACTCATCATAGAGCCTGACGTACTGCACATTCTCCGTCCCAAAGAATCCTTTTTTTTGCTGTCCTTCTCTGGAGGAGCAGATGACATAAGTATTGGAATGTGCTTTCCTGGCAGCGGTGACTATAAGGGAATCCGGTTGAGGGACAGACCGCAGAAACAAGGGATCTTGGTCTGGGGCTTTGTATTTCTTTGAAATTCTTGAGGAACCCGAGCCCACTGTGGCAGGTGTCAAAAAAGTCTTCACCGCAGGTTCTAACAATCCTGGCACAAAAGGCAGCAGAGGCTTTGCCGAAGCCCGATGGTGTAAAGTTTAAAAAATAATGGATGTAGTAACCTGAGGTACATACATGGCTATGTTGAACTTGTTGGCACCTCTACAGAGCACCTCGTTGAATGTCCCAATATCATCAACAGGGGAAACCCTGTATGGTGGAGATGAAGATATAGTAGGAGAATAGTCTCTATACGATGACCTTGTTGATGTGGTCGTTGTAGGAGACCTGTGTCTTCTTCTTGGCGTATATGTGAACAGCGTGACCTTGAGCGCTCCTTTGAACGTGAGCGATGTCTTAATGGAGATGTGGAACGCCTCGGGGACCTACTAGCAGGATGAAGTCTTCGACGTCGGTCCCTTAGACGTCGACGGCTGGTGATCATGCGGTATCCTCGACGTCGACTCTGCCCTCGACGTAGACCTCTGACGGGTCCGAGAGGGTGATCTGAAGTGTCTCGACGCCGACCCTCGAAAAGGGGGCAGAGATCTCGACGTCGACCTCTGCACTGACGTCGATGGGCGCTTCGTCGACTGTGGTTTATCATGCTTCGAGCCCTAAGCATGTCTCAACGTCGACCTACTTCTCAACGCCGATCCTGTCCTCGACGTCGATCTCACTTGCTTAGCAGGTTTCGACATCGATATACCTCGACGGCGATTTGGTCTTTGACCTCGTTCTCACTTGCGTGGACGTCGATCTCGCTTGAGTCGTAGGTCTCGACGTCGACTTACTTCGACAGCGATCTTGTCTTCGACATCGACCTTACTTGTTTAGTTGGTCTAGACATCGACAATATGCTGTGATTTTCTTTTACTTCTAGCTTCTGGTGATGCAGATCTTCGCCGTTTTCTCGGGGAGGAGGTTCCTCCAGATGAATGATGACTCTCTGGGCCACTTCTATGATGTTTTCCTCTCTCCAGCAAGCCTAGAAGTCTGATCTTCTCTCGGTCTTTCAATGTTCTTCTTGAAAGATGAAGACAGTGGTAGCATGTCTCTGTGTTGTGAGAAGAAGGTAGACACACAACATAGACCGAATGAGGATCGGATTTGGCCATCTTCTTCCCACAGGAAGGACATTTATAAAATAAAGGTTGCATATCAGACTAAAAAGAATGACCAATTAGTCAGAAAAAGACTGATAAATACCACCAGTATCGAGAAATATCGAAAAAAGTAGTTAGAATAAGATTTCTGACTAGGCAAAGTCAAAATCAGTTAAGCTCAAGCTCCAGGTTCCTCACAGAAGGAGCCGGAAAAAAGAACTGACCTGTCACCTGTGGTGCATGATGGGAGCAGGGTCTCCTGGAGGCCTTAAAGGCAAAGTGCTCAGGGTCCCTGAGGCCTTAAAGGCGAGGTGCCAGTTTCCTTTTCTGTACAGGGATGTTATTGATTTATGCAGCCTTCTTTAGACTACTTGCCTGCCATTAACCGTTTTCTTTGATGAAAATAAGTTTTTTTGCGGAATGCTATTACTGTACATGTCCTTCTCTTACATTTTTTTTTTTTAATTCTTTTTATTGGCATTTAGTTATATAAACGTACATGTATCACTTTTCACATAAATGATTGGAACATATGCGTAACGGGGTAGACCATCGTAGAGTTTGATATTACATGTACATCATGGTTGGTGTGAGTGTGGTCTGTGGTGTAGCAGGTCTGTGCCAGTTAAAGAAAAACTAGGGGGGGAACTGAACCGGGGAGTGCCATGGGGTTCCTAGAGTTGGGGTGAGGCGTATACTATGAGTTCGTTATTGCCTACTCCATCGTGCTGCTACTATTCACCTAGGAGGGAGAGGGTATGCGGACCGATATAGAGTGTTGTTGAACGTTCCTGCTAGGGGAAGCTAGACCCGATGAGTCCAAGAAGACCATGGAGGGTTGTGGAGGGGGGTTTCCCATCCTGGGAGCTTGTGCGGTGTGAGGTTGTGTGGTGCTGGGGGTATTTAAGTCAATGACTGGGGTCTCTGAAGTCTGGGAGTGCCTAAATTGGTGCAGCAGGAGTGCCCATTCCAGGGAAATTGGGACCTTACGTATACCTTTGGCTTCTTCCTCCCTGATTGCATCCCCCTCCGCCGTCGCCCATTTAACCCCTTAAGTGCCCCGCCCTTTCCACGCCCTGTGCCGGGCGATTCATTAGCGGGCGGGACTCATGACGAGATAGATAGTCTCGTCATGGGCACAGCGCAACCGCGGCCCATGACGAGACCATCTCGTCATGGGCACTCAAGAGGTTAAGAACCGCCCCCACCCATGCCGCGATTAGGGGACCCGATGGGGCCCGCCAGTGCATGGCTATACAGCATTTGGCCAGTAGGTGGGCCAGGAAAACAAAGCGCATTGGTATTTTGTGTCGTTTCCTCCGTCCCAGAATGCAGAGTGCACAGCCCTCCCAAGTAGTCAGATGGGACAGCCCGGTGAGATCCCTGAGCGTCGAGTGGATATATGACCAGTAGGTCTGAATGCCCGGGCAGGTCCAGAACATGTGGGAGAAGGCTGCATCTCCTGCCCGACAGCGGGGGCAGAGGAAGGTCGTGTCGGGGTAGAAGCGTTGGAGGCGCGCACGCATTAGGTATGCTCTATGTAGGATGTGAAATTGGATGTTCTTAAACCGAGCATTCCTGGAAACTTTTTTGGGGAACTATCGCTCTGTCCCACTCGCTATCATTAAACGATCGCCCTGCTTCCTCCTCCCAAAGGGCCCGTAGAGATCCCAGCAGCGGGGGTTTCAGTTCCCTAATTGATTTATATAGCCATGTGGTGAGATGGCGACCCGGTCCCATTCGCAGGATTGCGTGGAGAACGGGGTGAGTGGGAGGTTCCCCTAGTGCGAGATCGGAGTATGGTCGGTAACAGCCGATGAGTTGTCAGTGAAGCAGGAACTGTCCAGGGGGTAGGTCGTAGTTGCCCATGAGCTGTCGGTATGGCCGGAGCTGTCCCCCTTCAAACAGTGTCTCTGCCTCGGTAATGTCTCTAGACGTCCATTCCCGAAGCATGGCAGGAGTAAAGAACCCCCTATGTCTGGGCCAGCCAACTAGTGGCAGTAATGGTGTGTATGGGGGCAATCTGTCGCCATGCGGTGTATACGCTGTATGCACTTCCGGGCTATGTCTACTTGTAGGGGGTAGGTACGCGTAGGGCGGAATCCTGGCAAAAGTAGGCGACGTAACTCCGGTATGGGTATACGACCCGTGACTGTATGTGTTTCAAGTGTATAGTTGTCTGCCGTCCAATATGAAAGCCACTGGAGCTGCGATGCTAGAAAGTAGGCTTCAAACGATGGCGCACCGAGCCCCCATTATGTCATGGGCAACTTCAATTTTGCTAGCGCGATCCTGTGTCGCCCCTTACCCCATATTAAAGAACTGAGGAGTGTATACAAGTCCCTGAAGAAGGAACGAGGTGGGATTACTGGGAGGTTAGTAAAATAATATAAAAACCGCGGGACCAGAATCATCTTTGCTAATGCTATCCGGCCTATTGGGGCCAGCGGAAGGTTCCTCCAGAAGCCAATGGAGGACATTATCCCCGCAAGTGCCCTGCAGTGGTTACCCTCGTATAGGTCGGCTGGGGAGTGATATAGACGAATCCTGAGGTATCGGGGGCCCTCCGCTGCCCACTGTAGTTTCCGGTTCCCGATCCAGACATCCTGAGATGGGACATCCGGGCGGAGGGGGTATACCATCGATTTGTCCCAGTTCACTTGCAAGCCCGAGGCCTCTGTGAACTCCGTCAAAGCGGCCTCAAGCATGGTGAGATCCGCCGTCACATCTCACAGGTATATGAGGAGGTCATCCGCGTACAGAGACACACAGTGTGTAACGTCCGCTAGTGGAATACCCCAGGCTTGCCCATCCAGGCGCAGCCGGATGGCTAAGGGCTCCACTGCGAGCGCAAATAATAAGGGTGAGAGGGGGCACCCTTGTTGTGTGCCCCTGTGTATTGCGAATTCCGGGGAGATGTAGCGACCTAGACGGACCCGAGAGGTGAGATCGGTGTAGAGGAGACGAGTGTAGGCTAAGAGCGTGGGACCCAGTCCCGCCCATCCAAGGACGGTGAAGAGGAACTGCCATGTTAGGGTGTCAAACGCCTTCTCAAGGTCCAGAATTAGGCACGCCGCCCGCGGGTAGCGATCGCCCAGTTGGTCCTGGATATGGAAGAGGCGCCGGATATTGTGAGAGGTGTTCCTTCCCGGGACAAACTCATATTGGTCAGGGTGGACCAGTGGATGTATGATTTGCGAGAACCTCCGCCGTAAGTAGTGTGATGGGGCGATAGGAGGCTAGGAGTTGGGGATCCCGGTCGGGTTTCAGGAAGGTCACGATCATCGACGCTCTCATGGAACGGGGCAGTTCACCAAGCTCGAGTGCCACGTCCAGTACTGCTGAGAAGCGGGGAGTCAGCAAAGGGGCAAAGGTGGCATAGTATTCGAGCGGAAACCCATCTAGGCCTGGGGCCTTACCGCGGGCCAGAGCTCGTATCGCGCTTGTAATCTCAGTGGCTTGTATTGGTGCATCCAACCCTTTCCGGTCCTCGGCCGAAATTTGGGGGAGGGATAGAGGGTCGAGGAAGTGGTCTATGGCTCCTGGATCCAGAGATGAGGGGGCAGTGTAGACCGCCGAATAATGGTGATAAAAGGCCTGGAGGATCTCATCTTGGGATTGTACCAGGGTGCCCTGGGAGTTCATGATCGCAGTGATGGGCCGGACCTCAGCATCTTGCTTGGCAAGCCATGCTAAAAGCATGCCCGTTCTATCCCGGTCCTTGTGCATTCGGGCTGCATAAGACCTAAAGTTGTGGCGTCGGAGATTCACGCATGCCTCCTGATATGCCGATTTGGCTTGGGCGACTTGGGTTGCTGTGTCCACCGACTGGTCCGCAGCTTTCGTGGCCGCGGCCAGTCGTTCCGCCTTCTCTAAGTCTTGCTCCAGGGTACGTCTTATCCCTACCCTCTGCCGGATACATTCCCCGCGAGCTATCACCTTGAAGCTGTCCCATTCGACCAGGCGCGATGATGCAGTCCCTGCGTTATGCGGAAAGTACTCTGTAATGCTGCTTTGGTGTTCGTGCGTGAAAACCTGGTCTATGAGGCATTCCCGTGCTAATCGTCATGTGGGGACCGGGGGTCGCGGGGGTCTCCATTGGAGACTAAGCAGATGTGCATCGTGATCCGAAACGACTCTACCCAGGTAATGAGGAGGGTTGCGGTGCAAAGGAATCGGTCAAGTCGAACTCGCAGGTCGTGTGGGATGGAGTGAAAAGAGTAAATACGGGCCTGAGGATGGTGCAATCTCCATGCGTCAGTAAGTGACCAATGTGCGACCCAGGCTTTAAAACGCTCAATTTGTCTGTAGGCGGAGGAGTGCGGGAGCGGGGGATGCGGCCGGGCCAATAGTGGATCTAGGATACAGTTATAGTTCCCGCCTAGTATCTAGGGCACATGTGTGAAGTGGGCTAGGGCATTCGTGAGTCGATCCCAGAATTTATCCTGATCGACATTCGGGGCATATATACTTACCAAGAGGACCGCCCTCCCGTCCAAGAGTCCCTCCAGTAGAGCGAACCTGCCGTCCTCGTCCACCACCAGACTAAGTTCCCGGAAAGGGGTACCCGGGCGGATCCATATCAGTGCCCCCCGGGCAAACGAGGAGTATGTCGTGGCACAGGTGAGTCCGCGCCACTTTGCGCGCAGCTTGCCCACTTCGGATGCGTTAAGGTGGGTTTCCTGTAGGCATAGGATGGACGCTTTCTGTCGCTTCGCATAAGCGTATATCGCATAGCGCTTACTGGGAGTGTGTAGGCCGCGGGTATTGATCGTGAGCATGTTGATGTTTGTGTTAGTCGTCAGCTGTGCCATGAGTAGTATGGTCTGTGGAAGGGTCGGGTCAGGTGTCCACTGAGCAGGGTTTCGAGTGATCTCCTAGGGATGCGCCGCGCCCGAGAGGAGTAGTGAGGCAGGGGGACTGTCCAAGCGGTCAGTGGGTGGCACAAGGCCCCATGGCTGGGTGGGACATGTTTGAACCGGGGTAGTAAAAACGCAGGGGGGTGCGGGAAACAGTCCCAATACATAGGACTCAGCGTTTAGGAAACGGTGTGTCCAAACTTCCTCCCGTAACACCAGGGGGAGAACTGCTCTATGTGATAGGGGGTGACTGTGTGCAAGTGCGAGGTCACATGGTTAGCGGGCATGTAGAGAAGGTAGTGTGCGTCTTGTGCAGGGTGTTGGCTCCTGTGTAGGAGACAACGTGCAGGAGGTGAACTTCACATAAAAGGATATTGTGCGGCAGTCTGTATGTACCAGTCACTTCAAGGTGAGGCCCGAGAGATCAGTCCATCTAGCAGCCCATCCGCGGTTTGAGGAGTGGTGTGAGGAAGTGCCGCCAGGTCAGCTCCCGAGATGGTGCCATCGCTGTCGTCGCCATCTGACGAGCAGAGAGGTGGGGGTCGGTCTATGGACTCCGAGGGTCGCGGGGATCGCAGATCGATAACCGCCTGCAGAGCCTCACGCCTTTCTCGCATTATTTGTTCAAGGTCGGGCGAGTCATGAGAACCACCTGTTGATCTGGGGTCGGTATGACGGATCTTCTTGGGGCGTTTCCGATTGCGGCCAGGTTTGAGAGGGTTTTGGGGGGGGAGGGTTGGATGCTCGTGGGCAATGCTGGTCTGCCCAGTCTTGTGCGGCTTCCACGGATGTGAAGAAGAGGGAAGCCCCGTGAAGGATCTTTAGGCGGGCTGGGTATAGCAGAGCATATTGAATCTGATTGTCTCGTAGTCTCCGCTTTACATCCAGGAAGGAGGATCTCTGCTGTTGTACTGCTCTGGCATAGTCAGGGAAGATCATGATTTGGTTGTTTTCCACCCGTAGTGGTGCCGCCGTTCGCGCTGCCCAGAGCATCGCGTCCCGATCCCGAAAGTGCAAGAACTTAGCCAGGAGTGGCCGGGGCGTTGCGCCAGGCGGGGGTCTCTGGGCCAGTACTCTGTGAGCTCGCTCAATAGAGAAAAAGGCTGTGAGGTCTGTGGACGGAGTGAAAGCTTTCAGCCAAGTGTCCATATAGTCTATCGGATTTCCTTTCTCGATGCCCTCCGGTAGTCCCAGCACTCGGATGTTGCAGCATCTTGAGCGCCCTTCCAAATCAGTTGCGCATTCCTCCACTGCGGCTAGACGGTTGAGGACTCCCTGAAGCGTGGTCTGGTGGTCTTTCATCATTGGTTGTATTTCCTCCAAAGTCCGTTCTTCCGCATGTACCCGGTCAGCTAATTTCCGGTGGTCATCTCGGAGAAGGTTGACATCTGTCGTCAGGGTCCCGAGGCGCTCTTCCATAGATAGACGGGACAACTCGATGGCGGCCAGGACTTTATCCAGCTTGTCCGATATTGATAGGTCTGTGAGGGGTGCTGTGCCGGGGGTCCAGGTCGAGGCCTTCGGCATGTTCTCCGGGGCTGTCTCCGGGACCGTGTGGTGTGGCGCAGGTCTTGATTTCCCCATCTCGACGTCACGTGCAGCGAGCGGGACGGTGCCGTCGGGCAGGTCTCAGGAGCCCACGGTAGCGCCAGGGGTCCGCAAGGGGCGCGGTGGTAGAGGACCACGAGGGAGCAGCGTCAGGGGGCAGCAGCTCGGTCCAGAATTCTGGGTCTGCCACAGCAGGCAGGGCACAAAGTCCCAGTCCCAGGAGCCACCTGCACGGCCCCTCCGGTCACATAGCCCCCACTCCGAGCACCCGTCAGTCTTCGACGTCGCGGGGCGGAGCTCTCGTGTAGCGCCCGTGATGTCCAGGGGCCGTACCCCATAGAGTGCGACCGTGATCCCTTCTGTGGTCGCCCGAATCAGGTCCCCTCCGGTGGCCCCCGACAGAGGCGAGACCCCACAGCTCCGTGGGGTGTGGGCGACTATGCCTGGTCGTGTATGGTGGGGAAGCGCTGAAGTGCGTCACGTCTTCTCCTAATCCGCTGTGCGTCCCCTGCGCCTGGCGTCCGGGGTGTCCCCCTCAGAGGGGGGGGGGGGGGGGGGGGGGGGGGGGCGCGTCGTCAACCGGCACCGATGCGACCCTTCACTCCGGCTCACCTTGACCACCGTGGTCCCCCGGGGGCACCAGGGAGCTCTCTGGCAGTTCTCTATGGATAGTCAGCCATCAGGACAGGCTGGAGAGCTTCCACCCTCCCGGACGCCGCCAAGGAGGTCGTC
Source organism: Triturus cristatus (assembly GCF_964204655.1). Lineage (NCBI taxonomy): Eukaryota > Metazoa > Chordata > Amphibia > Caudata > Salamandridae > Triturus > Triturus cristatus. The sequence goes on along the minus strand of NC_140590.1, from coordinate 621,420,609 downwards.
GCTGTGGTTGCCCCAGGCGCAGAGGCCTCACCGGTGATGTGGGGAAGGGCCCGGTGTCTGCTTGGCGGCCATTTTAAGGTCAGGCAGGCCACACGAGGGAGGGCCAGAACACCCCCGGGGTCGCTGTGTGCTCAACGTGTCCGAGGCAGTCGGCAAAGCCGGGACAGCGCAGTGCACCGCTATCCCCAGCGTCTCCCTCCGCGCCTTCCCCGTCTCAGTAACGGGAGTCTCGGCGCCATTTTGGGTCCCGGGTTGCTGCGGCGTCCAAGCCCTCCGAGGAGTTCCACATTCCTGAGGCTCGGGATATCATCAATTCTCCCGCCGCATCTCATCACCATCCAGGCACTGTTCGGTGCGCTTGGAGACGCTAAACACCCGCTGTGACGTTCCGTGGCTTAGTAGAGAGGCGCCCGATCGCGGAGCCTCAGCAATGCACAGCCGCCATCGTGGCTTGCTTAGCCACGCCCCACATGTCCTTCTCTTACATGTTTATGGGTTATTTTCATACTAGAGAAATACATGTAAATCTGGCTTCTTAGCCTATTGGGTATGTTTAGGGCTGCATATTTTTTATGTTATACATGTATATGTGTATATTTATCTCACTTTATGTACTCCTTTTCTATTACATAAACATATATATGTATTTTTGTATATGCTCCGGGTTACCACACGTGGCCGGAGATAATTCAGTGCTTATAACTTTCATGAGTATCCGCTGGAAGAGAAACGGTAGAAACTTTCAAATGGTGGGCACAACCAAACAGGTTTACAAAGTGCAGGAATTGTAAGGCTTGCAAATATGGCATTAATAAAAAAAAGTATTCCGCTGCTTTCAGTGATAAGGAAGTTGACATAAAAAAAAAACACTTCACTGTAAAACAGAATAAGCCATTTATATTTTGGAGAGTCCGTGCAAGCTCAAATATGTAGGGAGCACAAAACTCCCGGTTACCTGCGGGATCCAAATTGGAGGGAACGCTAGGTGTTCCGGTGGGTGCGGCGCTTTGATGAATGTGTGACTACAAGCGCGCATCCCCCTCCCTGGGTCCATGGTGTGAGGCCGATTTTTGCCATTAACACCTCCTTTTCTTCAGAAATGCTGAAGATCCTCCGGTAACAAGAACCGTGAGTTTTTAAGTAACAACGCTGCCAACGGTTGGGTGCACCTTAGCGTGTGCATACCACCGGGGCAGCACGGTCCTGACGAATGCCTGGTGAAACAACTATCTATGGCAGAAACATGTTGACCAGATTTTATTCCCCTCACTATTAGGGTTAACTAACCAAAATTTGGTATTTAGTTATTATACCCTTTTTAACCAATGCCAGGTTTGCCACAATAAAGGTTTTTGGTTGTAACCTGACATTTTTTACACTCACCTTGCACATCACCTGCACTATCACACCTGACACATCAATCACCCGCTCCGCTGTAATCAGGCGTTGTAGCACACCGGGGAGGTGCTAGACCTCCCTGGTGGGAGTCCAATGATGAAGCATGTCACCAACTAGGTTGGTGAGTGAGGACTCTTTTAACAAATTTTGATTGCTTTGTGGTAATATAGGTTCTTTAATTGTCCCATACTCTTTTGTTGTTTATTATTAGTATTTCAGGGGGACGAAGAGTGTGTTTCTTGACCCTCTCTCTCTTGTTGTTTGATTCTAACAAAGGAATCCTGCAACATATTAGAGCTATAAACAACTGTGACCCCACCTACCCTGTCGCCAGACATTTTCGAGAGGTACATGAAAACAACTTAAAAGACTTCTCCTATTATGTAATTGACTCCATACCCATCTCTAAAAGGGGAGGCAACAGGGAAGGACAGCTCAGAAAACTGGAGACTCAATTCATCTTGAATCTAGATAGTAAGACCCTTGGGGGCCTAAACAATACGGAGGACCTTTACACCTGCTTACAATAAGACATTTTATAATCTATTTACTTCTGTTTACACTGTTTTTATCAATTGAACTCCAGCCTCAATGTATTTTAACCAAACATTTAGAATTTTAGAAAATCTAATTTTGTAGGCAAAATAATAATCAGACTAACTGGAGCGTTACATTGTGCGCCATTATGGCACATTAGTGAGGGAGGCTGCTTTCCAACCGTAACCACAAACTATCATGGTTTTTTAATAAGATTTGCTCGTTACTGAGAAATTCGTTTTTTTTGCACTATTGCACATAAGTACTTTTTTTTAAAACAGAAAAGGAAAAAGGGGGGCTTTTTTTAAAATTAGTTATTTGCACTAGCACTTTATATAAAACAAAAACAAATTTATGGACCCAGACGGTGGTTATTATTCAATAAGGAGACAACCAAATTAACGCATTTAGGCAGGAATTTTTTCCAATTTGGTGGTCACATTCATCATTGCCTTTTAAATACTGGTACCTAGCGATACATCAGTGAGTTCCCCCCCAGACCCCCTGGATTCCTTTACCGAAATACATGACAAAATTTGTTCACGGATTTACCAGTGTTATATCTCGGTGAATATTGATGGGCTCTCCACAAAAACTTATCTTTATTAACATTTATATATTTATTTAGAAATACCAGTGAGGATAATATTTATTTATTGCATTGTTTTAACAAAATTGGTTTTAACTTTCACTATGTATCGCGTAAGATGTACATCCAGCATTTGTGTAGTATTTAACCAACAATTTAGGCATTCTGGTTTCCGTACAAAATGGGTCTTTTATGTCTATTACTTATCACAAATCACAGTTAACGTAATGCACTTAAAAATGGTCGGGTGAACGTAGCAGCGTTGTCATGTGATCAAGGTCCGGCTGGAACGAAACGCATTATAGTGGACATGAAATCAACTTAAAGCACTTATTCTGTGGTCCGCGTCTGCTTGCTGAGAGGATCGAAAGCGACGTGCAGCCTTTGGATACATATATATACATACATATTACATATATATATTACCTACTGGCGGTCGCCAGTAGGTAGTTATAGGTAGGACCACGTTTCCATAGGAAATCCGCAACATTCTATTTTGAATAAATTTGGCGCCGGTTGACGAATCCTCGCGAAATTTTCAAAATAGGTGGGGCGCTACGCTCCGCTCCTACCCTGAAAGTCTCGGGGGGATTCGTCAAGCGGGGGCTGAGATAAAAGGGGGGTCCCAAAACACGTTTTTCCCATGCATTTTTCCATAGGACCTTTAGACACAGCTACAGCCCGAACGGCTGAACAGAATTACTTGAAATTTGGCAGAGAGGTAGTCCTCAGGTCAAGGAAGTGCCTTTTGTAGCTTTGGTGTAAATCTGTTCAGTAGATTCTGAGAAAATAGACTTTAAATCAATATATGTATCTGTGGCAGCTTACGGTGCGCTTACGGTGCGCTTACCGTAGGCGTACGGTGGCGTGCGCGAGCGCGATTCTGATTGGCCCTTAGATCTTAGTAAACATTCGAATCGGTCGAAACCAGGAAGCGGCGGCCGCCATTTTCTCTCTCGCACTCTGACAGGGGGTTGAAAAACCAAGTGCAAATCATGTAAAGGGGCTGTTTACACAGCTTCCAAGCACCTAGCCATGTCGAGGGAGTCCCCAACGATCCCCCAAGTGAAAAAAGGCAATTTTAATTTTTTCGAAAATTTCGCCGATTACGCTTACCGTACGCGTACGGTAAGAAATAATAAAAAAAAAAAATATATCCACATTCTCCCCACCCCGTGTGCAAAAGGTGCCCGAAGTGCACCTTTTGTGCATGGCTCATCAGAGATAAACAAAACATATATTTTACCTGTCACAACGATGCTCATCATATGACCTCCATGTGCGCACAGCGCATCGTGCGTTCATGGCCCATCTAGCACGGAACGAACTGCGTTAAGTGGGCACGCACGCCACAAATGGCGTAAAGTAACTTAGCATTTAAAAAAACCGTACAAATTCACTGAAAAAACCATAGGTTTCACACACGTTATAGTTAGGAATTAGCATTTAAAAAACCTTGCAAATTCACTGAAAAAACCATAGGTTTCACACACGTTATAGTTAGGAATTAGCATTTAAAAAACCTTGCAAATTCACTGAAAAAACCATAGGTTTCACACATGTTATAGTTAGCTGGACATTTTACTGATAAAAAACCAATGAAATTCCCCCGTTATAGTTACTGTAGGCAACTATAACTCACGCGACCGTAATCCTCTGCTGATGACATATGTGTCTTTATGAAAAAAAAATATTTGTAATATATGTATAGCTAAAATTTAATGGAAGAAGACATGGGCAAATAAGTGTCTAAATACAGTATTAGCATCAGCAGAGGATTACGGTCGCGTGAGTTATAGTTGCCTACAGTAACTATAACGGGGGAATTTCATTGGTTTTTTATCAGTAAAATGTCCAGCTAACTATAACATGTGTGAAACCTATGGTTTTTTCAGTGAATATATATATACATACATATTACATACATATTAAATATATATACATAAACATACATATATTTAATATTTAAGAAGTGCTCAGGGGTCCACACTCGGGGGCAGGACTATTAGGAACCCCTGGAGAATAAGGATTTTGAAGCGAAATGAAGCTTATCTTGACACCCTCATGCCAGCTCCCTAGAATTCGACCTGCAGGATGGGATTGAGGCCAACTTGCATTTAGGCTTTGATTTTGACTTTCCCCTACGACTAACTCAAGCAAAGCCTTCGAACGGAAAGAGGATGTTCACATGAACAGCTTAGGAACCAGGCCAGGTACTTTGTGGTGTAGCGGGACCTATGCATCTACCATGACCTGTTCTTGAGTTTGGCGATTTAGAGCTTCACCTCTTGGCTTTAAATTGCCTTGGGACACACTTTTCTTGCAGCTTGGTGTCATTAACTGGAGCTCAGAAACCAAAGACATACTGCACACAGGTCAGTGACCAAAAGCTGCTTCGTATACGCTTGGCATGGCTTAAAAACTGTAAATTGAGGTGGGGGGGCTCGTTCATTTGCACCCTGCTCGTAAAAGTCAGAAAATAAAAAGGTTGGGAGCAGAGGTCCAGATCCACAATGGAAGGCACCCAAAGAAAGGACCGATATCAGCACACAGTGGTAGTGCTTATACATAGTTCTGATCAGTCACTTACTGAATCATGATGGACCCACATGACGTCACCAGCGACCATATATGAGCACTGCCATTCAATTTTGCTAGAACAAGACTGGCCCCGTGGGATATTCTAAAGGTGAGGAATATGCAGTTAAAAGTTTCAATCAGAAGCAAACAATGTACTTTGTTGCAAAGTAAAAAGGTCTTTCTTTAGTTGTGATTTGGTCAGGGTAGCACTATCCAAGCAGTTTACCTCACCACGTTTCTCCTGTTCCATTGTCTCCATGTACTCAGCTTTTTATCCCTTGGTTCCCTTCTTATGAGCATACAAGCATTACAAAATGCTTGGAGAATGTGTATAGTGAAAAGGTTGCCTCTTTTGTGACCTGTTGGCACATTACCTTCTAGACAGTAGACTTAAAAGTCTTCAAATGTGTGTTTACCCAGTGGAAGTTCTCCTATGGTGAATTAGGCAAGAGAAATTCCAATCCTCCACTGGTCCAAGTAACTGAGTGAAGTGACTGTGAGATGAGGTTTTTACCCAATGACTGAGTTTCATAGGATGGTGATGGATATTAATATCTTTCAAAATAACCCAAGTGAAACAGCATTTAGGTTATAGATAGCTGCAGGGTCATTTGCAGAGAGAGGTTGTAGCAGTGTTGTACACACTGTAGGTGTATCACATTCAGGATACAGCATAGATAGAAAAGTGGAATAAGATCAGATAAGTAGAACAATAGAAGAGACAAGTAAACACTAGTTCAGAGATAGTTTACTAAAATGATGCCTATCTCTGCTGTCCATCTGCACTGTCTAACAAATGGGGGAAACCTCTACTACCGCAACTCAGTAAGAAATGAGTCAGATGAGCAAGAGACTGTGCTGTCAAAGGTATATATGATATCAATGAAAAGTGAGGAATAGTTTTTATAGCAAATGAATGAAACCTCTTTACTGCTGCACTGGGCAAGGAGTTGAGGCTCTACCTGGTAAGTAAACAGTCTAAACAGGAGTTTTTTTTCCGTGTTCTGGTTCGTTTTTAGGACTTCTCTCTCAAAGAAATCAATACATTACCTGCTGGCAAAGACAGACTGTCCTGCTGCAAGACACTGACCAACAGTTCTATGGAAAGCCCAAGGTTCTTGATGGAGTTAAGAGAAAAGGCTAGGGGATGCGCCAGACTAAAGCAGGATAACCTGAGAAGACAGGAATGACCTCCAATATTATTAAAGCAACAAAATCTCTTCAACGAAACAGCTAAGTGCTCCAATTCAGTGTCCTGTCCTATAATTATGCCATGGGTCATCTAGACTAATAGAGGCGGGTACCAGTTTCAATTTAGTCAAAAAATGGCTTCACTACTTTAGAGAGGTTAGGATGGATCTTGCTCTAATGATCAAGTAAAGCAGCAAGGAGGGCCTGAACTGGTGCTGCAAAGACTGTGAAAAACCCCAGTAACCCAACAGAGGCAACTGGGGGAAAGGGGAACTTGCTGAAATAGGGATGGTCCTGTGAACAAAAGGAAAGACAGGACGTCTATTTCAATCAAGTGCTCAGCATAGGTAGTTAACAGGTTTAGGGCTTGTATGCGAGAGATTAGAAGTTGGATGAGGGAGAAGTGGTTCAAAACGAATGAGGAGAAAACAGATTGTGGTATTTGTGGTGGACAGTTCAATCTGGAATGACCGCTGGTGGCTAGATGTGCATGGTACCTTACCTATCCAAGTGGCTGCAGCCAAAAACCTGGGTTAGATGTTAGACAGCACCTTGACTTTAGACACCCAGGTCAAGAGAATGGTTAGTTCTTGTTTTTGGATGATCAGGATCTATCTTGTAGAAAATATTGTCTCTTCTTTCAAAAGAGCTCAGGGTGCTAGTGGTCATTGCACTAATCCCTTCCATATAGACTACAGCAATGCCCTGTATATAACAAAAACCAACTTTCATTAAACATGCTCTAAATCAATCAGAATGCAGCTGCATGCCTGGTCCTGAGAGTAACTAAATACTCCTCAGTTAGAAAAGGTTTTAGATATCTTCACTAGATGCCAATAAGGAAACTGGTGTCCTTTAAAGTGCTTTGCTTGGCGCATAAAGCCCTCCACTCTCAGGGATCGCGCTATCTTATGACAACCCTGAATTGGTATATTCTCAAGTGACCTTTGAGATCAGAGGAACACCATAACGTAACTGTTCCATGGTGTAGGAAAGCCAGGTTGGGGGGGAATGTGCTTTCACAGTGGCAGCTGCCGAGCTGTGGAACTCCCTCCCTGAATTTATCAGGAGCCTGAGCTCGCAACTATTGTACCGTAAGCAACACAAAACGTGGCGTTTTGTGGATTAGGCTTCCGTTACGGGGTTACATTACAGTTGAGTTGTCTGCTTTGGGTTACCAATGATCACTGTTTCTTCTCCGTTCATAGCACTTTGATGGCTTCTGGTCTAACGCGCTTTATAAATACGACAAATACAAACACACTAGTTTGTCTTGATCCAGAGATGGGAGATGGATAGGGAAGGAGGAGAGCTCAATTAGGATATAGAAAGCTACCTTTAAATTCCAATTATGGATAGGAAGTCACCGGCGAGATATGCCAAACTCAGTTGAGCTGTTTAAGGACAGATTTAGCCCACGGATGCACCAAAGAGGAAAGCCATGTAACATGCTGATGCCATCATTAACAATGTGGAGAGCGAAGGTGTAACCCAGTATCCCTCAGAAACTGGGCATATATATTATACGTAACAGTAGGTTCTGTCTGGTACGAATTTCTTTACAATTAGCACCCTGAGCTCTTTTGGAAGAAGAGGCAGTATTTTTTACACGATAGATCATGATCATCCAAAAACAAGAACTAACCATTGTCTACGTATTGTTTCTTCACTTCCATGTACAATACACGGAGTCACCTACTGTCACTTGGGCACTTTTTAGTCACTGTAAATATCTGTACCTGCGCCATTTCTTTTAATGAATTAGAAGACAGCCTGTGTCATTTAAAGTTTTGTGGTGTTATTTAAAATTAAAAAAACATTTGTGTATATTCATCTCAAAAAAGAAAAAGTCAAAATCTTTTTCATACCGCCAACCACATTGTCACTTAATATGTGTTCCAGTGTCGACTTAAGAATCACCGATTTGCATAAGTGTTCTGAATTGTAAAGAATTTGCCATCATTAACAAAGCACAAGGATGTCTCGGAAGGAAAATCCTTTGACTACGACAACTAGCTCTCAATGCCCAAAATATGAGTAGGTGAGAAGTTTGGAGTGACATCTAAAGTTTGTCAGACATGCAGGTCTTCATCAGTAACACCTTCAATGGAAAAGAAAAGGGACAGGAAAAGCTACTTTATTTGGGGAGTCAAAATTTGTTAACACACAAAATATTATGTGTAATGATGTATTCGAGCGCAAGAAACCAACTTGCCAGGTAAAATTTACTGAGGATAATTCAGCATAGCAAAATGCTAACTTCCGAATCTAGATAACAGTCTGGAGTCTAAGGACGGGACGGGACTTAGTTGTCAAAAAATTATGACAGTGGTTCACATTTTCACAACAACTAAGAACCCTCTTGCCAGGGCACCAGTGTCATACCTCAACATGAACAGCAAATGTGGATTGGTGGCATGATCTGGGTACTTATTTGCTCATTGTAGCCGAAGGAGAGCACAGCTAGTCACCAGAAAAGAAGTTCAACAGCCGTGCACAAGCAACAAACATATCAGTGATAACTGATCACCTACTCAAGAATATTGAAAAAGATTGACCGCACGGCAAGTCATACAGAAACAAAATAAAAGTACAAAAAGAGTTTATCACACAACATAGCATGTAAACACTGCTGGGCGATTTACCTGTTTTTGTCAAATACAGTCATTTGAGCTATAAATGTTTTTTCACCATCATCGCGGTGTGAGGAATTTCGTTTCTTTCTTGCTGGAACTTCCTCTGTGAAATCTACATTAGAAAGACATTTCACATTGGTTTCCTCTGTTATTTATTAACCATAATACACAAAACGTTTTTTCAAATTGTTATATCAGATAGTATTTAAGATTATTAGAAAGGCGTATAGCTATATAAATGTTTAATAACAGATCTCACATATTTTCAGAAGACTTCCATTTACTTGTAATCGTATAGTGGCATTTTGCGGACATATATGTTATACACTTGAGATGTCAGGCAGTTTGAGTGACAGCAGATAAAGCAAAAGAAAGACTACTGGAAACAAGGACGGAAATGTTAGTACGGAGTGCTTCAATATGAGGTAACGGTTAATTTGGTCCCAAGTTACACTGCATCAGAGGCTATGTTTCACCAACAACTGTAATGGATTAGATGACTAAGTACTGACTATTATGGCAATCACAAACCTTGGCAAAAAGCCACTTGCCTTAGGAATTTAAGCTCTGCAGGTAAGTAACTAGCCCTAACAAAGACTAAATCAAAGAATAATTGTGGAAGATTGTGGGAATTAAGGTCAAAATGGAAGATAGACTAGTGGATTTAGTTGAAATATTTTGCCTCTTGACTTCATGACACTGGTACAAAAGAAAAATGTATTAAAAAAAAGTCACCTCGATCAGCAATGAGGGGAGAGAATGCTTATCACAATCAACGCAACAAGCAACTTACTTAATTTTGATGGCAATTTTTCTGGTGGATACCCTATTAAACCGTTGATTTCTCACTCTGTGAATATTCCCCAAACGTCAGACTGGATGCTAAAAATGTCAATGCTGTACCCTGCGTCAGTAGGTGGCAGCATGTGCCTCCACACAGACCTTGTTCCAGTCCAGAAGAACAAGTTACTTACCTTAATTAATTCCTTATCTGGTTGAGATGCTTTCTAGCTGCAGATTCCTTACCATAGAATATTTTGCAGGCGTCAGACTGGATCTGGACATTTATTTGCAATTCCCTTGCACATTGGTAGGTGAAGTCGGATGACTCCTCTAGCCAATGCAGTGGTCGTATCTGTAGCTCTGGTGGACTGAGCTCTTAAGCCCCCACGGGACAGTTTCTTGGCCATTAAGTAGCATAGCTTATTGCAGATGATGATCCATCGAGAGATGCTTCTCTTCTGAATTGGCTTCCCTTTCTTTGCCCTTGCAAATCCAAGATGAGTTGATTGTCCACCCAGAATTCTTTGGTATGATCGATAGGGAATGATGACGCTCTTTTTGGGCCCAGGCACTGGGAGTCTATCTGGAAGGATTTCGGTGGGGGAGGTGGGTATAGGTATACAACAAAAGAACAAGTTACATACCTTAGGAAACGCCTTATCTGATAGAGGTTTTATCAAGCCGCAGATTCGCTACCTTTTGAATTATTTCAAGGTGTCAGACTGGATTCAGAAATGTTTCTCGAGCAGTACCCCTGTCTGCACCGGAATGGACGTGTAGGATGTCTATATTGACGCCTCGTCAGCGCGCTGAAGCGGGTTTCACTGGTGTAGAAAACTAGGACCCTGAAGAGGAACAACCCTGTCCCTAGAAATCGGTTCACAGAGCAGGAAGGATGGGTGGGCAAGTAATGTGCGGCTAGATACAGTCTCTACCATATAAAACGTTGCAGAAGGTAAGTAACTTGTTCATCTAATAGAGACTTCAGATACCCAAGTAATACCTCCCCGGAGGTGGGTCTGTGGACCATTTTCATACGAGTGGGGTCCGCCACCGACATCAGGCATACTAGTTGTCGACAAAACATCAAAAGTAGTCAGTCAAAAAGTGACTGAGGGGAGATCGATTCGGATCTGCACTGATGGTGCGGAAAAGGCAGCACTAAGGTCAGCGCCAGGGGTGGGACCTATACGCCACTTCCGGCGTGGAGAACACCAATGACGACAGTGCCAACTTACGCAACCTACCAGCGCACAAGGGCATAGGGCAAAAATGTCCAGATCCATTCGAACGCCTGGAAAATATTCTAAAGTAAGGAATCTGCGTCTAGAAGGCTATCAGATGCAATGAGTGGAGCCGCGTATAAGCGCCACTTATGTGCGTTGAAGTCAGCTGCTTTCTTATGCTGTTCACGTCTTAAGATACAGCGCCTATCGCAGATTGGCATGACCTGTGTTCAGATCTCTAAATTGTGACCTTTTTAGATGGAAAAAAAGTCCAGTTCACAAAAGGAAGAGGTGGGAAGGTCAGTAACAATTCTGCAGTTAGTGCCCATCAGAAAGATTATTACTGAAGGCTAGTCACTTGTTCTTCTGACAGATACTTCAACCTGCAGATTGCTCACCTTGTGAGTAGATACCATAGCAGTACCTTCAGAGTTGGTGGGTCTGAACTGGCTTAGACCAAAAAGACCTGCAGGAGCGAGGAGGCAAAATGCCTCTCAATGGGCCAGACTGTTTAGGCAGAAGTACATTGGGAAAGTATGCACCAACGACCACTTTGACACCTCACAATTATCCACAACAGGCACTGTGCATGCCAAGGCAACATAGCCTCAGGTGGCACAAGCTTGTTAACCTCCTGAAGGCTGCTTCCTAGCGAGTGCAAGGCAGATGCTGAGAACAATTCATGAGGAGACGGTCTGTTTTACACTGTCTGACTGCCACAAACAACTGATCAGCCAACCAATGTTCTTTAGTATGATCTGTATAAAAACTCAGTGCTCTCGGGTACAAACTATGGAGTCTATTTTCCCCCTTAAAGAGATGAGGTAAGGCAAAAAACGCAGGAAGGGCGTTCACTTTCAGACATGAAATGGAGTGACCACTTTCGCCAGAAAGGAAGCTCTTATCCTTAACACTGACTTATCTGGGAAGAATGTTGTGTAACTGGACGGCAGAGAGCCTGCAGCTCGTCACACGCCTAGCCAATGTTATGGAGTTGAGAAAGACAGTTTTCAACATCAGAAGCCTTAATGAACAACTGCGCAGTGGCTCAAAAATGGTACACACCAAAAAGTGAGAACTAAATAAAAGTTTCAGTGGGGCATCACACTGTAGCTTCACAAAGGGTTTTGGCAGGAAGCACGGTATCAAACCTTTTAAATATGTCATTACAATAAAGAAGGCTGATTCGGCAATAGTAAAAGAAAAGCTGAACAAGCAGACAAATAGCTTTAATAGTGCCAACGCAATTCCTTGCTGGCCCATCAACAAAACAAAAAGTCAGACAATTTGTCTTGCAGTGAATAATTGTGGCGGAATGTGCACGGAGCCACTAATCAGAGACATATACAGATTTTGAAGAAGGATGTCTCATCGCCAATATGACATTAACAACCTCACAATGAACTTCAAATGCTGTCAACTGCTGTTGCTCATTCTCCAAGCACGAAGATGCAGATTTCGCAGGCCAGGGTGCAGCACTCTGCAGTGCCGCTTGCTGCAAAAGATCCTCCCAATGCAGCAGCGCAAAAGCATTTAGGAGTCCTGAATGAGTTTCAGAGAGACCCTTCTGGGGAACTCCAATGCGCTAAAGTGCTCAGGTTGTGCATTCTTGTCAGTGACGAAAAGATCAAGCCCTGGGTCTCCCCAATAATAGAAGAACCTTACACCAACTCTGCGTGTACCTGCACTTAAGAGATCAGCAAGGCGTCAGCAGCTGAGTTCCCCAACCATGCCATTTAGACATCCTCACCAGGTGCAGACAAATTCCATGGTGGTACAGTTACTTCTAAATGTGTAGAGACTCCTGGTGCACGACAAAGACACCCGCTAAACCCTGATTGCTGAAGTACCACATGACGGTGGTATGGTCTATGAGCACTTGCACCACTGGTTCTCTGAAAGTGGGCAGTAAGTAAATAGACACCAAGCGAACTGCCCTCAACTGTGACAAACTGATGTGGAGTCCAGCTTCTGCTGCAGAACAGAGGCCTCGGATCCCCCACCTCTCCCAGACAGTCTCCTCAACCCAGGAGGGATGCATTTGCCACCATGGTCAAATCTGGGTGATGTAAGGAGAGGGGTTTGCCACTGACCCAATCGCGGTCCTTCAGGCACCACTGCAGTCTCCTCTGTACTCTGAATGTAATTCCACAGACTGCCCTGGTCCCAAAGCAGAGCCTTTATATGCTGTCTGGCATGTTTCACGAGCAGGATACCAGATGCCAACAATCCTAGTAGCCTCAGTCATTTGCACTGAGATCCAGGAGAGAGGCTTAAACATCGAGATCATAGTCCGAATGTCTGGGGCACTCTGCTCCAGGGGAAAGGAACAAGATGGAACAGTAAAAGGGAGTGTCTCTGGAAGAGTTACGTGTGACTTCAGCAGACGAATAGCAAACCATAACCATATTAAGATGATTGCTGCTTTCTGGAGGTGATTATCGACTGCCTGGGGCGAGCCCACCTTCAATAGCCAGTCATTGAGGTAGGGAAAGACTGGTACAAGACAACCTTTGAAGGAGTGTTGAGACCACCACCATCACTTTGGTTTAAAACGGAGGGTCAATTGTGAGGCCAAAAGGGAGCAGTGAACTGAAAATGCTCCTGGCCCACTGTGAACCAGAGGTAGCGCCTTTTGGCCTGCAGGAAGTGGATATGGAAACAAGTGTCCAGCAGATCATGTGTCACCATCCAGTCTCCCGTGTCTACGGCAGGACCCGGGCTAGCAAGAGCATCTTGAATATGTCCTTCCGCAGGAAGGCATCTATCCCTATCCGGCACCGGGAAGTAGCGGGAGTAACACCCAATTCCAATGATGGAACCCTTTCTAAGGCCATTTGGCTGAAAGGATCTGTACTTCCTGCTGCAAGAAAGACAGGTGCCCCTCTGTCAGCTGTCCTGATGGTTGTGGACGGTGCAGGGGGTTGGAAAGAAATGGGGGTTCAGCTCAAAAGAACAATATGAACGACATTTGTGTATGAGGTGATGCCTTGCCACACCTGGAAGCAATGCTAGATCTTTCCTTCGACAGTTTGCAGCTGCTGAAGGGGTGAGGAACTGCGATGCATATCCTTGAAGCCCAGGGTGCTGTTTTTGTGAGCAGTGGCCTTGGCCACGAAAAGGATAAAAGGCCTGCTGGACTGACTGCGGGGCCTGCTATTGTCAGGACTAAAGAGCCCCTGCCATTGCCAAAGAGGGGACACCATTTCTCGTGAATTGCCTGCTGGGGGCGGACAGTCACACGGAATATGCTGTAGCCCTGCTTTCCTTAAGCCGTTCCAGGGCTCAATTCGCTTTCCTGACAAAAAGGCAGAAGCCATCAAATGGCATGTGTATTAAAGATGCTTGAACATCCCCAGCAAGGCCGGTAAACCTCAACCATTGTTCCATTGCAGGACCTAAACAGCAAGTTGTATCCAAGCCAAAGACTATAATAAACTTTGCTGCATCACATCCATTTTTAATAGCCTGGGTGAGAGGCACCTGCAGGTTGGGCAAGTAAACAGTAACCTAAGAGGCAGCTGGCATTGACAGATCTGAGAGCAACATTTGCAGATTAGAATATATGGTTCCCAAAGGATTGAGCTCACAATTAGTTCACCACCAAGTTTTCAGGCGATAGGTGCTGGTTTATAGTCACAAGTGATCTGTTTGTTTTCTGGAGGTCCAGGGGATGGTTTTGCTCAAGTTTAAGTTCTCAAAAGAGTATCTGTGAGGGCCTCATTGAAGAGTAAGTGAGGTTTTTTAGATGTCTGGCCCAGATATTGTGTAACATCTGGGCTCTGCCACGTGGTAAAGGTAAGTATTGAATCAGAGGAGTTGCCAGAAGGCTGCACCCCAATAGGATTGGGAAGCTGCCTCTGGTGAGGTCAGGCCGAGTTTTGCTCAGTGTCGGAGAGCAGAATGGGCTGTGTCTCCTGCTCAGACGCCTGCATCGATGCTAAAGAAACTGGTACAGATGATGGAGCTGGGACCAAAGACGGCAACTGGGCTGGTGCTGAACCCAAAATTGGTTGGAAGGGCGAAAACTGCATACAGGGTGGTCATGCTAGTGGGAGTTCAACTGAAAGCCCTGGCAGATGTTTGGAGACTGAAGACTAACAAGAGGGAACCAGTAATATACCAAAGATCCACAGCATGGCCTCACAAAAGACCTCAAATAGCTGTGACATCGGGCCCAAGTTTGGAATCTGCTGCGATGGTGATCAGGTGCAAGTGAGCTCTCTGGAGTTAGACAGAGACAAGAGACAGAGACCTGCTGGGACTTTGTATGCTATTCTCATACTTACCCAAAGAGTTCCACTGTGATGAAGATCTGCCTTGGTAAGGACACAGAGGAAACAAAAACTCCTTTCGACTTTAAGCAGCTGCGTTGGAGTCTTTTGGTGTTTGGCAATGTAAAGTTTTAACTAGCTGTCCCATAAGGCAATCTGGGTGCAATAGTCGCAGGTCCTGGCGTCGCGTTCCAGATCCCAGCACCATAAGCCTACTGTGTTGAAATCGCACAAAAATCTGTTTGTGACAGTGCCTAAAAGGCTTACAGCCTGTTTTGAGAGGTTACATCCCTTGCACTTTGTGAAAAAACTAGTCAAAAGACAGAGTAGCTCCTGATACGCGTCTGAAGGCGGAGAGGTGGAGCTCTGGAGCCACACATATTCAACTAAGCTCAGCACAGCTGAAAATTTTGTTAGAGCATTGGTGGATCTCTTTAAGAGTACACATTTGCTCTCCCTTATGACATAATTTGGGGATTCTACCAATAGCTACCAAGGCTTAACTATGGCCACTGTTGTACTAGCTAAGATTAAACAGGACACCAGCCCTCGATAGTTATTGAAAATCTTTTTAGAGATTGTGAAAATAGATAAATTGCATAGATCAGGTGAATAGAGTATCTAAGACATTTTGTGAGCTGGGTCTGGCGAGCCTTTGTCTAACGAAGCTCTCTCAACCCATCTCATGAGGGGTGCACTTAAAGAAAACTTTATTGGGCAAAAATGGTAACAAGAAATGAGAAATACTAAGCATGTCTCACTCTCCAGTATCTTCCTAGACATAAAGCATCAGGTGGAATTTGAACCTTTCCTCGGCTATTTTGATTGTTCCAGCTTCCAAGAAGCTTTTTCTAAAGCTTAGAAACAGCATTTTACCTCTCCTTTACTTGTGTGCTAAATGGAAGAGCAATAGTGTTAGCAGCACCACCTGCCAGGTATGCCAGTTGGCAGAAGAGATCCTTGCACGTTTTATTTTCTTTTGCCCTGGATATGCCTGGCCTGGGGGTTGCTGGATTATCCCTATATGGGGACAGCTGTGTGCTGGAGATTTTCTCCAGGCACTCAGACCTTTGAGGACTGAGACAAGGGAATTTGTAGTTTGTGCTGTTGCCAAATATCTAAAGTGGAGCTGGGTTATATGAGTTAAGTCCATGGCCACCTCTGGTTTGAGGATGGGAGATAGTCGGGGATAAGTATGTCCCCATGGTCTTATTGTTTAAAAAAAAAAAAAAAGACGACTCCTTCCTGGAAGTTAAAAAAATGCCTCTGACAAATGTATGTCAAATACGCAAAGATCTTCCTAGCAAAAGTTATCAAAAACACTGGCAACAAATTCTATGTCGGGACCTGCGGCACGTTAATTTCTCCAACCGCGTAACTGCAACAAATTATGTAAGGAATGCTGAATGATTCAAACATTCTCTCCCAGTCAAGAGATCTGGGTTAAATCCATTGTTATTTTGCCCACTACACCAGCCCAGTTTGGACCCAGCCATATGCAAATCAGTCTTGACCCTGTGCCTCATGGGAACAGTCCAGACCGAACTGCCAAACCAGGTCCTCCCTGGACTGGAAACCGGCATCCTGGGACCAGTTTCGGGGTATCTCACCCTTCATCAGCCAGGCTAGCTTCAATCCAGTGGCAAAGTGAGCAAGGGAACCACGCCTGGGCATACCCGTCCCACTTAGGGCGGAAAGTGCAACAAATGATGGCTGGAATGCTGAATGATTCAAACATTCTCCCCCAGTCAAGAGATCTGGGTTAAATCCAAAGTTCTTTGGCACAGGGTCAAGATTGATTTGCATATACCTGTGTCTGATCTGGGGTGGCGAAGTGCGCTAAAGAACGATGATGGATTCAACCCAGATCTGTGATTGGGGGTGAGTGTCTGAAAACTTTCAGCGCTACGTCCATCATCTCCTTGTGTTTGACTTATTTCTACAGCAGCCATCTTAAAACAAGTAATCAACACTACATTTCCATCAGACTTTGGAGTAAGAAAAAACAATCCAGTCCATCTATCAGAGCGGCGTTAGTCCTTCAACAGTGTTAGCCGCCGCTTTAGCCTCCTCTTTCTTTGCTGCTCCAGCGGCCACAGATCAGTGTTTCTTTGCTCCGTGATTTTTTGCTATTTAATACGTTGTTGCACTTTTGTTGTGCCTAAATTGTATTCATTTACAGTCTCCGGCATTGCGGGCGTGTGTTCCGAGCGTCAGCCCAGCATGACAAAGCACCTCGATCGCGGAAGCGGTTTCCGCTCCTCTGCGATCGTGGCGTCTCCTTGACAAGCTCTCCGTGTAGTGATTCGACCGTTAGGGGGCCGTGCAAACCAGACTACGTGCTCTGTGTGTCAGACTCCCCGGCAGCCAACACGTCTGTCATCTGTCTCGACCGGAGCAGAGAGTAGTGCACTGGCCATGCATTTGTGTGTTCTGAAATACAGGGGAAGAGAAATGTGCTTTTTCCAGTCTGGGCTTACTCAGGAGAGCAACCGCCTGGAGCTTTACACCCGCGCCGCAGGTAAGACAATTGTCAGGCTCAGTGGGGAGTCGCCCCGGCAGTAGAGAAAATGCCTTCAGAGATTATAGGGAAAGATAGCCCCCAAGCCTCTGGTTTATTTACGACTTGCTGTTTTTTCCCCTGAGTGTTAACCTCTGATACCCGCATTGCCTCCTTAATACTAGAGTAAAATGGAGGAATATGGGGATTATTATGAGGAAGAGGAGGTTCGGTACCTTCCTATTGATGATGATTTTTGTCAATTAATGGATGTGTCCATTTTCCGAACCGCTACCCAGGTAGTAGAGCCCATGGAGAGGACAACTCAAGAATTACAGGCTCAGTGCCCATGACCCGTTGAACACAGGTAAGAACCTACCGGGTGTCAGACCCAGTTATCTCCAGGGCAGCCTGCAACCTAGGAGGCAGGTCCCATTGCAGAAGGCAATTTATTTGGTGATCCTTTTATTAAGGAATTGGGGAAATTGTGAATACTTTTAAATCCATTGAGAAAGCCCAGTCTTCCATTAAGCATATATTCACCCTACATGTTTTTGCCGGAGCTGGTCGGGGCAGAAGGAGCGCAACCGTCCGGGCATTCTATCAGCCCTCAGGCAGGGGTGGAAATAATCACTGTGGACTATGGCAACACCCAGCGAAATTTGGTACCTTCTTTAACACCAGCACCTCCCCCCTCAGGGATCGAGAGGAGGCGGCAACGGCCAACAGCAAAACCAATCAGGTGAGAGTTCAATCTTCCACGGGGAAACACTTGGGGTGCAGGTTAGGAGTCTCCCTCCACAACAGGTGTCTCCTCCCTTCAGATGTGTGGGTACTGCAGACGGTTCAAGGGTTTCAGATGGAGATTTCAGGTTCTTCCCATCAACCGCCTCCTCCGATACCATTGTGTTTTTCCCAGAAAAGACCTCCATGGTAGCGAAAGAGCCTCCAGTTGCTGGAAAAACGGGCCATCGTCGAGTCCACCCTCCATTCCTGTGGGTTTCACAGTAACCTCTTCCTGGTGGAGAAGCAGGATGGAGGGTATCTCCTGGTGATCAATATAAAAGAATTTAATGGGTGGCTGATTTATCAGCATTTCAAAATGGAAGGTATTAATCTCCTTCAGCCCTAGGATTGGATGGTTCGTATGGACCTCAAAGATGCTCATCTCACAATCCCATTTTTTCCTTCTCACCAGCGGTTCCTTCAGTTTCAATGAAGATCTCGGGTGTTTGAGTTCACCTCCCTTCCTTTCAGTCCATTATCAGCTCCGTGGTGCTTCACCAGGGTCATGAGGCCAGAGATCAAACACCTGCGGGCCCAGGAAGTCCAGTTGATCGTCTACTTCGACAATATTCTGAATCGGTGACCCTCCCGCCTGGTCCAACAGCTTCAGATGTCAATAGATCTCCTGGAGTCTCTGGGTTTTGTGATAAACAAGAAGTCTGCCCTCACCCCCTCGCAGTGTACCCTATTTTTTGGGTTTGTGGTGGACTCAGACAGCATCCCTCAGCCTTCCCTCCTGCAAGCTCACCAAAGATCAAACACGTGCTTCGTCGGACATTGCCCAAGTCTTCAATCAGCCTACGCCACTTGGCCCGGGCCACTTACACTACAGAGAATTACAGCACCTGAAAATCTCATTTATGTCACTGTCTCAGTTACTCCCAGACCATCACTCTCTTGGAAAGGGCACGGGAGGAACTGCGGTGGTGGATACATCATATGGCCACTTGGAATGGGCAGGCTATTTCCGGCTCCTAGACCAATTTGGTCATAGAGTCGGACACCAGCGGGTCAGGCTGGGGTGCCCGTTGCGGGGAATTATCCACCAGTGGAAAAAGGTACTCTACCGAACAATCCCTTCACATAAACTACTAAAGAGTTAACGGCGGGCTCCTTTGCAGTGAAATGTTGGACCAAACAGGGCCCACTGCTGTGTCCTTTTAAAGGTGGACAATGTGGCAGCTGTTCGGTATGTAAATCATCTCGGACGCACCTGGTCTGAGGCGCTGTCCCATCTAGAGCGAGCACTATGGGACTACTGGTTGACCAAATCATGTCTGTCCACAGAACATCTGTCTGGACAATCCAATCAGGTAGCGGACTGGCAATCTCGCCACTGGAGGGACACCAGCCTTTGGAGGCTTCACCAGACGGTGTTTGTCGCCCTGCAGCGGAGATGGGGTCCTTTTCCGTAGGATCTGTTCGAATCTTGGCTCTATCATCCGGTGGAGAGGTATTACAGTGGCGTCCGGACCCAGAGGCAGTGACCTCCGATGCGTTTATTTAAGACTGGAGCGAGCAGAAGGGTTATGTCTTTCCCCAGTTTGCAATGATCATGCGAGTCTCCACTCCACTACATTGGCAGAATGCGGACCTGGTGCTGATCACCCAGATATGGACATCTCAAGTCCGGGTTTCCAGTTCTGATGGGACTTTCTTGGGATTTACCAAATCCTCTACCCCGTTTCAGGATCTCCTATTGTATCCCCGAGGGAACTCTCATCATCTGGTTCTCTCTCTCTCTCGGACCCTCCGTCTCATGGCGTGGCGGATTACAGGGAATGATGGAAAGTCCCGGGCATTTCATATCAAGCTGCGGCTCTCCTTGGGCACAAACGATACCAATCAGGGTGGTTCAGATAGGCTCGATGGTGCAGTTTATAACAACTTGATCCTGTGGGGGTAAATGTTACGCGTATTTTGAATTTCCTGGAGGATCAGGCAACTGATGATTTGGCCTACCGCTCGATCAATACTTATCACTCGGCGATCTCCGCTGCCACGGTTTTGGGGATGCACATCCAGGTGGAGAGCATCCCCTTGTTTGTAAACTCCTCAGGGGCATTAGATTGTTTAGCCCCCAGAACCACGCTATTCCCAACTGTGGGACGTTAACACGGTTCTTCACTTGTTCAAGTCTAGGCCGGCCAATAAATATCTTTCAAGGAAACATGTCAGCGAAGGTGGCTACTCTGCTCTGTCTTGTCTTCTGCCAGAGAGTGTCAGATGTGAGGATGCTGGATCTCACATGTTGAGTATTTACTCCAGAAGGAGTCACTTTTCACATCTCTACATGTACAAAATGTAATTCGAGAATTGTGTCTTATCCTGCTTTTCCTAACGTCCCTAAATTGTGTGACATAAGGGCTCTAAAAATGTATGAAGTCATGACTAAAGAAATCCTACCCTCCAGGCAAGCAACAACTGTGTATTGCACTTAAAAAACCTCACAATGCAGTGCCCTCCCCGGGTGGGCCAGAGGAGCTTTGAAGCGGAGATTGATGTGCCTAAATTCTAGGCTCACACTGAGCGAGGGACCATGGCTTCCAAGGCTACTTCTCTAGGGGCGCGCTTAGAGGACATACTCAATGCAGCAGACTAGTCCTCGGACTCTGTATTTAAACGGTTTTATTTTAAGCCGATCACACATTTGGCATCTCTGGTGGTGGAGAAGCTTTAAACTAGCCTAATCCTTGCCCTGACATAGAATGAAAAACTTCCTAGCTATCGTAAAGGGAAGTTTCAATTCTATTAAGGACGTGGAGGCGAGTATTAGATCACCAGATTGATCGTACCTCAGTCTTCCCACCCTTGAGTGCCTGCTCTTTCTATGATCAGAGTATTTAACTGATTGACGAAAATGTGTTTATTTTTTATGAATTGCCTGTTAATATGAGGTGTTTGTTGTAAGAACTGTTTATCTCAGTATAAACCTGTTAAGCTTGTGATAGAGTTATGCTATTCCGTTAACTATTCAGTTATTTACCTGTTGGAATTATTGGAATGTTTTTCCCTTGTCTCATGTGTGGTGTTTATGATTGGACACGAATAAACAAGACTAATTGCAGGCAGGATTGGCTGTGTTTGCAGAAAGGAAGAGGAGGCTAGAGCAGCGACAGACACTGTAGAAGGAATAGCGCAGCTCTGATTGGTGGACTGGCTCGTTTTTTCTTATCCCATAGTCTGATGGGAAATGGTATGTTGATTACTTGTTTTAAGATGAATGCTGGAGAAATAAAGCACTGAAAACCAAGCCTAATTCTTGCCTCCACGTCCTTAATAGAATTGAAACTTTATGATAGCTAGGAAATTTGTCATTCTTCATCAACCTGCAGGAGGGGTGGGAGTGGATTGACATGCAGCTAGACAGTAGTGAATCATAGCCGATCGAAGAAAATTAGCTCCTCAACTACCAGGCTCCTAGAACAGACATATGGGATGGAACCTTTCCATAAAGGAGCAATCCCATGGTAGCAGCAGTGGCAGGTATCAGTGCCGCCGGAACAGATTGACACTTTGAGCTTGGTGAAGAGTAACTACATGTTACAGACTCTAAACCTGACTCAGACTCTACTATGAAGTTTAACTTTGGAGCGGATATACCCCAAGTGATGATGCGGTCAGTGGATGACCTTATTTGAGGCCTCTTATAGCAATAGGTAGAGTTAATGGTTTAAGTGTGCAGGAATGCTAATCGGGGTTGCTTGATATACACTCGACAAAGACGGATGAGGGGGCGGAATGGTATTGTCTATCAACATGACCAGGACCAGAAGTTGCATTGCAGAACGGGGGCCTTGCCACAGTCAGCAACCACTATCTCACACGTGTTGAGCAAGTGACTTGCACATGTTTCATATCGTTGTTCTTAGCTCTAGAGATAACGATAGTTAACATATATGCACCCAATTGAGACCAAGCTGAGGGGTCGAGGGGTACTTTAATATGTTTGCCGACCCTGTGCTGGACCGCTCACACCCAACACTGCAGGGTCTCCCATTGTGCGACAAGCAGAGAAGTTTTCAGACTGGCAGGATCGATGGGGGGGGGGGGGGGGGTGAGGTAATCGAGGCGTGAAGGGCGACACTTCCAGAGGACTGGCTATTGTTTTTACTCTGCATTACACGATTTGTCCGCCTCTACACCTTCTTGTGCACACCAGATGTTCATGGATCACTGATTCAGAATAACTAGCTGGAACCATATTGTCTCATAACCTGATTGTTAATATGCTGGCTTAGGTTAAAATACGAGCTTGCATTCCTAGCTGGAGACGAAGGGTTGAGAATCTCTATGATCCAATTTTCCAGCATACCATAGGAGAAATTCTTCAAGCTGCAAAACTAATCCTACAGGTAAGTAACCATTTCATTTAGCAGCATGAACCTTTTTCTGGAGTCGCATGCTGTGCTTCGATTTCGTAGCGGTTTCTTAACCATGGTGGCTGGGTTGAAGATGAGGATGAACTTGTAAACAAGTGTTTCAGTACTCTATGTCCCACTTGTGCTTCTCTGTTAACCAGGACGTTGATGCAGCAATGTTTTAAGAACTTGTGTACGGACGACCATGCGGCAGCAATACATATGTTGTTCAGCTAGATGTTTGACAGGAAGCCTACTGTAGCTCCCTTATTTCTTGTTGATTGTGCTCATGGTTAAGTTTCGAGCTGTATGCCACCTTTCTTGTGACACATATGAATCGTCTGATTTATCCACCTCGTGATGGTGTTTTTGGTGACCGGGTTCCCTTTGTTATTGTCTGCAAATGATACAAAGAGCTGTTTCCCTTTCCTGATAGGTTTTGTTCTCTCCAGGTAATACATAATCGCCCTGTAACGGTCCAGCATATGCAGTGGTCTTTCCGCCAGAGTCTTTGAATCTTGGAAAAAAAGTGGTATTTAGCTTGTGTGATTTATGTGAAAGTGGGAAGTTACTTTGGGTAGAAAGCGTGTATTAGTTCTCATGACTATCCTGTCCCTGTGTATCTGTCGATATGGCTCTTCTATAATGGGTGGTTGTAGCTCACTTGCCATGCAAAACGATGTAAATGTGGTTAGAAAAGCTATCTTAAATGTAAGGAACATTTAAGGTGGCCCTGTGGGGTGGTTTGAAAGGTTCTTTCATGAGTTGGGTCCGCACCACATTTAGGTTCCACATAGGTATTGGTGCACTCCTTGCTCTGGTTTTTCTTTTGACCCTTTCTAGAAACCGTTTGACCACTGCTGCAGTGAAGAAACTTCTTCCTTGTGTAGGCCAATATCGCTGCTAGATTTACCTTTGGTGGCGCATAGGTTGGGTTCCTGTCTAACAGATGTGTAAGATATCGGATGACTGCAGTATCACATGCCTTGTCCTGAAAAAGGCCAGATCTCTGGCACCACTTTGTGTATCTCTCCTATTTGGCTTTGTAGCATTTCCTAGTTATCCGTCTTGTTAACCGGAGTACTGCTATTGCTTTCTCTGGCAGTCCCAAAAGACAGAATTCTATTTAATGAGGAGCAATGCTGCTAGACTCAATGTGTTTGGAAAGCAGGTCCTGTGACACTGGCAGTCTCTGTATGTAGCGTGCCATCTCTATCGGATCAGAATAGCAGGTTTGTCTTGCTGATTGCGGAACAATGAGTATTACCGCCATCTGTGATTTCCTGCACTTGTTGAACATAAGTGATAATAGTGGCATCAGGGGGAAAGCAGAAGCAAATTTCGCTGACCAGTCTATCAACAGGGCATTCCCTAGAGAGTGGTGGTGCAGGACTCTAGATGCGAAGAAATGGCCTTTTGTGTTTCTAGTATAGCGAACAGGTCTATTTCTGACGTCCCCCCATTTTTCTGAACACCTCTATTACTGTCTGCTGCATCTCCCACACATGAGGTGGAATTGTGCCTACTCAGTTTGTCTGCTTCAACGTTGTCTACTCCTGGCAAATGTATTGTTATGGTTATCGGTCTCTGAATGGCCTACCTCCATATCTCCTGTGTTAGCCTTGATAGGGCGAAGGACTTTGTTCCCCCTTTCTTGCTGAGGTAGAACATTGTCATGTTGTCTATATAATAAATGTCCAGAGCACCACCAATTAAATTGTTAATAGTCAGTGAATTCGACATATCCATATTAGTAAGATAAACTTCAAAGGTTGTACAATTAATTTAAAAAAAACAAGGATTCCATTCGTTTTAATGAGTTATTCCATTTCTTGAACAGTTCAATTTGAACAGCCGACACGTGTTTCACTTTACTCAATGACATTTTCAAGCTTGTAGATTTAAACAAAGCATGGATTTTCTTAGACTTGTATTTCACCATACAGGATGATACAATACTAGCTCAAAGAAATGTAAAAAGAGAATAGTTCAAAGAAATGATTTCTAAAGCATATAGTAATCTTTAAGTGAGTCATCACACAAGCACAAAATAACAGAGGCGGCCAAATGTACAGCACTAGTTGTTGTGAGCGAAGAGTATTAAAGACAATATCACAAACTTGAAAGAGTAATCCAAAAGGGCGGTGAATTCCATATAAAACAAAATACCAGATAATGTGAAATTGACGTGAAGAGATTACAAATACACTATTAGAGTAATCAAACCAAAAAGTGACGTAAACCCAAGCAAGAAAGAAAAACCTCAAAACCTCCGTGATCACACATCCCTTACCCCAATAGAGAGGAGAAAGGCTGAAAAGAAAATATTTTTCAACAAACTACCTCTGATAAGTTGTCAATATACAGGAAGTTAGTCCAATGGGAATATGAAATTCGAATACTGATACTCTGAGCCCCAAGGACCACAAGTAAGAATAATCTGTGGCACTATCAATACCCACGCGAATTGTCACATTTAGTATCAACAAATGTGTTCAATGCAAAACTTATAACTAAAAAAGATGGAATAGAGAAGAAAGTATGGTCTATAAATGAAAATAAAATGGTGTCACTGTAGTTAATGAGTCAATCCTAAAAAAAAAAAAATATATATATATATATATATATATATATATAGTCCGCATTATAGAGAGACCTATGACCACTTCAGACGTACGCAAAGTGGTCTACAAAAAATTATTAAAACGTAATAACAAAACCATAACACCAGTCAATATGTATGTTGATGCACAGCACAAGTATAGGACAAGTTTGAAGAGAACGGTGTGACCCATGTATGGTTCACACCCCACATTTCAGCTTTAACGGGTATGGAAAGAACGAGCAATCGATCTGAAGTCAAGGTAGAATAGTGAAAAACCTTGGTAAGTGAGGGAACACTACAAAGAAAACCATTACAAGCTTTAACAGTGGTTACGTAAAATCAACCTACCCCAGAAAAACACACATCATATGAGACAAAAGAGTAATCACACGTTATCAAAAACAGGAGGAAGTCAGCAAAAGTAATGTCCATTTATTTCAGCAAGGTCCCTGATAAACTCAGGTCTTCGTGTTACTGGACAATCCCAACAAACAATATCATAAACGTGCAAGAAAACAAGGCGACAAAGTAAAGTACCGTAAATATAGGCCCCTTGATAAGACCTCTATTTAGTCTAAAAAAAGAGAACTCCCAATTAAAGTAACTCACCAGCCGCACAATCCGAATTCGCGTGTATGCGTTCTACGCGCCATCCGGCGTGGCTCTTTATAAACAGAGCCAAGAGTTGTACATGTGGCCACAAACATAGAAAAGGGTGATCAAATGGTCAGAAAATCTCCAACATAGAAAGGAACGTTAAAAACAGACAAGCGAGCGCCATGTTGAAATGCAGTCTAAACAGACAAAAACGCCAGCCCGGTATTGCACCATCCCATAGTCATAATATCGCACAAAGTTAGTATGTGACTATTAATAAGTCGTGATATTAATAAATAATAGTAAAGATCATGACAGTAGATACATTTGTATACAATCAGGACAATGTTTAAAATAAACGAAAGGCCTATACATATGGCAAAATACCACTTTGGTAGAAGTCTAGAATAAGAAGCGTATGTGTCTGAAAGTACCTCACAACATCTTATCTCGTGGATTGTGAGTCCAAAGCGAAAAAGGGAAAAAAAGGATTATAAGTGTGCTCCAAAGGGTCTAAATCCTGGAATGGATGACCAATGTTACAAAGCAAAAAGTATTTATAAATTAGTCACAATAAAATTTCGATCTGTTATTAACAGGATCTCAATAATAATGTCCAACCACCAGGAGTATAGGAGATAGAGAAGGCCAAGGTTATAGAAAGAGGGGTGGATAAAGAGTAATAAAGGGGAAAAGAATGAAAAAAACAAATGAATCAGAAGTGAACCAGAAAGGAATATGCTACTTACCAGTATGCATCTGTTCTTGGCATGTAGAGCTGCAGAGTTGTACACTTAGCATAGGTCGCCATCTGGTGTTGGGCCCGGATGTTTGCAGTTTGTTTTTCTTCTTGGACCGTGCTTGGAAGTCACGAGTTTGGTGACTCCTCCTTCGGTCCGTACTGCGCATGGGCTTCGGCTCCATCCTCAGATTGTTTTTCGCCAACAGGGAAATGATGGAGCGTAGTAATAACAGTGAGAAACCCATGTGTGTTGTATCTAAATAAGATGGACTGGAACGGATACAGGTAGCCGGGGAGGCGGGTGGGCGTGTACAACTCTGCAGCTCTACATGCCAAGAACAGATGCATACTGGTAAGTAGCATATTCCGTTCGAGGCATATGAGCTGCAGATTGTACACTTAGCATAGATTATATAGCAGTACCCAACCTTAGCGGCGACCACCGGTATCCGTTGCAGCTGTTTGAAAGAGTGTTTTTAGTACAGCCTGGCCCACCCTAGCTTGCTGCTGGGAATGCACATCTACACAGTAGTGTTTTGTGAATGTGTGCGGTGTAGACCATGTGGCTGCCTTGCATATGTCATCTAAGGGTATATTCCCTAGAAAAGCCATAGAAGCCCCTAACTTTCTTGTAGAGTGGGCTTTAGGGGGAACAGATAATGTTCTCTTTGCCTTCTGATAGCAAATTTGTATGCATTTTACAATCCACCTAGCTATCCCTGATTTTGAGATGGGGTTGCCTTTATGTGGTGGAGAAAAGGAAACGAACAACTGTTTGGTCTTCCTGAAGGGTTGCGTTCTTTGCATGTAATATAGCAACGCTCTTTTCACATCTAGTGTGTGTAAGGCCCTTTCCGCAACAGATTGGGGTTGCGAAAAGAAGACAGGTAATTCCACTGATTGATTGAGGTGGAAGGGGGTAATGACTTTGGGCAGGAACTTCGGATTAGTTCGAAGTATGACCTTGCTGTGATGCATTTGTATGTAAGGTTCCTGTATGGTGAACGCTTGTATTTCACCAACCCTTCTAAGGGAAGTGATAGCTACAAGGAAAGCTGTTTTCCAGGTGAGAAATTGTAGCTCACATTTGTGCATTGGTTCGAAGGGCGGACCCATTAGTCGTGTAAGGACCAAATTTAGATTCCATACAGGGGAGGGTGGTGCCCTGGGAGGAATTACTCGTTTAAGGCCTTCCATGAAGGCTTTAATAGCGGGCACTCTGAAGAGTGACAAATGCTGTCTGTTTTGTAGATAGGCAGCGATCGCTGCTAGGTGTAGGCGTATGGATGAATACGCTAGGTTACACCTGTGAAGATGGAGCAGATAGCATATGATGTGTTGTATGGATGCATCTAGAGGGTTGATTGTATTGTTACGGCAGTACATTACAAATCTTTTCCACTTTGCGGCATAGCATGCTCTAGTGGTAGGACGTCTGGCTTCCATGATGATGTTCATGCAATCAGGGGGAAGGTTAAGGTACCCGAATTCTAAGATTTCAGGAGCCAGATCGCCAGGTTGAGCTGAGCTGGGTCCGGGTGCCTGATTTCTCCATGGTTCTGGGTTAGGAGGCATGGGGAAAGGTGCAGTTTTTGATGTGGTACCACTGATAGTTGTAGTAGCGTGGTGTACCACGGCTGTCTGGCCCACGTCGGAGCTACCAGAATGAGTGTGAGGGAGTGCTGTTGTAGTTTCCTGACCACTAATGGAATTAGTGGGAGAGGTGGAAAGGCGTATGCAAATCTGCCTGACCAGTTCATCCATATCGCATTGCCCTTGGACAATGGGTGTGGGTATCTGGCGGCGAAGCTTGGGCATTTTTTGTTTTCGTGGGTGGCGAAGAGGTCTATTTGAGGATGCCCCCACTGTTGGAAGAATGGGTGAAGAACTTGTGGATGCAGTTCCCATTCGTGTAGTTGTTGAGTCTGTCTGCTGAGCAGATCTGCTATGGTGTTTTGTACGCCTGGAACATGTTGTGCCAGGAGAAAAATGTTTTGGGGAATTGCCCATCTCCATATGCTCTGGGCTAAGCGGGAGAGCTGGGGAGAGTGTGTCCCCCCCTGTTTCTGTATATAATACATCGCAGTCATGTTGTCTGTGCGAATGAGGACTGCTTTGCCTGAAATCTGCTTTTGGAAAGATTTTAGGGCTAGAAAGATCGCCAAAAGCTCCAGATGGTTGATGTGGAGCGTTTTTTGCTGTGGCGTCCATAGACCTTGCATTGTGAGGTGTAAGAGGTGCGCTCCCCAGCCGGAGAGCGATGCGTCCGCTGTTAGAGTCACTTGGGGAACCGGGTCCAGGAACGGCCGTCCCTTGGAAAGGTTTGTGGTGTTCCACCACTGCAGAGAGTGATGTGTGCGGCCGTCCACCAACACCAGATCCGTTAGCTGACCCTGGGCCTGGTTCCACTGTTGTGCTAGGCACTCCTGAAGTGGACGCATGTGGAGTCTTGCATGGGGCACTATGAAGATGCAAGACGCCATCATCCCTATGAGCTTCATAAACACTCTTGCTGGTAGAGAGTGTTGAGGAAGGAATATTTTGCGTAAGGCTAGAATGCCTGTGATTCTGGCTGGGTTTGGATAGGCAATACCTTTTGAGGTGTCTATGGTGGCCCCGAGATATTGCTTTGTGTGAGATGGTATGAGGTGGGACTTTTGGTAGTTCACCGTGAAGCCTAGCTGATGAAGCAGTTGGATGGTGCTGTTTGTATGTTGCACGCATTGGTGGTAGGACGCGGCTTTTATGAGCCAGTCGTCTAAGTAAGGGAAGACGTGAACATGTTGACGTCTGAGGTGTGCTGCTACTACTGCTAGGCATTTGGTAAACACCCGTGGTGCAGTGGTGACCCCGAAGGGGAGAACCTTGAATTGGTAATGTTGCCCGTCCACCACGAACCTGAGGTATTTTCTGTGAGAGGGGTGTATTGGAATGTGAAAGTACGCGTCTTTCAGATCCAGTGTTGTGAGAAAGTCTCCCTGGCAGAGGAGTGGGAGGACTTGTTGTAAGGTGACCATGTGAAAGTGGTCTGAATGTATGTAGGCATTTAGAGGCCGGAGATCCAGAATGGGTCTGAGGGTCTCGTCTTTCTTTGGGATTAAGAAATATAGGGAGTAGACCCCTAGATTTCGTTGATTGTCGGGTACCTGCTCTATGGCGTGTTTCTGGAGGAGCGAGAGTACCTCTTGTTTGAGCAGTGTGGAATGCTCTTGGGACATTGGACGGTGCCTTGGTGGGATATTGGGTGGGGTAGATGTTAGCTCGAGGCAGTACCCTGACCGAATGATTTGGGTCACCCATTTGTCCGATGTTATGGACTCCCATACGTGGATAAAATCTTGTAGTCTGCCCCCGACCGGAGTGGAATGGTCTGGGGGGAGGGAAGGGGAGTCATTGTGCGGGTGGGGTGGCAGAACGGGTATTGTTGGTTTTGCCCCTGCCCTTATTGTTGTTGCCTCTGTAGCCACCTCTTTGGTTGCCCTTTGAAAAGGTATTTTGAGGAGGGGATTTGTAGGAGGTAGAGGCATTATCAGTGGAGGAGCCTCTACCTGTGCCACGAAAGGACGAGCGTCGAAAGGAACGCTTAGAGGCTTGGGTCTGGAGCGCTCCCATAGACTTCGCTGTGTCTGTATCTTTCTTCATTTTTTCGAGCGCTTCGTCTACCTTTGGGCCAAAGAGTGTTTGCTGGTCAAAGGTGTGATTAAGTATTGATGTCTGGACCTCAGGCTTGAACCCTGATATCCTGAGCCAGGCATGGCGGCGAAGCAGGACACTGGTGTTTATGGCTCTAGAAGCAGTGTCTGCTGCATCGAGGGCACACTTAATGGAGGTGTTTGTGATTAGTTTGCCCTCCTGTATCAAGTCATGAGCTTGGCGTTTGTATTTCTCTGGAAGGTGCTGCATAAGAGCCTCTAATTCATCATAGTGTGCTCTATCATATCGCGCAAGCAGAGCTTGTGTATTTGCAATGCGCCACATGTTTGCAGCCTGGTAGGCGGTGCGTTTACCAGACGCGTCCAGAAGTTTAGATTCCTTGTCTGGTGGTGGGGCATCTCCTGAGGATTGGGAGTTAGCCCGCTTTCTAGCTGTGGAGACAACTAGGGAATCTAGAGGAGCAGGGCCCTTGATGTATGCAGGGTCTGTGGGTGCCGCCTTGTACTTCTTCTCTATTCTAGGGTTTAGTACTCTGGCTCTGACAGGGTCTTTGAATACCTCTCTAGCGTGCTTGGTGACACCCTTAAGCATGGGTAAAATAGCAGTGGAACGATCTTGTAAATCAAATGTATCCAGTAGGAAGTCTTCTTCCACTGGTTCCGTGTGCATGTCCACCCCATGGTAGTGTGCTGCTCTCTGCACTAAATGGTGAAACCCTAAAGAGTCCTCTGGAGGAGACGGCCTTGATGGGTATAGGTCGTCTTGAGGTACATTGGGTACATCAGGGTTATTATAATCCTCCCATGGATCTGGGGTCCCTGGTGGGGTGGGATCCATTGGGGCGTCCCCTGGGTCATTGTCCGGGTCCCCGTCATCCGGATCTGGGGATGGGGCCGGATCGTAGTGAGGTAAAGGTGGAGGGGGTGGTGGTGGGAGGGGGGATGGCAGTGGGGAGGGTACTCTAAGGGGAGAAGTGGCTGAGTCCCTCTTTTTGGGTGGAGGAGGAGGAGCCGGAGCCTCAAGGCGACGCTTCTTAGTAATCACAGTCAAAAGGCCAGTCTTTGGATCTCTGGACAAAGTCTTTTGTAAAGGGTCTGGTGTAAACAGAGCCAATGGCGCCGAGTCGTCTGTCGGCACCGGCGATTTCGGAACCGGAGGTTTCGATGTTCTGTGTCCGCCTTGCTTTTTGGAGGTCTCCGTGTGTTTCGGCGTGGAATGCTGTTTCGGCGCCGGAGCGTCGGTGCCGACCGATTTCTGTTTGTGTTTGGTCGGCGCCGAGTGTCCAGGTTTCGGCACCGGTGGTTTCGGAGTCGAGCTGGATTTTGCAGGCTTCGGTGCCGAGTGGTGTTTATCGGCACCGGGCGTCGGCTGGCTCGATCCCGAGCTGCCGTGAGACTTTGAGTGCTTCGACACCGGGCCCGAAGGTGGGGTGATCGAGGCTTTGGTTTTGGTTTTGCCCAGGCCGGCAGGCGAGGGAGTAACCGGAGTCTCTTTGGTTTTCGGTGCGGGACTGGGAGGGGGCATTGTACTCACGGCCCGCTGTCCTGGTGTTACGTCCTCCAGGTCGGAGTCGTCGGCCTCGGAAGCGCTGACGATGTCTTCTCCCAGTTCGGTGTGTGTCTGCCCCGAAGCTTCGGCGTCGTCTCCGAAGATGTCCGGTGGAACTGTCGAGGATGAGTGCGCCATGGTGCGTCGAGCCCTTCGATCTCGGATCGTTTTCTTCGATCGAAAAGACTTGCAGGCGGGGCAGTCTCGAGCCTCGTGTTCCGGAGAGAGGCAAAGGTTACACACCTGATGGAGGTCGGTGTGGGGAAATTTAGACCCACATTCTGGGCACTTTTTAAACGGAGTCCTTTCCATCGGCCGGGACCGGAGTCGCGGAGGGCCCGAAGGCCGGTGTCGATGTACGGGATGGAAAAAGTGCCGCTTCGAGAGATGAAGATGATGAAGGAACTCGAAGAATCGAGGATTTTCCGTCGAGGCTGGAACCGTAGAAGTTCGAAGCCGGAGCACGAAGTATCACATCCGAGCCCGATGGCGGAAAAAAACAATCTGAGGATGGAGCCGAAGCCCATGCGCAGTACGGACCGAAGGAGGAGTCACCAAACTCGTGACTTCCAAGCACGGTCCAAGAAGAAAAACAAACTGCAAACATCCGGGCCCAACACCAGATGGCGACCTATGCTAAGTGTACAATCTGCAGCTCATATGCCTCGAACGAAATGTTATAGTGTTCCCATCAAAGTGAAAGACTTTTTAGAAACCACAAGGGCATAGTAACAAACACCATAATTCTTCCACCAGACAGATACTCAGCATAAAGTTTAGGAGTGACATTTGTTGAAACGGACAGAAATGTTGCCTCAGTTACCATTTGATCTTCACCAAGATTTGAAAAAAACTAGCATCAAAAAGACAAATAAGATATCGTACATTTTATACTAGATCAATTGCTAAAGGCCAAATATATATCATTCTGTAGTGTTAAACTTTGTCCTGATACATTATGGTTAAATTCGTTATACAAAATAATATAATTTGAATCACAAGAATAATCAGTAAAACCTAGTACAATTAGTCTCTCAAAAATACATGTAATTCTCTGTCCACATTTAGACCAAATTCTACCATCCTAAGTTGAGCAATCCATTTCATTTCCATCCGTCTCAATACTTTAGCTTTATCCCCTCCCCTAGGGTGATCACATGCAGTAGCAATGCCATGGAATTTCAAAAAGGGTAAGTCTGCTGAGCCATGATTTTCATTGACGTGAACGGATAGTTCTTATTCTCATTCTGAATGGCCCTAATGTGTTCCTGTATTCTCTTTTTAAATGGACGAATGTTGCCGCCAACATATATTTGTTTACAGACGCATAAAATACAATACACAAAAAAAATTGTTGTTGCAATTTATAAATGTGTTGATAGTGTGTTTGCAACTGGTGTTATATTGGAAGTCCCAGATAATATGGGCACATATTACAGTGTCCGCATTTGAAGGAACCCTTTGGTTGAAGAGCTAACCAGTGTGGTCCTTACTCAAGTCTTTCTCAAACTAAAAAAGTTAGTACAGTCTATTCCTCAAACGTATTCCTCTTTTGTAAATAAACCTTGGTTTGGTGGAAACGCATTTACTCAAATTTGAATCCGTCTGTAGAACATGCCAATGTTTCCGTACAATGTTATAAAAAACATGGCTTTGAGTGTTAAAGGGTGTAATCAGAGACTATCGTCATTTATAGTGATCTTTCTCTTATCCTTCAGTGTCTGTTTACGGTCAAACTTCAGGATTTTTTGTTTGGCTGCAGATATCCCATTCGGTGGATAAAACCTGCCCAAAAATCTCCTCTCTGTTTCGTCAAGCTCTGAACGCAAGGCAGTGTCTTCAGTGCAGTTGCGCCGTATTCTCATCATCTCCCCAAATGGAATGGAGAGTACTTGGGACCTAGGATGTGACGATCGTACATGTAAAACAGAATTGCAAGCAGTATTCTTCCTATAGAGGGCGGATGCTATGGTATCATTTGCAATGTGTAGTCTAAGATCCAGAAAGGCAATTTCTATAGGATTTTGTCATTATGTGAACACAATATTACACTGGTTGTTATTCAAAAATGTGTCAAATTCTGTCAATAGTCTGAGACCACCTGTCCAAATCATCAACACATCGTCGATCTATCGACCCCAATAAACGATACGGTTCATTAAGTCTTCCGGGCACTTTCTCAAAATGTAATTATTTTCCAACCACCCCATAAAAAGATTAGCAAATGATGGGGAAAATTTGGACTCCATGGCAACCTCTTGACACTGAAGAAACCAACCGCCATTGTGCAGGAACACATTACTGTACAAGACTAATCTGATCATTTCAACTAGCATTTGTGTGTGTTCCAACATAGTGGCATCTTGGGATGAAAGAAAGTGTTTTGTCTGGCTATGATGCCTTTTTTTTATGTATGAGCATATATAAGGATGAAATATCTAGCGTAACAAAACAGGATTCCTTTGACCAGCCAAAATCAGCTAGCTGATTCAGAAGATGTTTGGTATAACGAATGTAGGAAGGGAGATTGCCCACCAAGGGTTGCAGAAAAACATTGATGTACTCAGATATGCGTTCAGTGGGGGAACCGATCCCTGATATGATCGGCCACCCTGGTGGAAACAGGCCTTGCTTATGTATTTTTGGTACAGCATAAATACAGAGAGCTTTTGGAAATGGTACAAATAAGCATCTGAATTCAAAATCATTGATGAGACATTGGTCAAGCCAGTTTTTAAGCTTCTTTTCAATTTGAGATGTGATTTGTGATAATGGGTTAGAAGTCAAATGCACATAGGCTGTAGTATCAGTCAATTGCCTATCCAATTCCTGGATATAATCTTGGGTATCCCCAAGCACCACATTGCCCCCTTTATCTGCTTCCTCGATAGTAACCTCAGATAATGTAGATAATTTAGCCAATGCATATTTCTCTAGTTTGGATGGATTGTCCATATAGATTTCCCGCTGTCCATCACTCCTACCTTCCCAATTGTAAAGCTCTTTCGTTACCAATCGATAAAAAAGCACTATCATTTTGGGAGATAGGTGAAAAGGACGATCTTGGTCTCAGACCCAAATTAGAGAGAATGTGTGAGATGGGAGTTATTGTGGATTGATCATTGTCAAGGGATATGAGTTCTAGGTCCTGAATGTCCGGTATGGTTTTGTCACATGAAACATGTGTCAACGCCACCAAAGAGGCAGT
Organism: Triturus cristatus; assembly: GCF_964204655.1. NCBI lineage: Eukaryota > Metazoa > Chordata > Amphibia > Caudata > Salamandridae > Triturus > Triturus cristatus. The sequence continues at coordinate 621,385,394 of NC_140590.1, read as the reverse complement.
TTTTGGGGGATTAAGAGCAAAGAAGTTTGAGTTTACGTACAAATTAGAAAAGATCTATATGCATCTCATTAAAGTCAGGTTTGGAAGCAGGACAATAACCCAAGCCATTCATTAACAAATTTATTTGTGCAGAATCCAGTACAAAGCTAAAAAGATTTACAATGAAAATGGCATCAGACTGGACAGCTGTATTAGAGTTACCATTGGGAATGTCAAGTCTAGTGGCCTGACTATCAGATGCCATTAGTTCCTCTGTGCCCTTGAATTAGACCTGGTAGTTACCCCTTCTTTTCTTTTATCTTCTTGGTGTTTTCCTCCCTCGCTTTGTTTTTTTGTTGCTCAAGCAGCGTGTCTCAGATGTGGGAAGAGATGTTTCACAAGGTATGGAGCTGTGCCCATCTAATTGTATATTGGATGGATGTAAATGCATTTATCAACAACATCACAGAACACAATATAACACTGTCACCCATGACGGGTTTACTGGATCTATATCCCCACCCAACTAAGTACCCAACTAAATTAATTGACTTGGCCTTGATCCTCGCTAAGCGCCACGTGGAAAAACAAGTTTATTACAAGGACAGAGTATAAAAGCATTAACAGGCCCATGCATCAAAGCAAAAACCGGTCGCAAACTGGCAGATTCTCAGAATCTGCCCCTTTGCGACCGGTATTTTCGCATTTGGGATGCATCATCCCAAATGCAAAAATCGCAATTTAAGTAATCTCTAAATTGCGATTACTTAAATAGCGATTGCATTTAAGGAATCTCAAATTGAGATTCCTTAAATGCAATGCATTAAAGTAAAAAAATTAGCGATTTCGCTAATAGGGGGAGCAAATTACCATGAAGTTGAATTTCATGGTAATTTGCAAAAACTTTGAAAAATGCACTTTTGTGCATTTTCAAAGTTTCATGTTGCGCGCACACATGCCCTTAGGGCATGTGTGTGTGCAACATATGTGCACAGATCAATTTCAAGAATGCAATAGGGTGTTATTTTGATACCCTTGCACCCTTGAAATTGCATGAGCAATTTGCGAGTACCTAATGGTACTCGCAAATTGCTCATGCAATCTCCAGTTCATTCCTATGGGCCTGGAGGCCCATAGGAATGAATGGGACGGCATTCCTTAATTGCGACCCGCAATCTGCGAGTCGCAATTAAGGAATGTGTAGGAATCGCTAATTTTATAGCGATTCCTACATGCATAGGCTTTTGCGATTCCTTAATAATCGCAATTAAGGTATTGCAAAAGCCTACGTTGATGCATGTGCCAGTATCCTCCTTAGGAAAGCTCAAATAGGCAATGGCTCTCTGGAGACTGTTCTGGTGGGAGAGGGGCTATTGGGAGAAAGGCAAGCAGAGATAATTCCTCTGTAGATAGCCTCCCACCGATAATTTTAAAAAAACATGCATTAACGACTGAAATTGAGAGCACTCTCCATGCCAAATGCAGACACTGGTTAAACCTTTACCCATACCACGGACACTATATTGAGTAACTCCCCTCAAAATACTAACCAGTGTGCTATGATTACTACAAAACAATGCAAAAACCAAAGGAAATGATGGACGGAGTGTTGAACATTGCAAGCACTCACCCCCAGTCAACTGATCTGGGTTTAATCCATCACCAGTCTTTAGCCCACTCTGCCACCCCAGTTCAGACATGGCCATATGCAAATCAGTCTGACCCTGTGCCTCATGGGAACAGTCCAGCCCGCACTGCCAAGCCATGTCTTCCCTGGACCGGAAACAAGCTTCCTAGGACCGGTTTCTGGCATTTCAGCCGTCTTCAGCCAGGCTTGCTTAAATCCAGTGGCAAAGTGAGCAAGGGACTCACGTCTGAGCATACCCTGCCAACTTATGGCGAACAAAGCAAAAACCAAAGGAAATGATGGACGGAGTGTTGAACATTGCAAGCACTCACCCCCAGTCAACTGATCTGGGTTTAATCCATCACCATTCTTTAGCCCACTCTGCCACCCCAGTTCAGACATGGCCATATGTAAATCAGTCTGACCCTGTGCCTCATGGGAACAGTCCAGCCCGAAATGCCAAGCCATGTCTTCCCTGGACCGGAAACAAGCTTCCTAGGACCGGTTTCTGGCATTTCAGCCGTCTTCAGCCAGGCTTGCTTAAATCCAGTGGCAAAGTGAGCAAGGGACTCACGTCTGAGCATACCCTGCCAACTTATGGCGAACAAAGCAAAAACCAAAGGAAATGATGGACGGAGTGTTGAACATTGCAAGCACTCACCCCCAGTCAACTGATCTGGGTTTAATCCATCACCATTCTTTAGCCCACTCTGCCACCCCAGTTCAGACATGGCTAAGTCAGTATTGTTGCTGCAAACTCTGAACTGGGGTGGCAGAGTGGGCTAAAGAATTGTGATGGATTAAACCCAGATCAGTTGACTGGGGGTGAGTGCTTGCAATGTTCAACACTCCGTCCATCATTTCCTTTGGTTTTTGCTTTGTTCGCCATAAGTTGGCAGGGTATGCTCAGACGTGAGTCCCTTGCTCACTTTGCCACTGGATTCAAGCAAGCCTGGCTAAAGACGGCTGAAATGCCAGAAACCGGTCCTAGGAAGCTTGTTTCCAGTCCAGGGAAGACATGGCTTGGCAGTTCGGGCTGGACTGTTCCCATGAGGCACAGGGTCAGACTGATTTGCATATGGCCATGTCTGAACTGGGGTGGCAGAGTGGGCTAAAGAACGGTGATGGATTAAACCCAGATCAGTTGACTGGGGGTGAGTGCTTGTAATGTTAAACACTCCGTCCATCATTTCCTTTGGTTTTTACTACAAAACAATCACAGATGGCGGCAGCACTATTGAGACAATACATACACAAATAATGGGTACTTATTGGACCGGGAGGAGGGTGAAGGGGGAGTTGGTGGGCTTTATTATGATAGTTGCTAAGATAATTACACGTAGTTGATGGCCGATTAGATGGTAGCACGATTATATCAGAGAAATAGGATTCAACTGATAAATCTGTATATTGTGCAAACTAAGTAAAGACTGGCAATACAGGTGACAACTGAAGTTTAGAACAAGCAATGTTAGCTTTGACACTATATGTGGTATATGGATGAAACAATTACGTATTGACAATGGCAATACATTTTGTTTACAAAAAAACAAAGGGAGAAACAGGAACACCATTTTTATTTAGGTTTAAAGACATTGTATTTGCTTTTCCATGAGTGGGAGGGGGAAGCATACTTACAACTGTTGGAGGAAGCAATTGCTACACCAGGCCGAGATGAGTGTTGACAGAGACAAAGACTGGGCTCTCTTTTGGAGACAGATGTTTATTGCCCAAGGAATTTTGAGTTAGCCAGTTCAGAATATGGCTCCAAGACAGATCATCTAGGCCGGACTTGAGAACCAGCAGGGAGATGGCTGGAGCAAGCATTGGTTGGGGCACAAAGGCTCCCAGACGAGCACAGATGCCCTCATTTTCAGCAAGTGCGCCCAGATTTCAATTGGCAGAGGATCAATAACATCAGCAAGTCTTAATGTCTGGTTGTCAGCAGATCTTTGTGATCTCCATTTAAGGCATCAGTATTGCTACATGAGTGACTACTGTATCCTCAAGAACTAGTAAATGGATAGATCGGATTTTCATCCATCCCCCAATTACCCTGTTGGAGGATTCAGGAGACAATTCACGATCAGTAGATTGACAGGACTGATGCCTAGAGGTTTGAATAGCAGGATGTTGCACCAGGAACTACCACTTAACTTACAGAATCATAGTGCAAAGGAAGGTTCCAAAATTAAGGGTGGAAGAAAACATGGAACATAAACAGACCCAGAATCACTGAAGGGGAACTAGAATAGTTGCTACAATTTTCAATCGAACATCTACTGGTCAGACGAGGTAGTCTTCCAAGAATTTATTTCCCTAGGCACAGGCTTCTTAGGAACCACAGGGTTGCTGGAGCTTGCTAACACCAGCAGGTCTAGTGCTAAATCCTACACCACTAAGATCTAAAGATGACAGGAAGATGGTAGTGGTCACAAACCTCTAGTGTTTCAGGAAAGGAAGGGACTTGAAAACTAAAAAGAGACACAAAAAGGCGAGTTGCTCACTCAGCCCCATGAACTTTATGCGTAGTATAATATTCCATAGTCAACAGAATAAATTCAGAAAAACCTCCATCCAGGGACATACGCTTACTGCAATAAGAAAGCATCACTTAACCCAAGGAAGATTTGCCTAACCTCAAGTGCAGCTGCTTGGGATCTAGGTACGCAAATTGAGAATGGGTGTCACTGCAACAGTCTGTGCCAGAAGAGGTCAGGTCAGTGAGAGCACTCTGCTCTCAGACTCTTGATGCCCTTCCAATGACTGAAAACAAGATCTGGGTAAAACAATTGGTTTAGTACAGAGCAGGGAAAACCAATGCATTCATCGTTAGCAGATTTAGTCACACAGCTTATCAGGCCAGTGAAGAGGACAACAACAATGGAGTGGAGGTTGGGTGGGAAAAGGTTTTGGCGCCAGAGGAACACATAACAAAAGGATCCTTGGAGAAGTTGCTTTGATATTGCTCAGCAAGAAAGGTACTTTGTACCTTGCCAATTGACCTCTGCAGTCACCTCAATTCCTCTTCCTCGAAATAAAATAATGTGTTTTGCAGGATTAATAAAACCTTACTCTGCATTTAAACCAGGCAGAGGATCCACAGTGACAGAAGCACACAGAGCGAGCGTGCACCTGATGCAATTTAATTTGTAGTTTTAGAATGGAAATCAACCCAGGTGTTAAGGACCATTTAATAGATAGATTTACAGTGTAAAAGCATTAGTACTCCCCAAAATGTTTTACCAAAGTTTTCATTTGTTTCGCCATTAATTAATCCATTGAAGTCTTTTCTTCCTGGACGTGTCACTCTGAACAACAAAGAGTAGGATTTCACCATGTGACTGTTGCTAGGTTCAAACTCATTGCTGGGAACAGCTAGTGATGGGAAGTTTGATGGTCTTGCTGTGTTGAGGTCCGGATTTAAAGGTACTTGTTTTTTACCAGTAGGTACTTGCCTTACTGGACAACTAACATCCTGTTAGAAAAAGGCACAAGAAAACATGTCAGACCTTCACCATACAAAACGTTTAATATTACATTTGGAAATGAAACTATTAAAACTACAACCTATACTGTGAAACTAGGTAATCCATATTAAAAAAATATTTCACATTCAAAAATGTGCTGTAAACATGGCTGAAATTACCAACAAGTGAGTAAGTAAATAAGCCTTTATTAGGACTTAAATGGCATGAATACGGGTGCTAAACAAATGAACACTAAGAAGTGAAGGAGGAACAAAAAGGAATTTGTAAAGGGGAAACCGCGAGAACCCTTTTGGTAAATTCTAGTGCTTGGGTTTCTCCATCAGATTGCAGTACTCCTTGAAGAGAAGAGTTTTCCGCTCCACTCTAGAAGAATCCTTTAAAGGAGACCTATGCCATGACAGTATTAAAAAGGCAGGTTTTCACATTTGTTTGCCCTTTTTAATGTCTGCAACAACATAATAGCTTTTTACAAAGAACTAAAGAGATTAATTTTTCAGCCTGGTAGGACAAATAGTTGGATGTTGCTACGCTGAATACAATACACCAAATATTGAAGCTAATGCAGAAATATAGAGCTAGCAGGTGAAATTCCCCAATGGGTGGAGTGGCGTAACTGTGTATAATTAAAACTTCTATGAATCAGTAGCAGAACGACAGACACTTCATTGAAACTTGGTGGATTTGGCGATGTATGTACGGTATGACTACTGACCAGAAGGGAAAGATCAAAGGGAAAGGTCAAAGAGTGCTTAAAAGTCTGTTTGGGGAGGCATGGCTTGTATTTTAATACGAGATATCACAAAGCACTTTGACCTTATAAACAAAGTGTGTGTGCAGAAGGAGGTATTGTAGTATAAAGTGAATGATATAGACTGTGTTTGGTATATGTGAATGATTTTTAGGCATAAGCGATGTGGGGAAAGGCAGGGGAATAGATGTGGCTTACAGCTTCACCTCATAGAGCTATTCCTATTTATGGGCTTGAAGTTTACTGAACATTCATTATAAGTTTAGAGCAAGGGTTGTCTGAAACCTGAGCCTGCCTGTGATTGCGGATGATTAAATGGCATGTTAAGTGTTGTAAGCGTTATTATTTTGGGGACACACTGCGTTGTAGACCGGACTCATGGAGCTGTTAGATACCCCCAGATACCACCCCCCCCCCCCAACAGACACCATACTACCTTCTCGAAGCTCTCCTCCCCTACTCTTTCTTCTCTCTTCCTCTTTTGTTGTTTAAAAAAAGTAGTTGAGGTGTATGTGTATTGAAGAAATAAGATTAAATGTAAATACACATCACTGTATCCCCTTAAACAAAGAACGTACTCCTAGAACCTCTATGTTGCGTTGTATTTTCATATACTGAGATGAAGCACCTCTTGATTGTAACAAATAGTATGTATAATAAAATAACACAACCAAAAATAGATATCGTAAGGTGGCAGAGGGGTAACAAAAGGTATCAATGTATATTGCAATGATAGCAAAAAACGTTAACTATATGTTACTGTAAAAACATATTACTGTTAGTAATTGACACATAAAAACACCAATAAGATGTATAAAAAAAAAAAAGTGTTGTAAGTGTAACCATGGATCTGGGTAGCATGATTTGTTAGCAAAATGTATGTCTCATGAAAACAGTACTCCACAGATCGCTGGCACTCATCCGAAAAATCAGGGTGCCATCTAGGCAGATTGCAAAGGACTGTGTAGAACAGCTGACATATGGAGCTAGAGTTTGATTTACAGTGTTAAACAAAGCAAGGACAGAAGGCAGGGATCACTGGTTTACGCCTTGAGATGGGCACTGTATAAAAGTTTGAAAGTAGTAGTCCTGGCGCTGAAGAGAACATTAAAACCGGACAGGAGTGTGATAGAGGAGGGTCAAACGCTCCATTTTTTTCTGGATTGATGGCACATGTTTAAATGCTTTTTTCCATGAAAGTAGAAGTCAAGAATTTTTCATTTTGGTAAATAAGTGGACAGATTTTGTGCGTGCTGGTGAAGATTGTCAAGCACAAAAGGTATGTTGAATAGTGGTTCAAATGTTTCTCCAGGTATTTCTACATCTTGGTGGGCAGGAGGTGGTTACCTTGACATTTTGAGGAAGTTGGAGATATATTGAGGACTGAGTGAATACGTATTATTTCAGAGTGTCACAAGAGAGCAATGGAGGGATGGTGGTTGCTTGTTTGGTGCTAATTACATTCTGTCTTATCTTGTGTGTTTAGTTAACCAAAGATCTACCCGATTATGATGCTCTTACCAGCAGAAAGTAGTGGGTAACTCAGAGAAACAATCCCTTGGCAACCATTTCACTTACTTGTGGGTTCAGCCTTCCATTCTTACAATTGCATCAAAATAGATGTGGCCCAACGCCAACCATGAAAATGCATTTTTTTATAATTATATTTTTTCTATACAAATGCACTTTATTCTTTCTGATATTAGATAACATGATTTACATTTACATGTACAATCACAAAAAATTACAGTCTTGTTTTCAAATGAACAACATTTGTATTTTAGCGCATAGATACATATTTCTCAAACACCCTTCTTCATATGACTGTAATGAGAAGAGACACTATACATTTCCCTAAAACAAAACTTCCAATAACACAATCCATACAGTTTCAACACACACTCATTGATTGATTCATCATACAATCGCATGTGTATTCACCAATTTTTCAAAACATCCTATGTAATTCTTCTTAATACAAATTGCAGCATTGAGTATATGGGTTTTTGATACCAACAATGAGCGCGCTTTTTGGCAATACAGCTTTGCCTTCTTCAGGATAGCCACAAACACAAATGCTGCAAACACTTCACACAGCCATGTTCCTAAGTCATTGAGGAGTACTGGAAAAACTGATTAACAAGGAAAACTACCAGGGTTCGGTGTCTGATATTAGAATGTTGCTGAAAGCCAATTCAAGTGGAGGCTCTCGTCCAAAGCCTTTTAAATCTTTGAATATACTCAGGCCAACACCCCCAAGTCCAAAGTGGGGGCAGGGGTTGAATTATGCTTCGCTGCTGAAGATTTGGGGAGGTCTCTGGTACAAGCTTTTTGTGTAATGTCTCCTCAATCAGCCAGCGGCCTCGCATATCTCCTCATCTTCTTCCCAGCACGCCATCAGGAAATAGTGGTAAATCCAGAACCAGAATGACAATGCTTTAATATTACCTTTTCTAAACTAAAAAAATATATATATTGTTTTTGTTTCATGCTTTATTGGCTGCGGTAATAAGGTCTTTGTAGTTTGGTTGCAGAGGGTTGATTTGCTATCAAGTTTGGTATACCAGTGAATGATGGCTTTGGATTTGAGTAACAGTTACAGGAGCTGGGGGTTAGTTGGTTGGAAAAGCAATTGGCTATCAGTGGTTCTTAAAGTGTGGTCTATGAACCTCTGTGGGTCCGCAACAACTACTGAGGGTCACAACTAATTATAAAATTCGATATTGTCAGAATAATAAAGTACATATATATTAAAAAGTAAAATTGAACATCCTAAAATGCTCAATATGAAGTAATATGAAGGATTTGTGAAATAGAAGTTAAAACTAAGTTTATACCTTTGTCTTGATTAGTAGGAGCAATGAAAGTACAGCAAACAATCTATCATGGAGGACTGGTAGCCTCAATGGAAGCAGAACTGGAACATGCAGACAAAGAGCCTGCATTAGGAGTAAAATGGACTAAGATATTAAAGAGTCTAAGACATAGCTTAGTTTTTTTTTTTAAAGCTCCAACTTTCCCATCAAAATTATGATTTTTATACTAAATTTTGGTTAGAGAATTAAATAACGTACTTAATAATTTGTGTACTTGTTTGATGTATAGTTGTTTCTGTTCTTGTGCATGGTTTTAAGTGTCAAATTCTAGAAATTGCTTAAGTAGGGTCCCCAGCTTCAAATAGTATTTCAGTGGGGGTCTACAAGAGTCAAACAGTTAAGAACTGCTGGTCTACACTGGCCTCCAAGATGGCGGTGAGCACGTTTTTGGGTGAGTCTGCAGTGCAATTGGTTGACGATGTGAAGTCCTGCTTGAGAATTTTAATGGAAGTCCTTGAAGGCGCTTTACTGTTGCCTAGTAAGCAAGCTTCCGCTGAGAATGGGGTGTGTATTTGCTGAAAATTATAATTGCAAAATGAACAAAAAAGCCTGGCATAGGGTGTTATCAATTCAATAGTTTTTGTGGTGATGGAAAACTATAATGAATGTGGCCTGTCGAGCAGATTCATTTGGTGACACGCTGCTGGATGTCTCTGGTTTCTAGGAGTTTAAAGAAATCTCTTCATGGTCTAAGTAGAGGTGTCACCAGGGAGGCAGACATGACTATTTCTGTGTCCTCCTTAATTAAGCTTTTGCTATTACTATGGACAAGTATAAGACGGGAAAGATTTTAATTTGCTAGACCAATTCCAGGAAAAAAGTTCAATGGAGGTGAGAGTGAGTGTGCCAAGCCTGGATAGATTGTTGTAGGCTCTGTATAAAATATACCATAGAAAGGTACAGTGTGCACAAAGTCCAGTGGAACCCCAAAGGTAGGCAGAGGCAAAAGTAGATATCTTCCTCTCCATTTGTGGTAGTGTGGGCGAGCAGTAAGGCTTTATCAGAGGGTATTGTTAAGCATTTATTGTACACACTTAAGCAAGAAATGATGTCACACACTCAAAGACTGAACTCAGACTAATTTTGCTTGTATAAAAATATTTTGTTATATTTTATTTTCTAGAACCAAGCCAAGCCTAGTACAAGTAAGTATGAGAACACTTTACAGGCTGTATGCAGTAAATTACAGTTCACTGCAGGTTCAATGCAGTTGGTTGATTTACAGGTAAGACAAAAGGCAAAATTACTCCTCAGTTACTTTGTAGATTACAGGGTACGTTACTTTTTGGATTACTTTTTAAGTTACTTTTGCTACTCAGTGTGATATGCCTAGATATTATACTGGGACATTTCCTAGACAAAAGGTAAGTAATTCAGTTTTTACACAAATGCGGTTTCTTAGGGTTTTCATACAAACCAACTCCACACAAGATTTTCATAGAAAGCAGTAAATGCAATCCTCTGGGAGGAAATGAAGTTATTGGTTTACAGGTAAGTACTTGGTTGTGGGAGTTGGGTTTCTGGGGTTAGAACCAGGGTTCCCCCAGAGTCGATGATGCGCTCTCAAAGCACCCTCAACGGCACTAGGGCGGCTGGGTGCAGTGTGCTGAGGCCCAATGTTATCCAATGGGGGATAAGGGGCATCTGGTTGGTGACTGGTCACGAGCAGGCCACAAGGTCGTGGGTGCTAAGCTCGTGTTAGGCTCAGAGCAAAGGGGGATAAAATTTAGCACACAAGGTGCACCTACAGTGGCACAGGGGCGGCCGGGTGCAGAGTGCTGGTTTGGCGTTGGGTGCCCTGTTGATTTCAATGGGGATTCTACAGTTGCAACAAACAGTGCAGGCTCGGGGACGAAGATCTTCGGGAGGCTTCCACGGGTTGGAGAGGTAATTTGTGATGTCTTGGGATGCCGGGACACCTTCGGTTGGCCACCCAAGGTTGTGGGGTCGGGTGCAGGGAGGCGTTTGGCATCAGGTTTCTCTTACCAGCTCCAGTCGCGGTCGGGAGGGATCCTCCAGAATGGGGCCGCAGGGGTTGATTTGAGTCTTGAGGCATGTCAGGGATCAACAGACCCCAGGTCAGGATTTCAGGGGAGACCTCCTCGTGGTGTTGGGCCACTCGAACTCGTGGTGGGTGTTTGGTGCAGACTGGCAGATTTGGCCGGAGCCAGAGTCTGGTGGGTGAGCAATTCCGATGCTCACGGGAGAAAGTCTAGTTTGGGAAGGCAGGGCAGGTCCTCCTGTTTCTTGGGGGCTGCTGGCTGAAAAACACACAGGGATTTCGCTGTAGTTGGTCAAGGTCGGGACAGGTCAGTAGGGAGGGGGTCAAGTCCGTTGGGGTCTTCTTCATCACGGCTCTTCGGTCCTTCTTCATGTCATTTCTGTCTGAGGAGGCAAGATTTGGGTTTGCCACGAAATACTAGAATTAGGGGTGTTACATGTAGGTACGGGTCACGACCAATGGGTCCCTTCTTTGGAGTGGGTGCACCCCAATTATACCACCCTCCAGTGGGAGGGGGGCATGAGCCTCATTTTGTTTGGCTGGGTCCCTCTATCTGCAAGATGGCAGGTACTGAGTTGTGCTTCACCTCGCCTCCCCTACCTGAGGGGTGGGGTTGGCAAAGGTGGACACACCTCTCCTCCCAACGTGGTTTTACCGACGATTCTTCCGCCCACAGTGCGGGTCAGCAGCTGGGAGCAGCAAATGGCTGGGGTAGCTCACAAAGGCGGCAAGCCTTTGAAGCTTCCCCTTTGTGAACCCTGCCCATACTGGGGGAGGAGGCTTGGCACCTCGTCCCAGGATGTGCTTTGTTTCCGTAACCCAAGAGCAGAAGGCTCTCGACCCAGGGGTCTACAAACATATCTGGTGGTGGTAGCTGGCGAGCATGCCACTCAGCTAGAACACGAGTTAGGTTGTTTTTCAGGCGCCATCTATAAGATGCCATCTGATAGCATTTTTCATTAAAACCCACACTGGCATCAGTGTAGATTTAATGGACTGAGAAATTTGGTACCAAACTTCCAAGTCTTCAGTAAAGCCATTATGGAGATTATGCTGACAAACTTCCAAGTCATGTACTCTTTATGGCATTGCTGCACTTACAATGTCTAAGAATTTACTTAGACATAGGAGGGGTACAAGGCTCATGCACCTGTACCCCCACCACTGGTATAGTGAACCCAGCTAGAGGGGTGGGTTACCTATGCCAGGGCAGTGGATTTTAGGCATTGGAACACAGGGATGTGTGCCAGGTCGACTCTTCACTTAGTTCTGCACCAAAACACGCAGCGGGGGTGTTTGTGTGTAAAGGTGTGTGTGTAAAGGGGGGGGTGTGTGTGTGTGTGTGTGTGTGTGTGTGTGTGTAAAGGGGTGTGTGTGTGTGTGTGTGTGTGTAAGGGGTGTGTGTGTGTGTGTGTGTGTATGGTGTGTGTGTGTGTGTGTGTGTGTGTATGGTGTGTGTGTGTGTGTATGGTGTGTGTGTGTGTGTATGGTGTGTGTATGTGTGTGTGTGTGTGTGTGTGTAAGGGGTGTGTGTAAGGGGTGTGTGTAAGGGGTGTGTGTAAGGGGTGTGTGTAAGGGGTGTGTGTGTGTGTGTGTGTGTGTGCGTGTAATGGGGGGTGTTCGTGTAATGGGGGTGTGCGTGTAATGGGGGTGTGCGTGTAATGGGGGTGTGCGTGTAATGGGGGTGTGCGTGTAATGGGGGTGTGCGTGTAATGGGGGTGTGCGTGTAATGGGGGTGTGCGTGTAATGGGGGTGTGCGTGTAATGGGGGGGTGCGTGTAATGGGGGGGTGCGTGTAATGGGGGGTGTGTGTAATGGGGGGGTGTGTGTAATGGGGGGGTGTGTGTAATGGGGGGTGTGTGTAATGGGGGGTGTGTGTAATGGGGGGTGTGTGTAATGGGGGGTGTGTGTAATGGGGGTGTGTGTGTAATGGGGGTGTGTGTGTAATGGGGGGTGTGTGTAATGGGGGGTGTGTGTAATGGGGGGTGTGTGTAATGGGGGGTGTGTGTAATGGGGGGTGTGTGTAATGGGGGGTGTGTGTAATGGGGGGTGTGTGTGTAATGGGGGGTGTGTGTGTAATGGGGGGGTGTGTGTGTAATGGGGGGTGTGTGTGTAATGGGGGGTGTGTGTGTAATGGGGGGTGTGTGTGTAATGGGGGTGTGTGTGTAATGGGGGGTGTGTGTGTAATGGGGGTGTGTGTGTCAAGGGGGGTGTGTGTGTCAAGGGGGGTGTGTGTGTCAAGGGGGGTGTGTGTGTCAAGGGGGTGTGTGTGTCAAGGGGGGTGTGTGTGTCAAGGGGGGTGTGTGTGTCAAGGGGGTGTGTGTGTCAAGGGGGGTGTGTGTGTCAAGGGGGGGGTGTGTGTCAAGGGGGGGGTTGTGTCAAGGGGTGTGTGTGTCAAGGGGGTGTGTGTGTCAAGGGGGTGTGTGTGTCAAGGGGGTGTGTGTGTCAAGGGGGTGTGTGTGTCAAGGGGGTGTGTGTGTAAAGGGGGTGTGTGTGTGTGTAAAGGGGTGTGTGTGTGTGTAAAGGGGTGTGTGTGTGTGTAAAGGGGTGTGTGTGTGTGTAAAGGGGGTGTGTGTGTGTGTAAAGGGGTGTGTGTGTGTGTAAAGGGGTGTGTGTGTGTGTAAAGGGGTGTGTGTGTGTAAAGGGGTGTGTGTGTGTAAAGGGGTGTGTGTGTGTAAAGGGGTGTGTGTGTAAAGGGGTGTGTGTGTAAAGGGGTGTGTGTGTAAAGGGGTGTGTGTGTAAAGGGGTGTGTGTGTAAAGGGGTGTGTGTGTAAAGGGGTGTGTGTGTAAGGGGGTGTGTAAAGGGGTGTGTGTGTAAAGGGGTGTGTGTGTAAAGGGGTGTGTGTGTAAAGGGGTGTGTGTGTAAAGGGGTGTGTGTGTAAAAGGGGTGTGTGTGTAAAGGGGTGTGTGTGTAAAGGGGTGTGTGTGTAAAGGGGTGTGTGTGTAAAGGGGTGTGTGTGTAAAGGGGTGTGTGTGTAAAGGGGTGTGTGTGTAAAGGGGTGTGTGTGTGTAAAGGGTGTGTGTGTGTGTAAAGGGGTGTGTGTGTGTAAAGGGGTGTGTGTGTGTGTAAAGGGGTGTGTGTGTGTGTAAAGGGGTGTGTGTGTGTGTAAAGGGGTGTGTGTGTGTAAGGGGTGTGTGTGTGTAAAGGGGTGGTGTGTGTGTAAAGGGGTGTGTGTGTGTAAAGGGGGGTGTGTGTGTAAAGGGGGTGTGTGTGTAAAGGGGGTGTGTGTGTAAAGGGGGGTGTGTGTGTAAAGGGGGGTGTGTGTGTAAAGGGGGGTGTGTGTGTAAAGGGGGGTGTGTGTGTAAAGGGGGGTGTGTGTAAAGGGGGGGTGTGTAAAGGGGGGTGTGTGTAAAGGGGGGTGTGTGTAAAGGGGGGTGTGTGTGTAAAGGGGGGTGTGTGTGTAAAGGGGGGTGTGTGTGTAAAGGGGGTGTGTGTGTAAAGGGGGTGTGTGTGTAAAGGGGGGTGTGTGTGTAAAGGGGGGTGTGTGTGTAAAGGGTGGGGTGTGTGTGTAAAGGGGGGTGTGTGTGTAAAGGGGGGTGTGTGTGTAAAGGGGGGTGTGTGTGTAAAGGGGGGTGTGTGTGTAAAGGGGGGTGTGTGTGTAAAGGGGTGTGTGTGTGTAAATGGGGGTGTGTGTAAAGGGGGGTGTGTGTAAAGGGGGGTGTGTGTGTAAAGGGGTGTGTGTGTGTAAAGGGGTGTGTGTGTAAAGGGGTGTGTGTGTAAAGGGGTGTGTGTGTAAAGGGGTGTGTGTGTAAAGGGGTGTGGTGTAAAGGGGTGTGTGGTAAAGGGGTGGGTGTGTAAAGGGGTGGGTGTGTGTGTAAAGGGGGTGTGTGTGTGTGTAAAGGGGTGTGTGTGTGTGTGTAAAGGGGTGTGTGTGTGTGTAGGTGTGTGTAAAGGGGTGTGTGTGTAAAGGGGTGTGTGTGTAAAGGGGTGTGTGTGTAAAGGGGTGTGTGTGTAAAGGGGTGTGTGTGTAAAGGGGTGTGTGTGTAAAGGGGTGTGTGTGTAAAGGGGTGTGTGTAATGGGGTGTGTGTAATGGGGTGTGTGTAATGGGGTGTGTGTGTGTAATGGGGTGTGTGTGTGTAATGGGTGTGTGTGTAATGGGGTGTGTGTGTAAAGGTGTGGTGTGTAAAGGGGGTTGTGTAAAGGGGTGTGTTGTAAAGGGGTGTGTGTGTAAAGGGGTGTGTGTGTAAAGGGGGGTGTGTGTAAAGGGGGTGTGTGTGTAAAGGGGGGTGTGTGTGTAAAGGGGGGTGTGTGTGTAAAGGGGTGTGTGTGTAAAGGGGTGTGTGTGTAAAGGGGTGTGTGTGTACAGGGGTGTGTGTGTAAAGGGGTGTGTGTAAAGGGGTTGGTAGGGGTGTGTATGTGTGTGTAAAGGGGTGTGTATGTGTGTGTAAAGGGGTGTGTATGTGTGTGTAAAGGGTGTGTATGTGTGTGTAAAGGGGTGTGTGTGTGTGTGTAAAGGGGTGTGTGTGTGTAAAGGGTGTGTGTGTGTGTAAAGGGGTGTGTGTGTGTGTAAAGGGGTGTGTGTGTGTGTAAAGGGGTGTGTGTGTGTGTAAAGGGTGTGTGTGTGTGTAAAGGGGTGTGTGTGTAAAGGGGTGTGTGTGTGTGTGTAAAGGGGTGTGTGTGTGTAAAGGGGTGTGTGTGTGTAAAGGGGTGTGTGTGTGTGTGTGTAAAGGGGTGTGTGTGTGTAAAGGGGGTGTGTGTGTAAAGGGGTGTGTGTGTGCGTAAAGGGGTGTGTGTGTGTAAATGTGCGTGTGTGTATAAATGTGCAGGGCCTCTGAGGTGGCACAATAACAGCAGCACTTAGCGGTCATCCCTGGTCACAGTGCCCTTGGTACCTTTTACAAGGAACCTAAATGTGACCAGAGAGTTGCCAATTGGGTTTTGTCTCCGTACAGTTTAGGGAAAAAACATAGGCCCTGGGTACCTGGTTGGCAGAAACCCAGGGCACACTCAAAGTACATCAACATTAACCAAAAAGTAGGGGGGAATCATGCAAAAAGGAGCACGTTCCTACCATTTGCAGTTGATATGCTGGATGTTGCAGACTGTGGGCACTAGACCATCCAGGATTTGCAAAGATGCAAGTTTTCACTCATAAAAGCTGTAATGAAATATTTGCAGCAAATGTGACAGTACCAGTAGACACAGTAAATTTTCTTTGTATCATCGGCTCTGACTGTAGACCTGTTTTATTACAGTTGGCAGATTACAGCCAATTATAAAACATCTATGAGTGGCTCAACACAGTCTGCACACAGGAGAAGCTGGAAGTCATATAGTGTTTAAACACATCGCAAACAAGTTCCAGAAGGCAAAGACTACTAGGGTTTATCATACCTTTTGAACAAAAGCTCTATAGTGACCTCAATTTATAAACTTCACAAAAAAACTCTGCCGCGATACCCTCGCTCACAGCCTCTCTAATCAAATAGCAGATTTCTTGGAGCAGAAAATTCAAATCATACATGCTGCCTTTAAGGAAATACCTGCCCACACCACTAACCCTACATCTAAAACTCAGAATAAAACACACTATCTACATTCATTTCAAAGGATTAATATGGAACAATCCCGCCAAACCATCCTCTCCTCTAAATCAGGATCCCCATTTGACCCCTGCCCCCCAAAATTCCTTGACGCCATTGTGGACACGGTAAACCCAGTCAAATAGTTAGTCAATGCAAAACTTTCACGAGCAGAGGTACCCTCAGACTGGAAAATAGCAGCAGTCAAGCACCTCCAGAAGAAACAGTTGGCAGATCCTACCATCCTTTCTAACCTCCGGCCAATTTCCCTACTACCCGGTCTCAGTAAAATTATCAATAGTCAATAGTCAACTTACGACATTTTTAGAAACCACAAACACCCTATCACCAACTCAATCAGGCTTTAGGCCATTACAATCCACTGAATCATCTCTTTTACATACTGGGGAAAGCCTTAAATCCGCTCTGGACGAAGGGAAAAACGCAATGCCGATTTTGTTTTATCTATCAGATGCATTTGATACCATCTCCCATGAAATCTTGCTACATCGCCTCACCGCGTGTGGTATTTCCCCATCTGGCTTTGACCTGGCTCAAGTCATTCCTGATAGGGCGTCAGCAAGTAACCATGCGCGGACCGTATCAGTCAGCTAGGAAACCTCCGTATATAGGTGTCCCGCAGGGATCCACATTGAGTCCAGTACTGTTCAACATCTATATGGACCACTTATAGAAACGGATATCATTCAACATCAATACCACATCATATGCCGACAACACTCCGCTGATTCTAACATTAGATAAACACTCTACCAATGCTGAAGTAAACTTCCAACATTGTCTTACAGAGGTCTTCGGTTGGATGAAGCAGAATCACTTGAAGTGTAATTAGGAAAAAGACTGGAACTATGCGCTTAAGCAAAGCCAAAACTTTTACCCCCAGTCACTGGTGGCCACTTAATACCCCTCCGCCAGCAAACATGGTGGAGATAGCAAACAATCTTGGAGTAAAATTTGAATCCTCCCTATCCTTTAGTCCACAAGTTCTATCAGTGGCAGGGAAGTGTTTTCGATTGATTAAATTCCTGAAAAAGTTTTTTACTTTCTCCCAGTTAACGCAAGAAAGACTGTTACAGCAGCTCTAATAACCTCTAGGCTGGACTACTGCAATAGCCTCTATGCAGGCATCAATAAAACTATCCTAAAGAAACTTCAGACTGTCCAACACGCAGCAGCCCGTCTGGTACTCTGGTTGCCACATCGCTCATCTGCATCTGCAGCTTTAAAAATGTTGCATTGGTTACCTATACATAAAAGAGTGCTATTTAAGAAACTTGTCATCACTTTTAGAGCTTTAAAGGACACTGGGCCCTTGTACCTAAGATCTAGATTCTTACCCTATATCACTACACGCACTCTTAGCTCTACATCAGCCAATCTCTTAAAACCTGCCTCCTTCAACGTTAAAACTAGATGAGGTAGATCAATAACTGTACTAGGGCAAAAGCATAGAATTCACTCCCCAATCAACTTAGTCTCATCCAATCTGAAGCTTCCTTTAGGAAATCCCTAAAAACTTGGATTTTCTGAGCCCCTGACTCTCTATGCTTCTCACTCATTTAATTCCTTCCTGTCACCCCCTCCCCCGCATCCCTTAGGCAACTTGGACCACCCTGTACCGTTCTTTCACTTTTGTCTGCACAGTGCAAAATGCTCCTTTGGAGGGACAGTGGCTCTTTAGAAATGCCATATTCAATACAGTTCCACAAGCGGCAGACTTCCTTACATTGCACCATTCCCGCTGATCTTTACCGTTGGGTGTTTATAACGCGAATGACACCCCGCGTAGTGCAACAGGGTGTTGCTTCTTTCTGCTGCTCGAGTAGATGTTCTACTGTTGAGGAAGCGCCAGCTAAACGGAAGGTTTCCCAACGTGAGCAGTAGCGACCATCTGTGACCGCCCGCATTAAGAAATCACGCTTTCCTCACTCGTGCACACCAACTTAACACTGGGGAGCGAGGAAAAACCGGAACTCTGCGCACTACGCCGAGCGGGAAAAACTCCACAAGTAGAGCAGACTTTAATGCCCAGGCCTAGTTATAGATTTTAAAAAACTGAAGGAAGTGATATTAGCAGTTTACAAGTACTATTGCATTTGGGAGTTCAAAATCCTTGTTGCCAACTCCTTGACTCATTGAGAACATTCGTCAGGAGTAGTGGAATTGGGTTTAAGTTAGAATGACAATGAAAATAAGGTGAACCATCCAGAATTCGGAACCGGAGCTGTGACTTGAGAAGTTTAACGAAAAACATTTCAATGATAGGTGAAGCTTAAGAACAAGTGTTATATTTTCAGATAGCAAACAGCAAATATGTGAATTTGAGATGCTAAGGCAGCATGAAGAACGACTCCAACCAGATGGCACAAAGAGAATATTAATTTGTAATTATTTAATGTTTAATTTGTCACACTTAACTTTGCGTTTGGAAGCTTGACACAATAAAAGACGAACCTAATCAATGACAGAGTGACTATAGTAGACCAAGTTAATCAAGGGGGGAAACATAGTTGTACGTAGTGGACTCAGCCTCCTATATCACATAAGAAACTAAAGAAAGTCCACTCAAAATATAACAAAGTATCCCTCCAGTAATTTTGGTAATACTGAAGGAAAACGATGAGTGGTCCTAAAATAACCCTCACCCACCAAAAGGTCCCTTGGTGGCATGCTTCATCATCGGGTTCTTCCAGCCCACTGCGGGACGGGGCTTGCTACGACCGATAGATACGTGGGAGCACTTTGGAAGGTGTAATCTATAAACTAATGTGGGAGTGGAAGGGTCAGAGGAAATTGTGAGGTTAAAAAATAGACGTCACCCCTATAGCAGGCCTTAATCCTGAAGGCACGGTGCTTGGCTCTAAGTGAGAGGGTGCCACTGCATGAGCAGACACCCCTGCAGCCTACGGAGTCCAATTTCCCGGGTTCTCAGTGAGGCAGTCATTCACGACATTTAGAGTGGCACTATGCGACTGCATGATGACCAACTCTAAAACGGCTAATACAAACCCTATCATGTTTGGTGTCAAACATGTTGGAATCATACCCCCACACCAGTAACCGGTGTAGGAGGTATGATTCCACCCCTCAGTAGTGAGCTTCGTGGGGTCCCTGGTGTTCCCGGTACCAGCCTTCTAGTCCTGGACAGCCCAAAATGGTTGCAGCCGACCAGAGAGACATTTCTGACCTCCTGCTGCTAAGCCAAGCTCGAGCAGGGGAAGACAGAACAACAGGCATCCTGTCACAGGGAGGTGTGACCACCGCTTACACAGGATTAAGTGTATTAGGGCTGAGTGGGTGCACTTGCAAGCAACTAAAAGTCTGCATGAGGGGCACATTTTGTGTACCTGTGCAAAGTCCAGTTCAAACCAGGCCTGGGAGCTTCAGGCTCCCCCTCTGGCGCAAAACTGGACAAAGGACATGGGAGTAACCTCCGCACTGACAACACCCTCCCCTGGGAGGGTCCCTTGAATCTTGCCAACCCTCTTCCTTGGGTACTTAGGGGCTTGCCTGGCTGTAGGACCTTAGATTCGACGTGGACAAGATTCTGAACAAGAAACCACTGAACATCGACCGTCTGGACACTCTGGACTTCGCTGGACTTCGTTTGGGTCCGATTTCGTATCCCACTCAGTCTGATGCATCGTTTGTGCCCATGCACCGTACAGGATCCGAGCAGGACCTGTGGAGCATCAAGGGCAACTGAAGATATCTCCCTTGGAGTGAAGGAGTCACTCCCCTGCATTCGCAGGCACCGCAACACTACTGTCCAGTCTGCTGATCCTGAGCTCTTACGCACTTCAAAGACTTCAGCAGCACAGGAGGTGGGTTTCTACGTCCCTCGAGGTCCAAGCTGCCCTCTCACCAAGTTGGAGGTCAGAATCCCTTGTGGGGGTTGCAATACCCAAACCCATGTGCACCGCGTACATTTGCAAGTGCATATGTTAGTTGACGTTTCACAAACAAGTGCATGGGGCTCCGAGTAGTCCCAACCTTTCTACCAAGAACTAACA
Source organism: Triturus cristatus (assembly GCF_964204655.1). Lineage (NCBI taxonomy): Eukaryota > Metazoa > Chordata > Amphibia > Caudata > Salamandridae > Triturus > Triturus cristatus. The sequence goes on along the minus strand of NC_140590.1, from coordinate 621,365,114 downwards.
CCTCCCTGCACTGAGTGCTCCGTGGGCTGTTTGGTGAAATCGCTCGAGGTCCTCTCACGACTCCTGTGGGCCAACTCTTCATTTCTTGGGCTCCCCTGGTTGCTCCAGGCTCGTACTGACTCCGTGTTTGGCGAGTCTTCTGGACCTTGCTGGTCCGAACCGTACACATCCTTGACCTTCTGCATGGGTTGCCGTTGCCAAGGCTTGTAGGTGCTCCCGCCGGACACTGACCACTCAGAATTCTACATCCTTTGTGGGACAGCTTGCATCTGGCTCCAGGGCGTCCTCGACGTCTCCTGGTCCCCGCAGCTGCAGAGTCAAGGACTCCATCAACCAACCTGAAGCACCAGACATCAGTGGGCATTCGTCTACCAAGCCCCTGGTCACTCCCAAGTGACCCAGACTGTCCCCTCTGCTTTTAGATACTTCGACAAGAATTCACCTTTGGATTTCAACGGACACTTTTCTTCCTTCCAGCAGCTGCTCTTCTTCGAAGTCCTCCACTGGGTTCAACAGCAGTTTCCAACGTCACTTCAGACACTTCACCCGGCTTCCCTGGGATAGGTAACTTGGGTACCTCAGTATCCACGGGTGGGGTGGCTCTCCAACCTCCTATCTTCCACGGGGTTTCTTCGAAGTCCACTGGGAAGGGTCCTTAAACTCAAACTTCAACTGCGACTTTCCCATAGAATTCTAAGGTGCACGCAGTTGTGTTACCACACTGCACCCGTCCTCCGTGGGGTCCCCATTTACTCACCTTGGGTGGTTCTTTGGAGTCCCAGTGATTCTACATCCTCACAACACTGTCTTGAGTCGAGTCGTGGTTCTTATACCACTTATTTAGTACATGGTTTAGCCCCCCCCCATCCCCCCCCACCCCCCGGGCCCACTGTGTATTAGTGCTATTTACTGTCATTTTTGTGCTTAAGTATTGTGTGCTTTGTGATTATCTCCGTGTAGGAGATACTGTGTCGTACTAGATAGTGTTATATCAATAAATACATATTTGTATATATACTGTGTGGTTCTCCTTTCACTTAACCAATTCTATAAGGTTGCATTCTGGCAAAACAAGCTCCTTAACATTCCTTCAAGAATAAGCCTGCTCTCCACAGCTACCACTTGGATAGCTTTCTAAGGTTATCTTTGACCTCATAAATCACCATAAGGGTCGTTTGGACTAGTGCAAGATGCCCACTATAATTAGTGGACAGTATATTCCAGGCAAACTTCTCACACCCCCCACCACACACACAACATAAACTGCCCTCACACACATACAATACAAGCCCTCCCCACACACACAATATAAAACCCCCCCACACACACACCATAAAACACACCACAAGCCACCCCCACACAACATGACACCACCCACACAACATAAAACACACCACCCACACAGAACATAAAACACACCACCCACAGACAACATAACATGCGTAACTTGTTCTTCTGATTGAGACTTCTAGTCGCAGATTACTCACCTTTGGAATAGATACAAAAGCAATTCCCTTTTGGAGGTGGGTATACGAATGGACTCAAACCAGAAAGTCCTGGAGGACCGAGCAGGAAAAACACATTTTTCGGTGAACTGGACTGTCAGGCAGTAGTACTTTGTGAACATGTGGAGGGACACCCACGTAGCGGCCTAGAAAATGTCTAAAACAGGACTCCACGTGCTAGGCCAGTGGTAGGAGCTTTAGCTCTGGTAGAAAGAGTATACAGACCGTCTGGAGGCTGCCTTTTGGCCAGTGTGTGGAAGATCTTAATACAGAGCATGATACAGAGGGACATTCATCTCTTCTGCCCTGCCTTACCTTTCTTCGCTCCAGAGAACCCCACAAAACACGGATCATCCACCCCATGGTTTTTTGTACGATATTTATAAAAGCTCAGCACACTGTTGGAGGTCAAACAATGGAGTCTCTCCTCCTTAAGGGTGAGGCATAACGTTGAACGCTGGTAGGGTGATGTTTGACCGTCATGGTACAGAGTTACAACTTTCAATAAGAAGGATGACAGAGACCACAAAACCAGTTTGTCTGGGTAACAAGGAGTTTACAGAGGATAAACACAAAGAGCTTGAAGTTTATTTACAAGCCATGCCAAAACTGATGGCGGTGAGATCTTAAAACACAGTCTTAATAGTAATGAGTCATAACTGATAGCTGTGAAGCGGCTTGAACAGAGTGCACATCAGATAAGTCAGGACCAGATTAAGGTCCCACTAGGGCATTATAAAGAGAGAAGGGCAGAAAATGTGCTGTAGAGCTTTTAAAAGTCGCTTCACAAACAGTGCCCTAAACATCAGGGGCAAGTGCAAGAAGGTCGAAAGTGCCAGAAGATAACCCTTATTGCCTCAAAGCCAAGCCTTGCAGGGCAGGAGACAAAACAAACAAGAGAATGTCATAACGTGGCCTGGTGAGGGTTAATCCGACATTTGCCACACTAAACCACAACTTTGGATATACAGTTTGTTGATGGAAGCATGGCTGCCAAGATGATGAAGACCTCTTCTGGAGAAGTCAAAGGTGTTCAGCTATTACTGCTCCGACTCAAAGCATGAAGGTCGAGATTGCTAAGGCCCAGGTGCAGAATCCAGCCCTGTTGCCGTGACAATCAGGTCTTCCCCCAAGGGGCTAGCCTGATCGGGCAGCAAGTCCAGAAGTATGTGATACCATACTGTCCGTGCCCAATCCAGAGCCACTAGGATGACTTGGGCTCGGCCGGGTCTCATTTCTTAGGAAGGACAGGAGAGGTATTGGCACAAAGGCACACCGGAGCCCTGAGTTCCACTCGAGGCGGAACGCATCTCCAAGCTAGAGACAACTTGTAAATTCCAAAGCGCGAAAGTGCTGACATTGTTCTTTCTCAGTGGTGGCGAATAGATGGAATCAAGGTTCTTTCCATCGCGGAAAAGACCTTGCACAACCTCTGGGTGTAACTGCTATTCGTGGTCCACTAAGTGCAGGCGGCTGAGCTCGTCTGCCCTGGCATTCAAAGAACCTGCCAAGTGATTCGCTATTAAGTAAATTCCTTGGTTGTCCAGCAATTTTAATAGGCGCAAGACATCCTGGCACAGGGAACAGGACCCTCTCCCCCCCCCAAACCTGGTTTGTTGCAGTACCACATGGTGGTGTTGTCTGTGAGAGCCTCAATGAATGTAAGGAAGCTTTTCAATGCAAAGAGCATGGCTATCAGCGGCTGTAGGTTGATGTGAACCCAAGACTTTGCCTGAGACCTGCCACCTCTGATCTCCACCTCTACCAAAAGGTCACCCCAAATCAGAAGCACTGCTTTGATCACAACTGTAAGTTCTGGGTGGAGAAAGGAGAGGAGTCTACAGCAGACCTAATCACAGACCAGAAACCACCACTGCAGATCTTTCACAGTCTCCTCAGAAATCTGGTTGAAATCTGAGAGGTCCCCTTGTAGTAGGGCCCACTGGGACTTCAGATCCCACTGCAGAGCTTGCATATGTCCTCTGACATGTTAGACCGACAGGATGCCATCAGTTCCAGCAGCCTCAGAGTTTCCCTCACTGAAATCCAGGACCAAGGATGAAAGATTGGATCATAAACTCAATGTCCTAGACTGTTTCCCGGATAAAAGGCACGGATCCAAACCGCGTTCAGAATGGCTCTGATGAAGAGGAGCATCTGAGAAATAGCCAGGTGCAACTTCGGCGCATTGATAGTATACCCCAAAGATGACAGGAGGTTTGTTGTACTCTGGAGGTGGTTGATGACTGACTTGGACTAGTTTACGTTCAACAGCCAGTCTTCGAGGTAGGAGAAAGACTGGCACCCCTGTCCTCCAACGGTTTTCTACCACCACCATCATGACTTGCAGTAACACCGGAGGGGAGCACAATGAACTGAAAATGTTCCTGTACCCACACAGCGCCGATGGGCTGGCATGGTGGGTATATAGAAAAAAGCATCCTGCGGGTCCAACACCATCTTCCAGGGTCCAAGGAGAACCAGCCCTAGGCCAGGTTGAGTATTCTGCATTCCTACTTTCAGAGGAGGTTATTGGGAGTGCACTGGTCTAGAATAGCCTGAGGATGTCTGTCTTTCTTGGGCACCAGAAAGTAGCGGGGAAAACCACTGTGTCTTACTTCTGGCAAATGGAGAGGTGATCCTCAGTCAGTCGCTGTTGGGGGAGGGATGTGTTGGAAAGTGTGGCGGGGAAGAAAGGAAGGGTAATGCATATTGTATCCCCAGAGAACAAACTGCAGGACCCATCTGTCAGACGGGACAGCCTGCCAACCCGTAAGAATCCGTGGCTTCTGTCTCCCACTGGGTCACTGTGCACTGTAAAGGGGCACTAAAGACATTTGGGAGGTGGGTCACAAGGGGGACAGGGTGCGGTTTACATTAGACTGAACAGCACACTGAACTTGGCCGCCTGGGTGATGGGCACCTCAGCCGCTTTCATAAAACTGCTGGGTTCCCTGTGGGGAATGGACAGGTTGGCAGAAGGCCTCGGTCAAAGCCACGAAAGGAGCGCTGGAACTGTTGGGGTTGGCAAGGTGAGGCAGAAAGGCCCAGAGAACCAGTATCAACCCTGCTCTCCTTATAACATCCAAGAGCGGAATCAGCTGTGTCCCCGAGCAAGCAAGTCCCATCAAAGGGGCATGTCCATCAGTTAAGACTGGACATCACTGGCGAACCCAGTTGATTGCTGCTGGTTGTGTGACAGAGGCACACATGGCTGAACCACATGTGCCCCTACAACGCCGTCCTAACCACAAATACGTCTAAACCACGCATTCCTTTACCACGCATGCCTATACTACGCATTTTTGAGGTAAAGGCATGATTGGTAAAGGATATGTGTGCCAAAGACTACCACTAGAAGCAATAAAATCCTATCACCCTACCTTGTCCCCCTACCCTGAGGCCTAAAACCAAGCCCGCCCTTAAAACTATCCCGACCCCCTCACATGCACTGAGCTCTAAAACCCTGCGCCATTCCAAAAATTACCCCTACCCCCGCCCTGAGCCCTAAAACCGAACCTTAGCCCTAAAACCGAACCCCCACGACAAAATACGGCCTCCCCAAAACCCTGCCCCAGCCCTTAAAACTACTCCACCGCCAATCCGGATACCTAAAACCATGTCCCTTTCCAAAAACTACACTGACCACCACCCCCCACACCCTGAGCCCTAAAACCAACACCACCCCTAAAAACTCCCCCCCCCCCCCCCCTGCCCCAACCCGGCCGAGCCCCACTTACCTGTCCGCGTCTTCGTGTTCCAAAGCTTCCTCTTCTTCTCTCCACCCATCTGAACCCCGGCCCGCTATCTGCCTTAACCACGCATATGCGTGGTTGAGGCAAGAGGTTACGCTTGAGGGGAAACATCAGGCGTTGCTCAGCCTCCGTTATAAAGGCAGTTTCCCATCGCTAATGATCAAAAGGAGGGACGTGGAGCCAAGTTTTTTGCGAGGTCCTGCTCAGTAGGCCCCAATGGAACAGTAAATAAAGAATGAGCAGTTCCTGGGGGTGCTATCTAGGACAGGGGAAAGGGGGGGAAACACCTGTGCTTCCCCTTCCCCCCCCTTTCCCCTGTCCTAGATAGCACCCCCAGGAACTGCTCATTCCTTATTTACTATTATAAGTTTCCCATCGCTGCCATGCATGGTGGTGAATAGCAACATTGGTGGTTATGACCTGCCCAATGGAAACTATGTTGTCCAAGCCATAACAAATCGGGAACTTGGCTGAAACACAACCTTCTCGAATCGCCTGAGCGCACACAGGAAGAGGGTCTAAAGGCACACCAGGCTGGACTTGTGCCACCAAATCCCAAAGGGTGTGAGAGCAACAATACACAGCTGGTATTAAGAGCGGTGGGCCAACAATGTAACGTAAAAGAAGCACGTTTGCCTAATGTTTCAATTTGTTTAAATTCCCCTCAGGAATGGTAGAAAATGTGTTGGGATTAGCGCAGCTGGCAAAAGCTTGCACTACTAGGCTTCCTGGAGAGGGGGGTTGCGAAAGATGAGCCATGTCATCTGGAGCAGAGCGATGGCGCCTAGCGATTTGTCGCTTGACCGGTGGGCCACAGCACATCTTGGCACAAGCCTCCAATAAATGGAGGTATTGAGGCAAATAGCCTCTTGTAAGTCCGTATATCAATTGTCACCCTCATCACTGGAGTCACGGTCATTATCCAAATCTATCACAAAAAGGGAGGGTAGAAAGTGTTGCTTCCATGAAGACTCAGAGCACAACGAAAACCAACCTCAGGAGTTGCTCAGTCGGTTCCAGAAACGAAACCAACCTCAAACCTTGAACACAGAGCACAACTTGGAATGACCTCAGCGAGAAACCTTATGCCTGCCGACAGTTTCGCTTCATGTTCCTGGATGGCCTTCGCTTTCATCAACGCGCAGTCCTTCGAGTCCTGTCCCAAACCCAGGAACACTGATGGGGATACGTCAGACATTAATTTGAGACAGTTCAGCATGGCTTAAAACCTGTTGTTTTGAGGAGAAGGGGTGACATACATTGCACACTGAAGAAAAGTAACATGTTAGAAAGAATCAACTTGCTACCTTATGTTACTTGAGTACAACACATTTGAGATAACCTTGTCACAAACCAGCAAAATGGCTTTGATGTTTAACTCTCACTGCTGGAACCTGCAGATACAACAAGGCCTTTTTAACCTTCCAAGGCTAATGCAGAACATTTTTCATGTGTGAAAGAAATTGGGACTTTTCATTATCCACTATTTATCCAGCACCTGTAACCCTGCAGTTTTATGGAGCACTGATACATTTCCTTGCAGTAAAATGTAATTTAGATTCAGACCCAGCAACTGAAACTATTGCCTACACTTTGCTGAGCACATGTTGTATGGTTTGAGAGCTTTGCTCTGATACACTGAAAGTGCATACAGAAAGCGGCAAAAAATAATCGCCTGGAAGATCAAATTTGTGCTATTTAACTAAATCAATGAAAATGCCAAGTCAATGTTTAAATCCAGCGCCCATCTTTAATACAAGGAATCTCCAGAAAGACATTTGTGTTGAAACAGCCACATTGTTGGTGGCCCAAGCAGCCTAAAGCACTGTTCTTATTGAGACCACGCCCCAGCAGCAAATTATATTAATACATATAGAGGTTTATAGCGGGGGGAAGTGATTAAAACAAAACAACTCTATTCCAGTACACGAACAGAACCATCCATGTACTGAAACAGAACTACTTAAGAAGAAAATGAAGTGCTGACCAATTAACTGCCTGCAGAGAAGTTGAACAAAGGAGCGGAAACTACAATATTGCTGTTTAACTCTTATCTCCTGATTGCATGGGTTCTGGCCTTCTAGGCACATCTAAAAACTGAATAAGTTCCTTTTATGGTTTCTTGATTAACATCTACAGGCTATTTCCAATTAGCAAACCAGAAGGTATCCCTGCCGCCTCGTGGAGATACGAGAAAATGATTCAATATAAATTTGTGTATCATTTATGTCATTAGCAAATGACATGGTTATTCTATTTGTGGCATGCACTTATCTTACTCCCACTGTGTCCAGTTCATTTACTTTAAAAATTGTGCATGTCAGAGGGAGGCTTTCCGACAGGCAGAAGGCTTAACAGAAGAAAGATAATGGAAAATAACTCAAGTGCTGCTGTCTTAGCTGACACTGAAAGTAGATTAAGTCTCCTTTCTTCACACTTTATTTCTCTCTAATGAATAAGGTACTTGCCTTTGGCATTGCTCTTTCTGGTTGATACTCCAAACACAGATTCCTCACCTCGGGATGGTCCTCAGGAACTAGGTTGGAGTTGAAAACACTTGCAATACCTTGTGCGTGTCAGTACGTGGCATCAGCCTCTGTCGGAAATCAGTCCCTTCTCCAGAAAGGTCAAATCCGAGCAGCATATAGAGGCCATCTCCACACAATGAGTTATTTCTTACGCGTTTCCACATTCTCGGGTATGAAGCATAGCTGACAATATTGAGTTTGTAACGGTAGGGTACAAAAAATGACCTTCAACCCTCACCTTCGTATCAAAAGTTCACCCCTAAGAATTGGAATCTGCAGTCAGATTATCAAATACAGAGTTACCACAAAGTAAGTAATTTACTTTATGATGCATACTTCTAACTGTAGTTTCTCATCTTACAAACCAGTCCCAAAGCAATGCTCCTTAGACGGAGAAGGGTCAGAGGACTAGGCTTACACCATTAAGTCCTGAAAGACCAAGTAGACAAAAAAGACCCTGCCTGCAGACTCCAGAATTAATGTACGGTTGCTTGGTAAAAATATGGCGGTCTGTTATACTCTTCAAAGGATGCATTGAGCAAAGTTCAAAAACGGCTGGATCTTAATGAAAGAATACAGTGGGGTGCACCAATGGCATAATAGTGCAATTCCAGTGGACAGCTCTCTAGCCCTCTGATTATTATAAAGAGCGAGGGGTATTCTAACACTTGATTATCTGATATGCAAGGATGACATTAAAAACATCTGACACTGATTTTTAACTGACGCATTGAATTTCAACTACTGTAGTCTCAAATCTGGAAATACCATCAAATATAACATCTCTTTTGTACTCTAAGAAAGGCACTGATGAATTTACCCCATTCTGCTATTCTTGGGTACTTGCAAATCAGCGGGCACCTACGTCAGAGGTATCTGGGACCCTATAGAGTGCTGATAAGACACCACTTAACGCTCTACAGGTAGTCTTATTAAGACCAGATGGGAAAACCAGTTTGCAGTACAGTTCTAAGACGAGGACTGGGTCAATATCCTACTCTGTCGTGATAAAGAGCTTTGAGAAGCACAGCTTAAAGTTTAGTACTTTAAGCTTCTGCATCTGTAGCATTGGTACCCATGCAGGTTGCAGTCAGATAAACAGATACCGGTCAACTTGATGAACATGTTCTGAACCGTGGTGTGACAGTTTATGTCCTGTGAAAATTTTTACAAACACAACACTACTGGGCAGGTGTTTGGGACAATCCGAGTTTTAACATAACTTCTCTCTGCTCAAATGGTAGAAATGCAAATCACTTTAATGGGCCCAAACTCACATTGTGTGAGACGGAGGGTCTCCACTACATTGGCAAAAATTGGTATTTTAAAGTTGTGAGTAAGAAACCTGCCTTTTCTGTGTGTTCACCCCAGATTTTTCAACTTTTACTGGACCTTATATTGTTTCTGGCATTAAAACTCTGCACACGCTACCTCTGCTAACAAGTAGTTAAGTGTCTGTGCTCCCCCTTTAAACACTGCATTCTTTTAATTGGTATAATTAACTCATCCATATATGGTGCAAAATGTACCTAGGGCCTGGAAGTAAAATGCCACTAATGGATTGCAATGTACAAAAGGGCAACCCAGAATCCCCTTGTGGGCTTTGGGATCTATGATCAGGTAGGTAATTTGCTAACAAGGGAGTCATTTAGAGTAAAATTATAGCACTTAGATTACTTACTTCCTAAGTCAATTGGTTACAATATTACAGATAATAAGATGTTGAATACATCACAAAGAAAGACAGGTGCATATGTTTTTACAAATTGTATTGGAATCAAACAAAGGAAAATATGAAGGGGTTCAAAGTAAATGATAATATAGTACATTGACAATGCATGGTTCATAAAACAACCTATGTACTGTTGCTCTAACATTTGGCAATGTACTAATAACCCACTCACTCGGAACAACAATGGAATGTCCCTCTTAGCATAAAGACAAAACCTCCGGGGGTGACGTGAATGGTCCAGAGGATAGATGGACTGTACTTCGACATTCTGGCCTCATACGCTCTGTATCCACAAGACCATCTTCAGGGCCATATTCTTTTTGCGTACATGCAAATAAGACCCCACTCGAAACAATAAAAGAGGATCAAAAGTTGACCAATACAACACAAATGCCAGTTTGAAGCATTTGACATCTATTGCGGATGGAGAAGCCAAGAAAGCCCACTTTTATGCTTCTGAAAGCTGTGAGGAAAGAAACCGCAACCTGAATTAAAACTGGTCAAAAAAAGCAACCCGACACACCTTACGTTCACATATTAGTAGAGATTCCTCTATCCCGGAATATTCCCCCTTGGAAGATAGGTTAATACTGGTCCCCATATTGGAGAAACCCACCTCCACCATTTATCAAAAGCTCAAACAATATGCCAGACCCCTTGGTGAGGCTTCTGGAGCCATGGGCCCGTGATATTGGTACCCTAGACGACAATGATTGGCAAGACGCCATACATGGCCCACGTGAAATAGCAATCCGTCCCAGGTTTAGGCTGGTCCAATTGAAAATCCTACATCGTATATATTACCCTCGCACACATCTATATGCGTGGGGCAGATTTCCTCAGCCCTCTGCGTGAGGGGTTGCCAGGGGGAAGGCACCTTCTACGACATACTATGGGAGTGCCCCGAAATAGTTCCTTTCTGGACCAAGCTCATAGACACTATGTCCGCGGTTGTGGGTGACAAGGTTCCGATGGAGCCCAAGCGGCTGTAATTGATGATTAGGGGAGACACACTGGTCGAGGCATGTTGAACTCCGGCTGGCATTGTCCACGGGGGTAGCAAAAAGAAACATCGCCAGGGGGTGGGGTTCCCAAACACCCCCCTGGCAATGGGAACAGTGGAGAAGGGACCTAGATTGGTGCCAAAGAGCTGAGGAAACCCTATAGAAGAGCAGGGGCTGCATTAAGAAATGGAAGATGATCTGATATAGAGGGTCGGGGAGGGAGTCCGGGGCATAATTATGTAATTGGATATGCCACTTGTGTACTAATGTGCTCGTCTTGGTTCACCACAACGCTATTGTCTATCGTTTTACGGTACTATGAGCTAAGTTTAATAAAAAGATTTTTTTTTTTTTTAAATGCAACCTGGAAATAACTTCCAAGGGACATAAAGGATTGTGTCTATCCAAGGAGTGTCGAAAATTGGTCAAAGCTTCTTAAGATAACCTAAAAAGTCTCATGCATACTATTAGCCGGAGTCTGATGGCCTCATGGTGACGTGGTGGTTAAGGCAAATACATAAGACAGTCTTAAAGGAGACTTAATCATATAGAACAAAGAAAAACGATCATAAAAGTCCAATCTGTTATGCATTCTCATAGAGCCATATGGTATATGTATGGAACTTACTGAAATAAAGAAGATGGAGTGTATACTCCATCGTAGGAGTATCTGATGCTGTGCATTCTAATGTTGCTATGGGGTAAAGAAGGGATCTAAATTAGTCGCCCATGTAGACTTGGGGAGTGATGTTAAAAAAGGTGAGTGAGGGTCATCAATAAAAATAATATCAGCCATGAATGCAAGTCATGGGATGAATCTAGGACTTGTGTTCATAGCTGATATTATTACACCTACATACGCTGGAAGCATTCTGCACCTCTGGCTATCCAGAAGATGTAAAACCATACATGGAACAAGACTTAGTAAGTGCAGTGATACACTCACTCAGCATTTTTAACCTCACTCCTCAACTCTATTACGGCGGCTAATTGAGCTCCGCAGTACCAAATTGTTTGGGCTAGCATGGACCACTGCAAGGAGTGCCCCGGTTTTGTAAGTAGTAAATGGTGGTCATATTGTCAGCGTGAATAAAGTTATTAAATGATTGAAGTGATAGCGGTTCTGCCAATAGTTCCAGTACACTGATATGCAGGTGATGCTACTGTGGACAATATTGGCGCTGGATTGATACATGTGCTCTTCCTACCCCATGAGGAAGGCATCTGTTGCGAAGGTCACTTGCAGCTTGCAGTCGAGTAACGTCCAACCCAATAACAGTTCTTCTTGTTCAGCCAGTGCAGATTGTATTGAACACTCCTCCATCAACATTTCTGAACACTGTCTCACTCTTGCAGAGGGGCACATTTGAAATCAGGTGTTTTGGATTAAAGCAATAAAAAAAAATAATCACCATTATTCTCAACAGTTTTATTATCATTCTAATGGTAAGATGACGTGACACTTGGTAAAGGGGACTCGGTCTTTAAAATGTCATAACTTTTGTTGCAGGGTAGACTTCACCATTGACTTTACTGAGCACGGCTCTAAAAATACTTGTGTCTTTTGGGGGTAAAGATGGAATTGTTTGGCATGGATGGTGAAAGCTAGTGTGTTGAGGAATAAGATAACTCGAGTGCAAGCAAGGCATTGCCCTGGACTACTGCTCTTTACCAGGCAGTCGTCTAAGTATGGAGAGACATGAAAGTCTTCGCACATCAGATCACTACTGCCACTGTTAACGACAAAGAATGGATAATGAACTCCGCTTACCACGAGCCAAAGATAATGGAAGTGAGCTGGGTGGATAGGGATGTTAATGCCATTTATAAGACGCTGAATCATCCCAAGGGGTATCTAGGCGCAGCCAAACAGCATAACGCAACCAGCTCAGAACAAAACTGTCTTCAGTAATTTCCTAAAGTGAAAATGATCTGTACAAGTCCTAATATAGCGTGGCAGCTTATTTCAATATAAAGGAGCCAAATAGGAAAAGGACCTGCCGCCCAAGCGAAACCTCTTGATACGCGGGATACTGAGCAGTGATTTGTCACTTGATTTCAACAGTCTAGGTGGGTGGTGCTGCCTAAGTTTGGTAGCTAAGTAAATAGAGCCACAACCAGTTAGGCTTTGTGTGTAAAACAGCAGAGTTTGAAGAAAATTCTCTTTCGAACTGGAAGCCAATGAAGGGTTTGAAGGAGGGGTGCAGAGGCGGTCATAGCAGTCAGATTACAAATAAGGCGAGCCGCAGTGTTCTGCAGCACCTGCAGTTTTGATAGCAACGTAGAATTAGCAGAAGCCAGCAATACGTTGCAGTAATCCAGGCGACTAATCACCAGGGCCTGGACCACTGTTTTCCTTGCAAAGATTGGGAGGAAGGGGAGCGCTCTTCTCAGCAGGCGCATAATATGGAAACAGGAGCCAGAGGTAGACATTGTCTGCTCATTCATCGAAAGGGGTTGGTCCATACATACTTGTGAGAAAGTGCCATCTTTCTTGCATGGTATGCCCCCACATTTTGCTGAATGCACTTTGACTGAGTGTGCCCTGGACTCCTGCCAATCAGGTGCCCAGGGCCTATGTTCCTTCCCTAAAAACCTCAAACCCAAATTGGCAACCCCTGGCCACATGTCAGCCCCTGGTAAATGGTCCCTAGGTACCCAGGGCCTTGTGACCAGGGAAGGCCTCTAAGGGCTGCAGCACGCACTATGCCACCCTCAGAGGCCCTGTACACACACTAACTCTAACACACACACACACACACACACACTTACACTTACTTGAGGCTGAGTGTCTGGGTACAAGACAAAACAAAGTCGACATGGCACACACCCGTGTGCCATGCCCACCACCTACACTGCCCTGGCATACATCAGCCACCCCTCTAAATGGGTGCCCTATGCCAGTAGTGCGGGCACAGGAGCATGAGCCCTGTGCTCCTACAGTACCCAGGTCCATTCCTGGGCACTGTAAGTGCAGTGCTGCCATTTAAGAGTACATGGTGCTGAGAGCTCGTCAAACACGAACTCCACAGCACCATAATAGCAACACTGAAGACTGAGAAGTTTGGTATTAAACTTCTCAGCACATTAAACCCTCACTGATGCCAGTGTGGGATTTAATGTACCAAGCACCCCAGAGGGCATCTTAGAGATGCCCGCTGAAACCTAACCTACAATCCGCGTCTGGTCTGGGAGGCTGCCACACAGCAGACATGTTGCTGGGCCCCTAGGTAGGAGAGCCCCCGCTCTCCTGAGCCTGCAACAATGCACATCCTGGGAGATGTGCTAGGTCTCCTCCCCCAAGATGGACAGGGGGAAGCTTCAAAGTCATGCCGCCTCTGTGAGCTTCCCCAGGCCACTTGCTGTACCCAGCAAACTGGCCCCCACCGGTTCCAACCCCCACTCTAGAGGGAAGACTGGCCGGAAACCCCAAATAAGGACAGGGGATGTGGCAGCCTGCCAACCCCACCCCTCATGTGGGGGAGGCGAGGTGAATCACATCTCCGGGCACTCGCCATCTTGTAGATGGGAGGTCCTGCCCAATCAGGACTAGGATACTGCCCCCCTCCCACAGGAGAGTGGCAGAATAGGGGGTGTACCCACCCCAGGACAGGGACCCATTGGTCCCTGCCCTTTACCTACCTGTAACGCCCCTAAATCTAGTATTTAGGGGCACCCTGAACCTTCCTTCCTTAGATTCCAGATTCCGAAAAACAAAGAAGAGCAAGAAGAAAGAAGACCTGCCGTGCAGCTGCTAAGAAGAGGAAGACATCAACTGCTTTGGGCCCAGCCCTACCGGCCTGTCGGCCTCGAACCTGCTCCTGCTACATCCCGGCACCTCTTGTGGCCAGCAACCTCTCAAACCCCGGAGGATCTGGCTACCTTTTGGCTCTAAGCACCTGGGACTCCCATGAGCAAAGGCTCTGCTCAAAACCAGTTTCTAACCCCTGGCATCAGCCCGGAACCGCAAACCCTGCACACTCTGCACCCGCCAAGCCTGGCCTGTACCGGAGTGAACAAAGAAACACCCCGATAATGTCCCCCCGGCGACTGTGACCCCGAATCTGGCACCCAAGGACTTACCTAGATGCTCCGGACTACGCCTGCAGCCTCAGAACCAGGTACCACCCCAACCGCGATCAACAGAGGGTGAGATTTCCCGACACCAAAAGGGACCCCTGTACCCGGCGCCCTGCAGCCCCCTGTGCCCAACTCCTGGGTACCTACCTATCCTCCAACTACCCAACTTACCTCTCGAAGTGGTGGTGGCACCTGAAGAATCTTCGTCCCCGAGCTTGCAGCCTTTGTTCAACCAGGAGCTTTCCAATTGAAATCCATTGAGCGCCCGAAGGCTCAAAAGCACCCTGCACCCAGCCGCCCGAGTGGCCCTGGCAGTGTAACCTCTACACCTATCTACTTCCCCATTTGCCCTGAGTAAGTGACCAGGAGCCCAGCTCCCACAGCCGCGCGGCCTGCTAGTCAGCAGCCACCAACCAAGGCCCCCTGCCTCCCATAGGATAACATTGGGCCTAACTCACTCTGCACCTGGCTGCCCCTGTGCCGCTGAGGGTGTAACAACTGTACTTACCTGACCCTGGGAGTCCCCTGAGTCTGTGCCCAGAACCTTAACTCTGCCAGTCGAGTACTTACCCAAAAGCCGATAACCCATTTTTCCTCCATAGGTTAACATTGACTGGTTTCTTCTGAAATTTCTTCTAAGTGTGGAGTTTCTAAAACTTTAAATACTCACCAAAAATCAACCGAGTAACGAAAACGAAAATACTCACCTGCTATTAGGAGAGATCCCAGTGCTGGATCTTGGTGCCCAGCACTGACCCTGAAAAGTACTCACAACCATACTTACCATTAACCCAATTTTCTTCCATAGGAAATCATTGACTATTTTTCTTTGAAATTTCTTGTCGATTTTTGCAAACAACAAATATTTTTTAAAAATCGTACCAACTCTGAAAACGTAATTGCTTACCTGTTTTAGATTGAGGTCCCAGTACTGAGCCCAGTACTGGATTACAAAAGTAACGAGAACATACCATACCTGTAACTTGAATTTTCTCCCATAGGGAATCATTGACTGTTTTTTTATGAAATTTCTTTTAAGTGTCAACTTTTAAAATAGCAAAATATTTTCTAAGAATCACAACAGTAACTAAGTCGACTTTACTCACTAGTTTCCAAGAACTGTCCCAGGACTGAATCTAGGATCCAGTCCTGGAGTTAGAAAAGTAATCTTGAAAGTAATCTATTGCAAATAACTTAAAACTTCCATTGAGCTCAATGTATTATTGTGTTTGAAATTGTGTTGCCTATTGCAACAATCTGTAACTATCTACAAAAGTCAATTGCATATTGCAAAAGTATTCAACTAAAGTCTCTCATCCTGAGAAAGTGTATTTTAATACCTATTGTTGGTTCTAAAATAAAATACATATATTTTTTATATAAACCATTGGCCTAGAGTTTAGTTATTGAGTGTGTGAGACCATTTGCTGACTGAGTGTGTACAACAAATGCTTTACACTGTCCTCTGATACTGCCTTACTGCTCGAACAAGCTACCACTTAAGAGAGTAAGGTTATATCTAACTTTAGCCTATGCCAAACCTCTGGGGACTGTGGACTCTGTACACACTGTACCTATTTGGGAACAGTATATACAGAGCCACTTTCTCACAATACTCCCAAGTTCTTAATCACCAACTTAGGTGAGGGAGCAGATCCAAGATCAACTGGCCACCGGTCAGCAGGCCATATTTGTTGCGCCTTGCCAAAAAAAATCTCAGTTTTTTCCACATTAAGCTGGAGACAGTTTTCTGGCAAACATGAGGCGATTGCCATCAGTCCATCTAAAAAAAATGGTTCCGTTTTAACTAGGTCTTTTTCAAAGGAGATTACTAAGTGTGCATCATCAGCATCAGTAATTATCTGAAAACCAAAAGCTTTTACTATCTTGGCAAAAGGGGCCACATATATATTAACGAGCAGCAGGCTAAGACATGAGCTAATAACAGTGTATTATTTAAGAGAACCAAGGATGATGGTTTGGGTTTTGTTGGACAGAAAATCCCCAAGCCAGTTTAGGGCTGTCCCATGGATGTCAATCTCCTGTAGTTTATGTAATAGTTTAGAATGGGACACCTTGTCAAACGTCATTGACAGATTGAGTAATATTAGCATAGCTGAAATATTGGCCTCCAACATGCCGCTAATAAGATTGGTCACCGTCTCAGTACTATGGGACGGCCTGAAACCAGATTGTGAGCAGTCTAAGATGTTGTTAAATTTAAAGAACTCTGTAAGTTGTTTATTAATTAGTCCTTTCAAGAGCTTGCCCAATAAAGGAAACAATGAGATTGGATGATAATTAGGGAGGTTGGAAGATGATAGATTAGTCTTTTTTAGGATTGGCTTGACCTGGGCCGCCACACAGTTGGGCCAGGATTTTTCGAGAATTAAATGGGATGGGTAAACAAGCGTCCTCAAGATCAAGTGCCACTATGTACTCAGACGCAGAGCAGCGGAATGACATCTTGAGAAGTCGGCATCCTTAAGTGCTCTGACGAGATATACTGAAAGAGCAACAGGGTGTCGAGAATCAGCCACAACGTCCAATCTTTTTTGGGGATAGGAAATTACAGAGAATAGTCTCACTGTCCTTGGAAAAGTTATGAAATAGACTTTATAGCTTCTTTTTTAGAGTAACAGTTGAATTTCTTCCAGCATCAGTAGTAGGTGGCCTTAGTTGATGTGCTGTCTCAGTGGTATACAGAGTAGGGTGCAATTCTAGGCAGTAGCCTGGGGTGTTAATGGACATCACCCTGAATCAAGGCTATATTTTTCCACTGGGAACATTCATTATTAATAATAACTATTGTAATCAGAACTTTAAGAGCAAGATGTAGGACCATTGTAAATTGCGCCTCGCAATTTGCGCTTGATTGCAAAATCGCAAATTGCGTGTCCCAATTTACAATGTTCTAAGAGACACTGATTGTAATTCCCAATGGGGTCGCAAAATGCAAGGCTCATGAATATTAATGAGCCACTTGCAATTTTCAGCCCCATAGGGAATGGCAGGTCCCCCCATGTATCGTGGCCTGCTGGGCTCAGCAGACCACCATGTCTGGGACTGCTTTTAAATAAAGCAGTATTTTTTTTTAATGCAGCCTGTTTTCCTTAAAGGAAAACGGGATGCATTTCAAAAAAGAAACATGAAATGCTTTTGTTTAATGTTTTAAGGGCATGTAGTGGTCCCTGGGACCACTGCCTGCACCCAAAAAATATTTTCGCCTGCATTTGGAAAGCGGAAGGGGTCCCCGGGGGACCCCTTCCCTTTTGCGAATGTATTACCACCCTCATGAAGAGGGCGATAAATCGCAAGTGTTTTGTGACAGCAATTGCGGTCGCAAAACATTCATACATGGCTTTGCAGTCGCTATTAGAAAGGGAACACCCCTTCCTAACAGCGAGTCGCTAAACACTATTTTGCGAGTCGCAAAAAAGTGTTTGTACATTGTCCACAGGTATTTAGCATGTGCAAACAGGTCGCAAACCCGTTTGCGCATGCTAAATACTGTCTTTCATTTGGCCTTAAGTAATGCATTTTTAATACAAACTGTACTGAGTTGAAACGGATGGTCGGTGGATGTGTGGAAGGTCATTTGTTAGGTGGCAGTGGACTGGACTGTCTTCGTGGACATCTTTGTCAATTAAACTGTTCTAGACTGGGTAGTCGCTGGTGGGGCTGTCATAGACAATGAGTCTGTTGTAAACTGGCAGTAGTTTGCATTGTCGTCTTCAATGGGCCTACATTAGGCAGAGGCTTTGGCAACTGTTACTTCTTTCTCCAGGGTCCCTGTCTGGGGTTGATAATGAGGATGAGGAGTGCCTCTTCTTCGCCATTGACGATTAGGCAGTTGAAAGTGCAGCAGCTGACTATGGAATCAACTTTGCTTTTGTTACTTGAGAAGCAGTTGGAAGCCTAGAAGGGGAGGATTTTCTCTTTTTTTACTTCGCGCATCCCGCGTGGATCATCAATAGATTCATCTCGCCATGAGTCATACTTATCGATAAAGCGCTTTTAAATGATTTTCCCATAGCAGAAAATAATTAAGGGCTTAATCCAAAGAAATTGGTTAAAGGCCGCAAACACCATCTAGGAAAAGGTTAGAATCAAGGTTTTTGAAGGGAAACTTAACCTTCACTTTTTAAAAAGAGAAAAGCGCTGGAAGTAACTTTCCAAACAAAGTGCAGAAGAAATGTGAAGTGACATTGCACCTGGTAGAAGTGAGGCTAAGTGCACTTTCACCTCATTAGCTGAAGAACAGTTATCCTCTAATGATGTGTGTGCGCTGTTGTAAATTTACGGTAGGACTCCCACCTCGATGACAGGGAAGGATTCCTAGAATGTAAATCTATGAAAGATCCAATGCTGGAGAAAAGTTGCTTGCATTCCTTGAGACATCAGGTCTTATTAAACAGTAGCACAGTTCACCTCTTGTTTGAGATTCCTAGCAACAAACCAAGGAAAAGAGTATTCACTTGCATCCTAAAAGCACAATTTTCAACTTTTTTTTATTTTTTTAAGATGGCTACTTTTGGGACTGACCAACTCAGTGCAGCTACCAAAGAGCCTTATCATGCCCTTAAAGATGTAATCTATTTATTCTCAAAACCTTCATTGGTGGAGGTGTAGCACCTACCTCGAATGCATGCCCAACAATAGATTCTACTTTATATAAGTTTCTTTTTCACACATAGATCGGTACTTCCAATGTATAATAGATCATGGTAATTTATATTTCCTAATACATCAAATTTCTATGGTACAGAGAAATTACTCGGCCAGACAGTGCTGAGAAGGGGCAAACATGTGGGAAGCAGATCTACCACAACATAGGAGATAAGCACCTCAAAATAGGTTTGAGAAATTGGGTTACTGGATTTGAGAGGGGGAGGTGAACCCAACTCAAGCAGCAACCACAATCATTGTAAGGGGAAGGCACAAGCAAACCCAAAATTAACCTGTGCTCAACCCTCTGGTAGCTTCGCACAGAGCAGTCCGGCTTAACTTTGAGGTAATGTGTAATGTATTTATGCAGCACTACAAATAGTAATAATGTGAAAACATAAGAAAAATCCCACACAAATATTGAAAAATAGAGCAAAATTTATAAATAAACATAATCGACAAAAATCCAATTAGTAGAACTGGAGACATAAAATTTTAAATATTCAAGTAAACAGCGGCAAAAAGCACAAGGTGCCACTCATATGTCTATCTGGTTGTGTGAAACCAGGAGAAACTCATAAGTTCAGGCTGACTGCAATGGAGCGCAATAGGATACAGGGACCAGGTCAGTCCATCTGAAAAGTTACCTTCTCAGTCTAAAGAGTCCAGTTCACAGAGGAGAGGGTCGCGAGGAGCAGGGAAAGCATCGTGGACGGACAGGTCAGAGCTTTGTGATGCCGCACCCCATGAGCAGTTGATGCTGTAGCACAAAGGGTTATGCTCACAGAACTTAACGTTGGCTGGCAATGCGAGCAACAAGCTATTGGCGCCAACAGGCCAGTTTGCGATCACGAAGATCCCAAAAGGATAATGTTACGTACCCATTAAGCATCTGTTCTTGGAATGTAGAGCTGTAGATTCATTTGCTTTGCATACTCCTACCTTCTAGTGTTGGGCCCAGATGTTTGCAAGTTGTTTTCCTTCGATGAAGGCTTTTCAGTCACAAGATAGGCGACTCCTCCTTTCGGTGATAGTGCGCATGGGCATCGACTCCATTGTTAGATTGCTTTCCCGCAGAGGGTGAGAATGGAGTTAGTAAGAGTAGAATAGAGATGTCCATGCATATGTATGTAGAGTAAGACAGAGAGAACTGCAACAGGTACAGATATCAGGGGCGGCGGGTGGGCGCATGTGAATCCACAGCTATACATGCCCGGAATAGATGCTTACTGGGTGAGTAACATTATCCTTTGCAGGCATGTGAGCTGTAGATCACATGCTTTGCATAGACTATACAGCAGTATTCTCCCAAAGCGGTGGCTAACCTGTAGCTGTTGGAGTCGTCTGAAAGAGTGTTCAACGTACAGCCTGGTCCACAATAGCTTGTTGTATCGCTAACACATCTACACAATAGTGTTTGGTGAATGTGTGCGGTGAAGACTATGTTGCAGGTTTACAAATGTCAACTATGGGGATGTATCCTAAGAAAGCCATAGTACCCCAATTTTGCTAGTGGAATGCACTCCAGCGGGTATTGTTAGCCTTCTCTTTGCTTTTGCATAACAAGTTTGACTGCATTTAACAATCCATCTGGCATACCGGACTTAGATATGGGATTGCCCTTGTGTGGTGGTGCAAAAGCAACGATAAGTTTAGTTTTACAAAATGATTTTGTTCTTTCAATGTAATATAAAAGGGCTTTCGAACATCTAAGGGGTGTAGAGCTCCTTCTGCAACTGAATCAGGTTGAGGAAAGAATACAGGTAACTCAACCGACTGATTGAAGTGAAAGGCAGAAACTACCTTAGGTAGAAACGTGGGGTTACTACGAAGAACCACTTTGTCTCTGAAGTTGGAAAAATGTTTCTTCAATGGTTAGTGCCTGTAGTTCACCCACTCTCCTTAGTGAAGTGATTGCAATGAGGAAAGCGGTTTCCAGGAGAGAAACTGTAGTTCACATTTATGCAGGGGTTCAAAAGGTGTCCCATTAATCTTGTGAGGACTGACTTAAGATTCCACACTGGAGCAGGTGGAAGTCTTGGTGGGATAATTCCTTTAAGTCCTTACATGAAAGCTTTGATTACTGGCACTCTAAAATGAGATCAGTGTTGCCTATTTTGTAGATACGCAGCTATTGCAACCAGATGTAGTCAGATAGAAGTGTAAGCTAACCCCGAGTGATGCAAGTGTAAAAGATAAATGATATTTTGTATTGAAGCATCAAGAGGGTTTATGATAATATTACAATAGTTAACAAAACGTTTCCAATTAGCTGCATAACAGGCTCTTGTAGTAGTCCTTCTGGCCTCTCTAATGATGTTCGTGCTGTCTGGTGGGAGATCTAGATAAGAAACCACTACATAGAAGAGGGACTGTGTGCATATAGGATGCTGAAAGTCAGAACTGGGTGGATCCCCATACTACCTGCCACTTTTGTGTTGTATTGTCTTCCTATTGCTCTACCTCCAGCGTGGTCTGCACGGAGGTGTGTTAGCAGCCCTATGATGATGCAGGAGACAGATTTCTGAGTGTGAGAGCAGTTTTAAAACACGTGTGTGATTCCCCCAGTTCTCCGACTTTCAGCATCCTATATGCACACAGTCCCTCTTCTATGTAGTGGTTTCATAGTTGTTGAAGGAGGTCGAAGTGGGACTTGATCCTCCTACCCCTTTCTGTTGTGAGTTAAAAGGGAGATTTAGATAAACAAACTATATGATTTAAAGAGCCAGATCGCGAGGTTCAGTTGTTCGGGATATGGGTGTCTGATTTCTCCATGGTTCTTTGTGAGGAGACTGGATGTGAGGTGCCGTTTTTGATGTGGAACTAGTGACAGCTCCAACAGGGTTGGGAACCAAGGTTGACGGGCCCATGTGGGAGCTACTAGGATCAGTGTGAGGGATATTAGCCTAAGTTTCAGAACCACTAATGGAATGAGTGGGACAGGCGGGAAAGTATAGGCAAATATCCCTGACCAGTTCATCCATAGTACATTGCCTTTGGGGAGCGGGTGTGAGTACCTGTGTAAGTGTGGCTATTTTGTGTTTTGGTGTGTGTCAAAAAGATCTATTGGAGGGACTCACCAACTTTGAAAGTATGGGAGGAGAATTGTCTGCTGAGGAGATCGGCAATCTCATGTTTCACTCCTGGGAGGTGTTCTGCTAGGAGATAGATTTTGTGGTGAATCGCCGACTTCCAAATGTCTTGAGCCCAGTGTGACCCCTCTGTTTCTGTATGTAATACATAGCTGTTGTGTTGACGGTATGAACTAGGACAGCTTTGCCGACTAGGTAAGTCTGAAATGCTTTGAGCGCTAGAAACACTGCCAGCAGCTCTAGAGGATTTATGTAGAGAGTTTTTTGCGGTTGACCCCACAGGCCTTGCACTGTGTGATGTTGAAGGTGAGCCCCAACCAGAGGGTTGCACCCGCTGTTAGCATTGTCTGTAATGAGTATGGCCGCTTACCAACACTAGATCAGTTAAAAGACCCTGTGTTTGGTTCCACTGACTTGCTAAACATTCCTGGAGGAGATGCATTTGAATCTTGGCATAGGGAACAATCATGATGCAAGAGGCAATCATTCCCAGCAGCTGTATATACACTTGAGTTTGCAGTGAGTGAGTGGACTGAAACTGGGGTACTTGAGCCTGAATATTGCGAATTATGGCTGCATTGCGGAAGGCTAGAGCGCTTTGTGTATCTAAAGTGGCTCCTAGATAGTTTTGAGTGTTGGAAGGTTGAAGATGTGATTTCAACACATTGACTGAACCCCAATTGGTGCAGCAACTGCAGTGTCCTGTGATTGTGCTATAGACACTTTAGATACGTACTGGCTTTGATGAGCCAGTCGTCCAAGTAGGGGAAGATATGAATGTGTTGTCTTCTTAGGTGAGCAGTGACCACTGCTAGACACTTTGTAAAGACTCTGAGAGCTGTGGTGACTCTGAACGGGAGTATCTTGAACTGGTAATGATGGCCAGTGACCACAAATCTGAGAAATTTGCGATGAGCGAGACATATTGGAATATGGACGTACGCATCCTTTAAGTCTAGAGTAGACAGAAAGTCGCCCTGTTGTAGGAGTGGGAGCACTTATTGAAATGTTACCGTGTGAAAATGGTCTGATTGTATGTAAAGATTAAATTCTCTGAGGTCCAAGATGGGTCTGAGAGAACCGTCCTTTCTGGGCATTGGAAAATAGAAGGAGTATACTCCTGACCCATGGTAATGTAATGGTACGGGCTCTATAGCTCCCTTCAAAAGAAGAGACTGAACCTTGTGCTTGAGGAGGTGTAAGTGATTTGGTGACCGTTTGTGTGAACGCGGAGGAATGTTTGGAGGATTGTTGGGAAACTCCAATTTCCAATACCCATTTGTCTGAAGTTATTGACTGCCATATGGGTAGGAATTGTGAAAGACGCCCCCAACAGGTGTTAACTGATCGGGGGGGGTGTAGTGAAGTCACTGTTTGGTATTGGAGAGGGAGGCACGTGTGTTGGAACCTCTACCTCTACCCTTTCCAATGTTTACTCTGTAACCCACTCTAAAGAAACACTTAAGAGGCAGAGGGTTGATTGCTGCCTTTGTAGGTTGTAGATGCAGTGTCTGAGGAGGTGTTCTTGGACCCTCCACGATAGAAGGAGCACCGAAAGGAACCACAGCCTCAAGGTGACTGGTGGGCTCCCATGGATTTCGCCACCTGTGTGTCCTTTCTCATCTTTTCTAATGAGGAGTCTACTACAGGGCCAAAGAGGTGCTGCTTATCAAATGGAGTGTAAAGGATAGAAGCCTGAACCTCGGGTTTAAAGCCTGAAATGCGTAACCAGGCATGCCTTCTTAAGAGGACGCTGGTATTGGCAGCTCTAGCCGCAGTGTCAGCTGCATCTAAAGCGCGCCTGATGGAATTGTTGGGGATGAGCTGTCCCTCCCGCACTAGGTCTTGAGCTTTTGAGTTGTGCTCATCAGGCAGAAATTGTATCAATTGCTCCATTTCATCCCAATGCGCCCAATCGTACCAGACTAAAAGTGCTTGGGTGTTGGAAATACGCCAAAAGTTAGCAGCTTGGCTGGTTATTCTTTTTCCCCGAGGTGTCTATCAATTTTGACTCTTTGTCGGGGGTGGAGCATCCCCTGACGTTTGGGAATTGGCCCTCTTACGTGCATTAGACACGAGTAGAGAATCTAATGGTAACTGCCCCCTGATGTATGCTGGGTCAGATGGTGCCGATTTATATTTCTTGTCTACCCTGCTAATCATACCTTTGAACATTGGAAGTGTGTGCGATTATTTTTATGAACTGCTAAGGGTTTCGAAAAAGAAGCGCTGTTTAATAATTATATGTATCCTACACTGTCGTCTGGTGGAGAGGGTTTATCTCCACAGGGGTCTGTAGGTGTTGGATCATTGTCCCCAGCCCCATACACATCATCCTGATTATCAGGTGTATAAGGTGGTGGTGAGTGAGCAGCTGAAATTAGTAATGGTTGAGACTCAGGAGCAGGAGGAGATGGAGGAGGGGAAGATGGAGGAGATGGAGGAGGAGAAAGGTTAGTACCCACATTTTTCCTTCTTAAAGGTATGTGGTAAACGTCTTCTGCCTCTGGTTTACGTTTTAGTGTCACTTTGGTGGTAATATGACCAGTTGCTGGATGAATGTAGAGTTCTTTGTTTTGGATCCGGTTTCGAGGGTGGAACATTGAAAATGAGCTCCTTTGCTAGAATAGTCACCTCCGTCTGTCTCAGCGCCAGTGTTTTGGATGCCGAGAGTTTCGGATCCAAAGACCTTTTCAGCGTCGAAGGGGGTTGGGTTGGGCTGAGCCACTGACTTCGATCCTGAAGGTTTCAGCTCGGTGCCTGATTTTGAGCGACTCATTTCGGAGCCAGGAGCCTTTGTGGTGAGTTTCTGTGCAGAGCCGGAGGTCGGGGTGTTAGAAACATGTTCTCATGCTGATCGTGGCCCTCAGGCAGAGGTTAGACCGTAGCCGCCTTTTTAGGCTTAGGTGGACATTGGGTCAAGGGAGGATCAATACTCACATTACGCTGCCCTTGCGGGATGTCTTCGTACCCATCGGAGCCGGATTCCGAAACTGAGATCGGGTTCTGTTCTTCTTCGGCTCCTAGGGCTTCTCCTGTCTCCTGTTCTGAATCGTCTCCGAAGAGGTCCGGAATGGAACCTGTGTGTTGGCTCTGCATTTCGCAACGTTGCGCTCGGCGATCGCAAAGCGTCTTCTTCGATCGGAAAGCCTTACACCTGTCGCAGTCTTGTTCATTGTGCTCCGATGACAAGCACAAGTTGTACACTCCGTGTGAGTCGGTGCGCAGGAACTTCGTGTGGCACAGAATTTTAATGCAGTCTGTTCCATCGACTGCAAGGCGGACCGACGCGGGTAGGCCCAACTGCCTTTCACAAGCTTCCGGATCGAAAGAGGGATTTTGTAGTAAATACGATACACGGAGAATGGAAATACGCGATCGAAAACAATACAGTCGGGGTGAGTGTATTGCACACCGAGGGGAACTCAAGAAACGGAGTCGAGCAGGAGTGCATCAATTCACGCCCAAAACAGATAGCGGAAAAAACAATCTAACAACAGAGTTGATGCCCATGCGCACCATCACCAAAAGGAGAAGTCACCTACCTAGTGACAGGAAAGACTTCTTCGAAGGAAAACAACTTGCAAACTTCCGGCCCAAACACTAGATGGCAGGATTATACAAAGCATGTGATCTACAGCTCACATGCCTCCAACACTTCAATTTAGCTCCACTTAGGCCACACCAAAGGTCCAGGACCACTTGGGGGGGTAAGGGGCTTAATCCAACTGGATCTGGATGGTGGTTCCGCTGGTTGGCAACCTGTTATGTCCCTGTGGCTCCGAACAAGAGGCAGCAGACTAGCTCTGGGAGTCCTGGGTTCAGGTGCAGGTCCAATCCCTCTGACTGGGGTAGAAGGGCAGCAAGGCAGCAGTCAGCACATTGACAGAGGTGAAGTCCGTTCATCAGCACAGCAGTTCTCCTTCCTGGAAGAGTCTCCTCAAGTGTACTGGAAGAGTTGGTGTCTGAGGTCCAATATTTATACCAGGTGCTCTACTTTGCAGTGGGAGATGCTTCTTGAAGTTTCCTTATGAACTGGACAGGTTTCATGCCTCCCCTGCACTGCAGTGGCACAATGAGTCCTACAGGCCAACTAGAAACATTTAAGTTACAGGCCCTGGGCACAGGAGGTACCACTCTACTAGGGACTTACAAGTAAATTAAATATGCCAATTGGGTATAAGTCAATTCTTCCAGGTTTTAAGGAGAAAGCATAAGAACTTTAGCACTGGTTACCAGTGGTAAATTGTGCAGAGTCCTAAGGCCAGCAAAACAGCAGGGTTGAAGGCAAAATGTTAAGGGGGAAACCATGCCAAGGATGCCAAGTCTAACAAAAGGGAAATTAGAACCTTAGAATCTAGGGACACTTATTTTTTACCTTCTTTGCTTTTAGCACCTTTCATAGGAGCACCTATCAAGGCTTTCTAAAGTGGAGAATTTTTTGTGTTGTGGCTCTAGTGAACTGTCGCTTTCTCACCACTCAGTAAGTATTGTATATCTGAGGTAACAATGCTCTTCCTGTGGAGCGGTGACTACCCCTCCTAGGAATACAGCAGTAAACCCAGAGAAAGAGAAGACTTCATCCCCCAACATTTTCCTCATCAGTCTATGAAACTAGTTTCTCTGTAAGAGTGTTGAATCTCTGTAGAGTCCTTGCCTCCACTGCAGGTCAGCAGAAACTGTAGGGACAGTACTTTAGACTTGGAATGAGTTGTTTGGTTAGGGAATCAACTTATTTTAGCTTGCAGTACAATTATCATGTCCACCTCTCTTCACCTCTAAACTTCACACCGTCAGATCACCAGCAAGACCCAGGCAACAGTCTATGCACATGGATTTCTGTGCTCCTTGCAAACCTCAGCTAGAACACCATCTTTACCAGACACGCTCACACTCATTTCCAAGCTGTAGTCAAGATTCTCTGTAAGTGCATGTATTTCCGCATTATTTGATGCTCCAAACGTCACTGTATCCGAGTGGTGGCATGTCTTAAGAATGTCCCAGCACAATGCACTCCTCCATTATACAAATACTGGAAAGTAGTTTAAGTTATGTTCAGTAAAGCTGACCATATAAGCAAATTATTAGCTGTATACTGTCTTTACAACAGACAAAACTGGCACCACTGAGAACAACAATTATTGGCACTCGCGATCACGAATAATTTAGTTGTGGGCACCTAAAGCTACGACCAAGATAAAACAGAACACGTTTCCAATACTGAACTTCTTAAATTAACATTGTGAAACAACCAAACAATACCACTCATCAGTTATACACTTACCTTTCGTTTCTTGTGGCAGACTTTTACAAGAAGCACTTCTAAAGCTACAGAATGTTGATCATTTTCAGAGTTCTGAGACAGTTTATCTGAACAAAAACAAACATTTGCACATAAGAACATGACCTCTCATCTAAGATACTGGGCAATTTACTTATTCTAAGTGAAGGTATATGCACTCTGCCGTATATTGAAAGCCCCAAATATAAGAGCACTAAAATGAAAAAAGTTATTTCTTCTTATGGTTTGAACATCTGGGTAAACTTTTAGAACACATTTGAAAAATATGCTTTTGATTATTACTCTGTTTCAGAATAGAATCAAAATCTGTCAAAACATTTTCTTTAAAAAAAGTTTTTTCTTCTGAACAAATGTTTGTTGTGTGCACATTTATCAACATTTGAAAAATGTATTTTATAGAACTGTTACCAACATCATTTCTTTGTGGTTTGCACATATATGCACTTGTACAAGTCAAACTGGACTGAATTCAGCAAGGTAACGGTTATTCTCAAAATACTGAAATGTGACTTTCAAGATGCGAACAGTCACTACTTTCTTTTTGGAAAAACAATTTGTTGTCATCAATTATGTCATTTCTGATTTTGCAGTGAGGTTATCAATGATGTCATAGAACTTGTTTGAGTTATGTGAGTTAATAAGCAGTGCATGATGAGAGTACATTATTGTTACTTATGGGCGCAGGTAATATTTCCTTCAGTTAACAGAGTGGTGCAGAACCACGAAGCCGCCTAGATCTGGATTCTGGTCTTGGAGTCTGTTGAGCAAATCTGGCGCTCACGGGGACAGAGTCTGTAATGTGAGAAAGGGGCAGGACCTCCGGGCTCTGGGGGCTGCTGGCTAAGCTGGTTTATTCGCTGTAGGCAGGTCAGAGTGGGAGCAGGCAGGTAGGGCTGGGGACAAAGTAGTGGGTGTTCTCTTCTTCCAGGCTCAGCGCGGCTCTTCCGTCCTCCTTTCTTCCTCAAATCTGAGGAGACCAGGTTCAGGGACATCCCTAAATACTGAATTTAGGGGCGTTATAGGGTGTGTAGGTAAGGACCAATCGTTTCCTTCCTTGGGGTGAGTACGCCCCCTATTATGCCACCCTCCAGTGGGAGGGAGGGCATGAGCCTCTTCGTAATTGGTTGGGTTCTCTCATCTCCAAGATGGAGGGGACTGAAATGTGTGCTTCACCTCGCCTCCACCAGCTGAGGGGTGAGGTGGCAAAGGTTGGCACACCTCTCCTCCTAGCTCAGTTTCCCCACAGATTTTCCCGCCTGACGTGGGGGTCAGAACCGGTGGGAACCAGTTGCTGGGGGCAACAAAATGCAGGGACATCGTACAAGGGTGGCAGGCCTTTGAAGCTCCCCCTTTCGAGGACCCAACCCATCCTGGGGGAGGAGGCATGACACCTCTGCCCAGGATGGGCTTTGTTTCTGGACCCAGATAGCGGAGGCTCTCTACCCAGGGGTCCAGAAACCTGACTGGTGGTGGGAAATGGTGGGTAGCCATTCACAAACCACACCAGGGCTGGTCGTTTTTCAGGGCCCATCTCTAAGATGCCCTCTGTATGCATTATACATTAATCCTACACAGGCATCAGTGAGGGTTTAACATGCTGAGACATTTGCTACCAAACTTCCCAGATTTTAGTAAAGCCATTATGGAGCTGTGGAGTTTGTAATGACCAACTCCCAGACCATATACTCTTTATGGCTTCACTAAACTTACAATTTCTAAAAATGGTGTTAGACACTGTAGAGGTACAGGGCTTATGCCACTGTACCCTCACCTGGAGGCTAGTGCACCCACCTAGAGGGGTGACTCACCTAGGCCTCAGGCAGTGGGTTACAGGCATGACACACAGGGATGTGTGCCATATAGACTTCACTTTTCCCTGCACCAAAACACGCAGCCTGCAATGGCAGTGTGTGAGTGTTAAGGTACAGGGTCTCTAAGGGTGGCAAAACTGGTACTGCAGCCATTATGGCCCTTCCCTGGTCACAGTGCCCTTGCTACCCATGGTACCTTTTACAAGGGGTTTACCTGTGGCCAGAGATATGCCAATTGTGGGTACAAAGGTACAGCTTTGGGGAGCACAGGTTTCTGAGAACCTGATTGGCAGGGGTCCAGGGTACATCAATTCAAAAGTGCATCATATGTCGGGCAAAATGTGGGGGGTACCCAAGCAAAAAGGGACACTTTCCTACAATGGGTATTTAGCGACAGGGAGGAACAAAATAGTTACTTACCTGTAACAATAGTTTTGTAGCATAGACTCTTCTAGATTCACATAATGTACATATTCCGCCATCTAGTGGTTGGAGTCGGAAAGTCGTTTGTTTTTGTGTGGGATGGTTGTGAAACCCGATCCCAGTGGTGAGGCTACAGCCCCTTCTGTGTGTGTGCAAATTCTCAGATTATTTTTTTCCCCTTTTTGCTTTGAGATTGTGTTTGATTGTTGAATAAGTTTAATATTGCTTGCATGAGTTTATTGAGCTGAGTGTGCTGGGACACTAATTAACCTTTAAAATGCGATTTATTAATATACATTTGTGTGTGTGTGTGTGTGTGTGTGTGTGTGTATATATATATATATATACACACACTCATTTATATCTATATAATATGTATTATTTATGTTTCAGCTATACTGGTTTGTATGCAACAACGTTACTGTATATATTTTGTTTGGAATAGAATAATAAGCATCGTAAGTTATGTGTTAAGCCTCTACAGTTTGTTATTTATTGTTTGTTTATGAGGTATTTGGGTAGTTCGTTGTGACTGTTGAAACAGGTCACATTGTTATAATTGGACAGATGTATCACATCTGCTATTGTTTAGTTCTTATATAGTACGTAGTACTACTGTAAGAGGAGACTTGTAGCCTTTTTCTATTTGTTAACCCCTATCAGTACTTATGTACTGTGTTAATTTATGGACTATGTTATGTGTCCTTTGTTTTATTAATTATATTGCTACTTTTTTTTACTCCTTCACAGGGGAGTAGGGAGGGTCTTATGTAAATCTAGAAGAGTCTAGGCTACAAAACTATTGTTACAGGTAAGTAACAATTTTGTTTTGCAGCACAGACCTCTTCTAGATTCACATAATGTGCATAGAATGTGTAGCGGTATTCAGTGATAGTGGAGGAGGGTGTGAAGTGTCTTTATTCTCCCTAGGATACTATAAAACAAAAAATGGTGTTGTGTACCACTTGTTGTCTTTGAGAGAATGTGTGTCCTCCAGTTGTGTGTGTATAGTAGGCTTGCAAACAGCTCTACTTTAGAAGAGTATACACATATATACACTGTTATGCCTATTCGCATTAATGAGTGTGGCAACCATTTATGGCCTTGACTCCGAAGAACCCCCTTTTTTCTAAGTTAATATTTGTAGGCCCATTAATTTTGATATTTAATATGGTCGTTACCAACCACTAGCTTCTGTTTGTATATCGTTTGAAGTCTTTGGATGCAATGGGCCGGCTTTAACGCTTTGTATAGGTCTAACTTAAGGGTTGTTCGAGTTGTCGGTTTGCTTCAAGCGTGTATGTATCCTTTGTTTGATTATTTCTTTGAGTAGCGGCATGAAATGCTACGCGAAAGCTGCTGACGTGTTGAAGTCAACTCTCCCTTCCCCCCTGTATGGTATTGCGGAACGTGGATGGTAATATATGATTAAGTGATCGGTCCATGTCCTTACGCGCAATTGTGGGGAGAGGAGAGAAGGCTTTACTTTGTTATATGCAGAGTGCGTTTGTATAGTAATGTTGAATTGGCAGTTTTTGGGGCCTTTTTAGTTTCCACCCAAAAACCTACCTATAACCCTACCCAATACACATACATATCTATCTGTCTCTATCTGTATCTGTCTATCTGTATCTGTCTCTATCTGTATCTGTCTCTATCTGTATCTGTCTCTATCTGTATCTGTCTCTATCTGTATCTGTCTCTATCTGTATCTGTCTCTATCTGTATCTGTCTCTAGCTGTATCTGTCTCTAGCTGTATCTGTCTCTAGCTGTATCTGTCTCTAGCTGTATCTGTCTCTAGCTGTATCTGTCTCTAGCTGTATCTGTCTCTAGCTGTATCTGTCTCTAGCTGTATCTGTCTCTAGCTGTATCTGTCTCTAGCTGTATCGGTCTCTAGCTGTATCGGTCTCTAGCTGTATCGGTCTCTAGCTGTATCGGTCTCTAGCTGTATCGGTCTCTAGCTGTATCGGTCTCTAGCTGTATCGGTCTCTAGCTGTATCGGTCTCTAGCTGTATCGGTCTCTAGCTGTATCGGTCTCTAGCTGTATCGGTCTCTAGCTGTATCGGTCTCTAGCTGTATCGGTCTCTAGCTGTATCGGTCTCTAGCTGTATCGGTCTCTAGCTGTATCGGTCTCTAGCTGTATCGGTCTCTAGCTGTATCGGTCTCTAGCTGTATCGGTCTCTAGCTGTATCGGTCTCTAGCTGTATCGGTCTCTAGCTGTATCGGTCTCTAGCTGTATCGGTCTCTAGCTGTATCGGTCTCTAGCTGTATCGGTCTCTAGCTGTATCGGTCTCTAGCTGTATCGGTCTCTAGCTGTATCGGTCTCTAGCTGTATCGGTCTCTAGCTGTATCGGTCTCTAGCTGTATCGGTCTCTAGCTGTATCGGTCTCTAGCTGTATCGGTCTCTAGCTGTATCGGTCTCTAGCTGTATCGGTCTCTAGCTGTATCGGTCTCTAGCTGTATCGGTCTCTAGCTGTATCGGTCTCTAGCTGTATCGGTCTCTAGCTGTATCGGTCTCTAGCTGTATCGGTCTCTAGCTGTATCGGTCTCTAGCTGTATCGGTCTCTAGCTGTATCGGTCTCTAGCTGTATCGGTCTCTAGCTGTATCGGTCTCTAGCTGTATCGGTCTCTAGCTGTATCGGTCTCTAGCTGTATCGGTCTCTAGCTGTATCGGTCTCTAGCTGTATCGGTCTCTAGCTGTATCGGTCTCTAGCTGTATCGGTCTCTAGCTGTATCGGTCTCTAGCTGTATCGGTCTCTAGCTGTATCGGTCTCTAGCTGTATCGGTCTCTAGCTGTATCGGTCTCTAGCTGTATCGGTCTCTAGCTGTATCGGTCTCTAGCTGTATCGGTCTCTAGCTGTATCGGTCTCTAGCTGTATCGGTCTCTAGCTGTATCGGTCTCTAGCTGTATCGGTCTCTAGCTGTATCGGTCTCTAGCTGTATCGGTCTCTAGCTGTATCGGTCTCTAGCTGTATCTGTCTCTAGCTGTATCTGTCTCTAGCTGTATCTGTCTCTAGCTGTATCTGTCTCTAGCTGTATCTGTCTCTAGCTGTATCTGTCTCTAGCTGTATCTGTCTCTAGCTGTATCTGTCTCTAGCTGTATCTGTCTCTAGCTGTATCTGTCTCTAGCTGTATCTGTCTCTAGCTGTATCTGTCTCTAGCTGTATCTGTCTCTAGCTGTATCTGTCTCTAGCTGTATCTGTCTCTAGCTGTATCTGTCTCTAGCTGTATCTGTCTCTAGCTGTATCTGTCTCTAGCTGTATCTGTCTCTAGCTGTATCTGTCTCTAGCTGTATCTGTCTCTAGCTGTATCTGTCTCTAGCTGTATCTGTCTCTAGCTGTATCTGTCTCTAGCTGTATCTGTCTCTAGCTGTATCTGTCTCTAGCTGTATCTGTCTCTAGCTGTATCTGTCTCTAGCTGTATCTGTCTCTAGCTGTATCTGTCTCTAGCTGTATCTGTCTCTAGCTGTATCTGTCTCTAGCTGTATCTGTCTCTAGCTGTATCTGTCTCTAGCTGAATCTGTCTCTAGCTGAATCTGTCTCTAGCTGAATCTGTCTCTAGCTGAATCTGTCTCTAGCTGAATCTGTCTCTAGCTGAATCTCTCTAGCTGAATCTGTCTCTAGCTGAATCTGTCTCTAGCTGAATCTGTCTCTAGCTGAATCTGTCTCTAGCTGAATCTGTCTCTAGCTGAATCTGTCTCTAGCTGAATCTGTCTCTAGCTGAATCTGTCTCTAGCTGAATCTGTCTCTAGCTGAATCTGTCTCTAGCTGAATCCGTCTCTAGCTGAATCCGTCTCTAGCTGAATCCGTCTCTAGCTGTATCCGTCTCTAGCTGTATCCGTCTCTAGCTGTATCCGTCTCTAGCTGTATCCATCTCTAGCTGTATCCATCTCTAGCTGTATCCATCTCTAGCTGTATCCATCTCTAGCTGTATCCATCTCTAGCTGTATCCATCTCTAGCTGTATCCATCTCTAGCTGTATCCATCTCTAGCTGTATCCATCTCTAGCTGTATCCATCTCTAGCTGTATCCATCTCTAGCTGTATCCATCTCTAGCTGTATCCATCTCTAGCTGTATCCATCTCTAGCTGTATCCATCTCTAGCTGTATCCATCTCTAGCTGTATCCATCTCTAGCTGTATCCATCTCTAGCTGTATCCATCTCTAGCTGTATCCATCTCTAGCTGTATCCATCTCTAGCTGTATCCATCTCTAGCTGTATCCATCTCTAGCTGTATCCATCTCTAGCTGTATCCATCTCTAGCTGTATCCATCTCTAGCTGTATCCATCTCTAGCTGTATCCATCTCTAGCTGTATCCATCTCTAGCTGTATCCATCTCTAGCTGTATCCATCTCTAGCTGTATCCATCTCTAGCTGTATCTATCTCTAGCTGTATCTATCTCTAGCTGTATCTATCTCTAGCTGTATCTATCTCTAGCTGTATCTATCTCTAGCTGTATCTATCTCTAGCGGTATCTATCTCCATCTGTATCTATCGCTATCTCCATCTGTATCTATCGCTATCTCCATCTGTATCTATCGCTATCTCCATCTGTATCTATCGCTATCTCCATCTGTATCTGTATCTGTATGCTGTGTGATGTAAAGATGCTGTGTAGCGTCCTAAGATATGCATTCGTATTTAGGGGATAGTAAGTACTTGTCAGAAACGTATTCCATTATTAGAAGTTGACCAGTGTATGTAAGAAGCGTGTATAGTGCTTCTATGTGCAAACCCCTTTTGAAGTGATTGTGGAATCATTCCTGTTGTAAAAACTGGGTTGTGAAGCACCGTAGTCGTGAATGGGGGAGGGAGTTGGTATTCGTTAATGTCCTGTGTGACCGGGTTTAAAAGAGGCAGTCATGTGCTCTGTAGAGAAAAATTCCCCTGTCTTACCTTTAACACAGGGGTACTGCAGTGTGGGTTAGTGGTACAGAGAGGTAACGGCTGTTACCGAAACACGTAGTGACAACTTGTGTGTGAACAATAAAAAGAATTGCGCACCAAAAAAGTGGATTTCGTGCCCTTCTGTTTTTGCGGCCGCATTGAGGAGGAAGCAAAGGACGGGTGCCGTTCGGATAGATAGATAGATAGATAGATAGATAGATAGATAGATAGATATTCCAACAAAAAAGGATTACCCATATGGAGAGAGCCTCACAGGTAAGTTCAGTCCCAGCGTGAGGGTGCAGCGAATGGGGCAGACACACCCATCAACGTCAGCTGCCAAACGCGTTTCGGGCTCCCGCCCTTGGTCACTGGCAATTAGGGCATGTACACATGAAATTGGCAGTCAACTACTTAATTCATAATAAGCCCCGCCCCCTGGCTTCCAGGCATCATGGTTGTTGTAGTCCTGCAAATGCGCCTCAGTGTGATTTCATGTGGCGCCCTTTCATAAAATCAAAACACCCCAGTAGGTTTTCTGCGAAGGTTCAGATACCTTTGCAAAGGGAGCGCAGTGTTTCCATGTGAGGAGCGCAGGTATGGCAACAGATTGTTATCAACTCTCTCCAACCCACTGAGTTTTATTATGTTTTCACAGAAGAATGACGGCACCACCCACTGAGCATTGAATTTGTTCATTTGGAACTGCATGTACCACAATGCTTTGGGGCATTTCTTTGAATAAAGACATGCCCGCTGGGGTGGAACTGTGATAATTGACCAGGCGTCCAAATTCTCCGGTTGCTGTCTTCCTTGTCAGTGTGGGCTCGTGACCAAGAGCGAAAAGCTTGAAACGCCCTGAGCTAGGAACTTTTGTGATTGCTGACCACAAAACTGCTGCACCCTCACAAGGAGTGTGCACCCCGGGAGGCCATCCTAATTGGGGCAACCTTTTGTTGGACACACACACACACACACTTGAACAGTCTATATATATTCATATGTACATAGGTATTGGATGGTTTGTTTCCCTCCTAAGTAAATGTGCAACATGTAGAGAGCCTGTAAATTTGGGGAGAACAAGACCCATTATGACACACCTTTTAGTCCTGAGAGCATACCAATAAAGGGTCATTTTTATGGTCATACTGACTTTGCAGTCTATGTGCTTACATGTACCTGTAGCTTGCAGTATATTGGCAGTACAAAGCTGCAGGTACATGTACGCATCCTGCAGCATTTAAGGGCGATTGTTAATAATGACTCCACTTATCCCGTGGCTCTTCATTTTAAGGCAGCGCACAATAATCTTATTTGCCTGAAATATTATGTAATAGACGCGATTCCTGTGCCACGACGTGGGGGAAATAGAGAAAGCATGTTGAGACAATTAGAAAAAGGCCCCAACAGGACTTAACACCACGGAGGACCTCCATAACTTCATATGATAGTGTATAAAGAAATTCTGAATTTATGATCATGCAGTAAAATAAAATTGGAGCATTACTATAAATATGAAAATATTTTGGAAATATGTTAGGACACAGATAACCTATCAAACAATATAACCAGCCGCCTCAGAAACCATATGTATTGATTTCATAATTTAATTTTGTGAAAGAAACAAACCCCCCAAAAAATATTTTATGGATGTATATTTATTCTTGCGTATTTGCACACAATAATAAGCACTGTATAGCACATTGCACCTTATTGCTTATTTTGCACATAGCTGGCAGCTATTTGCACTAGCCACTTTAGGAGGTTTATATAAGACACTACAAATATTTACAGGGAGATATAAATGTATGACTTCATGTGTGACTTAATGTATGGTTTATTTGATTGCATTTAAGCATTCCATGATGGTAGCAGCCTAACGAGAACTCATAAGGATCATTCTAGTTGACCTTTATGCAGATACAATAATCAATGGATTATGACTCAAGTATACTTGAATGTTTCTATGATGTTATTCTGGTTTTAGACAAGTATTTATATATTTATGTATTTCTATATATTTATATGAGTCTAAAAGTCATTGTCATTGGTGATGTGTGTATATATGTTTTTAGTAGCATATTTATACATTGGTCTACCTGATAATTCTTGGTCTCAATTTTCGTAACCACATCAACTGTGATTTATGTCTGCATTTAATAAAGTCTACGTGACATATTAGTTTAATAATGTCGGGTGATATTACAAATTAGAAAGTTCCAAGTATGTGCTGTTGTTTCAAACAAACAGAATAATGATAGTCTTTTTTTTCCTATGTTAGAGGTCACATGACATGCACAAAAAAATCTAAACTGTTTCACCGTAAATCATTCCGCATGTGATCAAGGCCGTTTCCACGGCAGAAACGCGTCATGACTAACACGAGAGAAATAATCGCACAAACAAGAGGAGTTTGTGCATTCTTTTTTGCCGTAAAGGAGGCTAAGGAGAGCTATGCAATTGAAGTTGATAGGTGTGTGTGTGTGTGTGTGTTATATATATATATATATATATACACACACACACACACACACACACACACACACACACACACACACACACAGGCGGTAATATCTTTCTTTGGGACAGACAGCTATACATGGGAAGCCATGAAACAGCTTACCAACACCACCTGTAATGTTAAAGTTGCTCGATCATACCTAGTTAAACTACAAGCTAGATTTAATGATTTGCTGCAGGAGTGGACAGACAGCAACTTACTAAATTGGGATGAACACCAATTCTTGAAAAATGACACCCACAGTGACCACTCTTTACCTACTTCCCAAGGTGCACAAAAACTCACTACACCCACCAGGCCGCTCAATAGTTTCCTAAAAAAATAGTCTGGGAATATGACTGTCAATGTAGATCACTTTCTAGCAGGTTATGTCAAAGATCTTTCATCGTATGTGAGGGATACGAAGAATTCCCTGCAAAAAATTAAAAACATACACTGGGGAAAAGAGCAATGGTTGGTATGTTTAGACGTGGAATGCATCTATACCAACATTAGACACAGAGATGGTCTCAAAGCTAGTGAACACTTTCTTAAAACCAGGAGCATACACCTTTTGGCACATACACATTTGTTGTTACAAATGATAGAGATCTGTTTGTTAGAATATGTGTTCATAATTAATGGTGTACTGTACAAACAAATACAGGGGTCTTCGATGGGCACCTGCTTCGCCCCTAGCTATGCCAATCTCTTGTTGGGCTGGTGGGAGAAGAAGGTGCTCTAGAGTGAATCCCTTGAACATTGGACCGACAAAGTGAACATCTGGCTAAGGTACATTGATGATGTCTTTTTTGTGTGGGAAGGAAAAGAAGATGATTTATTATAGTTTGTGAATGAATTGAACGAGAATACTGTTAACCTAAAATTCACCATGCAATACAGTCAGCACACAGTAGACTTTCTTGATATTAGGCTTACCGTTAAAAGCAATAAACTGGTGATGGATGTTTTTAGAAAAACAGCAGCATGTAGTTCTATATTACACTCAGCCAGCTGACATCCACCAAATTTCAGGTGGAGTATTCTGTTTAGCGAGTTCCTACGGGCAAAAAGAAATTGCAGCACAGATAGCAACTATCAGAGAAACAAGAAAGAGATGACAAACAGATTCCTAGCAAGAGGCTATCCTCCAAAAATGCTTAAAATAGGAGATGAAAGAGCAGATTCCATCACGAGAAATGAAGCCCTCTATAAAGTGCCCAAAACCAGGCTCAATAATGGCGAATCACCCATAAGATTGATTACTACGTACAACACCCAAGCTGCCCAGTTCAGTAAAATCATTAAGAAAAGATGGGATATCCTTACACAGGATCAAATCTTAAAAGAAAAACTGGGCAAACATCCCTCTGTAAGTTACAGGATGGGCCCATCAATCAAGGACATGCTAGTCAGGAGCCATATGGAACACCGTAAAACAACATGGTTAGAGAGAACTGGGGGGTGCCACAAACGTAGAAAGTGCATGGCGTGTAGCAATAGTGGAAATATGAGGGAAGTCAAACTCTAGAGAACCGGCAGGCAGTGGATCATCAAAAAGAGCATTAGCTGTAACACTGACCTTGTAGTTTATGTGATCACCTGCCCTTGGGGCAAGTGGTACATCGGATCCATTACCTTCCCGGTGAAGAAAAGGTTCTTAGAGCATTGGCGTGCTATCAAAAATAAAGAGTTTAGTTACAGCACTGCCAGACACTTTAGCCAAGCACACAATAGTGATTGGACTACTGCCAAGTACTTTGCTCTAGCCACCATCCCTAAAAACCCCAGGGGACGGAATAGGATCAAAGCCCTACGCAGGTCAGAGTCTAGATTTATCCTCCAAGCTGGTAAGTGTTTTTCCGACCGGAATGAATAATGATGGAGATGTATGTACATCTTTAATTGGCTTCCTTTCCCATAATCTTTCAAGAAATTGAGTTTTCTAAATGTGTACATGCATTTTAAAATGCACTGTGTATGTAACTTTAAACCCATCCCCCGATTTTCTTTTTGTACCCGATTTTCTTTTTGTACCCTTGCACATTAGTAATTTCCACTGTGCCTTTTTTGTAATTTTCAAATAGAATGTTACACTGAAAAAACGGTAACCCCTCTTCTTCTACCCTTCGGGACGTATCAAATAATAGTCTGTATTTGTACAGGAATAATATATTAAATTCCCCCCCTTTCTCTTTAGGTCCATGAGCCATATGTATACATAGTAAAGTTGTTGTGTTTCTTTGCTCTTTTACAGATTTTCTACATGGAAGTTATGGGCGCCTCCACCACGTTAAGAAAGTTATGAGAACGGAGATCCAACTGTTCCTTAACTGACAACCGCTTTCTCCTTAGTAGCATCAACTGGGTAACTTCAATCAATCAATCTGAAAAACTTTATTCGTTTTTTTGTTCGAAAAACCATAAAAGTTACACAGATACAAATACATAAAAACAGCTGAATACTAATACATAGTTTAAAAAAGATAACCAGTACCGCAAGAAGAATCAGCTAAATGAATAAACATGCCTGAGGAAACAAACTTTACACATCCATACAAATGCTAGATATCTCAGAAGCTTTTAAAACCACTACTATAAAAAACATACAGTCCTCTTTCAACAGTTGCAGAAACACAAGAGCCGGACGAACCTGCCTAAAATTCATTCTTTTTCAAATAGGAACAAGAAAGTGCTTATTAGGAATTTCATATAAACTACATAAAAACAGGAAGTGCAGCATATCCTGCGGAGAATGTCCGTCGCAGCCGCAGGGAGCTAGCACTTAACCTCTGTTAAAACCCTTGGGTCTAGCGAGCAAAATGTGAAAGAGGTTCAACCGAAACCTGGTTAGCAAAAACTTCTCATATGTTGACAGAAGTGTGGCTCAATGGTTAGAGCGGCAGACCCTGATGCAGAGGTCTGGCCCGGGACCAGGGTTCAATTCCCGCCTCGGCGGCTTTGGATTCAATTTCCCCAGACCTGATAATTCTCGCCTCGGTGCCTATTCTAATCATGGGTCCCACTGTGCAACTCTGGGCAATAGCTTGCTTAATCTCCACAACGGCCCCCACAGCGCTAGGATGCCTGGCTTCACCTTGGGGGGTGCCCAGGAGTGGACATCCCACAGGAAAACCAGGAAGGGTTCCACAGCGGTATGAATACAGCGCTACGAGACCTCTGGGTAGAAGTGCGCTATATAAGTACAAATACATTTACATTACATACATTTACAGAGACCCCATAAGGTAAGGTTCCGTCATCGGGGTTGTCTTAAGCATTAAATACCCCCGAACACTAGGTTTCAGCACCTACTCAGCTTCCCTTTCCATTTTCCTTAAAGTCAAAAAGGCTGTCTTGGTTAATTCCACATCCTTCTTGGTAATGACATCAGGTTTGGAAAATAATCGCCCCGCCCTATCACTTCAAAACCTCTTTTAATATATCTAAGCCAGGGGATACGGGCCGAGTTTTCAAGGGACATGCACTCTTAGAATCAGGTGGTTGAGAGTTAAATCTTTAGTCAACCAACACTTTAGCCAAAAGATCAGGGGTCGCAAAGCAAGAGTATCGCTTAGATATGGGACCCCTAGTTCCTCATGGACCGCTAAGTTAGAGGTTCCACGCAGAACGCATAGTAAGCGTTTCAGAAAGTCGTTCTCCACTATCTGGAGAGATTCTACGGCAATATGTCCCCAAATTTCACTACCATAGGAAGCTATGGCCAAGCTTTTGACTTGATACACTTGCAGCATAGCTCCTGTTGGTTTCTTCCCTATTTTAGATGCAAAATTGAAGATTGCTGAATTTACCCGAGCCAGATCCCCTTTTTTCCTTAGTATTTGGGGGCCCCATTTAAGTTGGTCGTCAAAAAGGACCCCTAAATAGGAGAATGAATATGCTACTTACCAGTATGCATCTGTTCTTGGCATGTAGGGCTGCTGACATTCATATCTGTGCATAGATCGCCGCCTAGTGTTGGGTCCGGATGTTTGCACGTTGTTGTCCTGGAAGAGTCTTCGAAGTATCCTTGGATAGGTGACTCCTCCCCTGGACTACAGTGCGCATGGGCATCCTCTCCATCCTCAGATTGTTTTTCGCCATTGTGGCAGTGATGGAGTAGATACAGAAAGTGATGACCATGCTAGCAGTAATTCTGAGAGCTGCAGCTGCGACAGGCGCCGGGGAGGAGGGAAGGCGATATGAATGTCAGCAGCCCTACATGCCAAGAACAGATGCATACTGGTAAGTAGCATATTCAGTTCGAGGCATGTGGGCTGCTGAATTCATATCTGTGCATAGAATACATAGCAGTGCCCTCTATTAGCGGCGGCTACCCGTGCCAGCTGCAGCGGTCTGAAAAAGTGTTTTGAGAACAGCCTGTCCTACAGCTGCCTGCTGTTTTGACTGCACATCTACGCAATAGTGTTTTGTAAATGTGTGTGTAGTGGACCATGTGGCTGCTCTGCATATATCATGCAGGGGAATATTTCCTAGGAAGGCCATGGAAGCCCCCAACTTACGTGTTGAGTGGGCTCGTGGTGGAATAGTTAATGTGCGTTTTGCCTTTTGATAACAGATTTGGATACACTTAACTATCCATCTGGCTATCCCTGCTTTGGAGATGGCGTTACCTTTGTGGTGTGGGGCAAAGGCAACGAACAGTTGTTTTGTCTTCCTGAATGGTTTAGTCCTGTCGATGTAGTACATGAGGGCCCTCCGTACATCTAGTGTATGTAGTGCCCTTTCTGCAACAGTTTGTGGGTTTTGGAAGAAAACGGGCAGTTCAATAGTCTGGTTCATGTGGAACTGCGATATTACCTTGGGCATGAACTTGGGGTTGGTACGTAGTACGACCCTGTTGGCGTGAACCTGAATAAATGGCTCTTGAACGGTTAGTGCCTGGAGTTCACTAACTCTTCTGAGGGAAGTGATCGCTACTAGGAAGGCCACTTTCCAGGTAAGGAATTGAATCTCGCATGAGTGTAGAGGTTCAAAGGGTGGACCCATCAGGCGTGTGAGGACCAAGTTGAGGTTCCACATTGGAGCCGGTGGGTGACTAGGTGGAATGACTCGTTTGAGCCCTTCCAAGAATGCTTTGATGGCAGGCACTCTGAATAGAGAGAGGTTCTGCCTGGTTTGCAGATAGGCTGATATTGCGGTCAAATGGACACGTATAGAGGTGTACGCCAGATTGCATCGATATAGGTGTAAGAGATAACAGATGATGTTTTGGATGGATGCGTCCAGCGGGTTGATGTCATTATTACCGCAATAAATGACGAACCTTTTCCATTTGGCTGCATAGCAAGCTCTGGTAGTGGGTCTCCTGGCCTCCTTGATGATGTCCATACAGTCAGGTGGCAGGTTGAGATAGCCAAACTCTAGGACTTCAGGAGCCAGATCGCCAGATTCAGCTGTTGCGGATCTGGGTGCTGAACCTCTCCATGGTTCTGCGTCAAATGCGCGGGTTTGATCCGCAGCCTTTGATGCGGCACCACGGAAAGTTCGAGGAAGGTGGTGTACCACGGCTGGCGTGCCCACGTGGGAGCAACTAGGACGAGTGTCAGGGAGTGTTGTCGGAGTTTGCGGGCCACTAGCGGTATCAATGGCGCTGGGGGAAAAGCGTACGCAAATCTGCCGGACCAGTTCATCCATATCGCATTGCCCTGCGACTGCGGATGTGGGAATCTGGCGGCGAAGCTTGGGCATTTTGCGTTTTCGCTTGTCGCGAATAGGTCTATCTCCGGATGACCCCACTGCTGAAAGTACGGTTGGAGTACTGATGGGTGTAACTCCCACTCGTGCATTTGGTGGCTGTGTCTGCTGAGCAGATCCGCCATCTGGTTGTCCTTGCCAGGGAGGTGTTCCGCCATGAGGAACATGTTCCTCTGAATGGCCCACTTCCACATGCTCTGAGCCAGATGAGACAGCTGTGGAGAGTGTGTGCCTCCCTGTTTCTGTATGTAGTACATTGCGGTCATGTTGTCCGTCCGGATCAACACGACCTTGTTGCATAGATGTACTTTGAATGCCTTCATGGCTAGGAAGATTGCCATCAATTCCAGAAGGTTGATGTGCAACTTCTTTTGTTGTGTTGTCCATAGTCCTTGCACTGTGTAGTGGAGTACATGAGCTCCCCATCCCTGGAGAGACGCGTCCGCTGTCAGTACTATTTGTGGGACAGGCTCTTGGAACGGTCGGCCCTTGCAAAGGTTTTGTGGATTCCACCAATGCAGAGAGTTGTATGCCCGACCGCTCACCAACACTAGGTCCTTTAACTGTCCTTGAGCCTGATTCCACTGACGTGCTAGGCACTCCTGAAGTGGGCGCATATGTAATCTCGCGTGCGGGACTATGAAGATGCAGGAGGCCATCATGCCTATCAACTGCATAAATACTCGCGCTGGAAGTGAGTGATTGGGTTTGAATTTGGAGATCAGCAGTTGTATGCTGTTGATCCTCACTAAGTTTGGCTGAGCTGTGGCCGCCAGAGTGTCTATAGTCGCACCTAGGTACTGTTGTACGTGTGCGGGCTGGAGATGGGATTTTGGATAATTCAGTGAGAATCCCAGACTGTGAAGAAGGTGAATGGTGCGGGACATGTGGCTTGCACATTGCTGGGCTGACTTCGCTTGAACGAGCCAGTCGTCTAGGTAGGGGTAGACGTGTATATGCTGCCTCCGTAGATGTGCTGCCACCGTAGCTAGGCACTTCGTGAAAACCCTGGGCGCTGTTGTCACGCCGAAGGGAAGGACTTTGAACTGATAGTGCTGCCCTTGAACAGTGAACCTGAGGTATTTTTTGTGTGAGGGGTGGATGGGTATGTGAAAGTACGCATCCTTGAGGTCCAGTGTGGCTAGGAAGTCTCCCTGCTTGAGAAGCGGAAGGACTTGCTGTAGAGTGAGCATATGAAAGTGCTCTGAAAGAATGTACTGGTTCAGGGGTCTCAGGTCCAATATAGGTCTGAGCGACCCGTCCTTT
Organism: Triturus cristatus; assembly: GCF_964204655.1. NCBI lineage: Eukaryota > Metazoa > Chordata > Amphibia > Caudata > Salamandridae > Triturus > Triturus cristatus. The sequence continues at coordinate 621,320,840 of NC_140590.1, read as the reverse complement.
TTTGGAATTAAGAAGTAGAGGGAGTATACTCCCGCACCCTGCTCGTGGATGGGTACGACCTCTATAGCGCCTTTTAGAAGCATACTTTGCACTTCTTGCTGTAAGAGCGTTAAGTGCTCTGAGGACATAGGACGGTTTCTTGGTGGTATTGTGGGTGGAGTGGAGGTTAACTCCAGACAGTAACCGTATTTTATAATATCTTTGACCCACCTGTCCGTGGTGATGGAATTCCACGTGGACAGGAACCTTTGTAGCCTTCCCCCGACAGGTGTTATGTGGTCGGGAGGAAGGGAGAGGGCGTCACTGCTTGTTCTTGGGGGAGGACCTGGTGTTGCCGTAGCCGCGTCCTCTGCCCTTTGTGCTGGAGCCACGATATCCACCTCGGGCGTTTTTATCATAGGTGGTCTGTGTATTGCCTTTGTTATATGTTTGTTGTGACCCCTGTCCTCTACCTGCTCCCTTGTTTCCGGGGCGACGAAAGGAGCCGCTCCGAAAGGACTGAGTTTGTAGTGCGCCCATGGACTTTGCAGTGTCCGTATCCTTTTTTATCTTTTCGAGGGTGGTGTCAACCTCTGGCCCGAATAAATAGTCGGGGTTGACGGGCTGGTTCAGTATATTGTTTTGTACCTCAGGCTTGAATCCTGAGATCCGTAGCCAGGCATGTCGTCGCAACATGACGCTTGTGTTTATGGCTCTGGCAGCCGTGTCTGCAGCATCTAGTGCGCATTTGATGGAAGCGTTCGTTAGTAGCTGTCCTTCTCTGATGAGCATTTCAGCGCCTTCCTTGAACTGGTCAGGGAGATGTTGGAATATTTGCTCAAGTGTGTCATAGTGCGCTCTATCATAGCGAGCAAGGAGCGCCTGAGTGTTGGCTATGCGCCATATGTTGGCAGCTTGGGCGGCAACTCGCTTGCCAGAGGTTTCTAACACCTTGGACTCTTTGTCCGGGGGAGGAGCGTCACCTGTTGTTTGCGAGTGTGCCCTCTTGCGTGCATTCGCTACGACGATGGAGTCGAGTGGTAATTGTCCTCTGATGTAAGTAGGATCCCCAGGTGCTGATCTGTATTTTTTATCAATCCTGGGGTTTATCACTCGTGCCCTGGTGGGTTCTTTGAAAATGTCCTTGGCTGGTTTGAGGACCCCCTTCAACATTGGCAGAGTCTTTACATGTCTTTCTGAGGATGCAAAGGTGTCCATTAGAAAGTCATCTTCGATGGTATCAGAGTGAAGCTGCACCCCATGGTTATTGGCAGCACGTTCGATAAGAGCATTGAACGCCGCAGTATCCTCCGTAGGAGATGTCTTTGCCCCATAGAGTTGTGGGTCCTGTGCATCGAGAGGTGCACTGGGGTCTGCAGGGTCGCCCCAAGTTTGATCAGGGTCCTGCTGGTCATCAGGGTCCGTGTCTACATGGTAGGGGACTTGGTCAGCCATGTAGTCCTCCAATGCGTCTGTATCGGAGCGTGTGGGGGAGAACCGGTGTGGATCCTGGCAGGATGAATGGAAGGGTTCATAAAGGAGAGGTTCCGATTCTGCAGGCAACTTCCTTTTTAGTGGGATCCTGAAAGGGTCCAATGGCGGCTCCGAAGTTATCCTTCGGTCTTGGAGAATCATCCTGCCAGTGCCGGCGTCGATGATACGTGCCGGAGACGTCTCAGCAGGTGTGACCGTAGGTTGGGTGACCCTTGTCCTGAGTTGGAACATTTTCGGGATTGTTGACGGAGGCAAGCCGAAGGTAATGTTGGTCGGCACCGAAGAGGCTGCGGGAGCTCCGACCGAACCGGAGCCCGACGTGTCCTGGAGGACAGGTGTGGTTTTGCTGCCTTGCGTCGCACCAGGTCGTACTTGGGGCGCCTTCGAGGCTTTGGCACCGGCCAGGCTCGTAGAGGCGGCCGTAGATTTTTTCGGCGCCGGCGGGTCATCGAGTCGGGGTGAAGAGATCACCGTCGAAGTCTTCGATACCTGAGGCTTAGGTGTCGTCGAGGGAGCGATGTGAGACACAGCAGGCGGTACGGCCCTTGGTGTCGTCGGTGCCGGTAGCCGAGCAGGTTTGTCGGTGCCGATGGCTTTTTTCCGTTTGTCGACTCCAACGTCGCCCGCTTCAAGTTCGGCACCGAAGTCCCTCTTGGTGCGGTCGGTGCCGACGCGGTGCGCTGGCGTCGAAGGCCTCGATCCGACCAGCGCTACTTTCAGTTTCGGTTTCGGTGGAACCTGAGCAGCTTTCGGTTTCGGTTTTGTGGTAGGGAAACCAGCCTGTTTATGTAGTAATGGCTGCCGCTGAACGTCCGAGGCCGGGCCCGAGGGCGGGGCCGAAGAACTGCGGGATGGGTCTCGGGTAAGGCCCGAAGGCGATCCCTCGACCGGAGCCATAGGCTGTGGCACTGGTGTTTGAACGGTTTGAACAGGTAGGCCTTGTTCATCATTGGAGCTACTTTCTTCGGCCCCGAAGGCCTCCTCGTCGTCTCCTACCTCGGTGTCGTCTTCACCTCTGTGGAAGAGTGACTCGTCTTCCTCGTCCGATCCGGGTTCGTGTTCGGAAACGGGACTGGCGGGCAAGACTTCCAATTCTTCGACGTCTTCGGCCTCGCCGAAGATGTCTGTTGGGGCCGGTGCCGCGTGCTGCGCCTCGAGTCTCGCCGCTCGTCGATTCCGCAGAGTCTTCTTCGAGCGGAACCGGGCACAGGCCATGCATGTTGATTCGTCGTGGTCCGGCGAAAGGCATTTGTTGCACACCGGATGGACGTCGATGTGTGGGTACTTCGCATTGCATACCGGACACCTTTTGAATGGCGTCCTGGATTCCATCGTCGAAGTAGTCGATGGACAGGTAAATGCGAAAGCAGTCGGTGCTGAAAGTTAGTAAACTAACAAATTCTATCGAAACCCGATCGATAAACAGTACCGACGCGAACTAAAGGCCTTTTGGCCTCGAAAAAATATTTTCCTAACTTGAGCTAAGATAGCACATCCGAACCCAATGGCGGAAAAAAACAATCTGAGGATGGAGAGGATGCCCATGCGCACTGTAGTCCAGGGGAGGAGTCACCTATCCAAGGATACTTCGAAGACTCTTCCAGGACAACAACGTGCAAACATCCGGACCCAACACTAGGCGGCGATCTATGCACAGATATGAATTCAGCAGCCCACATGCCTCGAACAATATTCATATGGGGGATCTTGGCGGGGCCTACACTAAACTGAACGCTCTTTTCCGATTTTTGCCCTACTTTCAGGACGTAGCACTTGGAATTATTAATTGCCAAGTCCCGATCAGTCATGAATCTAGAGAAGATGGGTAAAAGAGATTGCAAACCCAATTCGGTCCTAGATATGAGGACGGCGTTGTCTGCATATAGCAGGACGGGGATACCACGCCGTCCTACACAGGGATAATCAACTCCAATAGCTCTTAATGCACTATCCAGTTCATTTATATAAAAATTAAATAAAGGCGCCAAAATGCAGCCTTGCCAGACTCCCTTCTAAATCTCAAAGTCCCTTGTGACCTGCAAATCCTGTGAGAACCTGACATTAGCTTTAGTTGATATATGCAGGTCCTCAAGAAAGTTAACAAGACTGCTCTCCACTCCCATTGCCCTCATGGACTGCCACAGTTGAACTTAGTATTGAGGCACACCTTAGGTAGATTTCTCTGTATACCCACGAATAATATTTTCGTAATTGAAAATTGGGTACTATACCCGAGACAGCTCTACCTAAACCGAGGCTTTATATTTTTAAACTAAGTACACACACTTACTGTTACAACAGAAAATAAATTAGTGTCAAGTCCTCAATAACTGGGCATGAATCCTTTAGAGTTTCTGAGTGGGGGTACTAGACCCAACAACTGAAGAGAAATTTTTCCGGACTGTTACAATTTAAAGGATACTTTCCATAGGGTGTGGGGAGGTGTGTGTGTGTGGGGAGGTGTGTGTGTGTGTATTTTTTTCTATGTTCATGAAGGGAACATGAGAAGTGGTTGAAAATTATCTTTCACATCATGTTTAATATATTTGATTTGCCTTAAATTTTGTAATAATGCCCATCATGAAATTAATGATTCACTAGTTTTTCATTTTCTCACAATATGATTTGATTAGGATGATGGTCTTACATGTTAAAGTCTATCCTCTATGTTGTGCGTCGTGTGAGACGCAAATTGTATAAAAAATGCTGACTCTGAGACCTGGTCATGTGAACAAGAGCTGTTTAGCTCTAAACGCGTTGTTTGTGCCCGGAATAAAGTTCCATTGAGAAATATTTGGATCGGGTTGGTTCGTGCTTGCTAACCCAAGTAAGCTTGGTGGTGGACACACAAACACACATATATATATATGGGTATTGGATAGTATGTTTCCCTCCTAAGTATATGTATCCTTGTGTATATATATATATATATATATATATATATATATATATATATATATATATATATATATATATATATATATATATATATACACATACATACATACATACATACAGGAGTATACAATTACATACTTAGCTATAAATAATATGTGCACATATGCATATAAATCTATATAACCATACCTTGATGGGATAATTAATTCTGCATTGTTATTGGCAGAATAATTATAACTCCCTATGTTCCATAAAATTCCTATCCCTAAGCTGGTTGATGCCCTTGACTGCTCCCAACCTGGAGCGGTCAAACATCCCAGATGCCTCCCTAATTGACTCTTCGCTTCTGTCCAACACTGAGGCTTAAGTTCCGACCGTTTCCCGTTCCTCAAAGAGGACAACCGCTCCGGACCCCTGGTTCAACGATCTTCTCAGAACCAGTAAAAGGAACTGTAGAAAAAAAGTAAAGGAAATGGCGCAAGCTTTACCTGCCTGAAGACAGGAAAGCGTATAAAGATATTTTAAAATCTCACAACGCCATGGTAAAAACAGCCAAATACAATTTCGTTCAATCAAAGATTGATAGAGCCAAAAACAAAATCAAAGAACTTTTCGGTATAGTTAAATCCTTCCCTTCACCGAAGGCAGTCTCCAATGAAGGGCCACGCACAGAAGCATGGGCCAAGCAGTTTGCTGAATTCTTTCATTAAAAAATCTCTGTGATTCAAAAAGCTTTCAGCAACACCTCGGAAGAGGAAATATCTTTCTATCATAAAGCCAATAGCAAATTCCATAATTTGGATCCTCCATACCTATGTCTTCCCGGAGCTCAAGCCGGACCATAGCAGTAAGTCAGGCTCTCCGTCTGATCCTTGCCCAGCCAACATCCTGACGTCACTGGCTTCCACCATTCACTCTTCAGTTCATCAGCTCTTTAATGCCTCCCTCTCCACTGGCATCATGCCTAAACTATAGAAGCATGCAAAGATACTCCCTCTGATAAAAAAGGCCAACGTAACAGATCCAGCAAATTATGGGCCAATCTCTCTGCTTCTGGCTCTTTCAAAGGCATTGGAAAATGATGTAAACAAAGCCTTGCAAAGTCATATCGAAGAGGGGGGGCTTCTCCGTGAATCTCAAACAGGAATTAGGGCAAATTTCAGTAAGGAGTCCGCCCTGCTGGAGGTAACAGACTCCATCAGGGGCATACTGGACAAGGGAGGAAAGGCCCTTCTGATATTGCTCGATCTGTTGGCGGCCTTTGATACGGTCTTACATGAGAGACTCTTAACCAGGCTCAAAGACATCGGCCTATGTGGGACTGCCCTGGCTTGGATGTCCTCTTTTTTTGGCTGACAGATTTCGGGATATTTGGCTCCCTCTGTTTACATCTCCGGTGCCTACCTCTGCTGTGGGTGTCCCACAGGGCTCCGTTGTCAGCCCGACCCTTTTCAACATTTATTTATCCCCTCTTGCATTCATGGTAGAGGCTGAAGGTGCAAAAATGATCTCTTAAGCTAATGACACTCAGCTGATTTTCTCCTGTGATAAGGGCTCCGACCTTGTGGGGCCAAAATCGGGGCCTGTCTCACAAAGGTGCTAAAATGCAATTCGGACAAAACGGAAGTGGTTTTCTTTGGTAACGGTTGACTGGCGCTCCTGGTGGCCTGCGGACTTGCCACCGCCACCGGCAGAAAAGGAGAAGGCCAAAAATGTAGGAATTATGGTAGATAAAACTCTCTCTATGCGTCCCCAGAAACAAAACCTCACCAGCATATGTTTTGGCATCCGACGTATGCAAAACAAATTCCTGCCACTGCTTGCGCTTGAAAGTAGGAAGATCGTAGTGCAGGCTATGGTAACCTCAAAACTTGTCTATGTCAACAGCCTGTACCTCAGCCTTCCCAAATCCTTGATACAGCGCCTACAGGTGGTTCAAAACGCAGCAGCCAGAGCCATTTGCAAATCGAAATTCAGGTCTAACATAACTCAGGTTCTGAAATTGTTACACTGGCTCCGCATCAAGGACTGGATAGATTTCAAAGTCCGGACCATCTTTTTTAAAGCGTTCCACAATGTTGCAGCTGGCTTTTTAAAAAAGCGGGTCAATAAATACACGACTCCGAGGCCGCTGCGTTCCTCCAAAGCCAACCTGGTCAGCGTGCCCAGGATGCGTCTGGCCCTGGAAGAGCCTTCGGCTTCCTAGGCGCAAAACTGTGGAATAGCTTTCCGGTGTCATTGAGGCTTAATTCCGACCTACTCTCCTTCAGGAAAAATTTCAAAACTTGGTTGTTTAATCACTAGGCTGGGGCTTTCTCACTCCTTCCTTCCGCTGGCTACGGTGCCAGGACACTAGCTTGAGTAGCTGTTGCGTCCAATACAAATACCTTATTTCATTTCATTCATTACTGCGCCCTTGATGGGGGTAATTCTGAAATAAAAAGTGAATGCCCCTATGTCCCTGATTCTATGTAAGCCTAGGCCATGTGCTTTTGGGTATGAGCCAAATTGCATCTGTTCTTGATCCAGTGCACTTGGTCTTGTTGGTATAAGACAGTTAACATATCATATTAACCTCCCATTACCACCTTAGAGTTTGTAGAGGCTTAGCAGCTAATGCTACCATACTGAGTGTATTTATACCTTGTAGTACAATGTCCCTCCTTTGCATTGCATGTTGCAATACTATGCAGCAAGTTGATAAAAAAAATTGAATTTGCCACCGTAACTGGTAAATATTGTTCTGTGATTTTCCATGTTGCAATGTTATGCATTGAGTTTATAAAACTCTTTTGAAGTTACCGCAGTAACTGGCAACTATTGACATAGTACCAGCAATAGTGTGTTATTTAGGGCCATACAGTATTTAACTGTGTTATATAGCATCAGCTGTTAATTTTTACATTAGATCACAAAATATTTATTATGTCGCATACGTATTGTACTTGTTCTGTATCCTTATTAGTTTCTCACCTATGCAACATGGTAAACGTAGCACTGGTCCACGTTTTGGTGCATGTTTGATGCACCAGAAAAGTGTAGCTGTGAACTGTTGCTTTCTAAACATTAAGAGCTTTGCAGTGAAGCTGTATGTTTTGATGGACCCAGAGAATGCAAACTGTTGGATTTTTCCACCCAATAATTTTATATTAATCTGCCTGAGAGCCCTGGTAATAGTCAACGAACGATTTGTATTGCTGCTGGGGCCTCAGTCCTCTGTTCTGCTTGTTTGAGGAATGTGCTTTCTTGAGATAAGCACAAGTTTTATGGGGTCCCTTTGCTTGACCCAAAGAATTCCTCGTCTTTGCTTTTGGAGTAGAGTGGGGGGTTGAGGGTTTTAGGACCCCTCCGTCCATTTGCTTAGAAACCTTTTGCAGACATGAATTGCATCTGCTGCCGTGTTAGGAGTGTAGAGCCCAGATATTTACTGTTTGTGATAAACAAAAACAAGCATTTACAATGCAATAGGTCTCGCAATCACATTATTTTGAGACACTGACATTGTAAATGACATTGTTTTTTTTTTTCTTTTGTAAAACAAATAAAATGCATTTGCTATTGACTATTAACATTGCGAATAACAATGTCTTTTATTTTTGTTTTTAAAACATAAGTAAAGGGCATTGGTATTTGTTGGAAACGGGTAGCGTGGTGCAGAGCGGGTGGGCCAAACTCCGGAGGAAATGTGCAAAGCATCCACGCAGTACACACAGACGACACACAAGGCACACTCCAAAAAGAGACGCTACACAAGTTTGTGTAACAATAACTTTTGTATTGTAGAAACACAAGGTATTTTCAGTAATCTCTGTACTGCGCCAACCGGCGCCAAGGCAATATTTACAGGGGGGAATTATATACATGGCAGGGCCAATCGGGCCCCTGCCAGAACCCTTGCGACATACAGTTAGGATAAAGGTACATGGGAAGAATAAATGTAAAGTCCATAAGCCTCAATCCTGCAATAAAAACACATCAGGGCATAACATTAGGCGTTAGTCCGGAACACCTGCAAGAAAACATCGTGGTATCACCATATGCATAAATGCTATGCATGAACCCTGAGGCAGGAAAGCTGTAAGGGGAAAACATTAGGCAGAACTCATGAGGCAGAACACCAACAGCATAGGTCCATGAGGCCTAAGTACATTATACGTAACCTTCGCCACCTTGCCATAAGGGTAAAAGCATTACACCGTGACCTGGGAGCATGGAGGCATTAACATTAAACATGCACATTGGCATAGGCATAGATGCAACATCAGGCAGACCCTCACCCTATGCATAACAATAGGCCTAGGTCACACAGGACATAATCAATAAACCAACAGGGCAAACTGGTGACGCCTAGAACCTCATAACCTGACGTGAGGCACTCTCATGAGCGTAAAGGCATTAGGCGTAATCATAGGGGCATGGCACGAAACCCTGAGCATAAGCATTAACACATCAGTAGGCTTCCCATCCAGTTTAGCATAAGGCGTGACATTAGGCATCATCATGGAGCAGCTGAACAACACTCTGCATCACATTAGGCATACCCACACGTTATGCCTACAGCATGTCATCATCCTGCGCTGGGGAAGCCCCCTCTGGGACTCTAACAGGAAGTTTTGCCCAACGTTGCTGCAGTGCACCAATAAGGCCCACAAGTTTCTGGCCACGTAGGAGACCCTCGACTGGGCCCGACCAAGTACTGGCACGGTGGCCGATTGGAGCCCCCCCTGGGCCCCAAAAGTACAACAGCGCCCACCGTAGCGGTTCCGCTGGGGAGCGTCGAAATCCCTGGTTACAAGTTGGAGCCCCCTCCGGGACTCCAAAGTCAACAATGTCCCCAGCCGTTGCAACGGCTCACTGTTAGGCGGGGTCGCTGTAGAGTCCCACCGGCGCAGGGGGAGGGCACCGACAATGTGCCCCGCTACACCCCCCCAACCATCCACTAGCTGAGCCCCACTCACCGGCTCCCGGGGCAGGCTTTGGCCACCTCTTGCGGCAGGTGTAGCGCGCGGGGCTCTCCTCAGTTTCGGGGAGCCCCGACCACAGCAACGCTACATCCGGCTTCACCCGGGCCCCCTCCTGGGACCCGGGACTTCTGGTCCTCAGCTGGGGGAGGCGGCGTAGGCTCCCGTCCTCCTTCTCGGGTCTGCGCCAGCACGGGGTGGGCTCCAGCCTGGCGCCTCTTCAGAGGCTGGCTTCCTGTCCCGGCCGGACTTCGGTGAAGCTCTGCCCACGTCCCGGCCTGGCTGCCTGCCTTCCGCGTTGCGTCTGTGGCGCGGCCTCTCCCCGGGCCACAGTGGTGATCTTGGTTCCTCTGCGGGGCAATGAGGGGTAGGCTCCCTCCGAAGGTACGGCACAAACGCGGTGGGCTCCCGCTACTTTTAAACAGCACTAGAGCGGCAATGCGGGGCAGGCTCCCGTTGTGGGTGCGCTCGGCGGCCCAGGTTGCAGCAATGCTTCTTCTATCGGCGGCGATATGCGGGGTGGGCTCCCGCCGTTGTAAATATGAAGCGGCGCCCAAACCGTGGGGTGGGCACCCGCGACAGTCCTCAAATGCGGGGTAGGCAGCCGCTCTTCCCCAAAGCAGGCAGGGAGGAATCCCACACGCTGGGATTTCCTCGAGGCACTTCAGCAGCACAGCGCTGCAGGGTCATCAAGTATAGCGCTTCCCAGGCGCTAGGCAGCCCCACCAGCTTTAGGGGCAAAAGATAGTGCTCCTCTTCTCCTGGGCCATCAGTACATAGCGCCCACACTCACCAAGCGCTAGACAGCAGGCAGGATCCCGTCCATTCAAGCGTGGCGGCCACTAAATATAGCGCTCACCTTATGCAGGGCATGCAGACAGGGTTCCACGAGGCGCTAGAGTGCAGGCAGGGAGCACAGGCCAGTCCAATCTAGTGCTCCTTCCTCCGACGCTAGTCAGCAGAGCAGCAGGCCCTCGGGAGTTGGTCTTCCGGGTTCCCCTCCCATGGGCAAGGTCAGACAGGCAGGCAGAATTACTCAGCTAGCTTGGGAACAGCAGAGCCTCAGCTCAGTCAGCCACAGTAGTGTAGTCTCCTCCTAGCTCCAACCGCCTATATTCCAATAGAGGTTCCCCTGGTCCAGTGGTGCCCTAGCTATGGCTCTCCCTGGCCCTGTATACCGCAGAGGGGTGCAGATAGGCTCAGGGCCCAGCACACAGGCCCGTGTAGCGGTATCCCCTGGCAGCAGGTCCCCTCTCTCTCAGGTCCACACTCTGACTGAGCACATGGCAGTCCAGCTCTGCTTTTTATATGCCCCTCACCCCACCTACCAGACAGTGCCAGAAGCTTCTAGAAGCGTCAGGGGAAACTGGTTCTAACTGGCACAGGAGAAGGTGTCCAGCACCCTGGGTGCCAGGCTTCCCTCCAAAAGCTGGGGTTGCTGGGAAGTAACAACTAGACTGGTAACCCAGCTCAGTCAGGTGGCACAAGCACACAGCCATGGCATTAATTTTAAAAGTGAATTGTGAAAGTCAGTCTGCGCACGCCATTGAACAGCACGTCTTATGGCATCTCACTCCACACATGGCCTATACCTTTCTCTACCATGGGGGAGATACAGGTGCGTACACCATTGCACAGCATTTCACATAACAGGTTGTTTCCCATAAAAGCGAAACAATTCACGGAAAAGGGCCAAGTCCAACAGTATTTATATTGCCAATAGCTTAAACTTGCGTTACTGCGAGACATATTGTATTGCAAATGCTTGTTTTGGAGGAGTGCAAGGCAAAATTAGAGGGGTTTGGGGCACCAATATTTCGAATGCATAAAGGCTATGTGGTTAAGATTATAGATCACATGGGGTGAATTCCAACAATCAACTAAGATAAATGAGGGGGTATAGGTTACTGGTGACATTCACAAAAGAGGACCGAGCACCAATCACTCAGATTCCTGGGAAGGATTTATGAATGAATGAGTTTTTAATTATGTGAAGTACGTAAATATATTTTCCGGATTAGAAGTGTTTTGTAACCGGAGGGATAGCTCTGCTGTGAGACTAAGGCAGGAGAGGGAGTTGGGCTAGGAGCATGCCTGCTCCACTGGATGAAGAGGCTGTGTAACCTGAGGGATAGCTCTGCTGTGAGACTAAGACTGGAGGAAGAGGCTGTGTAACCTGAGAGTTAGCTGTGCTGTGGGAGCCTGTAAAAATGGAGGAAGAGGCTGTGTAACCTGAGGGATAGCTCTGCTGTGTGCGGCTGTAGGACTGGAGAGGCAGCTAGGCCAGGAGCATGCCTGCTCCACTGGAGGAAGAGGCTGTGTAACATGAGAGATAGCTCTGCTGTGAGACTAAGGCAGGAGAGGGGACAGGGCCAGGCGCATGCCTGCTCCACTGGATGAAATGAGGACGAGTAACCTGACAGATAGCTCTGCTGTGGGAGCCTGCAAGACTAGAGGAAAGAGGCTGAGTAAGGTAAGAGATAGCTGTGCTGTGGGAGCTTGTAAGACTGGAGGAAGAGGCTGTGTAACCAGGTGGCAGGTACCACAGGCCCTTAGAAACAGACTTGAACCTGCGCCTCAGCTCGTCCACCTCGTTGAGGCATCTGGCGGCAAAACTGATTAGCTCTGTATTAATTCTTTGGGCATTGGGTGATTATTGGTTGTGAGTAACCCTGCACTGGATTGTGAGTAACCCTGCACAGGTCTCAGACGGCCGCAAGATCAAATAGTGAATCATCGATCTGCCCCTACCCCGCCCGAGACTGAGCTTATCCTCTGCTGCACGAGTGATCTCTGCCCCCCCTTTTCCCCATTGCTTTGTGCAAAATCTAAAGTTTGCGCAACTCTCCCTGAACCTTTCCTTAACACGCCCCATCAGATAAGAGAAAAGCCATAAAACTGAAGGAAGCGGTAGACTCGGTGTCCCAAGGGCATGCACAGAAAAGAGACAGGGCGGTAACCAGAAAGCCTACAGAGTAATTGAAATGCAGGGTTTTAAATAAATATGGACATTGACCAATTGAAAGAATGGGCGGGATCAGAAGTCCTTCTCTAAAAATACTTTTACCCCAATAAATCTCGCTACACGAGCAGCGCATGCGCGCTGCAACACTAGGCGAGGTCTAATAAAGGACTTTTATTTCTGAGTCAAAATCATTCATGATGGCTTATTGCCTGTTTTTTCATTGATATGGAAATTGTTTTTGAGAGGCTTCTCCTGTGAAAGCCTGGATATTGTTTAAATATCCTGAAATCCTGTTTCAAGTAAAGCAAAAAAAAAGTTTTTCTTCGATTAGTTTTCCCCCTGTAAGCTTAGTGTGCATTGGCGCCCTAGCCCTGATAGGAACGTGAGGAAGATTTGGGAATAATTTGTTCCCTGACTTGTTTTGCGCTGTGCTGTTTGGAAGAGGCACAGTAGTGCGTTTCAAACGCAGTTCAAAATAACTATGAAAGTAGGGTTAAATAACTGAACAAACACACAAATAGTGTATAACCGGCACATTGACCCATTGCCAGAGGCGCCGCATGGTAGATGTGCTGTGCGTTTTTACCGTAGTACCAAACTATGAAAAAATATGTTTTAAATGATCTAAAGAAACGCAAACAGTGTTAAACCAGCGCACTGACACATTGCCAGAGGTGCAGCCTGGTAGATGTGTTGCGCGTTTTGAATGTAGTGCAAGAATATTCAAAATACATTTAAAACAATTTGAAGAAATTTAGATGTGGGGTGTAAACCACATATGGACATATTGCCTTAGGCGCCGCCTGGTAGACGTGTTGGAATTTTCCATCCTTCTAATGAGAAGCGGCAGTACTGCTTTATTTAACTTTATGCTAGTACCTGCCGCCAGTCATTCATGCTTTGCTCATACATTATTAATAAATGAGCAAATTCTTACATTGTTTTCAGATGAACCATAAGCTCCTTGCAGAACCTCCCCCCCCTCAAATACCTGGAGACTGTATTCTGCCTGTGAAGACTGTACTTGCTCTGGTGCATGAGGAGCCAAGTGAGCAGCGCCAAAAAAGGGCTTGCTTGCTCGAAAAATTTTCCCCCCTCATGCAACCTTCCTTGGTACCACCTCACTCTCCGGAGATTCGGGTGGTTTTAAGGTCTCGCCTGAGACAGCGCTTTAGCGCTGCCCTCGCGAGAGCTTTTGTTAAAGGGGGATCTGGAAGTGCAAACGAGTGCTTTTCAGGCCTCCAAATACAGTGCATGTGCGCCGGGCGCGCGCACCATTTGGCAGCCTGAAAAACACTGCCTGATCACTTTTACGGCCGCTTTGATGTCCTCAGTGAGCCGCGCAGCCACTGAGGACATTAAAGCGGCCGTGAAAGTGCACACCATTTGCCACCCCCTTCCTGCGGTGTCTTAAAGTAGCTTCGTGAAGCTCAGATAGAAAGGGGCCTCGCCAGGGCGATTTACAGCTTAGGGTAAAGCACAGCAATTTGTGTACATGGTTCACAGCGGCGGGAGGGGAGTGCCAGCATTCCAAGATTTACGATAGGAAACATTAGTTTTATGTCACTACGTGCGTCTGTATAGCGCCTTTGTGCGATCCCGTAGCGTTTTTGGAATCGCGGCGCCCTTTGAGTTTAATGTTTGGATACTTTATGCACGTGGTCGTAGAACAGCGGCTCCGTTGAACGTTTTAGTTTGTTTATATTTAATGTTCAGCCCAGAGCACACGTATAGTCGGGGAGACTAATTATCATATGCAAATCACAATCGCATCGCAGGAAATGACATCACAATAAGTGGTTTTATGCCCTTATAATAATTTGTGGTTATATTTTTTAGACACCACGTCTATATTTTCCACATTTCAATTGGGAAATAAGCTTGGAAAAGGCTGAAAGTGACAACATTTTTAAATAGGCAGGTGAATCTTAGAAATTGCATGTTTACACAGCTTTTAGTGAGTAGGCAACTTGTGTAGGATGTATTCCTTAAACATTAAACTTGATCTTAATGTGTGTTTGCTTCCTGCTCTAGTTCTTTATCCAGCTTCGAACCACAACAGTTACTAAATTGAATTCGCGTTTTTTTTTTTACGAAGGAGAGCTGTTTCCACATTGTCTCTTTTTGGGCGATCTTTAAAGGTATGCCCCTTCACAGGAAATGTGTGGGCTGGAATGTGGTGTGCAGTAATGGCATGGAGTTTCCTGTATGTGCTGAAGTGATGTCATCTAAGGAGCCCTAAGGCCTGTGTTTATCCCGCATAGCGACTGCTATCAAACAAGCATCGGCACACTGTCTTTAAAAAAATGTGATCGCCCCAAACATACTTTGATTGACGTTTTAATGAACGTGTGTGTTTGACAGTGTTCTTTACTTATCTGCCAATTACTGCCTCAGAAGGCACGTGTGCCTTTTCCTCCAGGCACCAAATTAAGAATATCAGGTATTTTAGGAATAAGTTTTTTTGTTCACATGACCGACTGTGACTAGGAGACACTTATACTATAGATAGTCCCCTGTTACCATTGTAGATATCTTGATAGGTCCTGACGAATCGCGAGCGCACGAGCTCACTGCGAGAAACATGTTGACCACCAATCCCATGCACTACAACTAGAGACATTACACTCTACCTAGTGCTACATACACCTTTTTAATCAGGGAAGGAGACCATTAAAATAAATTGATTTTCCATACTGGTACTTTCGACCCTGTTTTAACTCACTTTTTGTATCTACAACAATCAGGCCCACACACCCGCACTTCACCTGACGGCTGTTGGATTAAAAGAACTCCGATAAAGTGCCCCTTTTTAGGGAGCCCGTTAGGCATTGCACCGCCGGCCCGACGAGGAGCAGCCCAGATGATGAAGCATGACACCTGAAAGGGTGTGTGAGGGCATTAAAATCCAACAAAAGGATTACCCACTTCACACATAGTATACATGTAGTCCTTCTAGGCTTAATCACCGATTCACCTCCACTCCTTTCCTCTCCCTGAGGAACTACTGGTAGCCTTCTTTTCTAAAAATCTCATTGCCGGGGCACCCTACCAGTTTGGACCTCCCACTCACTCCTTGTGAGCGGAAAACGCCCCCCTGATCCCTCTCTTTTGATACCTATATTTTTTAGACACCACGTCTATATTTTCCACATTTCAATTGGGAAATAAGCTTGGAAAAGGCTGAAAGTGACAACATTTTTAAATAGGCAGGTGAATCTTAGAAATTGCATGTTTACACAGCTTTTAGTGAGTAGGCAACTTGTGTAGGATGTATTCCTTAAACATTAAACTTGATCTTAATGTGTGTTTGCTTCCTGCTCTAGTTCTTTATCCAGCTTCGAACCACAACAGTTACTAAATTGAATTCGCGTTTTTTTTTTTACGAAGGAGAGCTGTTTCCACATTGTCTCTTTTTGGGCGATCTTTAAAGGTATGCCCCTTCACAGGAAATGTGTGGGCTGGAATGTGGTGTGCAGTAATGGCATGGAGTTTCCTGTATGTGCTGAAGTGATGTCATCTAAGGAGCCCTAAGGCCTGTGTTTATCCCGCATAGCGACTGCTATCAAACAAGCATCGGCACACTGTCTTTAAAAAAATGTGATCGCCCCAAACATACTTTGATTGACGTTTTAATGAACGTGTGTGTTTGACAGTGTTCTTTACTTATCTGCCAATTACTACCTCAGAAGGCACGTGTGCCTTTTCCTCCAGGCACCAAATTAAGAATATCCGTAACAGTTGACTGCTCACGGCTCTAGTGCCCTTTCGCATTTCCTGTCACCCTTCAGCTCAGAGGCTGTATCCATAACAGCTAGACACCGACAACATAAAGATAACAAGTATTTGCAATGCAATAGGTCTCGCAGTTACGAGAGTTTCAGCTATTGGCATTGTAAATAACAATGGGGCCTATGCATCAACAATGCCATTTGCGATTCCTTATTAGCGAAAAATAAGGAATCGCTAATAAGGAATAGCAAAAGGCTATGCATGTAGGAATCGCTATTCAAATAGCGATTCCTTAATATTCCTTATTACCGAATCGGTAATACCGAATCGGTAATAAGGAATACCTACCCATTCATTCCTATGGGCTTGGAGGCCCATAGGAATGAATGTAAAGCCAGTCTGTATTAGCGATTCGGTATTACCGAATCGCTAATAGCGGGAGCACTTTCAAGGGTGCCAGGGTGTCAAAAGGACACCCTGTTGCACCCCTGAAAATGATATGTGCACATATGTTGCACACACACATGCTCCAAGGGCATGTGTGTGCGCAACATGAAACTTTGAAAAATGCACAAAAGTGCATTTTTCAAAGTTTTTGCAAATTACCATGCAGTTCATCTTCATGGTAATTTGCTCCCCCTATTAGCGAAATCGCTAATTTTTTAACTTTGATGCATTGCATTTAAGGAATCTCACTTTGGGATTCCTTAAATGCAATCGCTATTTAAGGAATCGGTATTTAAGGAATCCCTATTTAAAGAATCGCTATTTAAGGATTCCTTAAATAGCGATTTCTGCTTTTGGGTTGATGCATTGGGATTGGGTATTTTTTCCTTAATACCGGGAGCTATTACCGAATCGGTATTTTACCGACTGGATTTTGGGTTGATGCATAAGGGTGAATGCCTTTTATTTACGCTTAAAAAAAAAAAAGAAAAGGCATTATTATTTGTAATGTCAATAGCTCAAACTCTTGTAAATGCGAGACCTATTGCATTGCAAATGCTTGTTCTTCTTGCCTGCGTCTGTTGCTGTATTTTCTCGGACGTCTTCAGTGCACCTCCGATCTCCATGGCGGAAAAAATAATCAGAGAGTTTTCACACACACAGAGCGGGCTGTAGCCTCACCACAGTGATCGGGTTTCACAACCATCCCATAAAAAAAAAAAGAAGCACTTTCCGACTCCAACCACTTGATGGCGGAATATGCACATTATGTGAATCTATGCTGCAAAACCAGCGTACAGGGTCAATCATGAGGCCATGGGCGACCGGGGAGATCCCTCCATCCTATACAACATGAAGCCAGTGAGCATACTGCCGACTCACATATGACCTGTTAAGACTTGGTACATAGCCAATAGACATCTGGGTTGAGAGGGTAAATAGACTGCAACAACTGTGGGACAACAAGTACCTTGGAGAGGTGAAAAACTGAGGGGCATCATCAGATGGGGTCTGATAGGAATAGACCGACTGGGGGACATCTGAAGGGAGAGAGCACTCATGTCCATTGCGGACCTTCAGAAGCAGTATGACATGGTGGCTAGGAAGCAATTTAAATATTTACAACTGAGATAAGCCCTGCAATGCCATCTACCAGAGGGGGAACAGCTGCCGGAGTCCTCGCCCCTGGGGCACCGGCTGCTACTAGACCCCATTTCCTTAGCGTACCTGAAAAAAAAATGAACAACTCATCGGACCTCCTCCGTTTACTGAGGGAGGCTTGGAAGGGAGACATTGGGCTAATGAAAGACAACTAGATGGCGGCCATCCAGAGCTGCAGGGAAATAGCTTTAAGGGCTTGTTTCCGACTCATACGGCATAGATTCTACTATTCCAGATATGTGCTGCACTGCATGGGCCAGTATGACTCAGCCCTATGTGCCAGAGGCTGCTCGGCAGTCTGCTCCTTCTCCCATAACCTTTGGGAATGCCCCGAGATTCCACATTATTGAAGGGAGGTCACACTTGTTATGGCTGCATTTGCAGGCCTTTAAGTTCCACTAGACACTAGATGGCTGGTGCTGGGCATTTCTGGAGAGGAAGCCTGTAGTAAGCTGGCTCTCTACATACAATACCAAAGTGAGGTATAGTGCGCACAAAGTCCAGTGGAACCTCAAAGGTAGGCAGAGGTAAAATTAGATAGAATCTTACTCTCTATTTGTGGTAGTGTGGCCGAGCAGTAAGGCAGTATCAGAGGACAGTGTTAAGCAATTGTTGTACACAGTCAGCAAATGAATTCACACACTCAAAGACTGAACTTCAGACCAATTGTTTTTGCATAAAAATATTCATTTGGTTATTTTATTTCTAGAACCAAGCAAGCCTGGCACAGGTAAGCAATACATACTTTGTAGTAAATGCTGATTTTAAAACAGTTCAATTGTACTATGGTTTGACTTACAGTAGTGTTTCAGAGAAATGCAATCACTTGTAAATACAGTACATAGACTTCAATGGGATTTTGAGTAAAATAGCAGGTAAGTTACTTTTGGATTACTTTTCTTACTCAGTGCTGTATGCCTGGATGCAGCACTAGGACATTTCCTGTAAACAGGTCAGTAAGGAATATGCTACTTACCAGTATGCATCTGTTCTTGGCATGTAGAGCTGCAGATCTATACACTGTGCATAGATCGCCATCTGGTGTTGGGCCCGGATGTTTGCAGTTTGTTTTTCTTCTTGGACAGTCTTTGGAAGTCACGAGTTCGGTGACTCCTCCTTTGGTCCGTACTGCGCATGGGCTTCGGCTCCATCCTCAGATTATTTTTCGCCAGCAGGGAAAAGATGGAGCGTAGTGATAACAGTAAGAAACCCATGTGTGTTGTATCTAAATAAGATAGACTGGAACGGATACAGGTAGCCGGGGAGGCGGGTGGGCATGTATAGATCTGCAGCTCTACATGCCAAGAACAGATGCATACTGGTAAGTAGCATATTCCGTTCGAGGCATATGAGCTGCAGATTATACACTGTACATAGATTATATAGCAGTACCCAACCCTAGCGGCGACCACCGGTATCCGTTGCAGTGGTTTGAAACAGTGTCTTTAGTACAGCCTGGCCCACACTAGCTTGTTGTTTGGAGTGCACGTCTACACAGTAATGTTTTGTGAAGGTGTGCGGTGTTGACCATGTGGCTGCTTTGCAGATGTCATCTAAGGGTATGTTCCCTAGAAAAGCCATAGAAGCCCCTATCTTTCTTGTAGAGTGAGCTTTAGGTGGAACAGATAATGTTCTTTTTGCTTTGTGATAGCAAATTTGTATACACTTTACAATCCACCTAGCTATCCCTGATTTTGAGATGGGGTTGCCTTTATGCGGTGGAGAGAAGGAGACAAACAACTGTTTAGTCTTTCTGAAAGGTTGCGTTCTTTGTATGTAGTACAGTAAAGCCCTTTTAACATCAAGTGTATGTAGAGCCCTTTCCGCAACAGATTGGGGTTGCGAGAAAAAAAACGGTAATTCCACCGATTGATTAAGATGGAAGGGGGAAATGACCTTGGGCAGAAATTTTGGATTTGTGCGAAGTATCACCTTGCTGTGATGTATCTGTAAAAAGAGTTCTTGTATAGTGAACGCTTGTATCTCACTAACCCTTCTAAGGGAAGTGATAGCTACGAGGAAAGCTGTTTTCCAAGTAAGGAACTGTAGCTCACATTTATGCATTGGTTCGAAAGGCGGACCCATTAGCCTTGTAAGAACTACGTTTAGATTCCACACAGGTGAGGGTGGTGCCCTGGGTGGAATTACTCTTTCTTTTAAGGCCTTCCATGAAGGCTTTAATAGCAGGTACTCTGAAAAGTGATAAATGCTGTCTGTTTTGCAGGTAAGCAGCAATTGCTGCTAGGTGTAGACGGATGGATGAGTACGCCAGGTTACACCTTTGAAGATGGAGCAGATAGCATATGATGTGCTGTATGGATACATCTAAAGGGTTGATTGTATTGTTACTGTAGTAAACAACAAATCTCTTCCACTTTGCGGCATAGCATGCTCGAGTGGTAGGACGTCTGGCTTCCCTGATAATGTTCATGCAGTCAGGGGGAAGATTAAGGTATCCAAATTCTAAGATTTCAGGAGCCAGATCGCAAGGTTGAGCTGAGCTGGGTCCGGGTGCCTGATTTCTCCATGGTTCTGGGTTAGGAGGCATGGGGACAGGTGTAGTTTCTGATGTGGCACCACCGAGAGCTGTAGTAGTGTGGTGTACCACGGCTGCCTGGCCCATGTTGGGGCTACCAGAATGAGTGTGAGGGAGTGCTTTTGTAGCTTCCTTACCACTAATGGAATTAGCGGGAGAGGTGGAAAGGCGTATGCAAATTTGCCTGACCAGTTCATCCATATCGCATTGCCTTTGACAATGGGTGTGGGTATCTGGCGGCGAAGCTTGGGCATTTTTTGTTTTCGTGGGTGGCGAAGAGGTCTATCTGAGGATGCCCCCACTTGTGAAAGAATGGATGAAGAACTTGTGGATGCAGTTCCCATTCATGCATTTGCTGCGTTTGTCTGCTGAGCAGATCTGCCATGGTGTTTTGTATACCTGGGACGTGCTGTGCCAGGAGAAAGATTTTTTGTGGGATTGCCCATCTCCATATGCTCTGTGCTAAGCGAGAGAGCTGGGGAGAGTGTGTCCCCCCCTGTTTTTGAATATAACACATTGCAGTCATATTGTCTGTGTGAATGAGGACTGCCTTGGCTGAGATTTGTTTCTGAAACGATTTCAGGGCTAGAAAGATCGCCAATAACTCCAGATGATTGATGTGGAGTAACCTCTGTTGTGGCGTCCATACACCTTGCACTGTGAGGTGTAATAGGTGCGCTCCCCAGCCGGAGAGACATGCGTCCGTTGTTAGAATCACCTGAGGAACCGGGTCCAGGAACGGTCGCCCTTTGGAAAGGTTTGTGGTGTTCCACCACTGCAGAGAGCGATGGGTGCGACCGTCCACCAACACCAGATCCGTCAGCTGTCCCTGGGCCTGGTTCCACTGGCGTGCTAGGCACTCTTGGAGTGGACGCATGTGAAGTCTTGCATGAGGCACTATGAAGATGCAAGATGCCATCATCCCTATTAGTTTCATGAACACTCTTGCTGGGAGAGAGTGTTGAAGAAGGAATCTTTGGCGCAAGACTTGTATGCTTGCGATTCTCGCTGAGTTGGGATAGGCTATGGCTCTTGAGGTGTCTATAGTGGCACCGAGGTATTGTTTTGTGTGAGACGGTATCAAGTGGGACTTTTGGTGGTTCACCGTGAAGCCTAGCTGGTGGAGTAGTTGAATGGTAGTGTTTGTATGCTGCACACACTGGTGGTAGGACGCGGCTTTTATGAGCCAGTCGTCCAGATAGGGGAAGACGTGAATGTTCTGTCTTCTGAGGTGTGCCGCCACTACTGCCAGGCATTTGGTAAACACCCGTGGTGCGGTTGTGACCCCGAAGGGGAGAACCTTGAACTGATAATGTTGGCCGTCCACCCCAAATCGGAGGTACTTTCTGTGAGCAGGGTGTATTGGAATATGAAAGTATGCGTCTTTCAAGTCCAGTGTAGTGAGAAAGTCGCCCTGACAGAGGAGTGGGAGAACTTGTTGGAGAGTTACCATGTGGAAATGGTCTGAATGGATATATGCATTTAGAGGCCGGAGGTCTAGAATGGGCCGTAGGGTCTCGTCTTTCTTTGGTATTAGAAAGTACAGAGAGTAGACCCCTACATTTTGCAGATTGACGGGGACTTGCTCTATAGCTTGTTTTTGTAGGAGGGAGAGTACCTCTTGTTTCAGAAGTGTGGTATGTTCCTGTGACATCGCACGGTGTCTGGGTGGAATGTTTGAGGTGGTAGAAGTTAGTTCGAGACAGTACCCTGACCGAACAATTTGGGTCACCCATTTGTCTGATGTTATGGTCTCCAAGGTTTGAAGGAAATCTTGTAGTATGCCCCCGACCGGAGTGGAATGGTCTGGGGGGAGCGGGGGAAAGTCATTGTGTGGGCGGTGTGGCAGAACGGACGGTGTTGGTTTTGCCCCTGCCTTTATTATTGTTTCCTCGATATCCACCTCTTTGATAGCCCTTTGTGAAGGTATTTTGAGGAGGGGACTTCTAGGATGTGGAGGAGTTATCGGAAGAGTAGCCTCTGCCAGAGCCTCGAAAGGAGGAACGGCGAAAGGAGCGTCTAGGGGTGTGTGATTGTAGTGCTCCCATAGACTTCGCCGTATCTGTATCCTTCTTCATTTTTTCCAAGGCTTCGTCTACTTTTGGGCCAAATAAGTTTTGTTGGTCAAAAGGGTGGTTTAGTATAGACGCTTGGACCTCTGGTTTAAAGCCTGAGATCCTGAGCCAGGCGTGGCGGCGAAGCAGAACACTGGTGTTTATAGCCCTGGAAGCTGTGTCTGCTGCGTCCAGGGCACATTTAATAGAGGTGTTGGTAATAATCTTTCCCTCTTGTATTAGTTCATTAGCCTTATTTTTATATTTCTCTGGGAGGTGTTGCATAAGAGCCTCCAGCTCATCATAGTGTGCTCTGTCGTAACGCGCCAGCAACGCTTGCGTGTTGGCGATGCGCCACATATTGGCAGCTTGCGAGGCAGTGCGTTTGCCTGACGCGTCGAGGAGCTTGGACTCCTTATCGTGTGGCGGAGCTTCACCTGATGACTGAGAATTAGAGCGCTTCCTAGCTGTGGATACCACTAATGAGTCTAGGGGCGCAGGTCCTTTAATATAGGCAGGATCTGTGGGGGCTGCCTTGTATTTCTTTTCTATTCTGGGGTTTAAGACCCTAGCTCTGACGGGGTCTTTGAAAACCTCTGTCGCATGTTTGGTCACCCCCTTAAGCATGGGTAATATAGCGGTAGATTTATCTGCTATGTCAAACGTGTCAAGTAGGAAGTCTTCCTCAACTGGATCACTGTGTAACTCCACCCCATGATAATGTGCCGCCCGTTGTAAGGTGGTGGAACCCCAGGGAGTCCTCTGGTGGAGATGGCCTGGATGGATAAAGATCATCCTGAGGCACATCTGGGACATCTGGATTGTGATAATCCTCCCATGGGTCAGGTGTTCCCGGAGGAGTGGGGTCCTGCGGGGCATCTGTTGGGTAATAGAATGGATCCCCTTGGTCATAAGGGTCTGGAGACAGAGTTGGAGAGCGATGAGGCAAGGGTGGAAAAGGTGGGGGCGGAGATGGAGGGAGTGGAGGAGGTGGAGGAGGTGGTGGGGAGGGTACTCTGAATGGGGATGTGGCAGAGTCCTTCCGTTTTGGTGGTGGAGGAGGAGCTGGCTTGTCTAAATGTCTTTTTTTGGAAGACAAAGTCAAATGTCCAGTCTTTGGATCCTTGGTTAAAGTCTTTTGAAGAGGATCTGGCGTGAAAAGCTCCTCCGGCACAGATTCCTCTACCGGTGCTGTTTTCGGAACCGAGGGCTTCGTTGGTTTATCCGCGCCATGCTTTCTCGGGGCCTCCGATTTTTTGCTCGGCGCCGAGGCAGGCTTCGACACGGAAGCGTCGGTGCCGAGGGACTTATGTTTGCTCGGCACCGAGAGGCCAGGTTTCGACACCGATGGCTTCGGAACGGAGCTGGTTCGAGCACGAGCCGCCAGGAGACTTGTGATGCTTTTTCACCGGGCCCGAAGGTGGGGTGATGGAAACGGTATGCTTGGTTTTCCCTGGGCTCGGGGGCGAGGGGGTAACCGGAGTCTCTTTCGGTATGGGCGTGGGAGCGGGAGGCGGTAGAGTACTCACGACCCTCTGCGCCGGTGTGATCTCCTCCACGTCGGAGTCGTCGGCTTCGGAAGCGCTGACGACATCATCCTCCTGTTCGGTGTGCTGCTGTCCCGAAGCCCCTGTGTCTTCTCTGAAGATGTCAGGTGGAGCCGAGGTCGATGAGTGCGCTATGGTGCGTCGAGCTTGTCGATCCCGAATGGTCTTTTTCGATCGAAAAGACTTGCAGGCGGGGCAGTCTCGGGCCTCGTGTTCGGGAGAGAGGCAGAGGTTGCACACCTGATGGAGATCGGTGTGGGGAAATTTAGACCCACATTTTGGCCACTTCTTGAAGGGAGTCCTTTCCATCGGCCGAGACCGGAGTCGAGGTAGGCCCGAAGGCCGCTGCCGATGCCTGGAATCGAGGAAGTGCCGAAAAGAGATGAAAAAGCCGATTATCGTCTGAAGAGTCTCGATGGACGAGGATTTTTCGTCGAAGGTCGAACTGGAAAGGTTCGAAGCCGTAGCACGAAGTATAACATCCGAGCCCGATGGCGGAAAAAAACAATCTGAGGATGGAGCCGAAGCCCATGCGCAGTACGGACCGAAGGAGGAGTCACCGAACTCGTGACTTCCAAAGACTGTCCAAGAAGAAAAACAAACTGCAAACATCCGGGCCCAACACCAGATGGCGATCTATGCACAGTGTATAATCTGCAGCTCATATGCCTCGAACAAGCGTTTTTGTTGAATTGTAAAATTTTAAAGAATTTCTTTAGGTTTCAAAACTCCACAATTAGAAACCGTTCAGGAAAAAGTGTCAATGTTATCCTACGGAAGAAAGGAAAATGCTGCTTACCAGTATACATCTGTTCTTGGCATCTAGAGCTGTAGATTAGTACATTTGTGCATAGATCGTCATCTGCTGTTGGGCTCGGATGTTTGCACTTTGTTTTTGTCTTGGAAGAAGTATTTGTAGTCACAAGGTAGGCGACTCCTCCTTAGGACAATAGTGCGCATGGGCATCTACTCCATCTCCAGATTATTTTACCATGGAGGGTTAGGATGGAGTTAGTAAGAAGTAGAAAGAGATGTCCATGTGTAATGAATCTAAGTAAGATAGTACTGGAACAGATAGAGGTATCCCGGGAGGCGGGTGGGCGTATACAAATCTACAGCTCTACATGCCAAGAACAGATGCATACTGGTAAGTAGCATTTTCCGTTCGAGGCATATGAGCTGTAGATCGTAAAATTGTGCTTAGACTATACAGCAGTTACCTCCTTAGCAGTGGCTACCTTTATCTGTTGCAGAGGTTTGAAAAAGTGTTCTTAATACAGCTTGGCCCACAATAGATTTTTTTGCTTGGACATCTACACAATAGTGTTTTGTGAAAGTGTGTGGTATAGCCCAAGTTGCTGCTTTGTAGATATCATCTAGGGGAATATTCCTTAAGAAAGCCATAGAAGCCCCTAGTTTGCATGTGGAATTAGCTCTAGGAGGAATGGTTAGTGTGCGTTTGGCTTTAAGATAGCATATTTGGATGCATTTAACAATTCACCTTGCAATCCCAGCTTTCGAAATGGGATTGCCCTTATGAGGTGGCGAGAAAGCCACAAAGAGTTGTGTAGTTTTCCTAAAGGATTTTGTCCTTTCAATGTAGTAAAGTACTGCTCTTTTAACGTCTATCTTGTGAAGAGTCCGTTCTGCCACTGAGTCTGGTTGTGTGAAAAAAACTGGGAGTTCAACAGATTGGTTAAGATGGAAGGCAAAATTGACTTTAGGTAAAAATTTTGGGTTAGGCCTACGAACCACTTTGTTATGATGGATTTATAAAAAATGTTTCTTGTATGGTTAATGCCTGGAGTTCACTAACTCTTCTCAGAGATGTGATAGCGACTAGGAAGGCTACTTTCCAAGTGAGGAACTGTAGTTCGCATTTGTGCAGAGGTTCAAAAGGGGAACCCATGAGTCTGCTAAGAATATTTAAGTTCCATACTGGAGAGGGTGGAGCTCTAGGTGGAATTATTCTTTTAAGTTCTTCCATAAATGCTTTAATAGCGGGTACTCTAAACAAAGACAAGTGTTGTCTGTTTTGGAGATAAGCTGCTATTGCAGCGAGATGTCGTCTTATGGCTGTATATGCTAGGTTACATTGTTGTAGGTGTAAGAGATTGCCATTAGTATATCTGCTGTGTTTGACAACTGGGAAGATCTGCAATCTGATTGTGTACCCCTGGGAGGTGTTCTGCAAGGAGATGTGTGTTTTGCGGAATGGCCCATCTCCATATGCTTTGAGCTAGGTGTGAAAGCTGTAGAGTGTGCCCCCCCCCTTGTTTCTGTATGTAGTACATTGCTGTCATGTTGTCTGTACGGACAGCTTTGCCTACCAGATGGAGTTGAAAGGATTTTAATGCCAGAAAAACTGCCAGTAGTTCCAGGGAATGTATGTGGTGGTGTTTTTGCCAAGGGGTCCATATACCCTGGATGGTATGGTTTTGAAGATGAGCTCCCCAGCCGATGAGCGATGCGTCTGCTGTTAGCACTTTCTGTGGAACAGGGTCAAGGAACGGTCACCCTTTGGAAAGGTTTTGTGTGTTCCACCACTGCAGAGAGCGATGTGAGCGGCTGTCCACCAACACCAGATCTGTTAGCTGACCTTGAGCCTGATTCCACTGATGTGGCAAACACTCCTGTAAGGGACGCATCTGGAGTCTTGCATAAGATAAGGGACGTTGAGAATGCAAGAGGTCATCATCCAGATCAACTGCATGAACACTCGAGCTGGTAATGAGTGTTGAGGCTGAAATTTGGATATTAGAGCTTGCATACTGCTTATCCTGAGAGGGTTGGGGTATGCTAAAGCTTTTGATGTGTTTATTGTAGCTCCTAGGTAATGTTGTGTGTTGGACGGTTGGAGGTGGGATTTGGCGAGATTCACCGTGAAGCCCAAGTTGTGAAGCAGCTGGATTGTTTTGTGTGTGTTGCACAGAGCTGCTGTGTGACTTGGCTTTTATGATCCAGTCGTCCAGATAAGGGAACACGTGAATGTGTGGTCTTCGTAAGTGAGCTGCCACTACTGCGAGGCACTTGGTGAAGACTCTGGGTGCCATAGTCACTCCGAACGGAAAGGCTTTGAATTGATAGTGTTGACCGTCCACCACGAACCTGAGATATTTCCTGTGAGTGGGGTGAATGGGAATATGAAAGTATGCGTTCTGTAGATCTAGAGTGGAGAGAAAGTCACACTGTTGAAGCAGTGGGAGCACCTGTTGGAGAGTGACCATTTGGAAATGGTCTGACTGAATGCAGAGGTTTAACGGTCTGAGGGCCAGTATTCGCCTGAGAGAACCGTCCTTTTCTGGAATTAGAAAGTAGAGGGAGTAAACTCCTGTGCCTTGATGATATAAGGAGACTGGTTCTATTGCATGTTTTTGTAATAGAGAGAGAACCTCTTGTTTCAGGAGAGTCAGATGATGCGGGGACATTAGAGGTTGTCTGGGAGGGATATTTGGTGAAGAAGAGGTGAGTTCCAGGCAATAACCATACTGGATAATTTGTCTTACCCACTTGTCTGTTGTGATAGAATTCCTAACAGGTAGGAACTGTGAGAGGCTTCCCCCGACAGGAGTGGGATGATCAGGGGGAAGTGAAGGGAAGTCATTGCTTGGTGGTAGGGAAGTTGCGGGTATTGTTACCACAACCTCTTCCCTTACCATTGTTGCCTCTGTACCCTCCACGAAAGTATCCTCTGGAGGAAGTGTTTTGATTGGGGCTTTTATAGGAAGCAGAGGGATGCTCCGAGCCAATAGTTCTGGGGCCAGCCCTGTAAAAGAAGCGACAAAATGAACCTCTAAGGGATTGCAAGGCCCCCATGGACTTGGCAGTGTCCGTATCCTTTTTCATCTTCTCTAAAGTTGTATCGACTGTGGGCCCAAAAAGATGCTATTGGTCAAAGGGCTCATTAAGAAGAGCGGACTGCACTTCCTGTTTGAATCCGGAGATTCAGAGCCAAGCGTGCCTGCATAGCAAAACGCTGGTATTAACAGGATGAGATACTGCATCAGCTGCATCAAGCGCACATTTGATGGGCGTATTTGTTATTAATTTTCCCTCCTGTATAAGGTCATTAGCTTGGTCTTTAAATCTGTCAGGAAGATGTTGCATTAGCTTTTCAAGCTCATCATAGTGAGCTCTGTCATATCTGGCCAACAAAGCTTGGGCACTGGCAATCCGCCAATGATTTGCAGCCTGTGACGCGATGCGTTTTCCAGATGAGTCTATGAGTTTGGATTCCTTATCAGGAGGAGGGGTGTCGCCTGTGCTTTGTGAATTTGCTCCCTTGCGTGCATTAGACACTACAAGAGAATCTAAAGGGAGCTGACCTTTAATGTACACTGGGTCACTGGGAGCTGCATTATATTTGTCTATCCTGGTGTTAAGAATCCTGGCTCTGACAGGGTCCTTAAAAACTTCTGGTGCATGAGTTAACATGCCTTTTAACATTGGCAGGCTGTGTGTGGACTTTTGTGTGGGTGTAAATTTTCCAGTAAAAAGTCTTCCTTCAAAGGGTTAGAGTGTAATTGTACCCCGTGGTATAGAGCAGCTCAATTAATGAGTTGCGCAAACCCAATATTGTCATCTGGTGGTGATGGCCTAGAGGGATAGAGGTCCGGGTCATTGTGTGGGTCCAAATCTGTGTTGTAATCATCCCAAGGATCTGGATTGTGTGGAATGGCATGTGCGTCATCATCTTTATCTGGATCTCCATCCCCACCCTCATCACTATAATCATCTTCATCATCCTGTGGTTGAGGTGGAAATGTATGTTGTGGGGAGTGTGCTGGAGAAATTAGCAGATTTGGATCAGCTGGAGAAGGAGAAAGAGGAGGAGTAGTGTTAGTGCCCATCTCCATTCGCTTCATGGGTATTTCAGGGTCTTCTGAAGGGTCCAATTTTCTCTTTTTAGGAGGCTTGGCGACAACTTTGCCAGTCTCTGGGTCAATGTAGAGAGTCTTTTGTTTTAGATCCCAAAAATCTGTTAGAAGCTGTTGTGCGGGTACAATGTCCTTAATCGGTGCCGAAGACTTAGGGTCAGAATGTTATTTAGTCTGTGTTTCTGAAGCTTTTTGTGGGGTCTTGGACACCTTAGCTTTTGGTATAGGAGTTTGTGGCTCAGAGTTTTTTCAGCTCTGAAGGTTTGTTCACCTACGAAGATTTTTTCGGCTCCGGATACTTGTCCTTAGTTTGTTTTGACGCCGAGGGCTTTGGCGTCGAGGTTGTTTTTGGTGCTGACGATGAAGGGGGTAGTACTTCTTTGGTTTTGGACTTCGGTGCCGAAGGTGATTTTTCAGCACCGGAAAGGGGTTCGCTCGATCCAGAGCCGGAAGGCTTTTCTTTTTGTTTCATTGCCGAGCCCAGGGCGTCTGAAATGTGTTGCCGGTGTCGACCTGAGCCAGAGGATGAAGGTGTTTCCGGAGCCTTAGGTTTGGTTTTGGTTGGAAGAGGGGTTTCTGTACTCACGGACCCCTGAGCCGGGGTGACTGTCTGGTCTTCGACGTCTGAGTCGTCGGCTTCGGAGACGGAGATCTCTTCTTCATCAGCTTGTTATTCTGGCTGGAGATTGGGATCTGCTCCGAAGATGTCCGGAATCGAGCTGCTTCCACAAGACATTTTGTGACGTCGAGCCAGCGGTCACGGATGGATTTCTTCTACCTGAAAGATGCACAGGCCTCACAGTACTGGTCTTCGTGCTCCAGGGAGAGGCAGAGGTTACAAACCTCATGTAGGTCCGTGTGTGGTAACTAAGCATCACACGTGGGGCATTTTTTGAAAGAAGTCCTTTCCAGTGACTGCTGGCGTGGTCGGCCCGGATAGGCCCAATGGCCCGCGCCGCAGATAGAGGTCGAGGATTTTATAGATCTTGAAGATATGTGTCGAAAAGGAAACGCGATTGAGACAATAGTCGAGTGGAGAGGGATTGCGCGTCAAAGGGGGTTAGAAAACGACACCAACCCAGAGCGCAGCGAATCACATCTGAACCAGATGGCAGAAAAAAACAATCTGGAGATGGAGTTGATGCCCATGCGCACTATCGTCCTAAGGAGGAGTCACCTACATCATGACTACAAAGACTTCTTGCAAGACAAAAACAAAGTGCAAACATCCTAGCCCAACACCATATGGCAATCTATGCACAAGTATACCATTTTCGGTAGTGGGAGTTGAGGTTCTGGGGGTAGAATCAGTGGTCTCCCGGGGTCAGTGATGCACTCTTGTTACACCCTCAGCGGCACTAGGGCGGCCGGGTGCAAAGTATTGAGGCCCGATGTTATTAAATGGGGGATAAGGGGCCTCCGGTGGTGGCTACTGGCAAGGAGGCCACTGGGTTGTGGGAGCAAAGCTCCTGGACTTTAGCTCAGGACAAATGGGGATACAAATTAGCACCAAAAGGTGCACCCTCAGCGGCACTAGGGCACCCGGGTGCAGGGTCCTGTTTCGACGTTGGATACCAGGTTTCCAATGGAAAACCTCCAGTTTGCAAAAGCACTGGGAAGTTAGGGATTGGTTAGGCACCGTTGGTTTGGGCACACAAGGCCGTGGGGTGTCGGTGCAGGGGTGCCTTTTGAGGTCAGATCGTCTTACCAGCTCCTGGTTGCGGTTTGGGGGGGCCTTCTGGATTTAGAGTGCAGGCAGTGGCTGGAGGCTTGAGGAAGGTCAGGCGTTGCCGGATCTCGGTTCAGGATCACCGGGGTGACCTCCTCGTGGTGTTTGCCCACTCTAGCTCGGGCCATGGCCGGAAGGTGCTGTGGGGCGGGTTTGCGGTTTCCAGCTGCTGTCAGAGGTTGCAGTTGAACAAATCCGGTGTTCACAGGAGAAGCAGTCTTTGGAAGTGAAGGCAGGCAGGTCCTCCGGGGTTTTTGAAGTTGCTGGCTGCAGAACACAACTGGATTTCGCAGGATCAGGTTCGAGGGGGCGACAGGCCGGTGGGGCTGGGGCCAAGTCAGTGGGCGTCTTTCTCTTGTTAGCTGCTGCACGGCTGTTCGGTCCTTCTTTTCTTCTTGTCTGGATCTGAGAAAGCAAGGTTCAGGGGTGCCCCTAAATACTAAATTTAGGGGTGTTACAGGTAGGTGAAAGGCAGGGATTAATGGGACCCTTCCCTGGGGTGGGTACACCCCCTATTATGACACCCTCCAGTGGGAGGGGGGCATTTGCCTGTCCCTGGTTGGCTGCGTCCCCCCCATCTTCAAGATGGCATGGACCGAGAGTTGTGCTTCACCTGGCCTCCCCCACCTGAGGGGTGGAGTTGGCAGAGGTGGGCACACCTCTCTTACTCACTTGTTTTTCCCACCCAAAGTGGGGGTCAGAACCAGTGGGGACCAGTTGCTGAAAGCAGCAATTGGCCTGGGGAAGCTCACAAAGGCGGCAAGCCTTTGAAGCTTCCCCTTCGTGAACCCTGCCTATCCTGGGGGAGGAGGCTCGGCACCTCATCCCAGGATGTGCATTGTTTCAGGCCCCAGAGAGCAGCAGGCTCTCGACCCAGGGGTCTAGAAACAAGTCTGGTGGTGGCAGCTGAAAGAAGCCTGGACACTAGTGGTGGGTTAGTTTTCAGGAGGCATCTGTAAGATGCCCTTTGTGTGTATTTTTCATTAAATCCCACACATGCATTAGTGCTGAGAAGTTTGATACCAAACTTCTCAGTTTTCAGTGTAGCCATTATGGTGCTGTGGAGTTAGTTATGGCAAACTCCCAGCACCATATACTCTCAATGGCAGCACTGCACTTACAATGTATAAGAATGGACTTAGACACTGTAGGGGTACAGGCCTCATGCACCTGTACCCTCACCACTGGTATAGTGCACTCAGCTAGAGGGGTGACTCCTCTATGCCAGGGCAGTGGTTTGTAGGCATGGCACACAGGGATGTGTGCCATGTCGACCTTTCACTTTGCTCTGCACCAAGACACTCAGCCTGCAAAGGCAGTGTGTGTGTGTCAGGGTACAGGACCACTTAGGGTGGCACAATAAGTGCCGCAGTCCTTAGAGGCCTTCTGTGGTCACAGTGCCCTGTGTACCTGTGGTACCATTTACCAGGGGCTGACCTATGGCCAAAGATGCCAATTGGGTTCAGGCTTCAATACAGTTTTAGGGAAAGAACATAGGCCATGGGTACCTGATTAGCAGGAGCCCAGTGCAAACTCAGTCAAACTACATCAGCAATTCAGCAAAAAGTGGGGGCAACCATGCAGAAAGAGGGCACTTTCTCACAAGGCCTGGCCCCATTGCCTTAAAATATGGCGGACATTGGCAGCTGGGGTGGCTAAACGAAACGCTGTGTAAACATGGGGGGGAAAGTAGACTTTCGGTTATACACAAGTGGAAGAACGACTTAGACTGGTGTCAGCTGGCAGAGCATGCGGTCTACCAGAGCTGGGGCTGCCCCCGAAAGTATGAGAAACTATGGGTAACTGGATCCAATATAGAGAACTTTGAGGTAGGCCAGTGTTGTGTGGGAGGGTGGAAATGGGTAGTCCTTACCTGAACTGTCTATTGCGGACCACTGTACCTAAAGAAAAGTACATGTAATTATTTGAGGATACAACGGTTGTCTGAAACTGCTGTGGTTTACGCCTCTCCATATTGACTCGCTATAAGCGCCTTTAATTCAGTACACATTTGCTTGTGCTGCGCAACTGTTCAATAAAAAAGATTCATTAAAAAAATGTCCAGGGATAATGTTCTATTGACCCAAGTGAACAATGTTACTTTAAAAAAAAATCTAGGGGGCTGCTGCATTCTCTACAGCCATGCACAATATTTTTAAAACATCTTGACTGAGGCACCATCAAAGCAACTGGGTGTCCTGGTCCCACATCGGGCACTATCAACTTTTTTTGTTGGGGACTATGGGGGAAACACACAAGTCCCCGCAGGCTCCCCCCCATGCATGTAGCCCATCATCTGGGACTGCGTGGAAGACAACAGTTTCTGCTAGACAGGACACCTTTTACTTCTTGCTATAAATGGTGGGCGCAGAAGAAAATATTACCATGTAAACATCTGTTCATGGCATGTAGTGCTGTAGATTCACATGGTGTGCATACTCCAGCCATCTAGTGTTGGGCTTGAACGTGTGCATCTTGTTTTTTTTCAAAGTCGCATTCGAGTCACGAGGTGTGGTTACTCTACCTACTACTAGTAACAAGCATGGGCATTTCCTCCATTATTAAGAATGTTTGTCCACACAAGGGTGGAGCTTGGAATGGAGCATGGAGACACAGAATATGATGACCATGCAATAACATACAGAAATAGAGCTTCTGCAATGACTATGGCTGACGGGGAGGAGGGGAGGTGCATGTGAATCTACAGCACAACATGGCACTAACATTTTTACAGGGTAAGTAATATTTTCCATTCATGGCATGTGTAGCTGTAGATACACCAGCTGTGCATACACTGTAAAGAATATACATCCAAATCCAGGCAAACATTAGCGTAAATGAACAGTATGTAAAGTCTCTACACAATTTGTACACAATCAAAAGAAGATGATGTTGCTTTGTCTTTAATTCAGTATTTTATTCGACCAAAACAAAACCAGCCGACACGTTTTTAGTCGCATTTGGAAATAGTTCCGCGACTTCCTCAGGGCTGAATGGAGAAGATAAAGGACTTTGTAATCGCGCTGCCAGTGATAATTCCAACCCGGCTGGGCTATATCCTTAAAGTAAGAACGATCAGTGAACGAACGAGTCTGTTTGGAATTATTGTCCTGAGGCGGGTGCCGTGAGGGTGCAGAGCGTCGGACCAGGAAGTTGGCGGTTCTTCGGGAGCAGCGGCAATCGGGGGCCCTGAACTTGTTAGCCAAAATGATCCCGATGACTCTTAATATATTTTTTTGCCTTCACGCCTTCATGTATACCCAAAGGGGGTGATTAAACACAGACAGATTAATCATTGAGCTGTACTGGAGGTGCAAAATATGTAGCATGCCCTTGGCCAAACTCAGACTCCTGGTAAATGATGGAGGACTGGACACCTCGGATATTAAGCTTTGTTGTTTTGCAGCAAAGCTGCAGTGGACAACCAATTTGAGAGTTTCCGATGGCATGCAGGGAAAATCCAGGCTTCGCAACTGGGAAATATTACTGTGCTTTTTGCTCAGGCCATCAGTGAAGCCACAACCAACAGCATGGAAGCATTAGTTAAAACGCTAAAATATGCTTGGAAGCGAGAATTGCTCGGAATGCATACTAGACACTCATATGCACGGGGACTTCCGCTACTTTCATTAAGACCATTACCACACAGAGGTGACTGGCAGACTTTTGTTATGGAAAGAGAAGAGAATTACAGATGTAGGAGACATATATAAGGGAGGCACTGTGGTTGGTTTTCAAGACCTTTGTCGCGATTATGCAGTCCTGAAAAAGTCAATTTCTGATATAAGGGGGGCTTGCTTCAGGCCACGTGTACTTGGTGAAAAGCAGCGCAAAAGACTAAATGGTACACAATGTCCTGCAAACTATATGCACCACGGACAGCAGGCACAAGGCAGTGACATTTTAAAGAGTGCATGCAATCCAAAATAAAGTTGACTGTGTTGCGGGACAGATGCACGGAAGATCCGGGGACCTTGCTGAGTGATGGTGATTGCACTACGGTGCTGAATGGCATCCCCAGAGTCTCCCGTAATGTACAGTTCAAACTCATTTAACACTATTACATACATAGGAAACCTAAACGTGTAAATTGGATGCTCCCTGCGGCCAAGAAATAGGGCTAATTTCTACATGGTTTGGAGTTGCCAAAAGAGGCACACAAACTGGACAAGGGATGTACCAGTCGTTATTGAGATAACCGAACAAGATATCTTGAATTCCCAAAAGTATGCCTGCTAGGCTGATCTCCCATGACCAAGTACAATAGATTAAGAAGTTGGTTCTTGGATTTGGCACAGATATTGTCCAGGCAATAAATCTCTAAGACTTGGAAAAATCCAAGGGGCCCGAATGTTTTAAAGTGGTGGACTGATTTAAAAAAATGGGCAGAATGAGAGGAAAGAGTTCTAAAAAGGGAGTTGGGGAGAGGTGTCATACGACTGGAGGTAGCTCAGACCTGGGCCATGCTACTACCCGACCTGTCTATGCAAACCTCAAACTTTAGTTCAAAATTGGCACATCTTCTATTCCAGTGACGGTTAACACAATTCCTATGAACAAGTCTTCCCTCATGTCTCTAGATAAAAATGGAACCTCACTTGTGTACTCATGACAGGAAAGGGCCCAAAACGCAATATGGACAAACCACATTTTTCCACTCAAAACAAGAGCCCTCTTTTTGCATTTTGGACTGTTGTTGATTTTGGACCCTAGCTCAACTGGCACTTATTCAAAACTACTGAACATGCACAATTTTGAAAACTTGACAACTCCAGGGTGGTGTGACTTGAGTGGCTCTCACCAGCTGTCTTACCAAGACCTTTGGCAAAACTCAAACATTGTCTAAAATTAATGCTTGTCCCTTGCACTTCTGTGCTAATCTTCCAGCATAGGCAGGGGGCCATAAAAATCCTGCCATCAAGTGGTCCCCACAGCCCTTGATAAAAATGGTACCCTCACTAGTGTGGGTGCAACAGGAAGGAGCCCAATGGCAACATGGAGGGATCACATTTTTCCAATCAAAACTGACCATATGGTATCCATGCAGATGTGGTTGATTGAGACATTAGCTATGAAGGTGTGTGTTGCTCCCTTCTTCCCATCTTTGTATGGTTCGGATGATCCGCCTTCCTCTAAACCGCTTAGACGCTGATGTCCTCCTGTGGCTACAGGTGAAAATGAGATGAAGAATGGGTTGGCTTCCTTAATTAACTTTGTTTCCTGTATGTAACACAACACTGCCCTTCCTTCTGCGTGTGACTTAGGTTGCTGGAAAAAGCTTGCAATTATATTCCAAGGTTGATATGGAATTGTGACAAGCCCTTGGGCAGCAAAATTGGGATTAGGTTTCACTACTGTCACTGTGTATTTCAAAGTTGGTTTTTACACTGTTAGTGCCCGTAGCTCACTCACCCATATTCACAAGATGGTCAGAATGTCCAGTCGAGTTGGTAGCAGCACGATTTCTACTAGGTCGGAGAACCATGCTTGTACGGCCCATTGCAGTGCGATGAGGAGGAGTTTCATGGCTGCTTGATTGAACCTCTATTACTAATGAAATCGGAGGGATTGTGGAAAAGTGTATGCAAATTTTCCCCAGCAACTGATGGTTCGGGTAGCTGGACACAAAGGCTTGGCATTTTGAGTTTTATGAAGTTGCAAACAGGTCCAACTGTGGAGATACCTACTTTGCAAAGATCCAATGTAGCATATGTGGGGTTAGCTCCCACTCGTGGGAGGCGGCATTTTGCCTGCTCAGCCCATCTGCTTCTATGTACTCCATTAGCGTTATGCTCCCTGTGTATCGCCCATGTCTATATCTCCTGTACTAGACTGTTCATAGAACGTAATCTCGTGCCTCCTTGTGCGAGGTAGAACATGGTGGTAGTGTGATCAGTTTATGTGTGTACAACTTTCACATGTCATTACAAAGCATTGAGGACTAGAAACACTGTCTTGAGCTCCAGGATATTCAGGAGTTTCACTGTATCCTCCGTGTTCCAAAGGTCCCGGATATTCAGATCGTTCATGTGTGTTTCCAATCCATTGTTATGGTGCGGGGAAGGCTCTTTCCATTTAGAGTCTAGCCTGGCACCTAGTAAAGGAATATGCTACTTACCAGTATGCATCTGTTCTTGGCATGTAGAGCTGCAGAGTTGTACACTTAGCATAGGTCGCCATCTGGTGTTGGGCCCGGATGTTTGCAGTTTGTTTTTCTTCTTGGACAGTCTTTGGAAGTCACGAGTTTGGTGACTCCTCCTTCGGTCCGTACTGCGCATGGGCTTCGGCTCCATCCTCAGATTGTTTTTCGCCAACAGGGAAATGATGGAGCGTAGTAATAACAGTGAGAAACCCATGTGTTGTATCTAAATAAGATGTACTGGAACGGATACAGGTAGCCGGGGAGGCGGGTGGGCGTGTACAACTCTGCAGCTCTACATGCCAAGAACAGATGCATACTGGTAAGTAGCATATTTCGTTCGAGGCATATGAGCTGCAGATTGTACACTTAGCATAGATTATATAGCAGTACCCAACCTTAGCGGCGACCACCGGTATCCGTTGCAGCTGTTTGAAAAAGTGTCTTTAGTACAGCCTGGCCCACCCTAGCTTGCTGCTTGGAATGCACATCTACACAGTAGTGTTTTGTGAAGGTGTGCGGTGTAGACCATGTGGCTGCCTTGCAGATGTCATCTAAGGGTATATTCCCTAGAAAAGCCATAGAAGCCCCTAACTTTCTTGTAGAGTGGGCTTTAGGGGGAACAGATAATGTTCTCTTTGCCTTTTGATAGCAAATTTGTATGCATTTTACAATCCACCTAGCTATCCCTGATTTTGAAATGGGGTTGCCTTTATGTGGTGGAGAGAAGGAAACGAACAATTGTTTAGTCTTCCTGAAGGGTTGCGTTCTTTGTATGTAGTATAGTAACGCCCTTTTTACATCAAGTGTGTGTAAGGCCCTTTCTGCAACAGATTGGGGTTGCGAGAAGAAGACAGGTAATTCCACTGATTGATTGAGGTGGAAGGGGGAAATGACTTTGGGCAGAAACTTCGGATTTGTGCGAAGTATGACCTTGCTGTGATGCATTTGTATGTAGGGTTCCTGTATGGTGAACGCTTGTATTTCACCAACCCTTCTAAGGGAAGTGATAGCTACAAGGAAAGCTGTTTTCCAGGTGAGAAACTGTAGCTCACATTTGTGCATTGGTTCGAAGGGCGGACCCATTAGTCGTGTAAGAACTAAATTTAGATTCCATACAGGGGAAGGTGGTGCCCTGGGAGGAATTACTCGTTTAAGGCCTTCCATGAAGGCTTTAATAGCGGGCACTCTGAAGAGTGATAAATGCTGCCTGTTTTGTAGATAAGCAGCGATCGCTGCTAGGTGTAGGCGTATGGATGAATATGCCAGGTTACACCTGTGAAGATGGAGCAGATAGCATATGATGTGCTGTATGGATGCATCTAGAGGGTTGATTGTATTGTTGCGGCAGTAAATTACAAATCTTTTCCACTTTGCGGCATAGCATGCTCTAGTGGTAGGACGTCTGGCTTCCATGATGATGTTCATACAATCAGGGGGAA
The DNA here is from genome assembly GCF_964204655.1 of Triturus cristatus. Taxonomy (NCBI): domain Eukaryota; kingdom Metazoa; phylum Chordata; class Amphibia; order Caudata; family Salamandridae; genus Triturus; species Triturus cristatus. The sequence goes on along the minus strand of NC_140590.1, from coordinate 621,282,879 downwards.
GGTTAAGGTATCCGAATTCTAGGATTTCAGGAGCCAGATCGCCAGGTTGAGCTGAGCTGGGTCCGGGTGCCTGATTTCTCCATGGTTCTGGGTTAGGAGGCATGGGGATAGATGCAGTTTTTGATGTGGTACCACTGACAGTTGTAGTAGCGTGGTGTACCACGGCTGCCTGGCCCACGTCGGAGCTACCAGAATGAGTGTGAGGGAGTGCTGTTGTAGCTTCCTGACCACTAATGGAATTAGTGGGAGAGGTGGAAAGGCGTATGCAAATCTGCCTGACCAGTTCATCCATATCGCATTGCCCTTGGACAATGGGTGTGGGTATCTGGCGGCGAAGCTTGGGCATTTTTTGTTTTCGTGGGTGGCGAAGAGGTCTATCTGAGGATGCCCCCACTGTTGGAAGAATGGGTGAAGAACTTGTGGATGCAGTTCCCATTCGTGTATTTGTTGCGTTTGTCTGCTGAGCAGATCTGCCATGGTGTTTTGTACGCCTGGAACGTGCTGTGCCAGGAGAAAGATGTTTTGAGGAATTGCCCATCTCCATATGCTCTGGGCTAAGCGGGAGAGCTGGGGAGTGTGTGTCCCCCCCTGTTTTTGGATATAATACATTGCAGTCATATTGTCTGTGCGGATGAGGACTGCTTTGCCCGAAATCTGTTTTTGGAAAGATTTTAGGGCTAGAAAGATCGCCAAGAGCTCCAGATGGTTGATGTGGAGCGATTTTTGCTGTGGCGTCCATAGACCTTGCATGGTGAGGTGTAGAAGGTGCGCTCCCCAGCCGGAGAGCGATGCGTCCGCTGTTAGAGTCACTTGAGGAACCGGGTCCAGGAACGGCCGCCCTTTGGAAAGGTTTGTGGTGTTCCACCACTGCAGAGAGTGATGTGTGCGGCCGTCCACCAACACCAGATCCGTCAGCTGACCCTGGGCCTGGTTCCACTGTTGTGCTAGGCACTCTTGAAGTGGACGCATGTGGAGTCTTGCATGGGGCACTATGAAAATGCAAGACGCCATCATTCCTATGAGCTTCATAAACACTCTTGCTGGAAGAGAGTGCTGAGGAAGGAATGTTTTGCGTAAGGCTTGAATGCTTGTGATTCTGGCTGAGTTTGGATAGGCAATACCCTTGGAGGTGTCTATAGTGGCCCCGAGGTATTGCTTTGTGTGAGATGGTATGAGGTGGGACTTTTGGTAGTTCACCGTGAAGCCTAGCTGGTGGAGCAGTTGGATGGTGCTGTTTGTATGCTGCACACATTGGTCGTAGGACGCGGCTTCTATCAGCCAGTCGTCTAGGTAAGGGAAGACGTGAATATGTTGACGTCTGAGGTGTGCTGCTACTACTGCTAGGCATTTGGTAAACACCCGTGGTGCGGTGGTGACCCCGAAGGGGAGAACCGTGAATTGGTAATGTTGCCCGTCCACCACGAACCTGAGGTATTTCCTGTGAGAGGGGTGTATTGGAATGTGAAAGTATGCCTCTTTCAGATCCAAGGTTGTGAGAAAGTCTCCCTGGCAGAGGAGTGGGAGGACTTGTTGTAGAGTGACCATGTGAAAATGGTCTGAGTGTATGTAGGCATTTAGAGGCCGGAGGTCCAGAATGGGTCTGAGGGTCTCGTCTCTCTTTGGTATTAAGAAATATAGAGAGTAGACCCCTAGATTTCGTTGGTTGACGGGGACCTGCTCTATAGCATGTTTTTGCAGGAGTGAAAGTACCTCTTGTTTGAGCAGTGTGGAATGTTCTTGAGACATTGGACGGTGCCTTGGTGGGATATTGGGTGGGGTAGATGTTAGCTCTAGACAGTACCCTGACCGAATGATTTGGGTCACCCATTTGTCCGATGTTATGGACTCCCATACGTGGATAAAGGTTTGTAGTCTGCCCCCGACCGGAGTGGAATGGTCTGGGGGGAGCGGAGGGGAGTCATTGTGCGGGGGGGGGGGGGGGGGGTGGCAGAACGGGTGTTGTTGGTTTTGCCCCTGCCCTTATTGTTGTTACCCCTGTAACCACCTCTCTGATTGCCCTTTGAAAAGGTATTTTGAGGAGGGGACTTGTAGGAGGTAGAGGCGTTATCGGTGGAGGAGCCTCTACCTGTGCCACGAAAGGACGAGCGTCGAAAGGAACGTTTGGAGGCTTGTGTTTGGAGTGCCCCCATAGACTTTGCTGTGTCTGTGTCTTTCTTCATCTTTTCGAGCGCTTCGTCTACCTTTGGCCCAAAGAGTGTTTCCTGGTCAAAGGGGTGATTGAGTATGGATGCCTGGACTTCAGGTTTGAACCCTGAGATCCTGAGCCAGGCGTGGCGGCGAAGCAGGACACTGGTATTTATGGCCCTAGAAGCAGTGTCGGCTGCATCGAGGGCACACTTAATGGAGGTGTTTGTGATTAGTTTACCCTCCTGTATGAGGTCATGAGCCTTGTGCTTGTATTTTTCTGGAAGGTGCTGCATAAGAGCCTCTAGTTCGTCATAGTGTGCTCTATCATATCGCGCAAGCAGTGCTTGTGTGTTTGCAATGCGCCACATGTTTGCAGCTTGGGAGGCGGTGCGTTTACCAGACGCGTCCAGAAGTTTAGATTCTTTGTCTGGCGGTGGGGCATCTCCTGAGGATTGGGAGTTAGCCCGCTGTCTAGCTGTGGAGACAACTAGGGAATCTAGGGGAGCAGGGCCCTTGATGTAAGCAGGGTCTGTGGGTGCCGCCTTGTACTTCTTCTCTATTCTAGGGTTCAGTACTCTGGCTCTGACAGGGTCTTTGAACACCTCTGTAGCGTGCTTGGTGACACCCTTAAGCATGGGTAAAATGGAAGTAGATTTGTCTTGTATATCAAATGTATCCAGTAGGAAGTCTTCTTCTACTGGTTCACTGTGCATGTCCACCCCATGGTAGTGTGCTGCTCTCTGCACTAAATGATGAAACCCTAAGGAGTCCTCTGGAGGAGACGGCCTTGATGGGTATAGGTCGTCCTGAGGTACATTGGGTATATCAGGGTTATTGTAATCCTCCCATGGATCTGGGGTCCCTGGTGGAGTGGGATCCATTGGGGCGTCCGCCGGGTAATTGTCCGGATCCCCATCATCCGGATCTGGGGATGGGGCCGGATCGTAGTGAGGTAAAGGTGGCGGAGACCTGTGAGGTGGAGGCGGTGGAGGAGGTGGAGTGGGTAGGGGAGGCGGTGGTGGGGAGGGCACTCTGAGGGGAGAAGTAGCAGAGTCCTTCCTTTTGGGTGGAGGAGGAGGAGCCGGAGCATCAAGGCGTCTTTTCTTGGTAGTTAAAGTCAAAAGCCCAGTCTTTGGATCTTTGGACAAAGTCTTTTGTAAAGGGTCTGGTGTGAACAGAGCCAACGGTGTTGAGTCGTCTGTCGGCACCGGTGATTTCGGAACCGGGGGTTTCGATGGTCTGTGTGCGCCATGCTTTTTTGAGGTCTCCGGGTGTTTCGGCGTCGAATGATGTTTCGGCGCCGGAGCGTCGGTGCCGACAGATTTGTGTTTGTGTTTGGTCGGCACCGAGTGTCCAGGCTTCGGCACCGGTGGTTTCGGAGTCGAGCTGGATTTTGCAGTCTTCGGTGCCGGATGCTGTTTTTCGGCACCGGGTGTCGGCTGGCTCGATCCCGAGCTGCCATGAGACTTTGGGTGCTTCGACACCGGGCCCGAAGGTGGGGTGATCGAAGTTTTGGTTTTGGTTTTGCCCAGGCCGGCAGGCGAGGGAGTAACCTGAGTCTCTTTGGTTTTCGGCGCGGGGGTGGGAGGGGGCATAGTACTCACGGCCCGCTGCGCTGGTGTAACGTCCTCCACGTCGGAGTCGTCGGCCTCGGAAGCGCTGACGACGTCTTCCTCCTGCTCGGTGTGTGTTTGCCCCGAAGCTTCGGCGTCGTCTCCGAAGATGTCCGGTGGAGCTGCCGAGGATGAGTGCGCCATGGTGCGTCGAGCTCTTCGATCTCGGATGGTCTTCTTCGATCGAAAAGACTTGCAGGCGGGGCAGTCTCTAGCCTCGTGTTCCGGAGAGAGGCAAAGGTTACACACGTGATGGAGGTCGGTGTGGGGAAATTTAGACCCACATTTTGGGCACTTTTTGAACGGAGTCCTTTCCATCGGCCGGGACCGGAGTCGCGGAGGGCCCGAAGGCCGGTGTCGATGTACGGGATGGAGAAAAGTGCCGCTTCGAGAGATGAAGATGATGAAGGAACTCGAAGAATCGAGGATTTTCCGTCGAGGCTGGAACCGTAGAAGTTTGAAGCCGGAGCACGAAGTATCACATCCGAGCCCGATGGCGGAAAAAAACAATCTGAGGATGGAGCCGAAGCCCATGCGCAGTACGGACCGAAGGAGGAGTCACCAAACTCGTGACTTCCAAAGACTGTCCAAGAAGAAAAACAAACTGCAAACATCCGGGCCCAACACCAGATGGCGACCTATGCTAAGTGTACAATCTGCAGCTCATATGCCTCGAACAGATGAATTATCGTCGACGAGGTCGTCGACGAAGGCATCGTCGACAGAGTCGTCGTCTCTGTCACTGACGATGGAGTCGTCGATGAGGTCGAGACCACCCTCCCCGTCGACAGAATCGTCGACGGCCATTTCTTCGACGACGTCTTAGTCGTCGACGCAGCTGTAGTCGACGGTTTTATTGAAATCAAAGCCGGCGAAGCCCCAATTTTCGTCGACGGAGCCGAAGAAACTTCTCTGTAGATTTTTTAAGAGGAGTATGAGGAAGTGAAGACGAAGAAGCCTCTTTGCCTTTTGTCTTCTGCTTTTTATGCTCTATCTTTTCCTCAGAAGCAGAAGATTTCCTCTTTTTAGATGATCTAGATTCCTCTTCAGAGTCAGAATCTAAAGTGACCTTCTTTTGAAGCCACAACAGTAGCCGTGCCTCCCTGCCACGCAGGGTTTTCGCAGAAAAGGTTCTGCAATGTTTACAGTCTTTGGGCACATGTTTAGGGTGTAAACAATACAAGCAGTCCTTGTGGGGGGTCTTCAGAAAACAGCCTTGGTTTTCCACAGGATCTGCAGGGCCTGAAGAGCCTCTTTTTAGAGCTTTCAGCCATAGTAAGCAAAAATATGAAGCACAGTACCTCAAATCCAGGAAACAGAAAGGACTTCCAGTTGAACAAGAGGTCAAAAGTTCACACAGGAACAAAACTGAGCAAGTGTCAGGGAGACTCCTCCTCACACGAAGGCAGTTGGAAATCTGAGGTAGGATGGCTCTGCTGGGGAGTGGGATGTCAGGGCTGGCAGCCAATTGGCTGAGTTTTGGACCAAATAATGATGAGGTTTGCTATGCAGTTTTTTCTAGTACTGCTGTGGTCATTCTGTTACCGTGAGACTCCAACCATGACGACGGGGAAGATACAAGCATATGAATCTATGAAAGATTGAATACTGGAGAATCCTAATGCTCAGGTTTCTGCCCTAAAGGCCTTGGCTCCTCTGCTTAAATACTGCCCTCTATTTGGATGCCTTGGTTTACTATTACATGGTTATATACCTGTGAATAACATTGTTCGCATGCTATGTACATGTATGTATTGAATGTTCTTCTCCCATTACTGTAGCAGTGCGACCCTAATGTGAAGCGCTCTGATACCCGCAGGGGTCATGTTCGCACCTTGCACCTATATGTAATGAATGGTCTCTTCTCACTATTGTATCCTACTAACCCAAATTGAGTAGCGCACTGATACCCACTTGGGTTATGTTCGCGCTATACAAAACATTATAAATAAATGAACATCGAGCACTTGAAAAAACAAAGACATTCTGATTGACTGAAAAGTTCCCACCGTTTATGAACATTACAGAAATCACAAAATCTGATTGGCTGCAATCCTGCAATTATTTTTTGAGGGGCAGCAATCTAGGTCAACTTGCATTTTATCAAAACATTTGCATATTAAAGGAAAACAAAATATAGACATCCTACAAATAAATAAAGGCTATGTATGTCAAATAACGAAGTAGCAGATTCTACTTTGAGCATCAAACATTTGCTCAAAAAAAGAGCTGTAAGCGAATAAGGGGGATTCAAAACTGCATAAAGGCTCATTTGCTCAACCGGCAGGATGCTTATGACCAGTGGTGCCAACAGAGACTGATAAGGATGGGCTAAAGACTTGCCCAAGAGCAGAAAGAGTTCAGTATTAATGGCAACTAGAAATCACAGTTCTGTTAACACCTCTGGTAGGGTAGGACAGTTAGGTGCTTTTCTATACCCCCTTTTAGACAATGGCATAAAAAGGCTCTTGTAATGAAGAAATCAAATGCTCCAGCCTTGCCTGAGGGCCAATAGGAATGGGCGACCCATTGGCTCGTCTAAGGGTGTATGCCCCGTTCCTTTCTATCATTTCCGCATGACAGCACACATGGGAGGGGGTCATTTGTGCACTTCAAACTTGCATGAGGGCACAAGGATAATCCAGCACCTATGCCAGCTGTCAGCCCCATTTGTGCCCTTTACCCTATTTGCATTCACTTAAGAAAGCGCAGGTTGAAGAAAAGTGTATATTTGCATAGAAAAGAACAAAGGCTAACATAGAAGACTCAGTATTATTAACTCAGTATGGGTACAAAAAAAACAAGTGGAGTGTTGAAGGACACTCTAATTTAAGATTTTGATAGTAAAATTAGAGTCTTGCATGTAATGCATTCAGCAAAACTTGGGCAGGTTAGTGGCTCACACATTTTAGCTAAACAAAGATCATTAATGGGAGTAATTTATAAATGTGTACATACCATTTTTATGGAAGAAACCAGTAAACGTAAGCTGAAGATGAGCTGATAAGCTGAAAGGAGGAGGGGGAAAAAAATAAATCAATACGAGCTCACGTCGACATTGTTAAAAACTATTGATACCTGTGAACTGTTCAAGCATTAATGTTCAATTCTTGTACACTTTGTGAAGAATGCACCAAATCACTGCCTTGCCACCATTCCCCCGTCGCCCCCAAGATCAGAGAGTATAAGAAGTTCTCTGCTTGATCCGATATTAAAAGCCTTTGTTTCATCAGCCTATTTTTTAGGTTATTATTTTGAATCAGAATAAAGTTGGCTCAGGAGTGGTAGGAGTGAAGTGCTGAAAAAAAGACATTTCATTTCTCTACCTTCTCACTTCAATGATATAGAGGAGTGGTGGGAAATATACTATTGTGGGACGTGGTGCTAGGGAGCCAGATGACCAGTAACCTCCTGATAACAGACTCTGAAAGAAAGTTACAGTCAATAAAGCCTAAAGAATAACTTTCCAATGACACCAAAAGGAAAAATGTTACTTACCTGTAAGCATCTGTTCATAGTGTGCTGTGCTGTGGATTCACATGTTCTACATACTCCTACCATGTACTGTTCGGCTCAGATGTTTACAAGTTGTTTTCCATAAAAGAACAAGGTATAGTGACTCCTCCCTTACTTCACAATGCTCTTGGGCATCAACTCACGTTAGATTGTTTCCGCATGGAGCATGAGAGTAGCATGGAGTGGTGAGTGAACACCAGTTGATGCACATGTGCACTGCACAAAGATGACGAGTGAAAAGATTTGTGATCAGAGCTACACAGGTCCGGGAAGGCATATGTGGATATACAGTGTAACAAGCTTCGACAGATACTTACAGAACTAGGAACATTTTCCGTTCGTAGCATGTGTTGCTGCTGATCATTTAGCCACCTTATATATGTCATCTAGGGAAATGTTCCCCAACAAGGTCATAGATGCAGATTTCTTGTGATTAGAGTTAGCCCAAGCGGTACCAGGGAGGGCTCCTTTTGCTGTTCGATAGGAAGTCTGTATACACTTGACTATCCGTCTAGCATTTTCGGCTTTAGATATAGTTTGATCATTGTGAGGCTTAGCAAAGGCCATAGTCATCTGGTCTGCCTTGCTAAAGGATTTGGGATGTGGTTCTGTCTATGTAGTACATGATAGAACCCTTTATGTCTAGGGTTCTAAACATTTCCGCTGCTATAAAGTCTGGTTGGGGAAAGAGGGCTGGTAGCTCTATAATCTGGTTGAGCTGAAAAGAGGAATGACCTTGAGGTTTGTCCTGAATAATACCCTGTGCCTGTGAACTTGGATGAAAGTTTCTTGCAGTGTGAGGGCATGCAGCTCACTAATGCAGCATAAAGAAATTATTGCACCCAGAAAGGAAAACATCAAGGAAAGGTACTGGAGCAGGAAATAACCTAAGTGTTCAATGGCTTACAGTGGAGGAATGATTCTTGAGGCCTTCAAAATGTGGAACAGTAGGAACATTAGATGATTTCTATAGGAAGCTGGCTCTGTATTAATTATACCAAAGTAAGGTATAGAGTGCACGGAGTCCAGTGGATCCCCAAAGGCTTACAGAGGTTAAAGTAGATAATACCTTACTCTCTAATTGTGGTAGTGCAGGCGAGCAATAAAGCTCAGAGGGTAGTGTTAAGCATTTATTGTACACACTTAGACAAGAGATGATGGCACACACTCAAAAGACTGAACTCAGATCAATTTGTTTTGTCTAAAAATATTTATTTCTAGAATCTAGAAAAGCCTGGCACAGGTAAGTGTAATAATACTTTGCAAGCATAATGCAGTTTAAATGCAGTTGTATGCAAATGGTTTGGATACAGGCAAGTCAACTGTGCAAAAATAGTTGAAATAACTATACAGTTACTTTGTGAGTAGTTTGGTGGATTACTTTTCAGATTACTTTTATTACTCAGTGTGGAGTATCTGGATACCACCCTGGGACATTTCTTGGATACAGGTAAGTAATGCAATTTGTTATCAAACCACACTTGTACACCTTTTAATAGAATTTCCAACTCCACACTTACAACTTGTTTCACGGAAAAGCAGTCAATGCAATCCTATGGGAGGAAATGAAGTTATCAGTTTACGGGTAAGTACTTGGTTTGGGGAGCTGGGTTTTTGAGGTTAGAACAAGGGTTCCCCCAGGGTCAAGGACGCACCCTCAGCGGCACCAGGGCGGCTGGGTGCAGAGTGCCAAGGCCCAATGTCATCCAATGGGAGATAAGGGGCCTCCGGTTGGTGGCTGCTCACGAGCAGGCCACAAGGTTGAGGGAGCAAAGCTCCTGGGATTAAGCTCGGGACAAAGGGGGATTCAAGTTACCACACAAAGTGCACCCACAGGGGCGTCCGGGTGCAGGGGGCTGTTTTGGCATCAAGTGCCCTGTTGTTTTCAATAGGAGGTTCTCCAGTTTCAACAAACACTGCAGAGTCGGGGACGAAGATCTTCTGGAGGCGACCACTGGTTGGAGAGGTAAGTTGGGATGTCATGGGATGCCGGGACACCGAAGGCTGGTGGGCATCAGGTGCAGGGGAGTCTTTTGGCGTTGGGTTTTCCTTACCGGCTCCAGTCGCGGTTTCCGCCATAAAGGGGCTACAGGCGTCGTCGGGAAACTTGAGGTAGGTCAGGGATCACCAGATCCCAGGTCAGGATCGCTGGGGAGACTTCCTCATGGTGTTGAGTCACTCGAACTCAGGCCGTGGGCGTCGGGTGCAGAGTGTTGCAGACTCATGGATTTGGCCAGAGTCAAAGTCTGTTGGTGTGCAAATCCGGTGCTCACAGGAGACAAAGTCTCTTCAGTGAAGGCAGGGCAGGTCTTCTGGGTTCTGGTGGGCTGCAGGCTACGCCGGGATTCCGCTTGATCAGGTCGAGGTCGGGACAGGCGTGGCTCTTCGGTCCTTCTCTCCTTGTCTGAGGAGGCAAAGTTCAGGGTTACCCCTAAATACTAGATTTAGGGGTGTTTCAGGTAGGCAGGTTCGGACCAATGGGTCCCTTCTGTGGGGTGGGTGCACCCACTTCTATGCCACACCCAGTGAAAGGGGGGCATAAGCCTCATTCTGGTTGACTGGGCCCCCCCAACTTCAAGATGGCAGTGACAGAGTTGTGCTTTACCTCAGCACCCCCACTTGAGGGGTGGGGTTGGCAAAGTTGAGCACACCTCTCCTCCTATCTTGGTTTTACCGCCGAGTCTACTGTCCAGAGAGGGGGTCAGAACCGGTGGGGGCCAGTTGCTGGGAGCAGCAAATGGCTGGGTAAGCGCTCAAAGGTGGAAAGCCTTTGAAGCTTCCCCTACGTGGACCCTGCCCATCGTGTGGGGGGGGGGGGGGGCATGAGGCTTGACACCTATGCTCAGGATGTGCTTTGTTATCAAAACCAGAGAGTGGGAGACTCTCGACCCAGGGGTCCAGAAACAGGTCTGGGGGTGGCAGCTGGCGAGCAGCCAGTCAGGCAGGTCACTAGAGTCAAGTCATTTTTATGGGGGCATTTCGAAGATGTCCTCCGAGTGCATTTATCATTAAATCCAACACCGGCATCAGTGTGGGTTTAATGTGCTGAGAAGTTTGATACCAAAATTCTCAGATTTCAGTAAAGCCATGATGGAGCTGTGGAGTTTGCAGTGACAAACTCCCACACCATATACTCTTTATGGCTTTACTGCACTTACAATGTCCAAGAATAGAATTAGACACTGTATGGGTACAGGGCTCATGCCCCTGTACCCTCACCAGTGGCATAGTGCACCCAGATAGAGGGGTGATAACCTATGCCATAGGCAGTAGGTTGTAGGCATGGCACAAAGGGTTGTGTGCCATGTCGACTCTTAACTTTGTTCTGCACCAAAGCACTCAGCCTGCAGAGAGTGAGAGTGTGTGTGTCAATGTACAAGACCTCTAAGGGTGGCACAATCAGTACTGCAGCTCTTAGAGGCTTTTCTGCTCACAGGGCCCTTGGTACATAGGGTACCTTTTACAAGGAAATTGCATGTGGCCAGATAAGTGACAATTTGGGGGTACACAGTTTTAGGGAAAGAACATAGAATCTGAGTACCTGGTTGAAAGGAACCCAAGGCACACAAAGTCCAAGAGCATCAATATCAGGCAAAAAGTGGTGGGCTACAATGTTGTGGAGAAATTAGATGATAGCCAATCGGAGCTGGAGACACTCTCAGCCAATTGTCGAGATAGGGGAAAATGTGGATTTCCTCACCTTAAGTGGGGGGTAACCACTGCAAGGCACTTGGTGAAGACCCTAGAGCAGAGGTACTTTGAAATGATAATGCTGCCCACTTACCACGAATCGCTGGTAGCGTGTGGGCAGGATGCATGGGGATGAGGAAGAAGTTGTCCTTGATGTCTAATGCCCAATGTAGTTGCAGCAGAGATATCCCATCCTGTCACCATGTGGAATTTATTTTTTTAAATCTGTTGAGGGGTGCAATGTCAAGAATCTATCTGAAAGAGCCATTCTCTCCGGGAATTAGAAAGTAGAGAGAGTACACCCATTTACCAGATTTTTTTTTTGGTTTACAGAGATTTATATAGTGCGAACTTGACCCAAAAGTATCGGGTATCAGAGCGCTTTACATAGCACCAGTTGCGGTACATGAGGACACATTAATTTTTGTGAGACACGGGGAGATTAAGTGATTTGCCCAGAACCACAGGATGTTCAGCGTCATTGCCGAGACTCGAACCGGGTTCCCCAGATTCGAGGTCGACCGCCCTAGCTGTTAGGCCAACTAGTCTCCCCAGAATGTTGCATCAGCGCAGGCTCGATGGCGTCTCTTTGAAAGAGCGCTTGGACCTCTTCCTCAAATAGACTAGGTTACCTGTTTGGGTGCTTGCGGAGAGGAATGCTGGGTGGGATATGATGTTCTAAGCAATAGCAATGCTGAACTACTGCTATTAGCCACTTGTCTGATATGGGTTCCTGCCGTCCGGGGAGGAAAACCTCAATCGTTCCCTCAACATGCGTTATGTAATTGGGAGAGTGAATCGAGGAGTACTGCTTGTAGGTGGAGGCCCCTTTGCCACAATCAACCTTTCACCTACCCCTGTTTCTGTACGCCCCATAGAGTAACCCAGTGGTGACCGCAGGTGGTAGGTCTGCTGCTCCATCTGGTAAGAGAAAGGAGTGTCTGGGGAGATATTCTTGCCAACTATTCTAAACTGCTGCCTACAAAAGGACTCCATCGGGTTAATGTTTGGAGGGCTCCCATAGCCTTAGCAGGGTCGGTGTCCTTGTTACGTTTTTTGAGCATTTGGTCAAGCTGCAGGTCTAAGAGGTCCTCTCCATCAAACAGCAGTTTGAACAGATGATGATATACCTCGGATTTAAAAACAGACACGGAGCCAGACGTGGCATTTTGCTAGGAGGCTGGTGTTAATCACTCAAGCCTCAGTGCTGGTGACATTCAGGGACAGCAGATGGTGGCGTTGGAGATGGTCTTTCCTTCTGTCAATTCTTCTCCCTTTTGTCTATATGCCTCAGAGAGGTTATGGAAGAGCTGTATCTCATTCCAATGACATGTTCTGTCACATCTGTGCTCTGGCAACCCTCCAGTGAGTGGTTGCCTGCTGCCCTGCTCTTTTTCCTGCCGCATCTTTTTACTCTCCTTGTCCAGAGGGGGAGCATCTCCTGTGTGCTGGGCATTTGAAGGCTTGTACACAGTGACGGCCACAATCGAATCAGAGGGTACTTAATCAAGTACATAGGACCTCTTTGGGAGAGGTCTTGAATTTTGTGTCCACCCCTCCATTAGCCCTGTGATAGTCTTTAGCATACACGTGAGCATAGGGAGGAACTGGGCTATGTGTTGGATTTTAGACAGCATCTCAACCAGGATGTTGTCGTCTTGATGGAGGACATGCATATCTACCTTGCTGCCCAGTGAATTACCTCGTGGTACGCTGCATTGTCATCTGTATTTGTTGGGGGTAGGGGGTAGCGAGAATGACTAGCTGGGTACAGATATGGGTCTGGATCACCTAGAGCCTCAACATTGTAGTTGTTCCATGGGTGGAGAATAGGCACTAGGTCGTAAGGTGGTTGGAGGAGTTGGCAGGGTAAAGTGGGCTGCCTTTCCAGTAAGATGAGTGCAACTGAATAAGGAAAAGGAGAGGTTTGCGAAGGAGGTGGTGTGGTGGGCAAGGAGGAGAAAAGGAGGTGGAACGCGGTAAGGGCTGGTGGCCCTGGCCTTGTGGCTCTTGAGCTTAGGAAGTAGAAGGGGTTCAAAAATAATTCCAATTCCCTTCTTGAAAGTAAACTTCCTCTTACAAGGTAAAGTCTCAGTTGACTTTGGGGGCACCTTGGTTCTAATCTTGCCTGAGGATGGATGAAAAAGTGTTTTTGATGAGCATCCAGTTCCTCTTGCAGTCGCTGGAAGGTGGGTTGCCTAAGAGCTGGCAGTAGAGAGTGTTGTCTGCACCAACCGCACTTTAGGAGCTTATTGAGATCTCAACAGCGAGGCTGGTTTCTACTTCGAAGTGGGACTCTGTGCCAAAACTGGCTTAGATGCCGGCACCAAAGTCCTTTCAGTGTTGAAGGCTTGTGTTGGCTCTTCATGCTAGATGGACGAGCCAGACCACTACCTAAAGAAAGAAGCACTGTTGGCTCCAAACGTTTTAGTTGGGGCTGACCAGTGTCCCAAGAGGAGTAGTGGTCTGGATAGTTTATCTCTAGGCAGCAGGCTAGATGCCCACCCCCTCAGAGGCAGGCACTGCTTAGACTTGGGGCTGTTTTGCTGGCATCGGTAGTGTGTCGGTGAAAGTATCACTCACGGTTGGAGTCTTAATCCGCAGCTGTGAGGCACCTGGGTCTTGTTGTTGTTCCTCCTTAGAATCTATGGAAAAAATTGCTAAAGGCCACCCCACTCATAAAAAAAAAACACAACTACGCATGTCTATTATTTAAGACTCTACACAAGACTGTAGGTTCGAATGTCCAAGCTTGTCTTGGCAAAGTTATGCTTCCAACTCTTTTTCAACAATTTGCCAATCTGTCTTGTCCTTTTCATAAATATGCATCCTTAAGTCCAGTACAGGATCTCCATGTTCTGTTGCTGTTTAGTGGTCTAGGAGGAAATGTCTGCCCCATACAATATCAGTTCCTTCCACTGTCCCTAAAATTCCATCTTTCCTGCGATGTGAGTTGTCTAGTAAACAGATGGCACTGGCCTAGATTTAAAAGCTTGCCAAAGTTTGTTAATTTCCGGTCATGACTCTTAAGATGGTTTTTAGGCAAGAGGGAGGAGACAGATATGTTTAACACAAATTGGTACTACACGATAGGAAAATACTGGGTTTAAAAACAGAAATGTCTGCCTCCCACAGGGAATGATAGTCTCTTGGCAGATGGTGAAGCAAAGAGCCAAAGTTAGAAAATTACTTATGAGGACTTCATTATAGACAAACAAAGATTTGGAGCTGTAAAAATTCAAAAGAATGGTGGACATCCTTTTGTTGAGTTTTGAAACTTAACTCAGGGGTATAGCAGTGATTATAATGGCCTTACATTTCTCAAGGTCTGCCTCACAAATGTTGCCAGAGGTTACATTCATAGTACTGAATGTCCCTGTGCAACAGGGTCCTGAGAGATGCAAGTCACATTACGCAAACTAAAACGATCATGGACCCAGTTAAAGTGTCCACCATATTTGGCAACATTAGGAAGATGCTGCAGAATAGTTTGCTTAGTTCCAGATGAGACTTTTTCCTTAGTAACTAATTGAAGGAATTCTGCAGAATTGCCAGTGTTCAAATTCTGGAGGTTACAATAGGACAACCTTGGAAAAACAGGTCTGGCAAATAAGGAAGTATTCTTGAAACTCCTCTGTCAACAAAGATGGTGAAGAGGGGTCTTTGTTGAAGGGTCGACATTCCATTAAGTGACATCCGGTCTAGTCCAAGCCCTGTCGCCACTGGAGTACCAGTTTCTGGTTGTCACAGGCCACTTCTTCCTGGGTCAATAACGGTCCTTCTGTGAGCCCCAGCAACTCTCAAACAGTACTCCCAGGCTCCGCATGCTCTGGTACAACGCTGTGCGTCGGGACTTGGTCTTTAGTGCTGCATGGCGGCGGTGATAGCAGTTTGAAGACTTTAGGCAACCAACTTTCTGCAGCAGGCTTCTTCAAATGTTGTGTCTCTGTACTAAGAACAGATGGCCAGTCAGCTGGTGCAGCACGGCAGTCCTTCTTCCAAGTCGGTCGAGATCTGAGGTCCAGGTGCCAGGGGTGGCCCGCTTTTACTTAAAAAACACCCTCAGGGCAGGAGGCAGTTGGTAGTCAATGGGCTACCAGGTTCTTTCCCATCTAGTGACCACTTCCTGCATAGTGTGGCATCTGGCTATCCCAGAATGCACCAATCTGACTACTCCCGAGATGGTGAGACCCCTCTCTTGGTGTACAGACCTCCCTACCCCACCTCCAGGATGCGGCTACCCAGGACTACATACCCCTGGGGTAACCGGTTTGACAACTGATTTCCCCTCTCAGCTACCCGTGCCAGCCTGTCCACCTCCAAAATGAGACAGCCCTTTGCCCTGGTGTTCACCTTTAAAGCCTGAGTGGCCTGGCCTGCAATCATTCATTGTTTTCCTTCCTATGAGTCGTTAGCACATCTCTCCAGATGGGCAGAAGTCAGTTTCTGGGAGCATGCTCAAAGTGTGCCTGGGAAGGCACAGGGATTTTAAAGGTAAACCTCGCTAAAGCAACACACTGCAACAATTTACAATAATATCAGGCTTCCTCTCTAAGGCTGAAACTGACCCAAATCATTCACTTGTGACAACACTGCACCTATTCCATGTTCAGAGGCATCTGTCCGGAGAATACATACTTTACTGAAGTCAGGGAGCTTCAAGACAGTGCTTCTTTGAGTGAGTCAAATGCTGTTTGACACTGCTCAGTCTAAATAATGTTTCTGGGTTGCTTTTTGGAGGTCAAATCAGTGAATGGTACCACTATGGTACTGTAACCCTTTACGAATCTACTATGGCATCCAGATAGGCCTAAGAAGGCTCTAACCAGGGTACTTGGGTCTTAGGAGACTCCCAAGACAGGTTGGTCTAGATTGTGGACTGGAGAGGTTGTACAAGCCCCCAAAAACCTGGTGGCCCAGGTACACAACAGATCCCTCCCTATCTGGCACATACTTGACTTGATAGTCCTGCTGCAAGACCTGAACCACTAGCTAAATACAGCTATAACATCAAGATAAGCTGCACTGAAACTCTCCAAACAAAACTCAATTCACCATCCTCTGGAAGGTGGCAGGGGCATTCGTCAACCCGAAGGCCATCACTTTGAATTGAAAGTGGCCGTCAGGTGTGGAGTAAGCAGACCTCTACTCTGCTCCTGGAGTGAGGTCATTAACCTGATGTCCGGTCAAAGGTGCACAGAAATCTAGCTGCCTGAAATCTTGTGAATGGGTGGGCATCAGTCTTACTGACTGCATTAAGGCCCCTATAATACACACAGAACCCCATCTCCGGTTTCCCTCCTTTGGGGTTGGGCTGGGGCACCAGTAACACTGGGCTGGACCATGGACTACTGGAGGGCTGAATCAGCCCCAGCTTCAACATCTTGGCAATCTCAGCATTGATGCTGGCCTTGACCTGCTAAGACAATCAATACATTTTACTTGACAGTCAAGCTGTCACCCGTGTCCACATCATGGGTACACCATGTTGTGAGACCTAGAATCAGAGAAAACAGTCCAGGAAACTGCTTTAGCACGTGATAGCAGTACTTTTGTTGCTGGTCTGTCATTGTGGAGGATAGAACGACTACCTCCACAGTCCAGTCTCGGGCATTAGTCGATGGATTATGTTACTTACCCTGTAAGCATCTGTTCTTGGCATGTAATGCTGTATATTCACATGCTTTGCATACTCCGGCCATCTAGTCACAAGGTGGAGTGACTACTTCTCTTGGTGATAAAGCGCATTGGCATCGACTCCATTGTTAGATTGTTTGCCAGCAGGCGGGTGAGAATTGAGCGTAATGTAAGTGCAAGTAAAGAGATATCCATGCATATGGAACGGTAAAGGAACTGCAACGGCCCATGAGCCCAGGGAGGAGGGTGGGCACATGTGAATAAACTGTAAACTGTAAACTTGGTACTTGTATAGCGCACGACTCACCACTGAGGCATCTCGGCGCTTGTACTCATACCGCTGTAGGAACCCCTCCTGGCCTTCCCTGTGAAGTGTCCACTCCTGGGCACCCCCATGGTGAAGCCAGGCATCCCAGCGCTGTTGGGGCCGTTGTGGAGATTAAGCAAGCTATTGCCCAGAGTTGCAGCGTGGGACCCATGATTAGAATAGGCACTGAGGCAAGAATATCAGGTCCGAGGAATTATTTAGCCCGAGACCCCGTCGAGGCGGGAATCGAACCCTGGTCCTGGACCAGAGCTCTGCATCAAGGTCTGCCACTCTAACCATTGAGCCACACTTCTACACAGCACTACATGCCAGGAACGCATTCTTACAGGGTAAGTAACAATTCATTTGAGGCATGTGTGGCTGTAGATACACATGCTTTGCATAGACTATCGTAGTACCCTGTAAAGCAAGGGCTCACCTGTGGCTGTTGCAGTTGTTTGAAAAAGTGTAGGTAACATTGTCTGACCTACATTAGCTTGTTGGTGTGTTAGAACATCCACAAAATAATGTTTAGTGAAGGTGTGTGGTGTAGACCAAGTAGCTGTTTTGCATATCAGCTATAGTGGGATGTTACCTAGGAAAGCCATAGAAACACCTATTTTGGGAGTAGAGTGTGCTTAAGGGGGGGGGTGTAGGTAAAATCTTTTTGGCTTTAACGTAACATGTCTGAATGCATTTAACTATCCACCTGGTAATGCCTAATTTGGATATGAGCTTTCCTTTATGACAGAGCGAAAAAGCAACAAAGAGTCGTTTGGTTTTGCAAAACTGTTAAGTCCAGTCAATGTAGTACATAAGGGCTCTCTCAATATCAAATGTATGCAGAGAATCTTCATCACTGAGTTTGGTTGAGGAAAGAAGACCAGTAACTCAATAGATTGATTAAGGTGGAAATGAGAGACCAACTTTTGGTTTGGTGCGAAGGACCACTCTATCATTGAGGAGCTGGAAGAAAATCTCTACCATGGTTAGTACCTGGAGCTCACCAACATGACATTAACGGAAATTAAGAAAGCGACCTTCCAAGATAAAATTTAAAGGCAGCAGCTACTTAGTTGTTCAAATGGCGGACCCATAAGTCTTGTAAGAACAATGTTCAGATTCCAGGTAGGTGCAGGTGGAACCTGGGGTGGAATCACTTTTAAGACCCTCCATAAAGACCTTGATGACTGGTACTTTAAACAAAGAGATGTGTAGCCTATTTTGCAAATAGGCCGCCACTGCAACCAGATGTAAGCGTATGGATGTGAATGCAAGGACAGAAAGCTGTAGATGCAACAAGTAACAAACCATGTTCCGTAGTGTAGCATTAAATGAATTGATACTGTTAGTATGAACTGTCATACTAAAACACATCTTTCCATTAAGCTGCACAGCATGCTTTAGTAGCAGCCCTGTGAGATTCTTTGAGAAGGGTCAATCATTCAGGTGTGAGATTGAGATAACATAGCCAAAACAGGAGCCAAAAAGCTAGGTTGAGTTCCTTTGGATTTGGGTGTCTGATTTCTCCATGGTTCTGAGTGAGAAGGTCTGCTTTGAGGAGTCACTTGACTAAAAGTTCTAGTAGTGTTGTGAACGAGGGATGTCGGACCCATGTGGGAGCTACTAGTATTAATGTGATCGTTATTTGCTTGAGCTTTCGAGCCAGAAACGGAAGACGAGGGAGAGTTCGAAAAGCATAGGCAAATATCCCTGACCAGTTCATCCATAGAGCATTGCCCTTGGATAGTGGATGTGGGAACCTAGAGGCGAAGTCTGGGCATTTAGCAGTGTCCACAGTTGCAAACAGATCTATTTGCGGAAATCCCCACTTGTGGAAGTAAGGGAGGAAGAATCTGGGGTGGACTTCCCACTCGTGGACTTCTTGCCACATCCTGCTGCCGAGGCCAGCAAAATCGCTGTTCTTGGGAGATGTTCTGCTAACAGATGAATGCTGTGATGTAGAGCCCAACACCAAATGGTATGAGATAGGCGTGATATCTGTAGAGAATGTGTTCCTCCCTGCTTTTGTAAAAAGTACATGTTTGTCATATTGTCCGTCCGGACTAAGGTAACCTTGCCGGTCAGGTGAGGTGTGAAAGCTTTTAAAGCTAGGTAAACAGCTTGAAGCTCTAGATAGTTGATGTGGTGAGTCATGTGTTTGGTATCCCAGCGACCCGGGGTTGAGAGATTCTGTAAGTGAGCACCCCAGCCTATCAGTGATGTGTCCACTGTAAGAATGATGTGGGGGTCTAAGAAAGGCTGATCAATATGTAGCATCCCACCCAAAGAGGAATGTCCCCCTAGGCACCAAGCTAGTCCTCAGTCAAGGACTTTAATTCCTTTAGAAATTACAACAGTAGCCCAAGTTCATCATTCATTCATTGAATGTATTGTTCGTACAGTTTTCACAAATTCGATGAGGTTAAAAACACATGAACGGAGGCTTTTGAATCCTAACCCCTGATGAAGGACGGAATATCCGAAATGCATTGGGAAAACTAAAGATGTGAAACTGAAAATCCATGTGATTGACTAAAACAACTATTGCAATGCATTCTGGATATTGTAGGCTTCACAAATGAAGTTAATTTGTGAAAACATTTTTATTAAGCCGCAGTGCATGAGATACAACCATTTTTTGTCTAAGAAAGGCTGCCCATTTAATAGGTAGTTAGTGTTGCACCACGGCAGAGAGAACTGAGTGCCGCTGTCTGTCAACACTAGATCTTCTAAATCACCCTGTGACTGAGACCACTGTTGTGCTAGAGATTGCTGTAACTGACGCACGTGTAATCGTGTATGTGGCACTATGGTGATGCATTATGCCATCATTCCCAGAATGCGCATGACAGTTCTGAAAGCGAGCTGTTGATTGGGTTGGACACGTGGTAGTAGCGTTTGGACATTTTGGATTCTTGCTGTATTGGGATAGGCTAATGCTAGCGGTGTGTTTAGGATAGCCCCCAGATACGGTTCAACCTGTAAAGATTGAAGATGATATTTCTGAACATTGATGGTGAAGCCTAGTCAACGGATGTCTAAGGTCTTTTGAATGTATTGCTAACACAGAGGAAGAGTGATGGCTTTGATATGCAAGTCGTCGAGATACAGGAAGACAGATGTTTTGTCTGGGTAAATGTACTGCTACCCCTGCTAAGCATTTGGTTAATACTAGAGGTGCAGGAGTCACACCGAATTGGAGAACTTTGAATCGGTATGGTTTGCCTGCTGTCACAAATCTGAGGTATTTGCGATGTGCTGGATGTATGGAAATGTGAAAGTAGACGTCCTTTAGGTCTAGGGCTGGCACAAAGTCGCCTTGCTGGAGAAGTGGGATCACATCTTGGAGAGTGACCATATGGTAAATGCTCTGGCAGGATGTAATGATTTAAGGACCTTAGATCTAAAACTGGCCGTAAAGATTCAACCTTTTTGGGAATTAGGGAGTTTACACCTGATCCTTGATGTTGTAGAGGGATGGGTTCTACAGCTCCTTTGAGCAAAAAGCTTGAACTTCCCTTTTGAGTAGCGTTTGGTGTTCCAAAGAGAGCCCGTGAGTGTGAGTTGGAATGTTTGGAGTTGAAATAATGAGCTCCATACAGTAACCATGTTGGATAATGTCTTACACCCACTGCTCTCAGGTTTTTGATCCTCTAATCGTCCCCCAACAGATATTATATGTTTGGGGGGGGGGGAGGAGAAGTCACTGTTTGCTGCTGGGTGTGGCACACAGTTGGGATGGAGTAGTTTCTTACCAGTTACTCCAGTTCTGTAGTAGGGGTATCTCTGTGATAGTCATAATCATGTAAATAGTCCCGCCCATGTGCGTGCACCCCGGAGCACTTCATTAGATATATTCTCTTAAGTTGTCCTCTCCTGCAGTCCTGCATAGACACTTAAAGAGATAAAGAAAGACAATAATGCAGCCTAAAAACAACTAGGCTAGGCTGGCCATTACTTCATCCTGAAGTGAAAAAGATAGCCAGGTAACAGTTACATTTAACTATTTTAATGAGTTTCAATCACAGAAACTCCCCTTCACAAAGATCCTTTTTTATTTTATTTTCATGATAGAGATGAAGGGTTGGACAGACCAGCTCCATAGGCTGTCATTATGCGTCTGTAAATGGATAGGGTGCCTAAAAGAATCCCTCAAGAGACCCTCTGTATCCCATGGTTTACAGCCAAAGGCTAGTTACTTTCAGTTCTTTTTGAAGGCGTATAAAGCAAGGCCTGCTAAATTCTGGATATCACGGTTTCATCCGGGGAGGAGGGTGGGTTGCTTATGACTGTCACAGAGATACCCCTACTACGGAACTGGAGTTACAGGTAAGAAACTACTCCTTCTGTAGTAGGGGATCTCTGTGTATAGTCAATCATGTGAATAGAATAGCAAGCCCATCCCCAAATACCAAACCCCAGCGGTGGAAGAAACAAACAGACCCACTATTGTGCAAATAGATTCCTCAGTGAAACCTGCCCAACCTGAGCATATGCCCTGGCATCAGAGTCCAGGCAGTAGTGTTTAGTAAAGGTATGGACTGACTTCCAAGTGGCAGCCTTACAGATTTCTGCAATAGGGACGTTACGGAGTTAAGCCGCTGTAGCAGCTTTACCTGTGGTAGGGTGAGCCTTAGGCTTACTAACTAGAGTCTTGTTGGCTTTCTGATAACACAACTGAATACAGGACACGATCCACCTGGAGACGGATTGCTTGGAGGTAGCAAGACCAGTCCTGACAGAGCCATAGTTAACAAACAACTGATCCGATCTATAAGCGCTGGGATGCTCTAGGGTAGCCATGCGCTCTATAAATGCCTTTTCAATTCAATTCAATTTACGAATCTCCTTAGTCTTCTAACATCAAGAGAATGAAGGAATCTCAGCAGGAGAGGAAGGATGCTGAAAAAATGTGGGTAAAGAAATCGTTTGATTTACATGAAACTCGGACACTACTTTTGGAAGGAATTTAGGGTGAGTCCTCATGACTACCTTAGAAGAATGAAACACTGTGTAAGGCTCTTGACAACAGAGAGCCTGGATTTCACTCACCCTGCGAGCCGATGTTATGGCGACAAGGAAAGCTGCCTTCCAGGACAGATGCTGGAGAGAAGCCTTATGAATGGGCTCAAAAGGCTCCCGCATCAGTCTAGAAAGCACCACATTAAGCTCCCACAGAGGTGAAGGACGCCTAATGGGAGGAAACACTTTGATGACAGGGAGTTAGAAAAAGGAAGTTTGTGAAGGACATTTCCTACACGCAGTTAAAGCTGCTAGGTGAACTTTAATGGAATGAAAATTCAGGCCAGATTGAGCCAAATGCAGCAAATAAGGAAGAAAGACATCCTACTTGCAGGAGGTAGCATCTGCATTCTTCGAGGCACACCAAATGCAAAATCTCTTCCATTTATATGCGTAGGAAGTCCGTGTAGATGGTCTTTTCGCTTCTTTTAATATCTCCATACAGTTCTGAGGGAGATTTAAATGTCCATACTGCACTAGCTCGGGAGCCATGCTGCCAAATTCAACGACGAGAGGTTGGGATGCACCATCTGCACTCTGAACTTCATGAGAAGGTCCGGCCGACACGGAAGCCGAAGGTGCAGCAGGAGAGACCGGTGTAGTAGATCGGTGAACCACCACTGACGGGGCCACTGCAGAGCAATGAGGATCATCTTGGCCCGTGATTGGGAAAGTTTGATCAACACTGTCGGGATCAGGGGAATGGGTGGAAAAGTGTAGAGAAAGCTGTTCGACCAGTTAATCCACAGTGCATTCCCCACCGTACCTGGTTGGTAGAACCTGGAGGCAAAGTCACAGCATTTTCTGTTTTCCGCGGTGGCGAACAGATCAATCACCCTAGCTCCCCATCTTCGAATATTTCTTGCACCACATCGTCGTTCAAGACCCACACGTGATTTTCAAGAACAAGTCTGCTGACAATGTCTGCCTGAGCATTTTGCACACCCGGGAGGTAAGTCGCTGTGATGGTCGAGTCCCTGGCCAGAGGCCAATGCCAGATCACCTGGGCCTCCCGAGACAGTGGGCGAGAGTGGGATCACCCCTGCTTGTTGAGATGGAACATCGTTGTTGTGTTGTCCGTCTGTACAAGCAGGTAATGGGTGCGAAAGGAAGGCTGGAAAGCTTTCAGTGCCAAGTGAACCGCTCGAAGTTCCAGGAAGCTGATGTGATACGTGGACTCCTTCACGGACCACCTGCCCTGTATCTGTAGGTGATCCGAAAGCGCACCCCAGCCGTGGAGAGACGCATCTGTCACGATGGTCTGTGTTGGAATCTCCCTGTGAAAAGGAGTCCCTCTGAGGAGATTGTGTGGAGAGCACCACCATCGTAGAGACAGGATGGCTTGTTGGGACAACATAATCCTGTCCTCCCAACTCCCCTCTTTCTGGTTCCACTGATCCTCCAAACATTCCTGCAGAGCCCGCATTCGGAGACGTGCATGAGGAGTGAGAAAAATGCACGAGGCCATGGAGCCCAGGAGAGAGGACACCCTCCTCACCGTCGGGAAGGGTATGCTTATGAGAGTCTGAGCCTTCCGAAGGATTCATAAGCGTCTCTCCTCCGAAGAACACATGCTTGCCTTGCGAGTATCGATGGAGGCTCCCAGATACTGCAGACACTGGACAGGAGTTGGGACAGACTTTGAGAGATTGATGTGTAGACCCAAGCGATTCAGCAGAACAGACGTCCTGTTGAAATGCAGTTGTGCTTCCTGAAACGTGGCTGCCTTGATCAGCCAGTCGTCCAGGTATGGATGGACAAACACTTTGCTCTTCCGGAGGTGTGCTGCGACTACTGCCATGCATTTTGAAAAAGTCCTGGGCGCTGAATTCAGGCCGAAGGGCAGCACTGCATATTGGTAGTGATTGGTGCTGACCAGGAACCGTAGAAACTTGCAATGTCTCCTTGCTATGGGCACATGAATCTATTGCGCATAGCCAGTCTCCCTGATGCAGCTGAGGGTAGATCTTATGCAGGGATAACATGCAGAACTTTTCTCTGCGGATCTATTTGTTCGCTTGCCGCAAGTCGTGAATGGGTCTGAATTCGTTCTTGTCCTTCTTGCGTACGAGAAAGAATCTTGAATATAGACATTGTCCCCTCTGGGTAGGAGGAACCAGTTCTATCGCCCTTTTCCTTAGCAGGGTATCAGCCTCCAACTGAAACTCGCGCAGCCGGTGTTGAGAGCGAACTGGCGGTATCGATGGAGGAGGGCTGGTGAAACGTAGACAGTATCCATTGCGAACAATATTCAGCACCCAACTGTCCAGAGTTATCTTTTTCCACTCTGCCAGATAATTTGAATGCTTACCCACACCGGAATGGGCAACAGAAGAGGGGGGAAGTAACCCTTCAGGGCTTGGAACCTACTATGGCCTTGTTCCCTGCTGTCGACTGCTGGTTCGACCTTTCTCTTGACTGGAGTCTCTGAAATGGCTGAAATGACAGTTGAAACTGTTGCTGTTGTTGCTGTCCAGACTGACGGCTCTGCCCACGCTGGAATCACTGAGAAATAACGCTGTTGGAAAGGGCGGAAATTCCTACGCTGCACCTTAGGCTTCTCCAAGCCAACAGCTTTGAGGGTTTCCGTCTCCGCCTTCATACGGGCCATCTCCTCGTCCGCATGGGAACCAAAAAGGGTGGTACCCGAGAATGGAAGGATCGCGATACGCTGTTGAGCCTCTGGTTTTAAAGAGGTGAGACGCAACCAGGAATGCCGGAGATTAACGCCATGGCAATACTCGTGGGCTGCAATGAGAGAGGTGTCCGCTGCCATGCTGATAATCTGATTAGAGACCATCTGCCCCTCGTTGAGTACCTCCTGGAAATCCTCCTGTTTCTCCCTAGGTAGGAGGTCTATGAACTGGTGAAGAGACTCCCACAAGGAACGGTCGTAACGGCCCAGCAGGGCAGTAGAGCAAGCCGCCTTCATTGATGTTGCTGCAGTGTTGCAGACTATTCTTCCCACAGAGTCCAGCTTACGGCTTTCCTTGACCAGAGGTACTGTGGACGAGAGGGTCGTAGCATGCTGCATATTTGCCGCCACCACGATGATTGAATCCAGGGGAGGTCCGCCCAAAGGAATGCCGGGTCAGAGTCCGGGGGACAGTATTTCTTCTGGAGCCTCGAAAGCACAGATTTTACAGAGGAAGGCTCAAGGAATAACTCCATTGCTGGTTCCTCCAATCCAGGTACCAATGGAAGCAGAGGACGAGAGGTTTACCTCTACTGCAGCGTCTCAAAAATCACCGACGTAGTGGGAGTAGGCACAGACAACGCACTGCCCAGTTTCGCCGCTCCCCTCACAAGAACCTCCTGGAATGTGGCAATGTCATCAACAGATGAAACTCTCAGAGGTGGCGAGTCCGATAATGTGGGCGAATATCTCCCCTCACTAGTGGATGCTGTGTCTCTAGTATATCGAGAATGAGATCTCTCGTGACGACGGCGCCGGTGAGCCCTTGTAGAAGAACGGTGCCGGCTGCGAGAGCTATGTCTTGGCGGGGACCGTGACCTTGCCCTAATAGGTTCTGCAGGAAGCACGGGCACAGGAATCAAGGGCACCGGCAGAGACGGAGGAGGAACTGCAGGAGGCTGAGACGGAGGAGGAGTTTTAGGAAGATGAGGAGGAGTAGGAGTCCTGGGCCGCAAAGGCGGCGACTGACGAGGAGCCACAGGCTCACCAGGAGCAGGTTCCAGTGTCCTAGTTGGAGAATAGGTCCTGTAATACACAGAGTCCGAGGTAGATACCACCTTTCTCTATTTACAGCTCGCCTTGAAGAGGGATCCCTGGATGTAGTGCCCCTTGACGGCAAGCGCAGACGTCACCGCAATCAAGAACTTGTCGACGTTGAGAGGCTGAACAAAGAGGGAGACTGGTCTCTCGACGTCAAATTATGATGATACTTCCTTGACGTCGACCTTCGTCTCTACGTTGACAGTCTCATCGATGGTGAGCGGCGGTGTCGCCTCGGCGGCGAGCGCCAATGTCTCCTTGACCCAGATCAATGGCGATGGTGGGTCGACGTTGACGGGGATGTCCGACAGCGACCTCACCCGAGACCTCGACGTCCGTCCCCCTCGACTGGGAGCATATCGTCGTCATACCTGGTCCCGATGTCGATGTGGTTGCCTTCGACGTCGACCAGGACTGGCGTCGTTTTTGAGCCTTCTTTCGACTGGGGAGCCCCCCCCCCCAGAGGCCGACGCATGGGTCTTGGAGGAGGACGGGCTCTCTCCTTGCCCAGATGTCCCACCTGCAGCCTGTTGTCTTCTCTGCTCCAGGCCTTGAAAACACATTTTATCCCGGTCACGCAGGGTCCTCCTGGAGAAGGATGTACAGATGGTGCATGATCATGTGAAGCAGATAGACAGAGAATACAAACTCTGTGGGCGTCCGACTTGGCCTTCTTCCTGCAACATTCAGGGCACTTGTCGAATAAAGATGGCATTTGGACAAGAAAAATGTGGGCTAACTGCCCAAAAAAGACAGGAAAAGGCCAAAGACGTCGAGTAAAGCACAAACTAACTTTACAAAGCTTAATTATTGAAAAATATACCACTCAAGGTAGAGCTCAATGCTCCAGGGTCCTGCTAGCATGAGCCGGAAAAAAGAACTGAAAATAACTAGCCTTTGGCTGTGCATCATGGGATACCGAGGGTCTCTGGAGGGATTCTTAAAGGCACGGCATCCATTTACAGACACTTAATGGCAGCCTATGGGGCTTGTCTGTCCAACCCTTCATCTCTATCATGAACAAAGGATCTTTGTGAAGGGGAGTTTCTCTATGGGTCAAACTCAGTAAATAGTTAAATTTAACTGTTACCTGGCTATCTTTTTCACTTCAGGATGAAGTAATGGCCAGCGTAGCTTAGTTGTTTTTAGGCTGCATTATTGTCTTTCTTCATCTCTTAAGTGTCTATGCAGGACTGCATAAGAGGACAACTTAAGAGAATATATCTAATGAAGTGCTCCGGGGTCCACGCACATGGGCGGGACTATTCACATTATTATGACTATCCACAGAGATCCCCTACTACAGAAACACTTTTTCCTCTGCCTTTAGCATTGTTGCCTCTATAATAGCCTCGGGGAGAAAAGTGGTGACCCTGGCCACATTGGTATGAGGTAGACACATCTGAAGAGGTGGAACCCGCTCGATAGGTGAAGCAGCGAAAGGAGCCGCGAGGACTGGGTGTTTGAAGTACACACAGACTTGCCAGTCTGTGTCCTTTTAAATTTTTTCTAGGGACTGGTCAACCTCAAGATGCTCTTTGTCGAAAGGGACATTTAATAGAATTTTTTGGACCTCTGGTAAGATACGTGGAACCAGGCATATTGCCGCAACAAGATACCAGTATCAATTCCCCTAGCAGCGGAATCTGCTGAATCTAAGGCAATGATGATAGATGGGTTTGAAATTAGCTTTTCTTCTAAAACAAACACTTGACCCCTTTTGTATGCTCCTCTAGTTCCTCCATTTCATGCCAGTGGGCACGATCATATCTTAGAAGCAAACCTATTGAATTGGCAATACACCAAGGTTATGTTATGTGATGTTAATTATATTTAATATAGCGCACAACTCACCCGGGGGAATCTCGGCGCTGCTGCTGAAACAGGGATTGGGAGATGAAAAGAGGGGTTCAGAATAGGTGGAATTTGAATAAGTTCCTAAATTTACAGTAGTTCGGGCATGTGCGACCATGGAGTTGAAGCTTGTTCCAGTAGTAGGGAGCAAGATCGGAAAAAGCCTTTCCTCCACTACGAATGCGAGTAACACACAATAAGGCTTTATCACAAGATCTTAGCAACGGCCCGGTGTGTATGATTTAATTTTTTGGTGCAGATATAATGGGCCTTTCCCTTTTAGGGCATTATAGGTAAGGCAGCAGATCTTAAAACAGGATCTTTTCTTCATTGGCAGCCAGTGCAGTTCCCGCAGCAACGGAGCCGAAGCAGTGCCGGAAGGGCAACTGAGAACAAGCCTGGCTGCAGTATTTTGAAATACCTGGAGCTTGGCAACTAAGGCCATGTTAGCATCTGCTAAAAGGGTGTTGCCATAGTCCAGCCTGCTTATTTCTAAGGCTTGGACTAGAGTCTTTCGGGCATAGGTTGGAAGGTACGGGAATATTCTGCGCAGAAGGAGCATGTTATGATGGCATACTCTGGAGGTGGCCAAGATGTGCTCTTTCATTGTTAGAGCTTGGTCTATTTTCATGCCAAGATTTGTTACTGCTTTTTTGGGCACAGGAGTGGAGCCCAATTGGTGAGAACACCAATCGTCTGTCCAAATAGAAGAAGCTTTCCCAAACAGCATGATATCTATCTTATTTGCATTTAATAGCAGATAGTTCCTATTCATCCGATCAGAGATGGCTAGCATGACCAAGGTGAAACGATTTTCTGCCGCTTTCAGATCAGGGTCAAATGTAAACATCAGCTGGGTGTCATCCGCATACACAATTATTTCAAAGCCAATGTACTCTGCAATCCAGGCAAGGGGAGCCATGTAGACTTTAAACAGAGTAGGGCTCAGGTAGGAGCCTTGCGGAACACCCTTTTCAAGGATGGTCTTACAAGAGGACAAAAGGACCCAGGATGGCGGTTTGATGTCCATCTTCCAGAAAATGCTAGAGTCATTGGAGTGCAAGGCCTTGTATGCCGATCTCCTGCAGCCTTTCAGGCAAACTCGTGTGAGAGACTGTATCAAAGGCTGCTGAGAGATCTAACAGCACAACTATTACTGGGTTAACTGCGTCAAGCCCCCAGCGCAAGTAATTAGTCACAGCCAGGAGCGCCGTTTCCGTGCTATGGCCTGGTCGAAAGCCAGATTGGGAGGACTCTAAAATCTGGTTAGTTTCTAGGTAGGTAACTAGTTGTTTATTGATTAGACTTTCGAGCGGTTTGTCCGGATGAGGCAGCAAAGATATGGGCCGGTAATTGGCCAGGGATTTTTGGTCCAAGTTGTTTTTTTTTTTTTTTAAAGATAGGATAAACGAAAGAACAACTAGAGAGAAAGGAAAAATAGGACTGGTACTAGTCTCTTTCCCTGAGTTATATGCAAACAAACAACATGGACAAGTCCTTAGTAGGTTAGGGTCGTAATTAAGGACCTATACCTTGGTAGAGGAACGCAAACAACAAGTGGTTGTTTTAGGAAACCCCTCACCCACCTACCTAGTAGTTGGAATGCTTCATCATCGGGGTCCAGCTGGATTGCCGAGTGCAATCCAGCTGTGCTTCTACGCCTGATTCACAGCGGAGCTGGTTGTTTGTGAAAAGTGAAAGTGCTATGTGAAGTGGAAATAAATGATAAAAATGTCTCTAGGAAATGCCCTTATAAAACTTTTAATAGAAGAGTCCTAGGACATGGGTAAAAACATAGTCGGGATATGTAGGAGGTAAAAATGTGCCTCTATCCCTTAAAAAGTGTAGGTCTACCAGTTTCAGCCTTCTAGTGTGTTCATGAGGCTTTCTTCAGGACCAATTGTGTGTGTGGCCAAAAAAGAGTTTAGAAGGCCACTATCGTGTATATATCAGCGCACACCCTAAAGTGCGCTGCGAGTGTGGTGGGATCTTGTTACTTACAGATCCTTCACGAGAAGTACCTGTAAAAGAAAAGTACAATACGACATTTATATAAAACACATTTGGTATCATGCATGTCTTCTGTATCTGCGCTCCTCCATGCGAAGGGTAGTGAGGACATGGCTATAAAGAATGGAATGAAGGCACCATGCATGTGACATCGTGATTGCATGCATGATGGCTATCTGAAAAATAACCATGCGTGGCTACAATGTGTTGAGGTAGTACATATTTAGAAGCGTGTCGAGGATTTTGGCACAAAATACTTGTTAAAGAATTATGCGTGTTTATCAATATTCGTAGACTTTTATACATCAAATGTTTCGCGTTATGGCATTTAGCTAAGTTTAAAACTTAGTATCTAGTGATTATGGTTGCGCGTGGTTTTAAAAGAGAAAACATTGAACATGAATGAGTGCACGAACGAGACAGACTAACAAACGACATTTATGCAGGCTCACATTAACTCTGTGTGTATATAGAATCATGGATCCAGTCAACCAATGATAATTCCAGTTATAAGGACCCTACGGAAGTAGAAAAAGATGAGATATCAGTTGCGGTAATGGATTTACATGAATCGCGGCTCGAGCGTTGTAGTAAGGGGCGCATGTACTCACGTTTGTCTCTGGATAGTGACCATTGTAACCTACGTTGCAGACCGGATCCCGCCGTTATGCGATGTATCGAGCGTCTTAATGTTTGTAGTAGGAGGGGGGTGTGGTCACGTTCCAACGTGATAGGTAACGTGGTTCCCTTATGTGCGCGAACGACTAGTGCGCTGATTTAGGAGGAACTGGGGCACATTCAAGGGATGCGCATGCGCACATTAAAAATACGTTCTGCTGCGGGCAGACTTCTGGGAAAGTGCTAATAAAAATAGATATAGAAATAAAGGCATATCCATTTGGACATCACACTCCAGAGGGGGTGATGTACAACGTGGTAATTGACAAGGAAGATGTAATTGTGTTTAACCGCAATAAACCCGGTATTGTTAAACCTCGGCATGGGATACTGACAATTGATATGTTTTATAGGCATATGATCTATGTGCCAGAGATGACAAGTGGGCTAGTTTGAATATAGATAAGTGGGCCAGTGTTAAATATAAAAATATACAAATAATGGGCAAAATGTACAGGGAATTTCTGGTAGGGACCTGTAAGTCGAACTGGTTTATGCTCTCTGTATTGTATTCCATGGGACATTGTCATTGAGACCTATGATATGGGTTGAGAGTCTATAAACCCAACGTTGCTCTTTTTCTAAGTGTAAGTCTTGAAGATTTTTTGTATGTGTGTCTAGTTGTTCAATGACCACCCAAGTCATGTCGTTGGTCGTATGTCCAGCAGTTAGAAAGTGGTCGGTCAACTTGGTGGTATTCCGCTTGCACCGTATATTGCTCCTATGCTCGCATATCCTGGTCTTTATCTTTCGGCTGGTCATGCCCACGTATCAGAGTTGACATGGGCCCGTAATGAGATAAACCACATTGGCTGAATTGCAGTAAGTATGTCTTTTTATGTGTGATATTTTTCCTTGTTCAAGGTTTAGGGTTTTTGTAGTCTTAGTTAGATGGCAAATGCTGCAATTGCCATAGGGAAAGTGGACAATGGTATTTGGTAGACCCCATGCATTAAGCACGGTGTTTGTTGGAGATTGTTTCCTGGGGCGTGTGGATACCAAGCTGTCTCATAGGTTTTGTGATCTTTTGTAGGTAAATAGTGGTTTTCCCATTGCAGTTTCCCTGACGTGACTATTCTCCAATTACTCTGGATAATTTTGGTAACTTTATTTGAGATGGAGTTGTACGTGGTCACACAGGTTAACAGGATGGTAGATTCGATCTTCTTTGTATTCTCTAGTAGGCTTTGTTGATGATTCTGTCAGGAAACCCCTGTTCAGTTTTTTAGTGAGTGAATCGGACTGTGATTTAAAGTCCTTGACTTCACTACAATTGCATCTTAATCTGAGATATTGTCCATAAGGCAAATTTTCCCTCAATGGTCTTGGATAAAAGCTTTAAAAGCGCAGAAGTGAGTTTTTTGCAGTCGGTTTGAAATGAGTCTTGGTGGGTAAGGATGCCTCTCTGTGCCTCTATATCCAGGTCCAAGAAGGTGATGCTCTTGGACTAAGAAATGGTCTAAGAGGCAGGGAGTGGAACCTGGTTGGGCACAATCGTAGACCTCTCTGTAGCCATGAGGAACCAGGATGGGATTAATCTTAAGAATAGATTTGAACCCCTGACGAATTTAGAAGAACAGGATTGACTAGGGACAGATATAAACCCCAGGCAGAACCAAGATAGAGATAAGAGTCAAGAACAAAATAAGGTACCCCCGATGGAAACATCGAGATATGATTTAAGTCAGAGAGGGGAAGATAAGAGGGTAACTATTGCAGAGAGATTACAACCATCCATTATAGTAGAGATCGAGATAATGGGGCCTGATAGTGGTGCTTTAGACACCCAATCAAAACACCTACATACTTTAGCCCACCAAAATGAAACTCTTATAATGGAGGGAAATGTGGGTACTCACCCCCTCCATGGCTGGGGCAAGAAATCCTGTCAACCAGGACGGATTAAAACTAGTATCCTGGAACGTAGCAGGACTTGCTGCCAAATATGAGGATCAGGAATGGAGGCAATACATCACCAGGTTTCATGTTATATGTCTTCAGGAGACCTGGTTGATTGATTGTAACCGTTTCTCCCTGGAGGGGTTCAAGTGCTTCGCAGTCCCCGCACAAAGGTCAGCTTCAGGGAGAGCCATGGGAGGGTTGATTATATACGTAGATCTTCTTATTGAAGGGGTTTGGTCTAACCTAAATTGGGCATCATACAACATGCAGGCTGTAGGTCTCCGATCAAAAGGGGTAAACATTACCCTAGTTAACTGGTATAATACGGTGGGAGCGAATGGGAAGGAAAGTATAACAAAAGAATTGGACTCTCGCCTAAATGCCCAGCTGTCGGTTGTGAAGTCGGGAGCAGTTCCATCTGTAGTTCTCGTAGGTGATTTCAATTGTCATCTGTGCGCGAACCTAAGACCAGTTACGAAGGACTGGTCACGGTGCACAGTGGAGAAAGGGCCACACTTTTTGCATTCACCGGACGGGGCGCATTTAGACAAGGTGTTGAAAGGCCACAATCTGGTCCATACCATGGACCTGGTAGGAATGGGCAGAGGTGGGGAGCCTAATCCCACCTTTAAGGGTAGAGGATGTCGATCTTATATCGACTACATTATGGTTTCACCCATACTTAAAACCTGGGTCAGTAGGGCAGACATAGAAAGGAGCATTTTCAGTGACCACAACCCTCTGGTGTTAGAGCTAAAAGGACCAATCATTAAATACGTATCACGAGGGGTAGGTGCTGTGGAGACGATATCAGACCAAGGGAGGAGGCTTAGATGGTCTAAACTAGACGGAGATAGCTTTTACAAAAGCTTAATAACCAGAGGGAAAGATGCATTTCATGTATGCTTCGACCCCAACATTGAGGGGACCGCGGTAGTAACCGCTTTCGAAAAGATGGCGTACCTCATTGATGGATTATTAAAGACCACCAAGACTAGGACATTACCTACCACACCCAGATGGTTTGATAGAGATTGCTCAAAAGCACATAAAGAGCTTAAGTGTAGCCTAAAAAGTCTGCCCAGGGATAATTCGTACATAGCCCAATGTAGGCTGATATATAAAAAGGCACAAAAAAAACGTAAGACTAGTCTCCAAATGCAAGCCTGGGAGGACTTAAGGGAGGCGGCGGATAGAAGAGACTTGACTGAGTTCTGTAAAATTATAAACACACCATGGTTTCAGGACTCCAATGCCCCACAGATTTTAAATATTATTTTGCCGGAGCAGTGGCATTCCCACTTCAAAAATCTATATAATCACACTGGTGAAATTAATAACGATGAAGGGCAGAGGTTAAAACTGACTGCAAGGCCTGATATCCCCGTGGTAGAAGTGGAGGGGGCCATCCAGGGCCTAACAAAAAATAAGGCGCCTGGCCCAGATGGGATTCCTCCAGACCTTTATCTCGGAAAAGTGGAGTTGTGGGCACCCATTCACATGAGGGTCCTGAACGCGGCAGTGGTGGCAGGTCTGCCGCGTTCATGGTCCTCGGCAACAATAGTTCCAAAATTTAAAAAAGGAAATAGGGATGACCGACAATGTTATCGCCCGATATCCTTGATCGATGTTACGGCGAAGGTGCTGGGTCGTTTTGTCCTAAATCGTCCAACGGATTGGACAGACAGCCACCAGTTAATAACGGACACCCAATATGGGTTTAGAGAAGGAAGGTCAACCACAGACCAGTGCCTGAACCTCTATTTGCTGGTCGCCAAGTACACTATAGCCGGTTTATTTGGGGTTCATGGACCTTTCCGCAGCCTTTGATCACGTGAATAGGGAAAAGCTATGGGCCCTGATGACCGGTCTTGGGGCGGACCAGGACCTAGTCAATATTCTCAAGGCACTGCACTGGAATACAAAGGCGTCTATTCGTTTTAATCAAGACGGAAGTAAGACTCTATCATTCCCATGCACTAGTGGAGTGCGGCAGGGCTGCATCCTAGCTCCCTTTTTGTTTTCACTTTACATAAATAACTTAGATAGTGAACTGTGTAAACTCGTGGATTCTCCTCAGGTAGGCACTCGCCCAGTCCCTGTCCTGCTCTATGCGGACGACGCGGTGCTCCTAGCACGGACTCCGCGGGGATTACAGAGGCTGATTGATGGATTTGTAACTTTTATGTCCTCACTTGATCTATCAGCAAACCTAGATAAATTGTATATCATGCTTGCAGGGGCCAGACCAGACATTTTTTTTTTAATAAGATAGGAACTCACAAAATTGGTCGGGTCCAGTCCTTTTCCTACCTAGGAGTATTGTTTGACGGGCTTCTAAAGTTTAGATCTTTGGTGGACAAACACTGCTCAAAATTGGTGGCCTCATCTGGGGCTATAATGGGTTATGGGAGAAGGCTGGGAAGATGGTCCACCGAGCAAGTGATGAATTTGTATAGATCAATATGCTGCGCTAAGGCAGTTTATGGGGCTGAAGTTTGGGGCTTTGCGAATATACATCAGGTCCAGATAGAGGAAAATACATTTTTTTAGAAGGATACTGAAAGTCCCGCACAGTACATCAGCCTACATGGTACATGAAGAACTGGGAGAACCATATATTGAAGATCAAATCAAGGTCAGGCCGCTTCTGGCCTGGGTGAGGATTTGGTCTAACCCCGAGGCAGGCCTCAGTAGACAAATTTTTATAGATTGTCTGAATCGAGACAAAGGGAGCTCTATCCCATGGCTAAACTATGTAAAGTGTACTTTGGAGGCCATTGGTTGTAAGAGCCTCTTCACTGAGCCTGAAGCCCTCATTGCCCAGAATAAAACGTTAGTCAAGAAAAAAGTTTGGGGAATGGACAACTGCAAGTAGGGCGGCCACTGAGGAGTGTAAATCTACAGTTGTGGCCTATAGATTACTGAAATCGGAGAGTGAAAGGGAGCCTTATCTTTCATGGATTCATAATGCACAAGACATATTTTATATGACCCGCTTTAGGTTCAACCTCTTGCATCATTTATTATCTGATCCTCTTGGTTTTACCTTAACGGTGGAGCAGAAGGGTACCTGCGGCTGCGACAATAAGTCTCCGCAGGATACCTTTCATTTTGTTTTGTTATGCTCATTTTATACATCACCTAAGCGTAAGTTCCTGGTGGGAATTTTGAAAAGACCTAAGTTTAGACATGCCAAGATTGCCTTATTGTTTTTGCAAAAGGTTGATGATGCAAATACCTTGTCCTGTATTATGAGTTTTATTAAGATGGCGGTAAGGATAAGGAACTCGAGAGAGATGGGTTGATTGTAATGCCCTGTATATAGAGATCTGTGAAAATGAAAAGAAATGCCATGATTTGAACTGTCTTTTTAATGTTTTTAATGCGTTTCAACTGTTTTATGAACTTTTATGGTATCTTTATAAGTGCCGAATGAAGAAATATTGATTGAGTCTTGGTGGGTAAGGATGCCTCTCTGTGCCTCTATATCCAGGTCCAAGAAGGTGATGCTCTCCCAACTTGTAGATTTCGTGAATTTTAAGTTGGGGTCAAAAGTGTTGACCCAGTCAAGAAATTCTAATAGTTGTTTTCAGTATTTGTCCATATTAGGAAGATGTCATCTATATATCTCTTGTAGAATGTTATATCTTTGCAAAATGGTGAGGAGCGGTACAGAATGTGTAGTGTTTCAAAATTGGACACGTAAAGTCCGGCCACACACGGCGCAAACGTGCTGCCCATTGAAGTTCCGTATTGTTGTAAAAAGAGGGTGCCCTCATACTCGAAGAAATTGTCTTTTAAAGCTAATTCTGCACATTCTAGGACAAACGATTTGGGTCTCCTGTAGTTCCATTCTGTACTGTCCAGTGAGGTGCGAAGGACCTCCAGTGTATCATCTTGGGGTAGGCTGGTGTATAAGCTTTCAATATCCATACTCACTAGAATTGAGGTTGCAGGGTTGAATTGGAGATTACTAATGTGACATAATAGATCTTTTGCGTCTTTTAGATGTGCAGGAGTTGCCTGTACCAGCGGTTGCAATAAGAAATCGCAAAAGCAAGACAGGGGTTCCAAAAGTGAGCCTATTCCGGACACAATGGATGTGCCTGGTGGGGGTGTTTTGTTTTTATGAATCTTTGGGATTATATAAAAGTATGGTATATTGGTGCCTCCTGAAGTCAGGAATGAAGCTTCTTGTCTACTAATGTCACCGTTTGCTTCTGCCTCATGTAACAGTATATCTATTTTGGTTTTGAGGGTATTACTTGGCTCTTGTTCAAGTTTGCGATAATTTTCGGTGTCATTTAGGAGGCGGAGGCATTCCGTGTGGTATGCATTTTTGTTTTGCAGGACTATGCCATCTTCTTTGTCCGCTGGTTTTATAATGATAGCTTCATTACTTTTCAGCCTTTTGATGGCTGTATTTTTGAATATGGGATCCTCTACGGTATTTTCAATTTCCTTGTAAATAGCTTGATCAAAAGCTATTAGTTCCACAGGTATAGTATGTGGTGGTGGGTTAAAGGTAGATTTGATTTTCAAGTTAGTGTCGCCTTTATCCTCATTCTGGGCATGTGATGGAGGCTGATTTTCAAAGAAGGCTTTTAGTTTTAGCTTCCAAAAAAAAAAAAACGCAAAGTGCACAATGGAGTTTGAATTTGTCACGTTTGGCAGTTGTTGAAAAGCCTAGTCCTTTGTTAAGTACTTCCTCCTCTGCATCTGTAAGGGTGTGGTCCAACAGGTTCGTGGCTAGTGTCTGCTATCCACACGCCCCAGGAAACAAACTCCAACAAACACGGTGCATAATGCATGGGGTCTACCAAATATCATTGGCCACTTTCCCTGTGGCAATTGCAGCGTTTGCCATCTAACTAAGACTTCAAAAACCCTAAACCTTGAACAAGGAAAAATATGGCACATCAAAAGACATGCTAATTGCAATTCAGCCAATGTGGTTTCTCTCATTACGTGCCCATGTCAACTCAGATACGTGGGCATGACCAGCCGAAAGAAAAAGACCAGGATATGCAAGCATAGGAGCAATATCCGGTGCAAGCGGAATACCACCAAGTTGACCGACCACTTTCTAACTGCTGGACATACAACCAACGACATGACTTGGGTGGTCATTGAACAATTAGAGACACACAAAAAATCTGCAAGACCTACTCTTAGAAAAAGAGCAACGTTGGGTTTATAGACTCTCAAACCATATCATAGGTCTCAATAACAATGTCCCATGGAATACAATACAGAGAGCATAAACCAGTTCGACTTACAGGTCCCTACCAGAAATTCCCTGTACATTTTGCCCATTATTTGTATATATTTAAATTTAACACTGGGCCACTTTCTATATTCAAAATAGCCCACTTGTCATCTCTGGCACATATCATATGCTTATAAAACGTATCAATTGTCAGTATGCCTTGCCGTAATAACCATACTGGGTTTATCGCGGTAAAATACAAATACATCCTCCATGTCAATTACCACGTTGTACATCACCCCCTCTGGAGTGTGTTGTCCAAATGTATATGCCTTTATTTCTATATTTCTTTTTATTAGCACTTTCCCAGAGGTTGCCCGCAGCATAACGTATTTTTCATGTGCGCATGCGCATCCCCTGAATGTGCCTCAGTTCCTCCTAAATCAGCGCACTAGTCGTTTGCGCACATAAGGGAACCACGTTACCCATCACGTTGAAACGTGACCACACCCCCTCCTACTACAAACATTGAGACCCACGAGACACCGCATAACGGCGGTATCTGGTCCACAACATAGGTTACAATGGTCACTATCCAGAGACAAACGTGAGTACATGCGCCCCTTACTACAACGCTCGAGCCGCGATGCGTGTAAATCCATTACCGCAACCGATATCTCGGATTTTTCTACTTCCGTAGGGTCCTTATAACTGGAATTATCATTGTGTGACTGGATCCATAATTCTATATACACACACAAGAGTTAATGTGAGCCTGCATAGATGTCGTTTGTTAGTCTGTCCTGTTCGTTCACTCATTCATGTTCAATGTGTTCTCTTTTAAAATCACGCGCAATCATAGTCACTAGATACTAAGTTTTAAACTTCACTAAATGTGCCACAGCGCGAAACATTTGACGTATAAAAGTCTACGAATATTGATAAACATGCATAATTCTTTAACAAGTATTTTGTGCCAAAATCCTCAACACGCATCTAAATATGTACTACCTCGGCACATTGTAGCCACGCATGGATATTTTTCAGATAGCCATCATGCATGCTATCACGATGTCACATGCATGGTGCCTTCATTCCATTCTTTATAGCCATGTCCTCACTACCCTTCGCATGGAGGAGCGCAGATACAGAAGACATGCATGATACCTAACATGTTTTTATATAAATATATATGTCGTATTGTACTTTTCCTTTACAGGTACTTCTCGTGCAGTATGGAGTAGTTTCTTTTCTGTAACTCCAGTTCTGTAGTAGGGGTATCTCTGTTATAGTCATAATCTAGTGAATAGTCCCGCCCATGTGCGGGGACCCCGGAGCAATAAAAATAATCTCTTAAATTGTCAAGCCATGCAGACCTGCATCTACACTTAAGGAGAATTTCAAAGACAGATAATGCAGCCTATATCCACAGGCTACACTGTCCAGTACTTCAACTAGAAAATTCCAACAACATCCACAAACAGCACTGCCTGCCCAGCTTTTTCCACAGAGAGAAACCTGCCTCTACCAGCAAAAGCCTCTGGAATGATAGAGAGGGAGGAATGGACAGACAAGCCCCATAGGCTGCCATTGAGCTTTTAGTGGGCCGGAGCCCGACGTGTCCTGGAGGACCGTTTGGGTTTTGCTGCCTTGTGCTGCAACGGTTCGCACTTGAAGCGCTTTCGAGGCCTTAGCTCCGACCAGGTTTGTAGAGGCGGCCGTGGACTTTTTCGGCGCCGGTGGGTCATCGGGTCGAGGGGCGGAAATGGCCGTCGACGTTTTCGATGCTGGAGGCTTTGGTGTTGCCGTGGAAGCGACGTGAGACGCAGCAGGCAGTATGACCTTTGGTTTAGGAGTCGATGGTGTCGGCGCCGCGAGCCGAGCAGGTTTGATGGCACCGAGGGCCTTTTTCCGTATGCCGACTCCGACATCGGCCGCTTCAAGTTCGGCACCGAAGTCTCGTTTGTTGCGCTCGGTGCCGATGCGTGTCGCTGGCGTCGAAGGTGTGGAAGGCCTCGATCCGACTAGCGCCAGTTTCGGTAGAAGAAGAACCGCCGGATAGGTCTCGGGTAAGGCCCGAAGGCGATCCCTCGACCGGAGCCATAGACTGTGGCACTGGGCTCTCGTCAGTCTGAACGGGTAGGCCTTGCTCGTCATTGGAGCTACTCTCTTCGGCCCCTAAGGCCTTATCGCCGTCTCCTACCTCGGTGTTGTCTTCATCTCTGCGAAAGAGTGATTCGTCGACGTTGTCCGAACCGGAGTCATGTTCGGAACCGGGATTGGAGGGTAGGATTTCCAATTCCTCGACATCTTCGGCGTTGAAGATGTCTGCCGGGGCCGGTGCCGCGTGCTGCGATTCGAGTCTCGCCGCTCGTCGATTCCGTAGAGTCTTCTTGGAACGGAACCGGGCACAGGCCATGCATGTCGATTCGTCGTGGTCCGGCGACAAGCATTTGTTGCACACCGGGTGGACGTCGATATGGGGATATTTCGCATTGCATACCGGGCACCTCTTGAATGGTGTCCTCGACTCCATCGTCGGTGTCGTCGATGGTCAGGTAAAAAGCGAAAAGTTGTTTCCAAAGTTAGTAAGCTAACAGGTAGAGTCGAAACCGATCGAGTGAACAGTACCGACGCGAACTAAAGGCCTTTTGGCCTCGATTCAAAGTTTTTCCTAACTGGAGTTAAGATAGCACATCCGAACCCAATGGCGGAAAAAAACAATCTGAGGATGGAGAGGATGCCCATGCGCACTGTAGTCCAGGGGAGGAGTCACCTATCCAAGGATACTTCGAAGACTCTTCCAGGACAACAACGTGCAAAACATCCGGACCCAACACTAGGCGGCGATCTATGCACAGATATGAATTCAGCAGCCCACATGCCTCGAACACATCGTTACCGAAGGTAAGTAATGTGTTCATCTGATGGAGACTATTAGTTGTAGATTCCTTACCTTAGAATAGATACTTCAGAAATACCGTCCCTGGGCGAGGGTCTGCGAACCAAGATCATACAAGGAAATCCTGGAGGTCCGAATGGGCAAAGTATCCTTCCCTCCGGACTAGACTGTTCAGGCAGTGGTATCTGGTAAACGTATGCAGGAATGCCCACGTCGCCGCCTGACATATCAAGGAGTGGGACTCCATGTGCTAATGCAGTAGTTTCCGCTGTTGCACTAGTGGAGTGAGCACAAAACTCCACAGGAGGTTTCTTGTTCGCCAAAGCCTAGCATATTTTAATACAGAGGATAACCCATCGAGAGAAGATCCGTTTTTGAACAGCCCAACCTTTCTTAAAGCCTACATAGCCAATGAACAATTGATAATATACTCGGAAGTCTTTGGTATGATCAAAATAAAAAGACAACGCACGTTTTTGGTCCAGACAAAGGAGTCTCTCATACTCCTTGGAGGGATAAGGGGCCCGGTAAAAGGTGGGTAAAGTGATAGATTGTCCAACATAAAAGGGCGTGACCACTTTAGGAAGGAACAAAGCTTTCATTCCAATCACCACTTTATCTGGATGGACAAACAGATAAGGAGGTTTGGAAGACAGGGCTTGTAATAAGGAAAGCAGTTTTTAGACTCAGCAGCCTTATGAAGAGGCTCAAAGGGAGTACACATAAGAAAGGTTAGAACCAAATTGAAATCTAATTGGGATATTATGAACAGAGATGGAGGAAACAAATATGTAAGGCCCTTAAAGAACCTAGTAACATTGGGAGACTAAAATAAAGAAGGCTGATCTGGAAAACGTAGAAAAGCCTAGATAGCTGCAAGATATCCATTAAGAGTGCCCAAAGCAGAACACTGCTGGGACAAAAAGTATGTACAAGAGAACCTGTAAAAGAGGAGCAGAAAGGGGATCAACAGTCTCTGCTGTGCACCAACAAATTTTCTCCATCTACAGGTATGTACTGTTTAGTGGAGGGGCGCCTGGCTGCCAAAATATCATAGACTTCGGGCAGAAGGTCGACAGCGGTCAACTGCCGCCGCTCAATCTCCACGCAAGCAGGTGGAGACTGGACAGATTCGGGTGATGTGCCATCTCCTGCTGCTGTGACAGAAGATCCTCCCATAGGGGCAGTCTGATCGGAGGATCAATGGCCATATTCAGAACGTCGGAGTACCAGACTCTTCGAACCCAATACGGATCTGCAAGAATGGCTGGAGCCCGGTCATCCTTGATCTTCTTGAGCACTCTGGGCAGAAGTGGTATAGGCAGAAACGCGTACAGGAGGCAGAGGCTCCACGCGCAACGAAAAGCGCCGCCTGCGAAATTCTAACCCGCAATACAGCTGACATTGGACGTTCTCTTCGTAGGCAAATCGATCTAACCAAGGCTCTTTCACTACTGTACCAGTGCACCCGAGGGGCACTGGTAAGGCCAAAGGGGAGCAAGGTGGACGTAGGTAACGTCTGTGGACTGGCAGGACAGGGACGTGGAAATAAGCGTCCTGCAAGTTCAACGCCACCATCAGTCTCCTGGGTCGATGGCAGCGCAGGACCTGGGCTGAAGTGAGCATTTTGAACTTCTTCCAGAGGAAGAAGTTGAGGGTCCGGAGGACTAGGATAGGATGCAGGCCTTAGTCCTTTTTGGACTCCAGAAAGCAGGGAGAATAACAACCACGGCCTACTTCTGGCGCTGAAGCTTCCTTGCAAAGAAGTGCCAAATGAGCCTCCGACATATGTCATAAGAAGGTGGCAGGAGAGGGAGTAGCCCCTCCGGACTATTTGCTGAACCCACCTGCCCGAC
Organism: Triturus cristatus; assembly: GCF_964204655.1. NCBI lineage: Eukaryota > Metazoa > Chordata > Amphibia > Caudata > Salamandridae > Triturus > Triturus cristatus. Next base: position 621,240,793 of record NC_140590.1, on the reverse strand, counting down.
GTGATGACTTCTAGCGTAGGTGGTGATGGCGGTCCGTGCTGGGATCGCGCTTAGGGCCAGCCCCCTGGTTCGCAGAAGCCAGAAATCCTGACTTACTCAAGGATGGACCTCCTCGCTAGGAATCCTAAAGGTAAGGACATTGCCTGTCTGTACCCAACACTCCTGGCAACTCCAGGCGATCTGCCATTAACATGTCCAAGCTGTAACCTAACCCTCCCCCAAATTCTATTTCACCCTATTAAACATCCAAAATCCAAGGAAGGGGCAATTAGCAAGAGACTTGAAATTGACCCACTGCGTTGTCTATTGATAAACACCAGATCACTGGTCAAACACAGCGCAGAGTGTGCACTACTCAGAGGAGCACAACATAAAACCTACATTTATCACTGAGTTTTGGTCAGATAAGACTTCAGGGCCGGATCTGGCTAAAGCTACACCTCCTGGGTTTCTGTGTTATACACAAGACAGACCTCTTAGGAGAGGGTGGAGGACTGACAGTTATATATCTCAACTCTTTACATGCCTCCTTCCTGACAGCACTTTTAATTTTCACACCACTCATCACAACTCTTTCAAGGGCATCCTTCTTTACAGACCTCAGGGCCAAAGAAGTGCCTTCATAACGTCAGTCGGAACTTGGTTAGAGGACAGGCTCTGCTCCGACTCCTTCACGATCCTTGGGTATTTTACCTTTCATATGGTAGCACTTTCTGACCAGGAAACAATTAGTCTGGGTGAGGTGATGAACAGTGGAGAACAAAGGCAACTTATAAAGGGTCCCACTCATATCGCAGGGCATAATTAAGATGAGACTTTCTCCAACAACCCACAACTGACCTACACAGGGGTACTGCCACTTGCCTGGAGAGATCATGCTGCTAATCAGATCGAGTTAGCACCTCCAAAACCCTACCATAGTAAGGGAAGATCCAAGAAAGAGAAAGAAACAAGAGCCTGGAAGAAAATTAAGAGCTTGGAGATAGAAGATTTTCAGGGCAACGGCCTGCTCTCTTCCAGCTGAGGTGGAAGAAACCACAACCTGCTACACAAAGTGGATCGTTACAGCATGCAACAAACTAGCCCTGGTGAAAACATGGGTCCCAAAGCGTACCCAACCTTCAGCCTCCTGGTATTCCGAAGAGCTGAGGAAGCAAAAACTTGCTTGTAAGCACTTACAACGCAACTGGAGGAGATGCTAAAATGATGCAGAAACAGAATTCTACAAACAGAGCGTTGCTCTTTATAAAAAGCTACTGTTTGATACTAAAAGGGCTTTTTTCACAGATCAAATCATACAGGCGAAACACTCAACCAAAGAACTCTTCGGGACAGGAACCAAACTGGCCGCCCCTTGTAATCCAAAAACACGGATTAGTCCAGAATTATGTGAGGAAATCAGTCTTCTTTTTACAGAAGGTGGAAGCCATTTTCACCTCTTTCAGACTCTCTCAGACAGAAGAAGCTGGTGAGCCAGCTACGTTGTCCAGCAGTACAACTGATTCACGACAGACTCTAGACAAATTCTTAACACTGGAGAAGCGTGATACTATAAATTTCATGGCCTCCATCAGATCAGGATCCCCCTATGATCCTCGCCCAGCTTCTGTGATTAAACAAGTTACTGAGCTCATTGGTACGGCGCTCATTCCCTTATTCAATGCAATGTCAGAGTCTGGGCAGTTCCCCAAGAGATGGAAAACTGCATCCATTCTCCCACTGCTTAAAAAACAAAATCTTGACACCAAAAATGTGAATAATTCCTGGCCATCTCTTGTCTCCCCTTGCTAGCAAAATTGGTTGAAAAAACCATGAATACTCACCTAAGTATGTTCCTCCAAGCAAATAACATACTAGACCCCACTCAATACGAATTTAGGGCAGGACACATTACAGAGTCGCCCCTTATAAAATCCACAGAAGAACTAAGAAAAGCCCTGGACCAAGGAGATAACGCAGCACTAGTCATGCAGGACCTCTCCGCGACTTTCGAAACGGTCAACCATGATGTTCTGATGGACCGTTCGGTGGCCTGCGGGGTGCAAGGCAATGCCTGGAACCTCCTGAAATCTTTCCTTACAGAAAGAATTCAAACTGTGGACTTCAGCAATGCCCGATCGAACCGTTCCTCTCTTCCTTGTGGAGTACCACAGGGCTCCTCCCTCAGTAACACTCTTTTTAATGTCTATGTGACGCCTTTGATTAGATTCTTCGGATTTCAGCTGACATGGTATGCAGATGACAAGCAAATAGTTGTGTCTCTATGACCTGGACAGGAGGCATATAAAGGGAAAAGGTTCCATGTTTGCATGAAAGCGGTCAAGATGTGGATGACCATGAACTGTCTGAAGTAAAACTCCAGCAAAACTGAGGTCCTCATTTTTGGCAACAATGCTAACTTTTGGACACCAGACTGGGTGCCAGAAGAACTAGGGACTCTCCCAGAGCCAACTAGGAAAGCAAAAAACCTGGGGGTCGTGGTCAACAAACTTACCTTTGGGGACCAGGTAAAAGCGGTTGCCTCTGGGGGGCACTAGGTGGCGCCAGACCAAGATGGCCGCACCGCTGTGAGGCTCTGGCAGCCTGGCCCGGTTATCCTTCAGTTATTTGCTCTTTCGCACGTTCCCCGTTCGTGGGGCTGCCTGGATTGAGGGGCGGAGGACGGCGGACGGCCTCGGGGCAAGTTTCGGCCCGATCGGAGGCTGGACGGAGGCACGGCGGCCTCGGCTGGTCGGCAGGGAGGTGGACTGTGAACTGCTCTGGAGCTCTGAGGCGGGTGCTGATACCGGGCGAGCTCGGCACGGCCACTAGGTGAGAGGCCGCGTGCCGCTAGCGGGGCTGCTGTGCATGAAGTGCAGGGCCACTCTGAACTCGGATCGCTGCCGTGTCCGAGCCGCACCTGAGAGCCTTGATAACATGCTGGGTGCAACTGCATGAGCCTCTGGGCGCACCTCTGGACTCTGCGTCCCTGCCATAGCGCGGCCGCGCCTCCCGTGCTGACAGGCGGTCTTCCGAAGGAGTGGCAGAGACTGGTGGCGGCGCGTTGAGCGGGGGTGATGCTCGCGCCCTTGCTCCTGGTGGTGTGTGCCGCTTGCCTCTGTGCGTGCCTCCCCTGCCCGTCGCGGTGATGCGGATGATTGAGCTACCATCCTGAGAGGCCTGCCGGCTGGTTGTGGCGCTTCCTCGCCCTGGGGTTGGGCACTGCTGCCCCGGATGTGCATGGGTACGTGTTGGGCTGGTGGTGCACTACGGTACCCTCACCTATGCGGCCGATGGTCTGTTGGCACGGACCTTGCCTGGATGGGGCTATGGTGGCATTGCTAGACGCACTGACGGCCTCTGAGTGACTGCCCTGCTGCCTGCGAGTGTTCCTCGGCTGCCCCCCCCCGACCTGAATCGGCCTGCGGGGGAGGACGTGGAGCGGGACGGAGGTGACTGGGCCCTCGCCTTACGGGAGGAGGACTGCGAGGCTGGCTTGGTGGTGAGTGTAAAGGCCGCCCCGGGGCTCACTTGCTTGTGGCGGAGTGCTGCCCCGTTTCCCCCCCCCCGCTTGGATATTGGCGTGCTCTGCTCCTCTCTGCGGAGTGTGTGTGGGGGAGCCATCGGAGTGTTGAACGGCGCCGTGACGACGGTGACACTGCATTCGCAGCTGCTGGACATAACATTGGAGTGCGACGGCCTATTAATAACGCGCGGACGCCCTCATCGAATAGAGCGCACTTGCGGACGACGCGGGGCCTGCCGAGATGGGGAAATCGGATGGGCGACAACAGAGGCTCCACTTTGAGTCTAAGAAGGCGGGCACTCGCTCGGGGACGGAGGAGCCCCCCGGGCTGGAGCGGAACTCGCCGCCCAGACCGGCGGTGAGCCCGGAAAATGAGGTCAAGGAAATGCTGCAAATGCTACAGCAGAGTATAAATGGGCTGTCGGGGAAGATGGACACGATGAACACCAGGCTTGACTTTCTCGTTCTAAAGGTGGATAAGCACGACGAACAACTGAAGGAGATGGAGCAGCGTATATCAGACAATGACGATCGCACAGGAACCATGGATAAACAATTGACGCAGATGGATCGCTTCCTGAAGGTAATAGCGGCAAAGAACGAGGACTTGGAGGCCCGCAGCCGCAGGAACAATATACGCCTCACGGGGATTCCGGAGAGTACCAATATCGGACGGATGGAGGATTACGTCGAGAGGCTCCTCCTGACGACTTTCGGGGCTGAAGCATTCTCGTCTCAGTTGATTGTGGAGCAGGCCCACAGATCGCTGGGACCTCGGCCGCCGCCGGGCGGGCCGCCTCGACCCATCGTGGCACGCATACTTAACTATAGAGACCGTGATGTGGCCTTACGGCGGGCGAGGGAACAGAAAAATTTGCAGTTTGAGGGTACAGCGTTCTCCATATTCCCGGACTTCACTATGGCTGTTCAAGAGGCGAGACGTAAATTTGTGACTGTTAAACAAAAACTGCGTGCAGCCGGCGTTGAATACGCCCTACTCTATCCAGCGAAATTACGCCTCAGACATCAGGGTCGCACGGTCCTGTGCATGACCCCACAACAAGCGGAGGAATTTCTCAAGACGCTGCGACACCGCTCGGCCAGCCATGGGGTGGTAGTGCGGACTTCTAAAATGTATAACACTGGATTGCCACTCTTACTGAGATGCTGATGGGGGCGGTTGGTACTGCATGACCCTTCTGGCTACTGGCAATGGCTGATCCCTTAGCGCTTACCTGATTGCGAATTTGCTGAGAGAGGGGAAACGTGCGAATTTAGATGTGTAGCCAGGCCCCCTCCCAACACTCCCTCTCCATGCTCCTGCCTTTGGGGCGGGTAGTAGACCTGCGAGAGGGATACGGGAGGGTTTTCTGGGTCCACAGGCGCCCCCATCATGGGAAGTCCCCCACGGGGTAGCGATGTTTTTGTACTCCAGTTGACCCGCCTGTTGAGGTCGCTAGTGGGTTGGGGGGGGGGGAGATACCGGCACGATTGGGGTGCTGTTGTGGGAGGGACGGGGCGTACTACTTGTTGGGTCTGAGTCTTGGAGGGGGGAAAGCACTGGGAGTTTGGACAGAAGGTAATCATTCGTCGGGCATGTTCCATACGGTACGCACGCACAACTTGCTCTTACCAAATTGAAACTACTGTCCTGGAATGTTAGAGGGCTGGGGGACCCCCGTAAGCGGCGTCAGATCCTCGCATACCTTGATAGGGCATCAGATCAGTATAGTGCTCCTCCAGGAAACACACATGGCCCCCGGGGATGACCCGACGTTTGGATGTAAGTGGGCCTCTGAGCGAGTATTTTCGTCCTATTCCACGTATGCCAGAGGCACCGTGATCCTTGTAAAACGAGGTACCCCGTTTGTATGTGGGGGGCAGAAGAGGAGTAGGGATGGGAGGAGCTGTATGCTGTGGGGCACGCTGGGCACGCAGTCTGTTGTGCTTGTAAACTGTTATGGCCCCAACGTTGATGACCCTGATTTTTTACACTCACTCTGGGGACAGATTGCGGGTGTGGGAGCCACACACGTCTTATGGGCTGGGGATTTTAATACAGTCAGTGACCCCCGGGTGGATAGATCAGGGGCGCTCCCGCACCACTACACCCGTAGTCAGGCGGCGATGGCTGGGCTCCTCACACATGAAGGGCTTACTGACCTCTGGCGATATACGCACCCGGCAGGCAGAGAGGGTACTTACTACTCGACGGGGCAGGCGGCCTGGTCGAGGCTGGATTACTGGCTGGGCTCTAGGGGGTTAGGTCACTGGGTTTGCGCGGTGGAGCACCTTGCCCGCACATTTTCTCATCACTCGCCTGTGTGCCTTACGCTAGAGATACCGAACCTCATTGCGACTCCTAGAAGCTGGAGACTGGTCCCTGGAGCCCTTCTTGATGAAGTGTTTAAAACAGAACTAGAGGAGGAGATAGTGGATTTCATTGCCCGCAACAGGGAGTCGGTGGCACGGTTGGGCACGGTGTGGGAGGCCTTGAAGGTCACCATCCGGGGCACCTGCATGGCGAAGAGCTGTGGTGTCTTGAGGGACATGCGACAGCGCCTTCGCCTGCTCGAGGACCAACTAAAAATACTGGAGGTTGATCTGTGGCGTGGGGACTCGGGCGAGGGGAGGGCTAAAATGCGAGACATCATCACCGACTACACTTCCACGGCAGAACGGGAAGCTCGGTTTAGGGGGAAATATGTTAATGCCCGACGTTATGGCGAGGGAGGCAGGCCAGGGCGCGCTCTGGCCCGCGACATCAGCAGACCACGTTACACGAACTATGTGCTTAAAATTGTGGATGCCCATGGGGATAGACACAGGGATGGTTTAGAGATTTTGAATACCTTTACCACGTTCTACGAATCACTGTATTCGTCTAAGGGGGTTAATTCCAATGACTTTGCTGCATTCTTTGGAGACATCACATTGAGATACCTAAGTGGGCGGCAAAGGGAGTTCCTTGCTACCCAGTTTACGCTGAAGAGATTCGGGATGCCATTGCCCAGCTCCCAGCGGGGAAGGCGCCCGGATCCGACGGCCTGCCTGCAGATTTCTATAAATTATATGTGGAACATCTCGCGCCAATGTTGTTGGAGGTCTAGTCCGAGGCACTGGAGGCGCAGGAATTACCCGCCACGATGAGGGAAGCCCTTATTATATCCCTGTTGAAGCCTGGGAAACCCTCCGATAAGTGTGATTCCTACAGCCCTCTATCGTTAATCAACGTGGATATCAAAATCTTTACTAAAATGATAGCTAATAGATTAAATCTCCTCATGGATAAGCTGGTTTTGCCAGACCAGGCAGGATTCATCCCCGGGAGGGCGACGTCTCACCATTTGCGCACTCTCTTCTCTATCATGCATCAGGTGGCTCCGCACCTCCCTTTGGCCGCTATTTTCCTGGTCGCCACTAAGGCGTTTGACTCGATCGAGTGGGAATATCGCCACGCGGTCTTGCGCAATATAGGGTTCCCGGTGGGTGTCTCTGCTATGATACGGTTGCTGTATACCGCGCCGGTTGCTAGGGTGATGGTAAATGGTCACACCTCTGAATTTGAATTTGAATTTAAAAACATTTCTATAGCGCACTTTTACCATGCGGTTTCTTGGCGCTGTTAGATTGTGAGAAGCAGGCAGGAGCAGAGGGGAATTTAAGCATTGTAGGCTCGGGGAAAAAGAAAAGTTTTAAGACCCTTCCGGAACTCAATGTAGGAAGATGACATACGGAGTTCCGGGGGGAGGGAGTTCCAAAATGCAGGAGCAAGCACTGCGAATTTCGTACCGCCAGTCTTTTTCTTGCTGAAGCGGGGGATGGTTAACAAAGCCTGATGAGTAGACCTAAGCTCTCGTCCAGGTATGTAGGGGGTGATGGCAGAACAGATAAATTCCGGGGCAGTGCCTGTTTTAGCCTGGAAAGTGGTGCAGCCAAGCTTGAACAGAGCACGCTCTTTCACCGGCAGCCAGTGCAAGGCCTGCAATAGGGGAGTAGCTCTATGGTATTTAGGCAGGCCGTGAATCAGGCGGGCAGCCTGATTCTGCACTAGCTGCAAACGGCGAATGGCGTAGGCTGGAGCGCCATTGTAAATGATGTTCCCATAATCGAGGCGCGAAAGCACCATGGCCATCACTATAATTTTTAGGGCGGGTAAAGAAAAAAAACGAGAAATCTTCCTGATGATTCGAAGGGAAAAGAAACAGGAGGAAACAACTGAATTGACCTGAGAGTGAACAGAAAGTGAGGGATCCAGGAGGATACCAAGGGTCTTGACCTTAGGAACTGGGAGCGGGGGAACACCAAGTGAGGAGGGCCAGTGAGAGGGGGACCAGGGACTGCAACCACCTCTGGTCAAGACTAATTCCGTCTTGTCCGGGTTGAGTTTGAGGTGGTTGCAGTTCATCCAATCCTGGATGAACAGCATGACGGATTGGACATTTGAAGCAGAGGAAGAGGAGTGGGAAAGGTCAAATATTAGCTGGAGGTCATCGGCGTAATTGAACACCGTGACCTCGAGCTGCTGTAACATAAAAATGAGGGGGTAAATGTATAAATTAAACAAAAGAGGGGAGAGGGAAGAGCCTTGGGGAACTCCACATGCAACCTTACGAGAGGTAGCGGTGAAACCAGCAAGATGGACTGCCTGAGCCCTGTCACTCAGGAAGGACTTAAGCCAGGTGAGGGCCAGGCCCTCTATACCCGCCGCCTTGACACGGGTGAGGAGGATGGAGTGGTCCACCGTGTCAAATGCGGCGGATAGGTCTAAAAGAATGAGGGCCTGGGGGACGTTGGTATCAATGCCCTCGCGTAGGCTGTCCATCACTGAGATCACTACGTTCTCCGTCGAGTGGAGGGGGCGAAAGCCCGCCTGCCGGGGGGAGAGGCAGTGGTTGGCTTCCACATAGGTGCTCAGAGTGCTGGTTACATGGGTCTCCAAGACCTTGGCCAGGTAGGGTAATAGGGAAATGGGACGGTAATTGGAAGGGGATGAAGGGTCGGCACCGGATTTTTTTAGAATGGGAATGACTGCCGCAAATTTATGGGCAGTGGGGACCACTCCAGATTTGAGTGAGTCATTTAAAAGTGTAAGGGGAGGGGTAGGGCAGTGTAGGAAGACTTCTCGCAAGATACGAGCAGGGGCAAAGTCTAGGGGGGAACCTGACTTTACCTTTTGGAGCAGGGAAGAAAGTGTAGCTGTGGTCAGAGGGGGGAAGGAAGTGAGTTTGGAAGTGATGGCAGGGGGGGAGGGATTAGTGAAGGTGAGGGAAGGGGGGGAGATATTAGCCTTGATCGTTGCGACCTTATCAACGAAGAAGTCGTTGAGGGAGTCGCAAAGCGGTTGAGAAGGGGGGATCGAGGCCGTGGCTCTATTAGATGAGGCAAGCTCATGTACTGTGGCAAAAATCTCTTTAGATTGAGATTCAGCTGCTAGTATCCTGTTTGAGTAAAACAGGGTCTTGGCATCAAGTATGCTTTGTTTGTATACTTTGAGCACAGAGAGGTAGATGGTTTTTTTGGCGGGACTATATTCTCTTCTCCATGCGCGCTCTGCTCTGCGTGCGGCTAATTTCTTCTCCTTGATATCGGGGGTAAACCAGCGATTGGCAGCATGGGCACGCTTCACAGTGATCCGTCTCAGGGGAGCAAAATCGTCGCCTGCCCGGGTCAGCCAGCCATCGATGGTAGTCAGCTGGTCCGGGGCGGCGAGGCCCGAGAGGTCAGGGCAGGAATTGGCCAGGGATGAGCAAAAAGATGGCATGTCTGCCCTACCCCATTTTCTAGCCCAGGTGTTCTTTGGGAGAAGAGGTTTAGGCACTGGGGCTAACGCGAGGGAGAAGGAGATTGAAAAATGGTCCGACCAAGAACAGGGGGAGATGACAGGAGAGGTGGTGGGGATATTTAGGGTCCAAACCTGGTCGAGCGAGTGGCCATGAACATGGGTGGGGCTGTGAACGAGGGGACAAAAGTTAAGACTGGTCATGAGGCTGGTGAATTCTTTGGAAAGGGGAGTTTCGGCGGGATCGTTGGGCCAAAAATTGAAGTCACCCAACACCAACACTGAGGAGTTGTTAATAACCAGTGTGGCGAGGATGTCTTGAAGGCAGGAAACAAAATTGGAAGTTGTGTGAGGGGGTCGATAGATGAGAACAGCAGTAAGGGGGGTAGAGTAAGAGCTAGCACGAATTATTAGGCAGTCTACCTCAGGGATAGGAGAAGAGGGGAGTACTTGAAAGTGGGAGTCATTATGTGTTATCAGGGCTACTCCACCGCCTCTCCTGCCCTCCGGGCGATCCGCACGAATGATGGAGTAAGAGGGGGGGAGTGCGGCTAGGACGTTGGGGAGGGAGTCTGCCTTAAGCCAGGTCTCTGTTAAGAACAAGAGGTCCGGGTTGTGGCTGTCAAGAAAATCGTGTAGCTCATGCTGATGGCTAACGACAGATCTGGTATTGAGGAGCGTGGCAGTGGTATTATAGGACGGTGTGTGGGGAACAGGCAAGATGGGATGAGTAGGCGCAGCGGCCCGAGGCCGAGGAAGACAACTTTGAATAATGGCGGGGGGGGCAGCGGGGGGGCTCGTAAGGAGATTTAAATGTTGTAGTGAGTTAGACACAGTCGGACTAATGGTGCCAGGGATCCAGTGAGAAAGAAGCTCAGAGGAAGTGTATGACAGCGGGAGGGCATAAGGGAGAGCCCCCTGCCCCGGCCTGCCGCGGACGGGCGCAGACGGGCAGGACTCTGGCTTGACTCCGGCGAGCCTACGGCGCGCCCGCTGCGCTCGTCCGCTGCGCTGACACATGGGGGACGTTTAGATAGAGGAGCAGCGTGGGGGGAGTGGCGTGGGTGGGGTCGGGCGAACCAGCCCGATCCAAGATGGCGGCCACTACCGCTAGGCGCCTGAGGTGGAATCAGCTGCCAGCCAGCCTCGCTGGGCCCCTGAAAAAGCAGGGTGAGAGTTAAAAGGTACCTCTCCCGAGGTACCAGACAGGGGTGCCCGCTATCGCTTCTATTATTCGCGCTGGCGGTGGAACCATTGGCGGCTCGGGTGCGGCAGTATCACCGGGACAAGAAGCTTATCTGCCCTTTACGGCCCATCCTCATTTCGCTTTACGCGGACGACATCACGCTTTATGTCAAGGATCCGGAGAAAAATTTAAATCCACTGCTGAGGAAGTTTGTGCGTTTCGGGGGGCTCTCGGGTATCCACATTAATTGGGCTAAATCCCAGATATTCCCCCTTACTGCGGCCGTATCGCGTTTCCAGGCCGACTTCCCGTTGGAGTGGTGCGACTCCACTGTGAAGTACCTGGGGGTGCATGTTTCTGCGGACCGAGAGGAACTCATGAGAGACAACTATGGGCGAGCGATTGAAACACTGAAAGACACTATTACACGATGGATTGCGCTGCCGCTGTCCCTTGCGGACAGAGCATCCCTGATAAAAATGGTAATCCTACCGAAAAAGCTTTACTACTTCATGAATATTCCCTATCACCCGGGTAGAGTGTTTTCGCTACCCTGCGCACTGAGCTCTTGCGGCTCGTGTGGGGAGGGAAGCAGGCCCGCATCCGGTGGGATGTGTTGGCTCGACCGTATGCGGCAGGGGGCTTAGATCTGCCAAATTTTGAACTGTATTATCAATGTGCCCAGGCCCATTAAGCGCACTTCTGGACGGGCGGCCCGCGGTACACAGCGCATGTTGCCACGGAGCATTGGCTTGCTGATCCCGTGCCATTAGATGGGGCATTATGGCGGCACACATCCCGACGGGAACGCAGTCCCGATACTGTGGCGTGTACGTGCCGAGCTTGGGAGTGGATCATGAACCAGACAGGACTGCCTTTGTTGTACTCCCCGCTGCTCCCGCTCGTGTACCATCCTCGCATACCGCTTTTGCAGGAGAGAATTTTCAACAAATTGAAGCATCACAGGGGGCTGCGTACATGGGGTGATTTATATAGAGACGGCAGGTTCCTTACTTTACAGCAGCTTTGTGCTGACCCTACCCCCACCACCATGGAAACCTTCCTGTACATTCGGCTCCGTGCCGGGGTTCAGGCTATCACAGCTGGCTACCCGTTAGAACCGGACACGTCGCCTCAGCTGCATGCGGTGCTGCGGGCTACTACTGCCTCTCATCTGGTGTCGGCCCTATACCGTTCAATATACTCTGGGACGGAGTATGCGCAATGTGCTGCATGTGGCAAGTGGGAGGAGGAATTGGGGCAGCCGTTGACTGACCGTGACTGGCTATTTAGTTGCAAGCAGACAGAACAGGTTGCGACTAACAGCAGGCTTCGGGTCACACACTACAAGTTCATTCAGCGATACTATTACACCCCCGTGAAGCTGCATCGGTTTGGGCTAAGGGAGGATACCAAGTGCAATCGATGCGGGGGCCGAAGGGGCGGGCATGTTGCACCTGGCGTGGGCCTGTCCCACAGTACATGCATTCTGGATTCTGGTGTTTGATGCGGTGGGGAACAGGATTGCTGCCCCCCTGCCACCGTCCCCGCTAATGGGCATTTTAGGCTGTACGGAGGGCATACCGGCTCCTCACAGGAAGTTCGGCTCATTTTGTCTTCTCCTTGCCAAGCGCAAGGTAGCCTGCAGATGGGGGAAGAGGACGGGCCCCTAAGTTCAAGAATTGGCTGGAGGACCTGATTAGATGGCAAGATGAATTAACTCTGTATGCGGACCTCCTGCTGGCTGCCTCCAAGCCCAAGGACATATGGGACCCTTTGAGGGGGTACCTGCTTCAGTACCCTCAGGCGCCTGTTAGTACTGACGCTTCTATTTTCTGAGCTGGCCATGCGTCGGGGGCAGCTAGGATGCCACGGGAGTTCGGAGACCCTGCTGCCGGGTCTCTTCTGTTGGGGCGGGCTGTCTGGTCCCTGGGGCCGAATATTGATATTTTACAGAGGGTGGCGGGCGGGGATTGGGGGGGTCGTGAGGCGTCCCTGTGGGGGTACAGGCTGTGGGGTGGCGGCGCCTTGCCTGTCGGGTGGGTTCCTTTGTGAATGCGTGATGGGGGATGTCAGAAGTTAGGAAATGTATGCTAGCCTTATCTCCCCTTATTGCTTTCCTACTATTTTTCGTCCTTTAATACTGAGATGCCATTGATTGTGCTGGACTGCATCTCGTGTTGCCTGGTGTTATCGGAACTCTATTTTTTTTATTACGCGGCCGGCCCTGTTGGGTTGTAGGCGGCATGCTGTGTTAATATTGCAAAATGTGACACTTCTTGACGTTCATATCATGCTGCCGGCCCCGACGGGGTTGTAGGCGGAAGACAGCTGTGTCATAATGGGGGTTTTCTTGTGTTTCAATAAAGGTTTAAAAAAAACAATTCGGTTGCCTCTGCTAGTTTCCATCTCCTTATAAAGATTAGGAAAATAATGTCATTCTTACCGGCAGACAGTCAAAGGATAGTGATAACATCTCTAGTCCTGTCGCGTGTGGACTACTGTAACAGCCGCTACTGAAATATCCAAAGGAAACGCTTAGCAAGCTCCAACTCGTGCAAAAAAGCTGCAGCAAAACTGCGGACCGGGCCACCAAAGTTTGTCTCTGTCACAAAAGAAATAAAAAGGCTACACTGGCTCCCAGTCAAACAATGGATTCAATTTAAATTCTTGTGTACGGTTTTCAAGACTCTTTAGAGAATAGGCCCAGACCTCCTGAAACGGTGTTTTCAATGGTATACCCCCCAGAAGAGCTCTTCGCTCCTCCAGAGCCAAAGGGGTGGTTATACCCCCAGCAAAAAAAGTAAACTGGGGTGGTAGAAGCTCCATCACATATGCCGCAAGGGCATGGAATGAGTTTCCTTTCCATCTTAGGAATGCCACTGAGCTGATATTTAGAAAAGGACTGAAAACCTGGCTTATTAATACATAGGTCATCACCTACCTCGCTGATCGGAAGACAGTAGCTAGCGCCAGGACATCCTTGGGTAACCGTTGCGCTTAAGAAATTAAATTAACATAACATGGCGAATCGTGCCTCTGACTGGCTAATGATGGGCCTGAAACGTCCCACTAGGAAGGTTTGGAGGCAGAGGTTGAAAGGGTGGACTGGCCCACCTGCTGGCTCTCGAACCGCGAGGGCGCTGGGTCCCCCGTCCATGCCACACAGAGGCTGGACAGCTTGCGTGTACCGGTGGCTGGGCTGACAGGACGTGGTTAATCAATCAGGGAATCGTAAGCGTGGTACTCACCCGTGAGGGTTTCAAGGCACAGGGGTGGGGCATGTGGGGTGGGAGGGGGTCCGCAGATTTGTTTAGCCGAAAAGCCAGGTCTTGAGGGTCTTCCTGAAGGTGTTCAGGGAGGGGGCGCGTCAGATGTCTGCCAGTAGCTCGTTCTAGGTCTTGGCTGCAATGTGAGAGAAGGATCTTCCAACTACTCTGGCTCTGTGGATGCGCAGAGTTTCGGCCAATGCGCGGTTGGAAGATTGGAGGTTTCTTTTGGGTACAGGGAAGTTGATTCTGTCACTGAGGAATTTGGGTCCCTTGTTGTGTAGGCATTTGTAGGCGTGAGTGCGGATTTTGAAAGGGACTCTTTTCTCAACAGGGAGCCAGTGGAGACCTCGTAGGTGTTGGCTGATGTGTTTGTGTCAGGGGATGCCGAGGTCAAGTATAGCGGCGGTGTTTTGTATTGTCTGGAGTTTGCTGAGTAGGGACTTGTTGATGCTGGCGTAGAGTGCGTTTCCATAGTCCAGTCTGCTGGTGATGAGTGCATGGGTGACTGTCTTCCTTAACTCAGGGGGGATCCACTTTAAGGTCTTGCGGAGGATGTGGAGGGTGTTGAAGCAGCTAGAGGTGACGGAGTTGACCTGTTGGTTCATGGTGAGTGATGAGTCTAGTACAATGCCGAGGTTCTTTGTGTGGTCTGAGTGGGTAGGTGGGCTTCGAGGGGCGGTCGGCCAGCAGGTGCTGTCCCATGCAGAAGGGGTGGTACTGAGGACGAGGACTTCTGTCTTCTCGGCGTTGAGCTTCAGGCAGCTGTTGGTCATCCAGACTGCGACGTCTTGCATTCCTTTCTGGAAGTTGAGTTTGGCTGTGGTAGGGTCTTTGGTGAGGGAGAGGATGAGCTGGGTGTCGTTATCGTAGGATACGATGTTGAGGCTGTGTTGTCGGACGACGGCTGCGAGGGGGGCCATGTAGATGTTGAAGAGGGTGGGGATCAGTGATGAACCCTGTGGGACTCCGCAGGTGATTTTCGTGGGGTCAGAGAGGAAGGGTGGGAGTCTGATCCTTAGGCTTCTTCCGGTGAGGAATGATCGGATCCAGTCCCGGATGGTTCCTTGTATGCCTGCGTCGTGTAGTCTGGCGACTAGTGTGCAGTGGGAGACTCTGTCGAAGGCCGCTGATAGGTCGAGTAGGATGAGGGCTGCAGATTGGCCTTGGTCCAGGAGGGTGCCGATGTCGTCTGTGGTGGTGAGTAGGGCAATCTCTGTGCTGTGGTTGCTTCGGAATCCGGATAGGGATGAGTCGAGGACGGCGTTCTCTTCAATGAATCGTGTCAGTTTCCTGTTGACTGTTTTCTCCGCAACCTTGGCTGCGAAGGGGAGGAGCAAGATGGGCCGAGAGTTCTTGAGGTCGGTGGGGTCAGCTTTGGGCTTCTTGAGCAGGGGTCTGACTTCTGCGCACTCCCCGTTGTCTGGGAAGGTGCCTGTTTTGAAGGTGGTGTTGATGGTGCGTTGTAGTTCGGGTGCGATGGCGGCGGCTCTGTGGTAGATGTGAGGGGGCAGAGGTCGGTGGGGGCCCGAGTGGATGCTTTTCATGGTCAAGGAGGTGTCTTCGGCCGCCATCGGTGTCCAGTTGGAGATGGTGGACGAGATGGTGGACTGGCTGGTGTTTCTGGGTGGCGGGAGGCCGCCTGTGGCGCCTAGTGGATGGTCAATGAAGTCGTCGTAGAGGTTTTTGATCTTGAGGTGGAAATAGGTTCCAAGCTTGTCGCAGAGGTCTTAGGATGGGGTGAGGTCTGTGGCTTCGCTGCGTGGGTTGGTGAATTTTTGAATGACACTCAAAAGTTCCTTGGAGTTGGCCAGGATTTTGTTGTGGATGAAGTTACTCTTGGTGGCTCGGATCTGGTTGTGGTAGTCTGTCATGTCGTCCTTGTAGGTGGTGTGGTTTTTGGTTGTCTTGGTGTTTCTCCAGTTCTTTTCCAGGCATCTACAGGTGCGTCTGGCTTCTTGGAGAGCGGTGGTGAACCAGGTGGCTTTCCTGGGGCGTTGTCTGTCAGGATTGCGTAGCGGGCCGAGCTAGTCTGAGCAGTTGGATATCCGTGTGTGGAGTTCTCTGGCTGCTTAGTTTGTGTCGGGTGCACAGGTGTCTGTCTCGGGTGGGGGTGGAGTCAAGTTGCTAGTCGCTACCCTTGCTTCAGTTCCTTCGTGGTGGGCGTGGGGCTGGTTTGGGTCCATGGAGGCCGCGATGTGTGGCTGAATTGGACGCTGTTTCCTGCCACGAAGATGGGGTCGAGGGTGTGTCCTGCTGTGGGTTGGTGTGTTGACGAGTTGTTTAAGCCAGATGCTGGTGAGGTTGTCACGAAGGATAGTGGAGTTGAGGGTCGCTGGGGTTGTCGAGGTGGAAGTTCAGGTCTCCAATGAGTATGTAGTTTGTTGAGGCAATGGCGTGGGGTGTGATGAAGTCAGTGATGGTGGTGGCAAAGGGTGTTCAGTGGCCGGGGGGTCTGTAGACGAGAGTTCCTCGGAGTGTGGTTTTAGGAGTGGTCTGGATCTGGAGCTGCAGGTGTTCGGCGGAGGGGAAGGTTTTGCTGGAGGTGGTGAGGCGGAGGGTGCTCTTGTGGGCGATGGCGAGGCCCCCTCCTGGGTGGTTGGGGCGGTCTTTCCTGTGGATCTTGCAAGCGTCTGGGATGGCGGTGCTGATGTTGGGGGCAGAGGATACGTTGGTCCAGGTCTCTGTGAAGAAGGCGACGTCGGGCGAGAGAGAGTAGAGTAGGTTTGAGATTTCCATGGCGTGTTGGTGTACAGAGCATACGTTGAGGAGGATGCATTTTAGGGTGTTGCCTGTGCTGGCGTCGGCGGGTTTGGAGGCCGGGGTGGCTGTGAGGGTCTGGCGGGGTGGCGGTGAGGATCTGGCAGCAGTGGAGATAGGAGAACTGGACGTGGGTTGTGTTTGGCAAGGCCTGTTGGCATTCTCAAAGTCTTTCAGGGTTGAGTGCGAGGAGGGTGGTGGTGTCGTAGCGATGGGTAGTGGGAGGTCCAGTGTTCCTGGTGCTGACCGCGGTCAGATCGCGGACCAGCGCAGACGGGCTCGCCTTTTTGCGAGTGCACAGCGGCCACCATTAAGTAGGGGAGGTGGGAGGGAGGAGAGGCTGGGAGGCGGGGGAATTCCAGGGGGAGGGGCCGCAGGGGGAGGGGCCGCAGTGGAAGCAGCAGCAAAAGGAATAGGCAGGCACGAGAAAATAAAAACAGTGGTGGAATTAGAGCAAGACACAGATGGGCACAATAACAGTGGCACAACAGGGAAAAATTAAGGAAAAAAAACGGATGAGAGAGGTTACGGTGGTTGCAGGCAGTCTCGTCCCAGTTGGAGCAGGCAGCAGGAGCGGGCAGCAGCCACGAACCTCCCAAGGAGGAGGTCGGGGTCTGGAGGCAAGAGACGGCACAGCGGAGCAGCTGTGAGAGAGTGGACCTTGACCGAGGCACGCCTTCCATAGTCACAAAAGAGACAAAAAGCAGTCTGAGGTAGATGGGTGCAGCCGGGAGTCCCACGGATCTGGTCGTAGCCTGAGAATCTATAAAGCGCTTAAGCGCCAAGTGTGCTTTGTTGCCAAATAAGCCAAAAGTCCACAACCAGCACCTTTTGAAGATGAGGCTTGGACCACCAAGCTCTCAGGGGAGGGATGTTTTGGGGTCACCCGGAGCAGTGGCAGCAGGAAATTGTACTATCCCTGTGCTGGGCTTGGACCCAGTGCCCAGAAAAACATCCGTAAGGGCTTCATTAAATGGCAAGAGGGGTTCGGAAGTGGAAGCCACTGGCTGAAGCACCTCTGTCAGGAGGTTAGTCCTGACTGCCACCAAAGTGAGCTCAAGGACCTCAGCTACCCTTCTCACCATTACGGCGTAGGAAGCTCCCTCCCCGTAGTCATGGTGAGGGGGTGGAGCCAGTGTCGGCAAAGTGTCTAGACTGCTGGCATCACTCAGGTCCAACTGCCAGTGCAGCTCTTCAAGCTGGTCAGTTAGACGGTCCAGCTGCCTCTCCCATTCAATAAACACAGGAACAAAAGTCCCTATCAGCGTCGGTTCGGAGTCCGCTTTGAGGACGACGATGGAGTTGGTGCCGACCGAGAGCACGGTCGACACCCGGAACGCTGTTCGTGTGATCTACGTTGGTGAGGGTCGAGTGAGATTAACCAGCTTCGATCCAGATCTTAAACCGTATCCACAGGGGCCCTTCGGAGTCTGGCCGAAGCTGCTGGCATTGAAGGCTTAGGGCCCTCAACCAACTCTGCGTTGTCCAAAGGCGTACCAGTGAAGCCAGGCTGCCCAAAAATGAAGTACAGGGACTCATAGAATTTTTGGATTTGGGCCGGAGACGTTTCAGCTCCGGAGAAAACAGAGAGAAATGGAGACGTCTCAGAAGGCTATTCCAGAGACGCAACTTTCGAAACAAGACGCTCTGTGCTCAGAGTTCCGCACCACGTCGGCCGGGGTGAAGTTGAAGAACATCTGTGCTTCTTCGACTTCTTCTTGTGTTTCTATGACTTACCCGAAGATCTCCCCGAGGACTTTGAATGCGACGAGAAAGTGGGCTCCGCGATAGCCCAAGACCTTCTCCCTCAAACGAGCGCCGGGCCTTCAACAGCTTTCAAACTGCTCCAGCAAAGCTTTCAGGTTTATGGCCCGGCACTCGGAGCACGACTTTGGGTCGTGGTCACGCTCCAGACACTAAAGGCATACGAGGTGCAAATCTGTCACGGACATCGCCCGAAGACAGGAGCCACAGGACTTGAAGCTGATCCGACGTTGGGACATCATCAATGCACCAGGAGTCCAAGACTCAGGAAAAAGGTGGACCAAAAGTTGAAAAACACTAGCCAAAAACGGCTAAGGGATAGCTCTCTCCGGATCTGCACTTAGGCCGGCACGGAAATAGAAATAACTGACTTCAGCGCGCATGGACAGCGTCTATATGGGTCCTGTGACATCATCCTGGTGCTCGCGACGTTGGCGACGGACGTGGAGCCGACCGACACCACCTACCAACGCGCAGGGGTACTGCTGATGAAAAACCGCCGGATCCAGACTGACGCCTTTGGGAAATATTAAGGGAAGGAATCTAACACGAATAGTCCATCAGATACTTGAAATTACAATGTGGGTTAATTTTAATTCCTCCAGATACAACGAGAAGATATAATGCCTAAAGCTTGAGAGCCCAGATGCACCAGTATCGGAACTGTTGCTTTCCACGTCTGAACCTGATGCATGCAGCAAAAAAAAATCTTTAAAAAAAAATAGTCTGATGGTGAAGACAAAGACCATGCACATTGTGGAACAAGAAATCACTCTACACCTTGTGGCTCAAAACTTATTGAAAGAAAAAATACTTGCAATGTCAGGTTCCAACACTAGAGCGCAAGAGTATGCAAAGCATGTGTATTTGCAGCAACATATGCTGCAAACAATAGATTACCAAATCCTGCATTGAATTAACATAACCATAAGTAACGTACTTGTGAGACTCATGATCCCCTCTCATCTTCTCCACCTTTTTCAAAATATCATCGACTTCGAAGGTTTTCCTGTTGGATAAAAATCATAGTTTGAAAGTGAAACAATTGAAACAATCCACATCCAACAGGAAATCTGAAACTAATGAAAATTTCACAATAAGGCAACTTAATTTGATCTTTAAACATTAAAAGTGAATTATTTGCAAAACAAATAGCACCAGTTTTAAAACTGCATTGGCAAAGCCAGTATATCTGGCATTATCTGAAATCTTTTTCACTTTGACAATGTTGGTTTTATTTCCAGCTTTATGTTTTTTTAATTGCTGTGGGAGCTGCTGAATCCTTAGCAACATAGGTTAAGAACATTTGCTAAAGTGGGTGGAGAGGGTTTAAAAAAAAAATACAATGTTGTGCTAGTAGCTATAAATCCTAAGCGGAATGCTACATTGGGTGGGAATAAAATAAAGTGAACAGCAGCATGAAAATCAATAAAGCAGACTCTATGGGAGTATATTATACATATAAATTTAGTCAAATTAAAAGGTCTTGTCTAATGCCAGGCCTAAAAATACAGGCTCAAAATAACTTTCAAATATCAAGGGTTTCAAAAGCTTTCCCACACAACAGTCCTTCACTTTAAACGTTCAAATCCTCACCAAAATATTTACTAAATCTTGCACAATATCAGAGCGTTCCAACATGGCATAAATGAACAAGTTACTTACCTTCAGCCAAGCTCTTTCTAGTGGAAACTCTTAGCATAGATCATTTCCCTAGCAATCGACTTGATATGAAACACTTTTCCATAGCAGTTGCTGTATACCGCCATGGTGTGCAGTGCCAACTCCTCTGCTTTGAAGTGATAGAGCAGACCACGCTTACATCAGTTACTTATCTTTTACTCTTTCCACACCCTCGGATGCTTCAAGAGTTCTCCCAACTTTGCCCAGTGGCTGTGGGCATAGCGGGTGAGTAGTGCATTCGAATTTCCGCTCCACCATTGTGCCACAGCTCCCCTCTCTATATAACGGCCTACAATCTCCAATCTTTTGCTTTCTGGGGATGGGGTCCGGTGGATATTGGCTCTCTATCTCACCATGGCCACTATGATTGAATTGGTCACTACATTGCCCATGATATCTACAGGATCTTTGGAAGAATGCTTGTACTTTCTCAATTCTTGGTGTTAATGCTTTGTAGTATGCTTGTTCCCTGAAAGCTTCCCACCTCGACCCAGGGTACTTGGGACCATAGGGAGGTACTGGTTCCTGCTCTTGGATGGCAGCATCTATGGGAGGAAATAGGTCTTTGTCCTTTCCGTCTCCCATTGTAACACATCATTTTCTGCTGCTCTTTTACAACAGCATTATACACTTCAATATCATTTGGTGGCGATAGTCAAGTGGGGAATGTGTCAGCAGGTACCTCCGGTGAGCCTGTTTCTAAGTCCTGCCACTGGTCCTCACCACTTTTGGCATCCTGCAAGTCTCCCTGGTCCTCTTGATCTTTCTCATAGACCATTTCGGTTACTTATCTTGTGGTTTGGGGATTGCAGGTGTTTCAAGCTCACCTTGCTCTCCTTCCTCAACGCTCACCTCCCCTGGAGGTTTTGAAGGGATTCAGCATTCCAATATTGATGCTTCAAAATGTTTTTTTTTTTTTTTTTTTTTTACAAGATTGCGGTCATTTCAGCCTCGAGTCTCTCTTTTTTGTCTCTATTACAAGGACTTGTTCCTTGGCTTAGAGTATCTTCAACAACCTTTTCTTAGAGTCTGGCGTGCCCAACAGGTCCTCTTTGACCTTCTCCTGCTCTCAACTGCCTTTCTACTTCGAATGTTTGTCCAAAGCACATCAACCATCAGTGTCCCTTATTTGGGACAGGTGGGGTTCTTTTGGTTTCCATTTGTTCCCTTCCAGTCGCTGAGTGTTTTGTTGCCAAAGTAGTATTGTGCTGCTTTGAATTCAAAGTCTCTGCCCCAGATTGTTTTTTTGACGTTTCCAGGGGATGCTGTTGAGGTTTTATTTCGCCCATTTCATCTACCACAGTGCACGAGCCCTTCACCTCAACACTGACCTCTTCACTCGATATGTTGATGTTGCTCCATAACAATCCTCCCTTCTTTTGTGTCTGGATGATAGTGTGGTGGTTCAGCAGCAGCTTCTCGCTTGCCCTGAAGGTATTCAGCCAGAACTCAGCACACACTCCGCAGTTCTTCATATCATGGTCCCTCTACAGGCAGAGATTGCACTCTGCAGTTCTCTTTCTGAGAACACTTATGATGGCGTTCGCAGCCAAATCTAAAGGGGGTATTTTCCATTTCCCACAATCGTTCTCCCATGCTTTCTCCAACCGTGTGGGTCAATGTCCTAAGCGGTTCACTTCCTTTGCTGGTGATCCCATGATCTTTACTTCTCTGGCATTTCAGTTTTTATTGGTTCTCATCTTCTTTCTACTTTAGCTATCCTTCCCTTCGTTTTTACTCAATTATCAGTCAACATCTCTTGGAAAAAACTTCTCTCACAATCTACAAAGCTTCAACTGTTGCTTCAAAACTCAAATGGCAAAAAAAAAAAAATTCTGAATATTGCGGCCATGCAGAGGGGCTTTCAAGGCACTGGTCTGATGTTCAAGGGGACGGTCATGGCACCAAATAGTACCATTTACATCCACACAAAAAAGGGGGATGGGGAGGGGACAGGCTAATAAGTATTCCAGCCCAACCACTAAAGAGAGAATAATGCACGGCATGTGAATCCAGAAAAGATTCATGTTGCAAAACATTTAATAGTGCCCGCTGTAAGGTTATGTTGAGAACCAAAACTAAACCTGGGATATCTGACAATTTTGCTCGTAAGGGGTCAGTACTGAGAGTCTCACACAAGACCATAATTTTGTTCCAGAGACCAGCCTAAACATTTTGTGGAAGGGCACCTGGCAACAAGAATGACATCCACAATTTCAAATCGCAAAATAAACACAGTCAATGCCCTTCCCTTATCCCCAAGAATGCAGGTTTAGCCAACGTAAATTGATGTAAAGTACGCTGCCTCATTGCTGAGACAGCTGGTCCACAATAAAAGGGAACTTGATTAGAGGATAGATGCTTATGTCCAGAAGGTCCAAGTACCAAACTCCCCTGGCCCAATTCAGAACCACAGGATGACTTCATCATGCCTGAGCTTTTTCAAAACTTTGGGCAGGAGAGGCAGAAATGGGAATGCGTACAGGAGTGATGTGTTCCAGTCCATCAAAAATACATCCCCCAATCAGCTTTCTTGTGGAAATTCCAACATGCAAGACTCTTAACACTACATGTTCAAGGGTGATTAAAAGATGTAGGAAAGGTTCTCCCCACTTTTGAAATATTCCAGCGCCACCTTGGGATATAGACGCCACTTGTGATCTGTGGATGTTGCCTGCTAAGTTTATTAGCTCTGCCATTTCACACTGCAAGGCAGTTTGCAGTCAGGAAAATGCGCTGGCACTCCAACCACCAAAAGAGATGCAGAATGTCCGGACACAAAACTCAGGACTCAACTTGGCCCTGCTTTTAGCAGTATCACATGAGGCTACTCGATGCAGTACTACATATATGTGGTTGTGTCCCTGAAAACCAAAACCAGCCTCCCCTTGGACAGCAGAACAGCAATTACTTCCAGACGAATGGCTCGTAACTCCATCAGATTGATGTAAAGCCGGCCTGCTAGCAGACACCAGGGTCCCTTGCTATTCACCTCACTTAGACTAGGGACGTGACCATCACCACAGTCTCTGGGTGGGAAATGGAGAGGAGCCTGCTGCTGGACCAATTAAACTCTAGAAACCACCATTGCATATTACAAGCATTCTCCTCCAAGACCAAGATAGCATTGGTCAGACTGCCCTTAGACTGGGCCCACTGAATATTCAACAAGACACTCCAAGTTGCTCTTACCATGAACCACGACTAAGCCGGAAATTATCACAGCCAAATGCACTGCACTTTTTGGGGCAAATAGAAAGCCACAACTCCACGAAATGCCCTAAAGAACGCAAGTCAGATAGGACTCAATGATCAGAAACAAAACCATGGAGGTCTGCCTTCTTCCAGTGGTTGCCCACGATTGGCTATGGCGCGCAAACCTTCAACAGCTGGTCATCGATGTATGGGAATATTCATATACCCAGCTGTGAAGATGGGCACTGACCACCACCATCACTTTCATGAACACCCGAGAGGTCTTGGTGAGGCCGAAGGAAACTACAGCAAACTGAAAATGCTACTGGCCTATCTTGAACAGCAGATGACCTCTGTGGAACTGCAGGACAATTATATGGAAATACGCACAAAAAAAGTAATTGCAAAATATATAATTACTTACCCATGCAGACTCCGTTACATTGGCATGACCACTATGCAAGTCAAGGTCCAGATTAATGAACATCGCTGCACCATCAGATACCAATGGACTACAACTAAGCTCAGTAAACATTTTATAGAAAGTGACCAACCCCTTGATGATCTCAAATTGGTGGTCCTGGAAATAATTATGGACTCACACAATATCACCAATAAATTGTTTGAGAAAGAACAGAGCTGGGCCTTTAGGTTACAGCCCCACATCATGGAGCTTAACGATGGCATACCATGGACTGAGTTTTTCATCCAACAGGTGGTCATCCTCCCCCAATACCCCCACCCCTTTTTGAGCTACTTTGCAGCCCCGACAGATTACAACATCCATCAGCCACAATAGCCAAGTATGTAACTTCATTCACAGTGGAACATATATTTTATGACACGGACATGACATACTATGAGATGGGAACTCCGGGTTCAGCTCATACCAGTCACACTGCCACTTCCCCATGTCTCCTCCCGCATGTGGTGATTGATATGGGATTTTTTTTCCATACACATATTTCAAATTGTGTTTTAGCCGTATGCATATTACTTAAACAGCAGGCCCAGTGGCTAGTTTTTCTCTTAACTATACCATTAATATTACAGTTCACTTTATTTTACATGCATACCATATTTTTTTCACCATGGTCAAACTTCATTTCCTTTGTGAGCATGAATCCTGTTGACACTTGAATTTGCACGTTTTGATGGACATTGGTACATAGCTGAGATTAATTATCTCTGCTCTCTATACATGCCCCTGGTTTTTCCTTTCCTTTATATCATGGCCAACACTACCTACAATGTTGTGGTGAAAGAGCTTCATTTATACGTGCTTTTCTATTTTTGTAGGGACACAGTGTTACCTGAATAATCAGGATGCAAGACCTCCACCCGTCCATGTCTTTACACATGCTGTCTCCTGATTACCGTTTTTTTCGGGATCGTGGTTGATTGGTAGGTCAGTGGACCGGAGCCTTTGGACATCAAGTAAGTTGCTCCCTGGAGCACCATAGCAGTTTTGCTGCATTCAGGGGCTGGAATCATTTTACTTCCGTTTAATGGTGATTACTCTCTCTTTACCGGCTTGTAGAGCTCTTTAGCCTTTTGGGTACCCTCATAAATCGATGCTACCGGTTATTTACCTCCATATCAACAGTCCTCTGCGGAAGAATTTTCAGTCTTTTGATATCTATCACGCTTACCATTTACCCGCACATACAGTTCATGTGGCTTTTTTAGGTTATTGGTTGCCTACATGTTCCTCAAAAATCCAGAGATGGAGCATTCTTCATTTATTCTCTACCTACCTTACTCCCGTTTGCCGATGGGTGCCCATTTGTATCCAAGGCAGGAGCATTTTCATTATCAATGCATAGCCTCTACAATATATGAACTAGGATGTACAGACAAGTGCTGTCATTCTCTCTATCTAACTCACTTACATAGACTAATGGATGCCCATTTGTATCCCAGGTGGGAGCGTTCTGAATGTCCCTACATATCCACTATGACATATGAAGCAGGGTTTATATACAAGTGTGAAAATGGTGCAAAAGGTTGTATGCACACTTTACCATGAGTGCACTCTTACTTTCTAATTGAAAACTAGATTTTGTTTACTTTGGTCCTGATGAAACGCCATTAGATCCTTTCGGACTTCCCCGGGCGTGAAACATGTTGACCGCATCTCTGTAGTGTAGGCGATCTCACACAGATCAGTACAACTACAATTTTGTAGTGTAGGGTATTCCACACACAGACTCACACTTAGGGAATTCTAGACCATCACTCTTGGTATTTCTAGCCTTCCCTTTTTAACGTTGGCATAGGTTCCATTGCCCAGAATAAAATTACAGCATCGGTACCTATAGTTAATTTTAACTCGCACTCCTTCTAGTCGTTCACCATACACATACCGGTATACAGTTAGCACCCCAGTACTTTCCCGTCACCTTTCAACAAAAGTTCTCAGACAAAGAGCACTCTTGCGGGGTCCATCATGCATTGCAGGGCAGGCCTGACCAGAAGCAAGCCCAATGATGACGCATGCCACCTAAGGGTGGGTGAGGGCACTAGCTTCTTATAAGCAATTGCTTTGGATGACCTCTTCCCCCCCCCCCCCCGCTCTCCCCCAATCGGTAGTGAGAAGTTGCCATTATGGAACGGTGTACTGGTTTATTATGAAAATACATGTCCTGCTGGTTAAGAGACCCCATCCAGTCAAACAGGTCAAAAGCAGAGAGAATCTGACCCAGCATGAGCATTCTGAATTTGTCATTCCACAGAAGGCATTCAGAGGCCAAATGTCCTGAATATGCTGACGCCCAGCCCTCCTTCAGAATTAAGAAGTAGTGACAGTAACATCTTCGAAGTCTTTCCAAGTCCAACACCCTTAGAGAACAACAGGTTCAATTTCGTACCAAGCCCCGCATGTTGCCTGCCATACCCACATCTTCAAAAGGACCGGTTTGTCTGAGGCATCTCTGGTAGGGAAGGCTTTCTATATGCTAGTACTCCGTAATAGCCTATAAATAGAATGGATCAAGAAATTGTTTTGCAGGGGGTCTAAAACCACAAGGAGTGTACCTTAGCTCTACTGCCTTCAAAGCATTCCAACATAGATTCCACCTTCTCACCAAAAGGTAAGGAAAAGGGGTGTATTATATGGTGTGGTTGTGCGACCTCACCTTAAAATTACACTTCGCAACCCCTTTAGGACCCTTAGGTTTCGTTTGTCAAACCTTCAGCTCAACCCTGGGTAGCTTTAGCTCTGAGCAGCAAGGCTTCCACAAACGAACATGTGTAAAACATTTAAACAGCACCAAAACAATCGGAGAGAAAAAAAAACCACAAAAAAAAAAAAAAAAAAAAAATCGAAAAGACAAAATCTGACACCAATTTATAAAACTAGACTATTTTAATGTATTTTTAAACACCAAAACAAAAAAGACCCACCAGAGGGTTACGAAGAAATAAAATTTACAAGATATTATTAATCAGCGTATTTCACTCAACCACGAACAAGCATTGACAAATTCAAAGAATTGGGCCTTTAGAAATGTTTACAGCAAAAAAACTTAGGCTATCTGTAATGCAGTTATTTGGAATCACTTTCGGTGACCAACTCCTGTATGGAGTGAGCCTGCCTGATGGACCATCAAGGTCCTCAAAAACAGTTTTCAGCAGGTTAGGCAGTCAGTTCCAGTCATTTGTATCCTTTGCGGTGCTTTTGTATGGAAGTGGTCCAGGTGCAAGGGATGAAGGATGCTCAAGATTCTCAAAGGCTGCTGTGAATGCAAAGCAGGGTCTTTCAGCGACTACTCCTCAGTCCACTAACTGGGTGAGGCAGTCCTGGTCACAGTGTTGATGACCCTCGAAGTCTTCTCATGCTGGCAGATATCCAGTCGCCACTGGCTACCAGTCGCCCAGGATCACAGATATGAGCAAACCTTTTCTGGGTCGATAACTAGCCCCCTGGAGGTTTCAGCTACACTAAGATGAAACAGTCTGGCTCAGCGACCTCATGTTCAACATTGTGCATCAGGTCCTTGGTGCTGCACAACCGCGGTTGGCGGCTACCAAATTGCCCCAGCAGGTTTCTTTAGCTGTTGTGTACCTGTGCTGTGCCCAGGAGGGGCCAATCAGCTGGCCCTTGGAGTCTCTTCGCTTTGGCCGAGCTCTGGAGAAGACTTCTCCTTGAGCAGGACATGGCAGGCACACTCCCTCTCCTTTGTTAACCACTAAGTGCAGGAGGTGCAATCCATGACAGTGCAGCCTGTCTTTGAAAGTTTCACAGTGCAACAGGACAGTCCTTGATCCATCCTCCCAGTCCAGTCGAGATTTGAGTTCAGGGTGCCAGGGGTGCCCTATTTATCTTCAGAAAATGCCCTCAGACTAGGATGTAGTAGGCGGCCAATGGGCTACCCTCAGGCTAGGATGTAGTAGGCAGCCAATGGGCTCCTGATGACCAATTCCTGGGAAATGTAGCTTCTGGATAGCGCAGGATGCACCATTCTGCCCACTCCCAACACTGCAGAACCCCTCTTTCGGCGTCCAGAGCTCCTTAGCCAAACTCAGAGGTGTGGCTACCACCACCACTGGAAAACTGGTTTGACAACTGGATTCTGTAGAAAAGTGCCTCTTTTTCATGGTTAACCCCTAACCCCCCCCCTCCACCCCTTTGCCTGACACATGATGCACTTTAACTTGGTGTGCACTGGAGGCCTGCCAATCAGATTCCCAGGGCCTGTGTTCTTTCTCAAAGCTGGACATTTGAACCCACAATTGGCACATCTCTGGCCACAGGTAAGCCCCTTGTAAAAGGTAACATGACCAGGGAAGACCTCTAAGGGCTGCAGCACCTATTGCGCCACCCTTAGCGCCCCTGCACCTGAAACCCCACACACTGCCACTGCAGGCTGTGTTTTGGTGCAGAGGAAGGTAAAGAGTCAACATGGCACACATCCCTGTGTGCCATTCCTGCAACCCACTGCCTGGGACCTAGGTAAGTCACCCTCTAGCAGGGTGAGCTACCCCCAAGGTAAGGGCACTGTGGCATGAGCCCTGTACCCCTACAGTGTATAAGTCCATTCTTAGACATTGTAAGTGTAGTAAACCCATAACGAGTATATGGTCTGGGAAGTGGTCATTACATACTCCCCAGCTCCATAATGGCTTTACTAAAAAACTACGAAGTTTGGTAGAAAACTACGAAGTTTGGTAGCAAACCTCTGTGCACATTAAACCCACACTGATGCCAGTGTGGGATTTAATGGAAAATGCACAGTGGGCATCTTAGCCATGCCCCCTGAATAACGACCAACACTAGTGTGGTTCCTGAATGGCTGCCCACTATTTGCCACCACCAGCCAGGTTTCTGGATCCCCTGGGTAGAGAGACTCCACTCTCTTGGTCCAGAAACAAAGCCCAAACTCTGCAGAGGAGTCATGACTTCTGCCCCAGGATGGTCTGGGAAGCTTCAAAGGTCTGTCGCCTTTGTAAGCTGTCCCTGCCTTTTGCTGACCCCAGCAACTGGCTCCTACCAGTTCTGACCCCCACTTTGGGCAGGAGAATCAGCAGGAAAACTGAGCTAGGATGAGAGGTGTGCCCACTTTTTGCCAACCCCACCTCTTAGATGGGGGGAGGCGAGGTGAAGCACACATGTCAGTCCCCTCCATCTGGGAGATGAAGGAACCCAACCAATTAGGAAGAGGCTCATGCCCCCCTCCCACTGGAGGGTGGCATAATAGGGGGTGTACCCATCTCAAGGAAGGGACATATTGGTACAGACCTGCACATCCTTTGAAAGCCCCCAAATTTAGTACTTAGGGGTGACCCCGAACCTCACGTCCTCAGATTCGAGAAAGAAATAAAGAAAGAAAGAAGGACCAAAGAGCCGTGCTGACCCAGGAAGAGGAGGACACCAACTTATTTGGCACCAGCCCTACCAGCCTGTCACGACTTCAACCTGCCTACAGCGAGAACCCCGGTGTGCCCACCAGGAGCAGACCCCGAGAGTCCGGAGGACCTGCCCTGCACTCAACTAACAGACTGTCTACCATAAACACCTGATTTGCTCAAGGAACGAGAATCAAATCCAGGCAGCTCTGCGATTCTGAACCCGACGCCCATGGCCAGAGTTCGAGTGGCCCAATAATATGAGGAGGTCTCCCCAGCAATCCTGATCTGGTGACCCACGACCTCCTTCAATCTTCCAACAGACACCTGCAGTCTCAACCTGAAGGGTCTACTTGACCGCGACCGGAGCTTGTAAGAACACGATGCCAAAAGACACCCCTGCACCAGAAGTCCTACGGCTTTGGGTGGCCCAACAAACGTGTTTCTGGATCCTCAAAATCCCAACTTACCCCAAGCCGGTAGTCGCCTTTAGAAAACTCCCCGACTGAGCCTGCAGCATCTTTTCCGAACCAAGATCTCCATTGCACTCCCCGACGTCTTCTTGGTACTTTGCATCCTGCCACCTCCGTGCCGCTGATGGTGCATCTCCTATGCTGATTGTTGGCCCCGGCGGTGATGGACCCTACCCTAGGAGCTTTGCGCTCTCAGCCAAGTGGCCTGCTAGTGCACGGACCCTGACCGAAGGCCCCTTTACCTCATTGGCTAACGTTGGGCCCCTGCGCTCTGCACACAGCCACCCAAGTGCCGCTGGTGGTGCAATTTGAGTGCTTATCTAGACCTGGGGGAACCTTGGTCCTAACCCCCAAAACTCCCACTCATTAGTCAAGTACTTACCTGTAAAACCGATAACCATTTTTTTCCATAGTAACTAATTTTATGAGTTTTTGTTCCGAAAATTTTCCAAGTGTTGAACTGCAACTTTGTATGCAAGAAAAGCAAATGTATCTTAAACCTTAAAGTCTTACTTACCTTGCACTGTGAGATCCCGGGCGTGGCATTTAGGCATACCACCCCAAGTAGTGGATGTAATCAAAAAGTATTCCAAAAATAATTACAGTGTAATTTAAACTGCTTTTTGAACCAATACAAACCTGTCACGATTGCAAATCAATTACCAATTGTCCTTCTTGAAAATGTTTTATGATTGAAAGTATATTTTACCGACCTGTACCAAGATCTGCTGGGTCTAGAAAATAAAACATCAAGTATACCTTTTTATACCTACCTAATTGGTCAGGATTCAGTGTCAGAGTGTGCCATCAGTCTTCAGTGAGTAAATACAATAAATGCTTAACACATCCTCTGGATTAGCCTAACTGCTCGCCCACACTACCACAGTGAGCTGTTAGTACCTACCTAATTTACCTCTTCCATACCTCTGGGGATCCACTGGACTGTGCACATTATACCTTACCTTGGTATAATATATACATAGCCAGATTCCTACAGCTTCCCCTTCACTGTCGGTAGTGCGAGCCTATCTACCTAAACAATAAAACAGCATTTGTACCATGTGTTCCCCATTTGGCCTTCAAAGGCGGTACTGGAAGCCTTGGGCAAGTAAAGTGACAACTTCTAAAGTTGCACGTTGCCCACCAGTGAAATTAAAAAGGATTTCATGCCCCGATTCTTTTAGCACCTTGTAGTACCACCATTCAGGAGTTAGCAGGGCTGAGGTGTCAGCCTCTTAACTATGGGGCTACTAACCTTTCCTCAGTAAAAAGGGTATATTAGGGTTTTTACTGCTGAAGCATCTAAAAGTATGTTTCCCTTTTTAACCTACAGCCCCCTGCCTTAGGGCTCATTAGGTCTACCTTAGGGGTGACTTACATATATTTAATAGGGAGGTTTGCGCTTTGCGATGACCTTATATTGCAAAGTCAAGTTAGCAGTTTATAATTGCCCTACCAGTCTGCAGTGGCAGACTGGGAGCCATGTTTTATCTTGTCCCAATCAAGGTGGTACAACAGAAGCTCCAGATCACGGGTACCACATACTAGGGACTTACAAGTAAGTTAGTGTATGCCACTTGGAACAATAATTAAATATGCACCATTTTAAGGGTCAGAGCACATGCAGGGTCCCATTTAGCAGGGCTTGAGGCAATTTGAGTCATTGCACCAGTACCTAGTAGTCAAAATGAAGCAAAAAGAGGGTGTAAAACCAGCAAAAAGCTGGTTTTCTTACACTCATCCAAAGGAATATGTATAAGGGAGGCCTGTGCATCGCCTGAGACATCGCACAGCATTAACATAATGCAATGATAGAAAGGAGGAAGAGAACGTGATCTTGCCAAAAGCATCAATCGTCTCACACTCCCCATACGGAGAAGTTTGGATTCATTTTCTCTTTGAGGCCTGTACAATAAGACTTTCTGCAGTGGGGGGCTTGGTGAAAAAAAATCCAGATCTCCAGGTACTAGCCTGTAACGTCTGGTCACTTGCCTAACTAACAGGAGCGCAAGAACTAGCTTTAACCAAGTAGCCATCAAAGTATATGTAAGGGCATAATTAAAAGGGAGAACGGGCCAAGAAGTCACTGGGCCAGCATGCAACATTTAGGTTCTCAATCGGGATAGCACAATTCTAGTGAGTAAGAAACTGGCTCTATATATACTACACAAAAATGAGGTATAGTGTGTATAGAGTCCAAGTGTCCCCAGAGGTAAGCAGTGGTTAAAGTTAGATAGAACCTTACTCTCTATTTGTGGTAGAGTGATCGAGCAGTAAGGCAATATCGGAGGACAGTGTTAAGCATTTGATGTACACAGTCAGCAAATGAATTCACACACTCAATAACTGAACTCTAGGCCAATTGTGTTTGTATAAAAATATATACTGTTCTTTTATTTTTAGAACCAAGCAAGCCTGGCACAGGTAAGCATTAAATACTTTTCAGTAGTAAGTTACTGGATATAGAACAGTTTGAAAATGCAATAGCAATTGTACTTTGTTTGATTTACAGGCGATGCAGTAGGTTGCAACACTTAGCAAATACAGTACATTGAAATGAATAGGCCTTTTCAGTAAATTACAGGTAAGTTACTTACGTTACTTCTCTAACTCAGTGCTGGAAACCTAGATTCAGCACTGGGACATTTCCTGCTAACAGGTAAGAAAATACGTTTTGGTTATTTGTGCGATTTTTAAAGAATATTTTCAGTTTTCAAAACTCCACAAATTGTCAATGTTATCCTAAGGAAAAACAGGTTATCGGTTTGCAGGTAAGTAATCGACTGTGGGAGTTAAGGTTCTGGGGTTAGACTCAAGTGTCCCCCAGGGTCAGTGATGCACTTTTGTTTCACCCTCAGCAGCACTAGGGCGGCCGGGTGCAGAGTGTTGAGGCCCAATGTGGTAAAGGGCAGGGACCAATGGGTCACTTCCCTGGGGTGGCTACACCCGCTATTCTGCCACTCTCCAGTGGGAGGGGGCAGGAGCCTGTCCCTGGTTGGCTGGGTCCCCCTATCCTCAAGATAGTGGGGACTAGAGGTTGTGCTTCACTTCGCCTCCCCCACCTGAGGGGTGGAGTTGGCAGAGGTGGGCACACCTCTCTTCCTCACTTGTTTTTCCCGCCGGTTCTCCCGCCCAAAGTGGGGCGTAGAACCAGTGGGAACCAGTTGCTGAAAGCAGCAAATGGTCTGGGAAGGCTCACAAAGCCAGCATGCCTTTGAAGCTTCTCCTTCGTGAACCCTGCCCATCCTGGGGTAGGAGGCTTGGCACCTCTTCCCAGGATGTGCATTGTTTCAGGCCCCCGGAGAGCAGCAGGCTCTCGACCCAGGGGACCAAAAGCATGTCTGGTGGTGGCAGCTGAAAGCAGCCACTCAGCCTGGACACTAGTGGTAGGTTAGTTTTCAGGGGGGCATCTCTAAGATGCTCTTTGTGTGCATTTTTCATTAAATCCCACACTGGCATCAGTGTGGGTTTAATGTGCTGAGAAGTTTGATACCAAACTTCCCAGTCTTCAGAGTAGCCATTATGGCATTGTGGAGTTCGTAATGACAAACTCCCAGCACCATATACTCTTAATGGCAGCACTGCACTTATAGTGCCTAGGAATGGACTTGGGCACTGTAGGGGTACAGGGCTCATGCACCTGTACCCTCACCACTGGCATAGGGCACCCAGCTAGAGGGGTGACTGATGTATGCCAGGGGAGTGGTTTGTGGGCATGGCACACAGGGATGTGTGCCATGTCGACTCTTCACTTTGTTCTGCACCAAGACACGCAGCCTGCAAAGGCAGTGTGCGTCAGGGTAGAGGGCCTCTAAGGGTGGTACAATAAATACTGCAGCCCTTAGGGGCCTTCTCTGGTCACAGTGCCCTGGGTACCTATGGTACCATTTACCAGGGGTTGACATGTGGCCAGAGATGCCAATTGGGTGTTGGGCTTCAATGCAGTTTTAGGGAAGGAATATAGGCCCTGGGTACCTGATTAGCAGGAGCCCAGGGAATACTCAGTCAAAGAACATCAGCAAGTCAGAAAAATGTGGGGGCATACCATGCAAGAAAGGGGGCACATTCTCACATAGTGCATCAGCTTCCCTCCGGACAATCAATGCAAAAGAAGCACTCGCTTCTGTTAGTGGCCCAAGCTGGTGCGTCAAGCTCAGTCTCCAGCGAGGTTTCAAGCCTACGGGCAGTCTGCAAATCAATGTACAAAGCAGCATCAGTAGTACGATAGGGAAGCAAGTCATCCTCATCATCATCTTGGGGTCAAACTTCTTAGATCGGAGTCAGAACCAAAAAGATAAGGATGCCTGTGCTCTTAGATGAGACGTGTACTCAGGGTGCATTATGAATGGTGGACTTTTGTAATTTAGCTGCACAACATAAATCCGGCCCCAGCCGAAGTCACTTCAGGGTTCAACATTGGGAATGAATCAGCTTCCAGCTGGTACGGGCATTGGGGAAGCAGGGACCCACATGGACCTCAGGGTCAGAGTAGAAATATGTACCAGAGTCATTATAGGCAATATGAAGGGTCCCAAAGGGACAGAAGGACCTGGGGTCAGACCAGTCTTCAGTAATTCGCCGGTTTCATTGTCCAGGAAGGTGTGCCAGAGAGAAAGAAAAGCACCAAAAAATTGCAGCATGGCCGACTAGTGGTGTGCTAGAGACCACTATGGAAAATGTTTTGTGCATCTGATAGAGAAAATATCTAGCCGCAGATTACATACCTTTTAATTTACAAGGCATCGTACTGAATCTGGAAGGCGTTGGCATGAGGCCCAGGAGCCTCAGTCATTCTCACCAAAATCCAAGAAAGAGGCTGAAATATCACTATTATAGCCTGAATATCCCAAACTCGTTGATCAAGAGGATAAGCCTGAAACTGCACTGAATCCAGAACAACTCTGATGAAAGGGAGCGTCTGAAGAGTCAGGTGTGATTTCGGCATGTTGACAGTGAACCCCAGCGAATGCAGGCAATCCGCCGCAGTATTGGGATTGGAGACAACAGCCTGGGGAGAGCCCGCCTTCAGCAGCCAGTCGTCGAAATAGGGAAAGACTGGCATCCCTGATCTGCTCACCCCTGATCTGCCAAGATGAGCTGTGACCACCATCACCTTGGTAAACACCCGAGGGGTGCTGGTACGGCTAAAAGGGAGCACAATGAACTGAATGCCTGTGGCCTACCATAAACAGCAGATAATGCTGATGGGCAGGCAGGACGGGGATACGGAAATAGGCGTCCTGCAAGTCCAACGCTGCCATTTAATCTCCTAGGTGCAGGGCAGACAAAACTTGAGCCAATGTGAGAATCTTGAACTTTTCCTTTTTGAGGAAGCGGTTGAGGGGTATCAGATCTAAGATGGGGCTTAGCCCTTTGTTCTTTTGGGGAAATAAGAAAGTAGCGTGAATAGAAACCACTGCCTACTTCCGACATCGGAACCCTCTCTATGGCTAACTTGGCTAAGATACCCATGACATCCTCGCTTAACAAGGACAAATGATCCTCTGTCTGCCGGTCGTGAGATGAGGCAAAGGGGGAAGGGAGGATTCAAAGACAAGGGAGTTGCCCCTTCGAATATGTACAACGCACCAGTCAGATGTAATAGACTGACAGTGATGGAGATAAGGCCTGATTCTGCCACTAACTGGATGCCTATGATCTTGTAGGGCAAGTATTGGAGGGCTTTGAGGCTGTGGCTGCAGGGGGATTGGTGTTTGTGGCAGACCTCTGGCTACCTGATCTACGGGGTCAGTATACACCGCGTCCTCGCCGCCGCAGACTGGTAAGCAAACTTGAGGCAGTGGCTGGGATACGGTTGGCGCAGTTGAAAACCCCGTCAGTAGCTACAAAAGGGGAATTAGGCAGAATTGGGATGATATGGGGCAATTGCGAGGCCCAAGGAATTGGACTTTGCCAGCGAGTCCTTAAAGCGCTCCAACGCAGTGTCTGCCCTGTCTCTGAAGAGACGGTTGCCATCAAAGGGCATGTCCATGTGAGAAGCCTGGACATCCCCTGTACGAAAGTAGGATCTGCTTTCATAGTTACCCCACTTTTTGCAGGTGTCAGTATGTTTTTTGATTAGTCTGGCTGGGATCCCGCTAATCAGGGCATCAGCCACTGTTTTTCTCTCTAAATTTGGCATGGTAAGTACTTTGGTACCTCCACAATTGGCTACTGGTGTATCCATGTAAGTTACCCAGGGCAAAGGGTCTCCCAAGGGCTGCAGCATGTATTATGCCACCCATGAGAGACCACTCAAACTGCGACTACAGGCCTGCTATTGCAGCCTGTGTAAGCTGGTGCTAGCACCACTTACGACAGATATAGGTTTCCTTATCTTATATCTGAGGTTACTAAACTTAAAACCTATAAGTTACCACGAAGACAGTCCTATCAACCTAAAGGCAGGATGCTGGGTTAGAACTGTGAGGGTGCCCCTGTATGAGCAGAATCCCCCTACAAACCCCGGAGGCTATTACCCAGGCTTTGTAAGTGGGGTCAGCCATTCTGATACATATAGTGGCCATGCGTCATTACACGATGGCTAGCTTATGAGTGGCTGTGCCGAAGTTTGGCATGCTTGGTATCAAATATTAATCATACCCCAATACTGCTACCGGTGTGAGGTATGATTCTATGCACTGGGGGGGGGGGGGGCTCCTCCGGGAACCCCCGGTACTCCTGGTAACAGCTTGTTAGCAGACCCTGAAAGTCTGTCTACTGAAAGAGACCAGTAGACAACTTGGCCTGCTATCTAGGAGATAATTCCACCTGTGTCCACCTGGGTATCACAGTTATAACTCTATTCCACCTACACACATATGGGAATCGAACAACACAGCAATAGACCGCATAGCACTACACTCAGACCATCGGTACATTGCAGATATCAAACGTTGTTGGGCGATTGGGCTACTCAGATTTCATGTAATGAAATGCTCAAGTTACATCTTACATTCAATGTCTTCGGTTTTACATCTATCATAATGATTTCACCCTATCGTACTATTTGATGTATAGTACAAGTGCACATGATAAATCGCAAGATGTACGTCCATTACATGCAACTCATTTATATTTCAAGCATGCAATCGGGTGCAACAATGATCACTATCCTTGCCTTCTACATCCCTAGGGATTGTTCATTAGTACATTAATGTAACTGGAAGCACAAGTTACTAATTGTGTAACAATATATCTGTAAGAGACATTAGTTAGTGATAGATTTCTTACCTTAGAATATCCCCAGGCGTCAGACTGGATTCGGAAAGTTTTTTCGTTAGCAGTACCCCTGTGTGTCAGTAGGTGGCGTCGTGCGGCTCTGCGTCCGTCGCTGGTGTCGTATGCGCCGAGATGACGTCACGGAGACAACTTAAGCGCCACCCATGCGCGCTGACGTCAGTTCTGTACACAACTTTCCACACCACGAACGCAGAGCCATGCAAGAAACTGACCTCTGGTGCCATGAAACTAGGGCCCTGAAAGGGGATAACCTTAACACTAGAAATCTGTTCGCAGACCAGGGAGGATGGGTGGGACGGTAAGGAATCTATCACTAACTAATGTCTCTTACAGATATATCGTTACACAAGTAGTAACTTGTGCATCTGAAAGAGACACGTTAGTGATAGATTCCTTACCTTAGAATAGATACCCCAGAAATACCAACCCCAGTGGTGGGTCTGCGAATAGATTACACCAGAAAGTCACGGAGAACAGAACGGCCAAAGAAGCTGTCTCTCCGGACTTGACTGTCAAGGCAGTAATGGTCCAGGGAAGACATGCCTTGGCAGTTCGGGCTGGACTGTTCCCATGAAGCACAGGGTCAAACTGAATTCCATATGGCCATGTCTGAACTGGGGTGGTGGAGTGAGCTAAAGAATGATGATGGATTAAACCCAGATCAGTTGACTGGGGGTGAGTGATATGCTCAAACGCCCCGTCCATCATCCCCTTTGGTATCGCTCAGATAGAACGAGAGCGCACATTTTGGGTCCAAACGGTGGAGCCTCTCTTCCTCTTTTGGAGGATGCAGAGGCGGAAAGAAGGTGGGCAAAGTGATGGTCTGCCCCATGTGGAAGGGCGTGACAACCTTTGGCAAAAAAGAAGGACGGGTCCTTAAAACCACCTTGTCCGGATGAACAGAAAGGAAAGGAGATGTAGAAGAAAGAGCCTGGAGCTCACTCACTCTTCTGGCGATAGCTACCAGGAAAGCAGTCTTGAGATTAAGAAGACGTAAAATGACAGGTATGAAGGGGCTCAAAAGGAGCGCACATCAGTTAGGTCAAGACAAGATTTACGTCCCATTGAGGCATTATGAAAGGCACAGGAGGAAACGTGTGCGTAATGCCTTTCAAGAAACGATTAACAACCGGGGACTTAAGAAGAGAAGGCCTATCAGGAAGCCTTAGAAAGGCAGAGATGGCCGAAAGATAACCTTTGATAGTGCCCAGAGCAGAGCCCTGCTGGGCCAAGGATAGCAGAAACAGAAGGACCTCAGAAAGAGGGGCAGAATGGGGATCCACGGACTTTGCTGTGCACCATGCCACTAACTTTTTCCACCGGCAGGCGTATACCGTCTTAGTGGAGGGATGCCTGGCTGCCAGAATGACATCACTCACTTCGGGAGGAAGATCGAAAGCTGTCAACTGTCGCCGCTCAATCTCCACGCATGGAAGTGGAGGCTGGACAGGTTCGGGTGGAAGACCGTCCCCTGCTGCTGCGACCTCCCGAAGAGGCAGTCGGATCGGAGAATCGATAGCCATGCTGAGTAGCTCGGGATACCAGTATCTTCGAGCCCAATTCGGAGCCACAAGGATGACTTTGGCCCGGTTGCGCCGAATCTTCTTTATCACTCTGGGCAGAAGTGGTATAGGCGGAAAGGCGTACAACAGACCGAAACTCCACTCGCGACGAAAAGCGTCACCTAGCGAGTGCAGCCTTGGAAATTCCAACGCGCAGAACTGATGACATTGCGTGTTCTCTTCGGTGGCGAATAGATCTAATCAAGGCTCTCCCCACTGCAGAAAGAGACCTCGCGCCACCTCATAGTGAAGACGCCATTCATGATCCATCAAGCACAGACGGCTGAGTTCGTCCACATTGGCGTTCAGAGAACCTGCCAGGTGTTGAACAACCAAGGTAATGCCTTGATGTTCCAGCCATGTCCAGAGGCGCAGAGCGTCTTGACATAGGGTCCACGACCCTCACACCGCCCTGTTTGTTGCAATACCACATGGTGGTGGTGTTGTCTGTGAACACCTGCACCACACTTCCCCGGACCAAGGGAAGGAATGCCTTCAGTGCAAGTCGGATAGTTCGAAGCTCCAGAAGGTTGATATGGAGCCGGGGCTCCTCCAGAGACCAGAGTCCTCTGATCTCCGCCTCTCCCAAGTGGCCCCCCCCATCCCAGGAGGGACGCATCCATCACCACTGTGTGCTCCGGTTGGGGAAGGGAGAGGGAACTGCCTTTGACCCAATCGTCATTTGTGAGCCACCACTGCAATTGTCGTGCAGTGCCCTCCGAGATCTGGACATGATCTAACAGGTTGCTCTGATGCTGCTCTGATGCTGCGCCCACTGGAACTTCAGGTCCCACTGAAGAGCCCGCATATGCCATCTGGCAGGTTGCAGGAGGCCATCAGGCCCAGGAGCCGGAGGGTCCTCCTGACTGAAACCCGGGATAGAGGCTGAAAGATCGTAATCAGAGCCTGAATATCCCGGACTCGCTGTTCGGAGGATAAACCTAAACCCGCGTCGAATCCAGAACCGCTCCAATGAAGGGGAGCTTCTGAGAGGGGCTCAGGTGCGACTTTGGCACGTTGATGGAGAACCCCCAGCAAATGCAGGAGGTCAGCCGTAGTCTGAAGGTGGGAGACGACTGCCTGGGGCGAGCCCGCCTTCAACAACCAGTCGTCGAGGTAGGGGAAGACTAACACCCCTGACCTGCGCAGATGAGCTGCGACCACCGCCATCACTTTTGTGAATACCCGAGGGGCGCCGGTAAGGCCGAAGGGGAGTACGGCAAACTGAAAATACCCCGGGCTTACCATGAACTGCAGGTAACACCGTTGGGCCGGCAGGACGGGGATGTGAAAATATGCGTCCTGCAAGTCCAACGCTACCATCCAGTCTCCAGGGTAGCCAAGAAATGTCAGCATTTTGAACTTCTCCTTCCAGAGGAAGCGGTTGACGTTCCGGAGCTCCAAGATGGGACGCAGACCCCCTTTGTCCTTCTTGGGGACGAGAAAGTAGTGGGAACAACCACCACTCCCCACTTCCGGCCCAGGAACGCACTCGATGTCCCCCTTGGCCAAGAGGGTCATAACTTCCTGCTGGAGATTTGCCAAGTGTTCCCCCGACATGCGGTGGTACAGAGGTGGCGGGTTAGGAAGGTTTGGAGGTAGAAGCAGCGGAGGTGGACTGACCCCCCACACTGATTCCCAGACCCGCCCCTACAGAAGCCACGTCCGCGGCCGTGCTGAGGCTGGTTCTGCACAGTCTTGCTGAAGGAACGTGCCTGGGCGCCCCTGCTGTGGCCACGAAAGGAACGAAAACCAGGAGTGGCTGGGCCTTTCGTAGAAAGACGTAAGGACTTGGCCGCAGCCCGCGAGACCTTAAAACGCTCCAGCGCACTGTCGGCCTTATTGCCAAACAGGCGGGTGCCATCTAAGGGCATGTCCATGAGTGAGCTTTGTACATCTGGCGAGAACCCCGTAGATCTCAACCATGCGTGGCGACGAAGCGCCACAGTTGTGGAAATAGCTCTACCTAGTGAGTCGCAGTGTCCAAACCACACCGAAGGGCGAACTTAGCCACATCTTTACCCTCGGCAACAGCCTGTGACAGCATGGCTTAGGCCTCCTCAGGAGACTGAGGCAACACCTGTACAACGGCATCCCACACCGCGTGGGAATAGCGGCCCAAGAGGCATGCGGTGTTCACCGACCGCTGCCCTAAGCTGGCTTTAGAAAATAACTGCTTGCCAAACTGCTCCAGCTTCTTAGAATTCTTATCTGGCGGAGCCGTGGGAAAGGCACTCTGGGACGTCAAAGCTTGGATGACCAGGCTCTCGGGCGTAGGATGAGTGGTCAGAAAGGCAGGGTCACCCGGCGCCAGGCAATGAAGCCTGGTGACATTCTTATCCACCAGGGCCCCCGTGGCAGGCCGCAACCAAGTGCCCAGCAAGACGTCAGTGAGGGCGTCATTAAATGGCAGCAGGGGCTCCGACGAAGTGGACGCCATCTGGAGCACCTCAGTGAGGAGATTATGCTTCAGGGCCAACGTAGGGAGATCAAGGTGGAGGACCTCAGCAGCTCTATGAAGCACCATCGTGTACGAGGTGCCCTCCTCCATGGTAGGAGGAGAGGCAAACCCCAGGTCAGAGGAGAGATCGAGGCCGCCGGTCTCCTATAACTCGTCCGCCCAGTCCTGCTCGGAGTCACACTGACTAGCAAGAGGGTCCTCGGACCCCTCCCAGTCATCCTCCACCTCCGCCGCATGCGGGACAGGCTGCAACAGCAGGGCAGGGACCGGGGAAGGAACAAACAGCGACGGGAACGGCGCCGTGTCCCAGTGCGGATCCCAGGTAGGAACACTTAAGTGATCGGTAAGAGCATATGATATACTTATGACTAATCTAGGATTGGAATAAGATGCTAGATAATGAGACGTTTTCAACTATGTACATCGACAATATTTGTGTGAAATGTGTAATAACAATTGGTTCTATGAATACTTAGAAACTACATGACATATGACGAGGAGAATAGATTTATCTGAATGCCTTCACTTGACTAAATATAAAGACTGTTCGTGTAATAATGAATCAATATATTTCCAGAACATGAACATAAGGAAGAAATGCAAAATTGAAAATTGAAGTGGCAGGTGTAGCAAGGTTAATAATGGATTACTGTAGCAACCTGTAAGATATGTGTATAAGGAACTATAGAAAAATTGGTGTTTTAGCTTTTCTCTGTATAAAAGAGTGGTTTATACAGAATTTTAATATTATAAATGTTTTAAATTGTATGTAATCTGATAGACATGTTTGTAAGATATTTTGTATCTGTTTGTTTGTAGCCCTGAAGAAGTCCGCTTGGACGAAACGCGTCGGCTACGCTGTTTATGTCTTTTACATTTGTAAAGAAAAGAATATAATAAAGAAACAATTGTGAAATCACACCTGCTGAATGGACTGATATATTACATGATTGCAGAAGAACGTTGTGGAGTGCTGGATCTCAGTGTTTTGTTGACATATTGCTAGATCTTTTGATCCTAAGGAGGTTTAGGGGTATCTAACCTCATGATCTGTGGCACCTGAAAAATATTGATAATTTTTGACCTAACTAGATGAATTGGTGCATTGAGATACCTACCTTATACCCCGTTTCGTTTGTGTATTGTGAGGAACAAAAGTGTCCAAGAACCTGGGCAGGACAGGGACAAATGGTACCCACTGCGGCGCCGGAGGCAGAGTCGAGGGCGGCGCTGGGGCCAGAGCTGGCAGCGCGGGACCTTGTGGTGCTGTGGCCGGAGCCAGCGGCGCAGGATGGTGCGGTGCCGGAGCCACTGGCGACGGCCCAACAGGATCTTGGAGCCAGAGGAGCGATGATGGTGGCCCCGCGAGCGTTCCCTGGAGCGGCCCCTGGATCGCGAACGGCGCGGGGACGAGTGCCGGACCTCAAACAGCTTCCGGCGCCGCTCCCTCAAGGCATTCGGGCCATGGACAAACAGTCCATGCAGGCCCGGGAGTCGCGGTCGCTCTCCAGGCAGTATAGACCGAAGTTGTGGGGGTCCGCCACTGACATAATGCACCGGCAGGCCCCACAAGACTTAAAACCTGCCATCCCTACGGCACCGAGCACAAACTGACAGGAGAAAAAAAGTCTCAAAAAGATAGTCAAAAAGTGACTAAGGTACGTGCTCTAACCGGATCTGTGCTTACTGGTGCTGAAAAAGGAAGAACTGATATCAGCGCGCATGGGTGGCGCCTAAGTAGTCTCCGTAATGTAATCTCGGCGCATACGACACCAGGGGCGGACGCAGAGCTGCACGACGCCACCTACTGACGCGCGCAGGGGTACTGCTAACTAAAAAACTTTATGGATCCAGTGTGACACCTGGGGATATTCTACGGTAAGAAATCTATCACTAACGTGTCTCTTTCTGATTAGTCATGTAACCAAATAATGTAAAATGCAATTTACAGTTGGTATTTTATTGAATGTGTATCTCATCATAAATATGTTATCAGATGTATCAAAGATAGAACACCAGTAATGTACACTGGAGCGCCTCTATTGTAGACTGTATTTTGACTTTAGACATTGTATTAGGTTGATCATTTTCACTTTTTAATAGTTATGAGGTCTACTAAATGTACGTCAGGACTCGTGTACACGTGATGCACAAATGTCATATTTGATTTTTACTCATTTGCATGTCATCTGGTGTTCATGAGAATTATTTTGAGCAAGTCACTTTTAATAATTGGAGTTGAGCAGATTAAAAATGATTCACGTCGTCCGTTTCCATGTTAAGAAGTTGCCAACATTCTCCAAGCTCATATTAAGAGTTTAAACTTATTCCACCTTCTATGACCTAACACACGCTACTCATTGATTGGGGCCGTCCCTCCTATTTACCCATTAATTGGCTAACTGTCTTCCTTGATTCACAAACAGCACGTAGGTGCACGTCACTCTCCAGGTACACCCTATTTAGTTGTTTCCTCTCCGGGCGCTCGCCCTCCATTTCTCGAGCCGCACCGGGAGAGGTAAGACGCGCTTGCTACGTGCTGCTCTGCGTTCATTTTTCAGTAACACTTCGGTTGTTAGGTGGCCACACAGCGGAGATACCTGCTCGCGTACTTGGTTTTCATATTCAACTGACTAGCGCACAACGCGTATTATAAATAGGCATGTTGTTCACACACCTTCGAGTAATCGAAGGCTCACCATGTTGACTAATAACATACTGAAATCACACCCTCTTTTGCGGGCCTCCTTAGACACATGGGTTTTCCCCCCAGGCACTTTCTTTCAATTAACCGCACCGGGAAAGACTAGATGCGCTAGCCACGTGCTGCGCTGCATATACTTCCTCACCAAATCGACTGTCATCTACCCAGAGTTGGTTCTGGAGTGGCGGGTCCTCTCATGGCGTTGCTGCGTCGGAGCTAGCAGGAGGGACCGGAGGGGCCGGAGGTTGGGAGTCTGCAGGTGTCTCCGGTGGGTTTGTTTCATGTGTGAACGTATGTAATAATTGCACCCATTCTAAGGAGATAGGATGCTTACGGGTCCCCTTTATCTCTTCCTCCCTGAGTGTCTCCTCCTCTGCCTTCCCCCATTTTTTCATAGCTCCGATCCAGGCTGCTTCGGGGGGTCCCATTGGGGACCGCCAGTGCATGGCTGTTCCCCTTTTCGCTAGTAGAATGGCCAGAGACAAAGTGGCACTGTACTTTTTCGGTCTTACGCCTGCGGAAGAACCCGAGAGCACATACTTCCCATGTGGACATAGTCGTGATGTTAGTCGTTGCCCTGAGCGTCCGATGGACCCTGTCCCAGTAGTTTTGAATGGTGGGGCAGTCCCAGAACATGTGTTTGAAGTCCGCTTCGGGGGTTTGACATCAGGGGCATACAAAGTGCGTGTCTGGGTAGAACTGATGAAGACGGTGTGGTGTGAGATAAGCTCTGTGGAGGATATTGAACTGTATGTTCCGAAACCGCGCATTCCTGGAAACCTTTTTGGGGTACTCTAAGGCTGTGTTCCATTCTTTGTCATTGACTACCCTTTCTATGTCAGTTTCCCATTTTGGACGTAAGGGCTGCAGGGAGGGGAAAATTAGTTCCCGTACAGCTTTGTAGAGCCACGCGACCAGATGTCGTCCCATTCCCATGTGCAAAATGGTGTGTATCAATTGGTGTGTCGGGGGTTCCCCTTCGTTCGGGTTCCAGCACCGGCAGCTACTGTCTAGGATTTGTCGGAGTTAAAAATTGCCCGGGCAGGAGATAGTATTGTTCGGTCATCTGGGCATATGTTTTGAGTTGGCCTTCCTCAAACAGGGATTCCACCTACGTGACTGCCAGGTCAGTCCATACTTGGAGTGTGCTTGCCGTATAGTATTTCTTCTCTGGGGAAACCCACCAGTGG
The DNA here is from genome assembly GCF_964204655.1 of Triturus cristatus. Taxonomy (NCBI): domain Eukaryota; kingdom Metazoa; phylum Chordata; class Amphibia; order Caudata; family Salamandridae; genus Triturus; species Triturus cristatus. Next base: position 621,196,170 of record NC_140590.1, on the reverse strand, counting down.
GAGTAGGGGTGAGTCCGGGGGTCTACCCTTAGACATGCGATGGATTCTCATCATACAAGTGCGGACTATGGACACCTGTAGAGGCCGAGTACGCATGGGCTTGGTGGCCGGGAGCAGAAAAGTATGGATTGCCAGCAGTGGTGTGTGGCCCTCTGTGGTGGTGGTGGTCTCCCCTGTATGGCGCCCTGCCGTCCAGTATGACAGCCACTGTAACTGGGCCGCCAGGAAGTATGCCTCGAATGAGGACGCTTCCAATCCTCCCCCAGTCATGGGCAAGTATAATGTTGCTAGCGCAACAGTGCGTCTACTTCCTCCCCAGATCAGCTCCGTGAGAAGTGTATCCAGTTCCTTAAAGAAGGAACGTGGCGGTATAACTGGGAGGTTAGTGAAATGATACAGTAGTTGAGGGACCATTATCATTTTCGCCAGTGCTACTCGTCCTATAGGGGCTAGGGGCAAGGTTTTCCAGAATCCCACCGCCGATCGAATCCCTGCAAACTCCTTACGATGATTCCCTTCATATAAGTCCTCGGGGGTATGGTACAACCTCACTCCCAGATATTTGGGCGCCTCAGCGTTCCACGTGAGGGACTGAGGCCTGATCTGCACTTCGAATGGGGCCAAGTGAGGACTCAGCGGGTAAATCGTGGATTTCTACCAGTTCACTTTGAGGCCCGAGGCATCCGCGAAGTCTCCAAGTGCCCTCCAGATAGATGCTAGATCTCGAGTGGCGTCACAGACATAAATTAATAGGTCATCGGCGTATAGAGACACGCAGTGTATTGTGTCCGCTAGTGGAATTCCCCGCTCCTCGCCCTCCCGTCTCAGGCGCATCGTCTGGGGTTCCACCGCCAGGGCGAACAGGAGAGGAGATAGCGGGCAACCCCGTCTGGTTCCCCTTTCCACTGTGAACCCTGGAGAGATGCATTTGCCTATTCTGACTCGGGAGGTGAGGCGTGTGTAAAGGAGCTTTGTGTATGCTATCAGGACCGGTCCGATGTTAATTTTGCTGAGGACCTCAAATAAATACGGCCATAGTAGTGTATCGAATGCCTTTGAGATCTAATATTAGGCACACCGCATTGGGGAACTGCATACCCATCCTGTCTTGTATGTGGAATAGTCTGCGTAAGTTTTGCGATGTGTTACGCCGCAGAATGAAACCGCATTGGTCCAGATGGATCAATGGTATCAGGATTTGGGCGAATCTTTCTGCCAATATTTTGCCTAGTATCTTGCAGTCCGCGCTGAGAAAGGTAATTGGTCTATAGGAAGAGGGAAGCGTTGGATCTCTATGTGGTTTTAGGAATGTGACTATGATCGATTTTCTAAGGGATCCTGATAGTTCACCTCTGTCTAGTGCGTCGTTATACATGGTGACCATGTGTGGGATCAAATGGGCTGAGAACGTGCTATAATATCCGAGTGGAAAGCCATCCATTCCAGGGGCTTTGATCCGCGCCAGCGCCCTAATCGCTTGAGTTACATCCGCGGATTTAATCCTCTTCTCCAACGTTTTTTTATCTGCTTGTGGGACCTGGGGCAGAGGTAATGAGTGCAGAAATCTAGTGGTGGCTGGAGGGTCACTCTGTCTTGGGGTTTGATAGATGCTAGAATAATAATTATGAAAGATGTGCAAAATGTCGGGTTGCGAGTGCCGAAGTGCAACTATCTGGTCTCTTATCTCTGTGATTGGTTTCACCTCTGGGTCCTGTTTGGCTAGCCAAGCCAGGAGTATTCCTCCCCTATTGCCCTCCCGGTGAACCCTGGCGGCATATACCCTAAAATTATATTTGCGGAGATCCCTCAACATTTCCGCTATGGCCACTTGTTCTGAGGTGGCCTCGCCTCTGTCCGTTTTTTTTTTTTTTTTTTTTTTTTAAAGAGGTCCGCTAAAGTATGTTCTGTCCCCTGTAGCGCCTTTTCTAGTATTCTGCGCACCCCTACTATTTGCTGTATGCAATCTCCCCTCGCTACAACCTTGATCAACCGAGACGTTGCCGTTCCCGCGTTTAATGTGAAGTGTTCCTGAATGTGTAACTTCCAGGTGGGTATATGGGGGGCGGGGGGGGGGGGGGGGGGGGGGGGGGGGGGTGAGGTGGTCTCCATTTAAGGGTCAGTGTGTGTGCGTTATGATCCGATAGCACCCTTCCTAGATAATCAGAGTGTCGTACTTTGGGGGGTAAGGTAGTAGAGCATAAAAATCTATTGATGCACACTCGTAGGTTATGTGGGATGGAGTGAAAAGAATACAGTTTAGTGGTGGGGTTTGGTGCTCTCCACGCGTCCGTTAATGCCCAGTGTTTCACCCATATGTTAAAGAGTTCTGTTTGCCTGTATGGTGATGAATGTGCTGGTGGGGGGTGGGATCTGTCCAGGTTAGTGTCTAAGGTGCAGTTGTAATTGCCGCCGAGTAACCACGGGGTGAGCGTGTGATGAGATAATATTCCTGTGAGGAGACTCCAAAATGTGGCTTGCTCTACGTTAGGGGCATATATATACTCCCTATCAGTACGGGTTGCCCTTATAATAATCCAGACTAGAGTTCCCCTGGCGAACGCTGAGGCGCAGATGGTACCCCTCCATTTTTTACGCAGGCATTCTACCTCTGCCGCTGTCTGATGAGTCTCCTGTAGGAGGGCTATGTGCGCTTGCTGTCTCTTTATGTAGGCGTATACTGCGTAGCGTTTGCTCGCCGTATGCATACCCCGAACATTTAATGTGATGAATTTGATATCTGTGTTGGGGATTTTTGCGATCATGTCTGCATTTGCTGGTATAGAGGTCGCTTATGCACTGTTCTGTCCTGCCCTCGAAGTCCCTCCTGGTAGTAAAGTCACCCTTCACGTACCTTGTATCATCCCATCCTTTCGCTCCTGTAGGAGTGCTAGGGAAATGGTCTAAAAGGGGGAACCTGAAACCTAACTTCGGGAAACATTCCTAACTAAAGGGGACTATTGCTGGAAACAACAAGTCCAAACTGTACATCTCGTACTGTCTCTAGTTCGTTACGTGAAGGGGGTGGCCGGCATCGTCGCTGGGAGTCAGTGCCGAAGCTGCCCACTCCATGGTGTAGAATTGTAGATGCCTGCTAATGTCGGTACTTCTATTCCGACCAGCGGGACTCTTGGCGGTAAGCGTCGCTGTGGGATGTTCTGTTTGCTGTCGTGATGTGTCCTCTTGTGTCGTGCACATGTTTACGGACCGGGTGGTGTGGACTGGGGGAGGCCCCCCCTCCTCAGTTCTTCCTGCGTTGTCCTAGTTCATCGTGATCATCATATCAGTGTATCGCTGTTTGTGGGGTTACTAGTGGTGGTGTGACCGAGCCGTCTCAGGAGGTTTGTGCATCGCTGAGTTCCTGTTCTGATGTGAAGAGGTGTGGGCCCGTTCTCCATCCGAACCTTTCCCCACCTGCCATGTTATTGCCGCTGCTTGTAGGGCTCTTCTGCGCTCCGCTATTATTTGTTCCAGGTCGATGGAGCTCTTGGTGTTGGGGACCGATCGGTGGCTCAGTTGCATGAGAGTGATCCGTTTATGCTGCTGCCGTCGCCCATTGGGGGGGGGGTCATTGATTTTGTGTGTTTCTGCGCTCCGTCAGCTCTCCTATGTGTTGTTCCACCCAATTCCTTGCCGGATCCGCGAAGAAGCGTGTGGATCCCTCGTGAATGATCTTGAGGCGGGCCGGGAATAGGAGTGCATATTGAATGTTTTTTTGTCGTAAGGTGCGTTTTACCGCGAGGAACGTGGCTCGTTGTCTTTCAACTGCTTGGGAGTAGTCTGGGAAGAGCATCACTTGTTTGTCCTCGACGCTGAGTGTTCTCGCTTGCCTGGCTGATCATCGCACTGCATCTTTATCTTGGTAGTGAAGCAGTTTTAGCAGGAACGGTCTGGGTGGAGAACCTGAAGGTGGCTTTCGGGCCGGAACCCTGTGTGCTCTCTCTACTGAGAAGAATGGCGTTATGTCTTGCGCTGGGGTGAACGTTCTGATCCATGCTTCCACGTACTGTATGGGTTCAGCCCCCTCCATACCCTCCGGCAGATTTAGAACTCGGACGTTGCTCCGGCGGGAGCGCCCCTCCAGGTCATCTGTCTTGTGTTCTAGGAATTTCACTTTGGCCTGTAAATCTTTGATGGCCTCTTGATGTGACTGGATTTGTGGTTCCACTGTCTATAGTGTTCTTTCTCCCTGCTTGACTATCGGCCAGCTTTCTATGGTCGTCCCGCAGCAGGTTGAGGTCCGTGGCAATATCGCAGAATTTGCACTCCATGGTCATACGGGACTGCTCTATCGCTTCCAGGACTTTGTCTAGCTTAGCGGACATGGATTCAGAGTGCGGGGGCTCCCCCTTCTGCCTCACCTCTGAGGGGCCCGGGGAAGACTGCCTCACTGCTGCTGGGCCTGGAGTTGTGCCTGTGATCCGTTGTCTCCCCATGTTCGTCTCAGTCCCTTGCTGCGTTCTCAATTCAGCGACCGTGTGATTGTCTTTCAGATGGCGACGCGATCCGCCTCTCCTTCCTCTCCTTGTGAACCTTTCTTTTTGTGTGCTGCGAGGCCACCTCAGCGAATGCTCGATTGTTGTCGATGACTGCTGCTGATGGTATCCGAGAATGTGCAGTATTAGCTCGCTAAGATTGCACCCAGCGCTGCAAGGGCTGGGACATGCCAGACGTCCAAGAATTGCTTCTGAATGTACCGTGGGAGCCCATCACGATGGGTGTGCGGCGCTTCAGTTCTTTACTGTGCCCTGTAATTCGTGGGCCTGGTCCCCATGCCTGGGGGTGTCTAGTGGGGCCGATAGCCTCCTGCAAGTGTCCCTCTGCTACGGCCCCCTTGCCCCTTCCCGGCCGTTTCAGTGTTGCTGCACTTTCAAGGTCCAATATCGTGTTGGGAGACTCAGGCTTCCCGCTCCTCTCAACTTCCGCGGTGAAGGCCCCTGGGTCTGGCTCTGTCTTCACGCAGTCCGATTTAGTGGCAGTCGAGGGCCGTGTGGACAGGCACAGTGAGACCGGGGTATCTGATCCTCCCTGTCCTGGTGATGTCTCGGGGGGGGGGGGGGGGGGGGGGGGGCCTCCTCAGCGCCCTCATGGTCTGCGTTCCTGGTGCTTCAGGGGAGATCAAGGTGCCCCCCCTTTCTCCGCCGTCACCAGCGAGCAGGTCCTGCCATTTTAGTCGCGGACGGGGACCATCTCACTAGACTTGTGGCGCTGGAGGCACTTCTGGCTGGGGGGTGATCGTCCGCGCTCTCTTGTGGTAGGGGGGGCTCTCCGTCACGGCGATCTCCAGCCTCGCGCCCCTCGCCTCTCCCCTCCCCCGCGCCTCGGGTCCTGGCACCGATCAAGGGGGTGGGGGGGGTGTTTGTCGCGTTCAGGCAGCCCGGGGCTCAAACCACAGCAGGGGGGCTCTCGGCCCTGGTATCTACCCGCATTGGGGGCACGGAAGAGTGTAGATGGGTACCAGTGCTCCCTCGAGAGTACTCACTGTTTCCAGCTTGTCATGGACTCCCGCCCGGGTGTCACCTCCGCAGCAGCACCGCGGCCGTCACTTCGTCTGTTGGGTCGCGGAGTCGTCGGGCTTCCCTTCCATAGCTATCTATTGCTGGCTGATAGGCGCCACCATTTTATGCTCGTGCTGGGATCGGCAGGCCGGTCCTGTTTCGCGGCACCCACGCCGGCGGGGCCGTGATTTTCAGCGCCGCAGGATCTATGCAGGCGGCAGTACTAGCTGCATTTGTTTTCGTCGAGGTGTAGACATTTCCAGCGAGGCAATGACAAACTCGTGTGGGCAGCCGATCAGAGCACTAAAGAGGTGCGTTCGCCATCTTGGCTGGCTTGGCCACGCCCCCTGCATTCTTGTTTACCTTTACAGTGATTGAAGGTTGAGTACACATTTCAACATACATTATATGTATGGAATTCACACACATCCATGCATCCGGAGCTTCACTACACGTAATTTTAATATGCAAGAAATGCACACACCCGGTCTTTGCAGTCTTGCCCTTCATTCCTGAGCTTCTGGTGTTTAAAATGCAAAGTCCACACTTGTGTCTTGCATAAATGTATGTCTAGGCACCCCGCGAGGATATTGCAGATTATGGCGGATACTCAGTCCTTTCCTTTAGCAGCAATCTAACAGTGCCATTACCGTCCCCAGATGTGATTCATCACAATCATTGGCCTAGTAAATATCCTTTCGCATTAACTTATCACTACCAGGAGTTACTGCATCAGCTACCTTTTTAATCATCTCCACCCAATCCCTTTCTAGAATCCAACCTATGGTGGATCAATCTTTGAAGACCACCTTTGGTATCCACTACCCTCCGTCAAGTAGGTGTCTCGGCCCACTACTTTGCTTGTTTTGCATGTGTTTAACACACCCACTCATAAAATACCCCCTCTTTAATTGTGCAGGTTGTCCCTGTGTTTCCTTTTTCCTGAGGAAGACCCTCCATGACTACCATCAAATCACGCACTCTTGTGGGTCGAAACGTCAACGTGCTTGTCCAAATCCAGACCCTATTCACTCCATTCCACGTGAAAGGCAAATTAAGTTCCAGTTGGACTGGAGATTCATGTACCTAGGAACGGATGACTTTTGAATGACCATTTTTAACCATTTTTACAGCACTGTATATATTTTACTCACTTCCAGCACTTTTTTGCACTTCTGTCACTTAATCACTCTTGCGCCTTATCAACAAGTTGCTTTGTTTTTTGCTTGTGAAAGCCTTACTATTAAAAGAAAGAGAAAAACTCTTGGGGCTACTGTGAATCTCTATTCAAGTATATATATTTTTGCATATCTATAGAACACGTTCAATCACAGAATACACACACACATTCCTGTATGAACCCAACACAACAACCATAATACACACAAGGAACTAAAAAATCCATGCATTAAAACATTTATTAGTGTACAATATTTTAATTAAAAAATCTTTAAGATAAAAACACGATTATACAATACATCAGAATAATAAATCAACAAATAAAAAACCCCGAGAGACAAATTAAGTTTGAAACAGTCAAAACATCAGAACACGGTTACTCCAAAATGAATCACTCAATAACAATTCATCAGTCCATTACTTCATGATACTATTGGACATAAAGAGGTTCCTTGGATGTAACCATATACCAAAAAGGAGCGTCGACGCGTTTCGGTGGCGATAAGTTATTGAGGCACCACCTTCATCAGGACATTAACGATGTTTGTCTCTCTTATAGTTGATATATAATTCATAAACCCTATTCAAGATAACAATGGTGGTGAATCACTGTTTGGGCAGAATTGCTCTGCCGTGTAAAGGTCTTTATAGACTCAATAATAATACCGCTTATCCTATATGTTTTTCTAGATTAGATTTATCTACGGTCCTTCCACAAATTCTGGAATCCAACCGTTTCCAATTGTTTAAATGTTACAGCAAAATATGCACTAGTAACGTCCTTGCTCGTTTTGCGACAGTATTCAAGTTAGGATCGGGGCCTGATAGGTTATACTGATCCTAAATGCCGCGGATACCATAGAGGTGTCTGTAAATGTACACCTTGTTCTGTAATGAATATAGAATCGCACACGTCCGGCACAGCAGTCGCCACCCGTTCTGCCTTCTGCTTCAAAGTAAACAGCCTTACTGTGTCATTGCTATACCACAAAAAAAGTAAAAAAGAAAAAAGTGACTAATCTTTCAATACATTCCTTTCATTTATTCATGATTGGTTTGTTCTCCTGCTCTCCTCTTCTTTTAATTTTCATTGAATAAGTGCTTGAGTAATTGTATTTCTCTCGGTTTATTCATTAAGTGGTAAAGTAATTTTTAACCCGACAGAACCAACATTACTTCACATTCAGTCTTCGCCAGCGGCATCTTTTCTGAAGTCCTCCACTGTGGCCTGCAGCGGCTTCCGGCATCACTTTGCACCTGTGAACCCTGCTTCCCTGGTGTAGGTATCCTGGTTCCAGGGGTATCCACGTGTGGGGTGACTCACCAACCTTCCATCATCCACGGGATTTCTTCTGGGTTCACTAGGAAGGGTCCTTCTTCAAAACTGCAACCGCAACTTTCCCGTTGACTTCTAGTGAGTATGAGGCTGTTTCTCCACTCTGCACATAGCCACCACGCGGTTCCTGGGTACTCACCGTGAGTGGTTCCTGGGGACCCCAGCTCTTATGAGTCTCCTGGTCAAAGTCCCGACTAGGGTCACAGTTCGCATTCTACTTTTTTTAGTATATGGTTTGGTCTCCCCCTGGAGACCACTGTGTATTGTGCTTAATTGCCCGTTTACAATAACTACACTGTGTAGTTCTTTTTTGTTTAACCTACACTACGCGATTAGATCTGGTAAAACATTTGCTTAGCACTACTTCTGGACTAAGCCTAAAGGCTGCTTTCCACAGCTACCACTTAAGAGAGCTTTCTATGGTTGCCTAAGACCACTATAATCAGCATAAGGGTTGCCTGGATTAGCGAAAGGTGCTTCTTTAAAATAGTGTGCATCATATACTAAGACAGCCCCTAAAAAGCTAGATGTTCTCTGCCAGGCATGGTGTCTAAGTGCCACCGTCGATGAAACCGCTTTGCCCAGCGAGTCAGTTGTATCCAAACCACATCTAAGGGCCGCTTGAGAGGGAACAGCCTGAGCCAATTGCAGGACCTGTGGCAGCACTTGCAAAACCATGTCACACAGAGTGTGGGAGTAGCAGCCCAATAAGCACGCAGGTGGAAAAAAACAACTTCATTCCCAAGCAATCCAGCCTCTTGTATTCACTGTCCTGGGTTGCAGCAGGGAACCCATCATGGGATGTAGAGGCTTGGACCACCAAGCTCTCAGGGGTGGGATGTTGGGGGAGGAAGTTCGGATGCCCAGGTGCAGGTAGGTGGCAGTGAGCAATTGTCCTGTTCACAGGAGCCCCTGTGCTGGATTTCAACCAGGTTCCCAGTAGGACATCTGTTAGTGCATCATTAAAGGGGAGCAGAAACGGAAACTCCCGATTGTAGCAATTCCGTTAAGATGTTAGTCTCGAATGCCACAGAGGGCAACTCGAGATCCAGGACCTTACACGATTAAACAGGATGAAGGCAGATCTAAACCCACGCTGCTGGCACTCCTCTGGTACCTTCTTCCATATGGTGTGGGACTGCCCGGTCATACATAGCTATTGTTAAAATACATGCAGCACACTTTGCGAAGCGGTGGGCAGGGTGTGAACATTAGAACAAAATTTAATCTAAAAGGGCTGATGGACAAATTGGGAGCAGTTATACGCGACTGTTACTTGGTATGGGCTTTATTATCGCCAAAAGACAGATTGCACTACACTGGTGCTCTTAGCTGGCTCCACAAAGGGTCCAATGGACTCGCGGGATGGACTGCACTGCTGCAGTAGAGAAATTGCATATAAATCCTGGGGGTACCCAGAGAAACAACAAAGTCCTATTCAGACACCCCAAACCCCAAGGGCTAGCTCACGAATGGTTGCCTGATCTTAAACTGCGCTGCTGGAAGGGGGGTGGGTGGCTGGACGGACTCAACAGTAGGGCAATGCACATTACATGTTTGTTGTTCAATTTATTGCATGTTCTAAAAACCAATAAAGAGCTATAAAAAAACAGCCATCACATTCCATCTCTGGCTCACAGTAATACACTCTTTTGGTCGGAAACTATGGCAATGGCACAGGTTTTCAAATCTCAATCAGCAATATGCACTCAGTGTGGAATTAAAAGAGCTGGTGAAAGCATGTTTACAAGAGTATGCAGAGTGCAGGGAAGTCATATCGAAGATGGACTGATGAAGCATTGTCTATTCTGGTCAGCAAGGACACAGGCAAGCCTCAAAATGACACTCCTCCCACCAGAGTTCTAGCAGCTCCTGCATTGGATAAGCAGCTTGCGGAACTAGTGGTTCTCATGGGTATACTTGTGCGCTGCAAGAATTGTTTCAACACATTTCTCAAGAAGCCATGATTCAAGACTAGAAGTGCCTTTGCTTTGGAAGCAACAATACAGTATTGTGTAACCAAGATTAGAGAGCATGAAAAGAGCCAAGCCTGAGTTGTGGATCACCCTGACCCCCCCACCCATGGCATTAACGGATGGGTGCATCAAACTAAGGATGTGTGGATCCTAGACTGATAAGCGGGGTAGGACAGTTTTTTGGGGAGCACTGGGAGACTTAAAATGCTACCTTGAGGCCCAGCTTAGGGAATATCTAAAGTTATGGCCACTCACAGTGAGTTATTAGGTCATGCAAGCATAAAACCACTTACCCGCCATCAGTTTATACAAATTTTGGAATCCTGCCTCTGATGGTTAATCCATACAGACCTTACTCGGCCACTTATTTTCTTTTTTTTAGATTTGGTGCAGAGGCTGCTGCATTCAAAGTTGGCCTCACACCTGAGCATATAAAAAATAAAAAATCTGGGACTCAGACAGATAGAAGTTACACATCAGGCCTTAACAGACGGGTTATGTTTACTGGCAGGTACTTACCATCTTTGTTTTCCTTCTTAAACATGCCCGCATTTTGTCTTGTAAAATCAAAGTAAAAATGTCTTGATTGATGGTTTCACAACACTTCCACTGATTACTAGTGTGGCAATTTTATGTGAATAGCCGGGTTAGCTTTAATTATCAAGGTGTATTAAAGATTTTTCCTAAGTCTGCCTTTGCATCTCAATTCGTGTTAGGTGCAAGAGATTGAGTCATTGGCATAAGGGTAGATCAGCTAAAAGAGTAAAGAAATTTTTAAAAAATAACAGAAGCATGGTTTTACAAACACGGACATAACCATGATACAGTAATGGGCAAGTGTTGGGCTAGCATCCATAATAAGCTTTGCTGGTGGCTCAAAGGAGAACCCAGGCAGCCACATATTCTAATTATGCACCGGGCACGTAGCTACCATATGGAAGCACCTAATAATGCAAGGCACAAATGAGACATTCACTGGTACCAGTAAATTATTGTGAGTCTGCAAAATAATATGGTGTAAAATAATGCCTCAGAAAGTCCGGCACAGCCGCCAAGTCGAAAGCTGCAATTAGACTTTCTCGCAGGGTCATGAACAATACCATGCGTACATTTACTCAAACAGGGGCTTTGGTTTCAAAAGTCACAGCCTGTTTATACACATAGAGGGCTAGTTCGGTGACTATAGGGTTCACCTTTCAGCAGTGAGTACGAACAATTCTCTTGGACATGCAAGGGGCACAACAGTCAAGGTGTGTATGTGAAAGATGATCATAAAACATTAAGGAATATTTGGGTGGTGTTTGAGTTCCCACACTTGCTGTGGCTGCTATCAACTGAGGCTTGGGGGCCTTACAGGGCCAAAAGACTGTAGTACAGAATGAAATCACAAGGAGGAACCCTACAGGAATGCTCCATGGCAATACCCCAGCATTCTTCCAGGCAGATGCCCCAAAGATACAACCCCATATATAGTCCATTCCTGGATCTTGCTGGCTCATCAGTTGCACAGACAGTACAGATGCTATCACAAGGTGCACTTGAATCGACTGCAAGTTAACCATTTAATTTTCTAATACTCCTGCAATGAGTTTCCCCCAAACAAAAACAAGTGTGGTCCCCATCAGTTGTTTCCAATATTATTTACTCTGCACACATCTATTCAGTTTACTCAGTATCAGGTTATGGGGTTGACCACTATGTGTCCTCCTGTTATGGGCACAATGCGAAAGCTGAGCAGGCTGCGGTTTAGTGCTGCATTCTCCTGGTGAAATAGACACCCTAAAGCCCCACCACCTCAACAGTTCTTGGAGTTCATGAGGGTGAGGAGTAACAACTCTCCTCCCAAGTTAAATTACGTACAAGGCAAAGGAAGGGTGATCATATACTTAAGCCACCTAGTGTCCATCTTTTGCTGGCAGTTCTTCAAAACGAAATCCATTCTACTGCCTAATCTTCTTAATATGTCTGTGTTTGACGCTGTACAAATGTGATGATTCATGTTCCACTGTTCTGCGTTGCAGGCGGTGTTACAGGCTGACTCAAAGAACTTTGGTGCAGAAAGATCACAAGAAAGAGCTCAAATGTGTACGCAAGTGGTTGACATATTAAAGCTAGACATCAGTTTTTCCACTGCTTGATAATCAACCTATATAGAGTGCTCCAACAGGCAAAACAGAAAGAAAAACAAGCAAGGAATAAAGCCAATAGAACTGCCTTGGGCAAGAGTGTCCGGGTTTATTGTATTTATTTTGTGTGCAAATATGCAGCATACAAGACAAACATGGAAACAATAAAAACCATCATTGGCAAAGCCAAAGGTCTTGCTATTTTAGCGTTCACATTCAATGCCCTTCAAATGCTTCTATTGCCATTTCTCAAAAAACCCGGTCGTGCGTTTTCATTGATCAGCCAGACTTATTGGATTTGCTGATGAAATTTAACAAATGTTCCTTTACTGGAACAGTATAGCATTTCAAGACAACATTGGCAAAATAAAGAAGAAGGTGCTGCTTTAATGGGTCCTTGCAGTGCCAACTCCAAGATTGCCACCCCATAAGAAAATTGATGCTGCACCATGGTTGTGATCAGAGATAGTGCGGGCTAGGTATTCAACATTCTGCACCATGGCATGAACCTCCGGTGTACTAAGAGACATGTCTAAGAAAATGTGCATCTCATGCATGCTCAAGAAGGAATAGTCCTTTTCCATTGGGTGTGTGCGTCACCAGGTATCCATGAGCTCCCATCGGAGTTGCCAGTCCATAAACTTCTGCTCTAATTGTGTTAGTGGGGAGCCGCGCAAGGGTGGTGGGATCTATCCAAAATAGAATCAGCTACACAATTAAAATCCCCCCAAGGAACACTGACTGCAGCATACACGGTGCAAGGACTCTTGACAAATCAAAGAAGCCTGCCTGATTCGAATTAAGAGCATATATGCTGACCATGGCCAAGTCGGCCAGTAATCACCACTTATCTCCCAATTGTATCCATTAATTCCCCCGTCTTCTTACCCAAGTAATAACCCATCTCACAAATGACAGGAAAGTAGTATGAGAATGCTACCCCTCCAGCACTTATGTAGTGCAGAACCCCTCAGCGGCAGTCAAATGGTTCTCCTGCAATAGGGTGACATGGGACCCCACCTCTTAAGATATATATAAACTTTATATCATTTGGACAGATTATTCCAGCCCCGGACATTCCAGGATACGCTCTTATACCTCAGTGAGTCTGCCACAGCCTATATAGAAGCATGCAGCACACCAGCTAGGTAGAGGGGCTCCACAGACCCCCATTCACCCAGGACCATAGCAAAGGGATGATGTAGTTAGTAGTTAGACCAACAGAAACAAACCCAAATTCCCCACCCCAGGACAAAGTGGCAACATACCCCCATCCAAACAAAGGACAACACCACATACATATATTCAGCACATGACCAACAGCAGCAGGGTTTTCGTCACGTCTGTGACACGGAGCATCATAACTCAGCATCCAGCCATGGATTCCAGTGCCTGGAAAGCCAACTCCCCACAAGAAATGTATTAAAGCCTAGTAAGCCTCTATCCCCACACCCAGCCACCACCTCACAACAGCAGCAGTACTCTGCAATGTTCAGTCACCCTCCCAGAGGAACTCAGAAAAACAGTATTCTGCGCGTGGTGCTCAATCCTCTCCCATCCATCTTCCAGGGTAGTGACAAATTGCACTCCACAATGTGTGGCAATTCCCAGTCGTGCAGGAAAAAGTACTGAATACTGGATTCCAAACTGACAGAGGTGCTTCATAGCCTCGATAAACGTGGCACAATGCTTTTGGATAACTCCAGTAAAATCTGGGAACAATATAATTCTATGAATGTCAAGCAGCTTGACCCACTTCACACTAATCTGCTGCAAAAAATGGTCATGATCCCTGTAGTGTAGTAATTTTACCACCACAGTGAAAAGAAGGAGAAAAGCACTTGGCGCACCCTCAGTCTGAACCCACCTCTCCACGTAACTGATCATATCGGACCCCTCAGCATGTTCCACCAGGCCTATCAGTCTGATATTGTTCCTCTGAGCCCTGTTTCGGCATCTTCATCGTGATATTCCAAGATCTTGACCAACAAGCGCACCTTCATGGTCTCAACTGCAGGAGACAAGTTTTGCAAAGTGCGCTAGGAGGTCATGACCCTCTCAGTCAATATAGGCTGATCATCCAGTAGAATTCCCATGTCTGCCAGCACAGTGTACATTTTCAGTTACAGGGCCTCCTGCAAGTTCCGCCTTAATAGTGGTCTCCTCTGGACCCACAGCAGGGCCAGATGAGGCATGCCCACCATTTTCAACATCAGTGATCGACGGCAGGGTGGCGTGAGTCCTTACCCATGATTCCACACTCAGGCTCCAACAGAAAGCACGCCCCAGCCGTCACACCAGCAGTGCTCAGGGGTCCCAGGCAGAACCAGGCTGTTGCAAAACAGGCCTCCTCCAGTAGCACCGACAATGCACGCTAAAACCTGGAGAGGAGGTAGGTATCACAGGATTGAGCTTATGGGCAGCACAAAGCTCCCCACCTCGGATCAGGGAAAGGGAACCCCATACGCCAGGGCACCCCAGTCGTAATATCACACTGCAGAGTTCAAGGCAGGCCCACTGCTCGACCACATCATCACACATAGGCCCAATCAGCACATGGGTCTCAATGGCCTCGGATCACCACAGAGGCAGAGAGGCTACTGCAGGCAGGGCCACCACAGACACCAGCTGGGGCCGGCCACCTCCAGGCTCCAGAGCCGCCCAACAGCTGCTGCCGCTTCGGGCAGTCTCGTCAGCAGCACCACATCGCTTCCTGGCCTGCTCACAGCAATTACCAGGCCCAGGGGGCACGAACACTCCCCAGCCCAGGACCTTTGGGCCAATACGTTTCCCTATCTGTGAAGGAGGGCCCAGCCAATACTACACAGAAATCCCCGCTCTCCACGACAGCTGCAAATCACTGTGGCACCGCCACCATCTTGGCAAAGCATCCCTAGTGGCTACCAATTCCACCCGTGACAGGACCTCGTCCCACGGCAGGAGGGCAGCGGGTGGCCTCACAGAGCAACATTAGGGAGGCACAAATCAACCATGCCCCATCAAGACTAAGCAGGCTAAAGATTTAACAGGACGGCAATGTTCTTATGGGCGTGCCACTGGTCCTGACCTATTCCATTGGCATCAAGGCACTCCCACTGCGCCTCACCATTTGCCCATGACAGCAACAGACTTCCAAGCATGCTAAATATTAGCAGCAGGTGGTGAGGAATGGTAGGACATTCCGCTGTGGGCCTCCCCGGTGATGTTTAGATCCTCGAAGAGTGTTAATGCTATTAACTTCTGTGACAACTTGGGCTCACCAGCTCCGATTGTACTGCGGTCTTGTGCACTGTCAGAGGGAATTGATATCTGTGCTTCTCTGCAGATGGCAAACCCTATCAAGTGTCCAGCCTCAGCTAAGTGACATTCACCACAGCTAAAACACTACAAAAGAAAGTGCAAGGAGCAGCACTGGCCGTTCACTAAAACTATTAAGAACAGAGACACTTTTAAAGAGGCTCAAAAGGATTATCACAAAGAACTTAAGCGGGCTAAACAACAATATTTTGCCAGGAGACTTGAGGAAAAATAGCTCCTCTAGGGAATTGTTCAAAATTCCTGAACTTGCTTTGTGAGAACCTGCCCTTATTTTTCAGCCACAAAGTCTCAAAAAGATACTAGGGTTTTGCGCCTCAGCTGCCTAAGAAAGTGAGGTTTTTTCAGTATAGAAGTTCCACATACCTCATCTATGGCCAGCTGGGAAATTTTTGATCAATTAACTAATTCAGTGGTAGAAATGCTAAAAGGGAGTTCAGGCTCCCCTTTAGATCCCTAGCCATACTTTATATATTTTTGCCTCCCTTTTATCCTTGGTCCACATTTAAGAGAACTTTTGAATAAATCCATTAGAGAGACAGGATACACATCAGATTGGAAGCATGCTCTTGTATTGCCTCTGCTGCAAAAAACTGACGCTATCATCAAATTTGGCAAACTATCATCCTATCTCCCTTCTTCCCTACACTGCAAGAGTATTGGTAAAATAAGTTACTTCCCAGGTCACTCATTTGGAAAACAGCACTCTGCTGGATCCCTACCTAACCAGTTTTAGAGCAGAATCAACTCTACTGCTATCAGCGTTGGACAACATCAGGCTGTTAGTTGAAGAGGGCAAAGCCTCTGCCTTCACCCTCATGGACCTGCCCGCTGCTTTTGATACAGTTTTACATTATCTGCTGCTATAAACGCTTTATGATATCAGTTTCCATTGTGCCACTCTAAAATGATTTTATTATTTTCTGAGCAATCTTTCTCAGTCTGTCCAGCTACCTCCATTTAAATCTAAACCAGCGGCGGATAACTGTGATGTTGCTCAGGCTTCTTCTTCGAGTCCAAATCTTTTTAATATTTATGTGACTCTTCTGGCTGGCATAGTCAGAGCACGGGGGTTTGAGATTACCTCATACACGGATGATAACCAGCTGATCATCTCCATTGATGAGAGCAGGGAAGATACTGGGGGAAAATCTTGTGACTGGATGGCGGACTGGATGCAGTCTTATTAGCTGAAGCTCAACACAGACAAAACAAAGATCCTATTATTCAGAAAGGCCTGCAGTGTCTGGAACGATTGTGGTGGCCTACTTTGCTGGGCCCAGCCACAAAGCCTAAAACAAAAAAAAGGAAAAAAAAAGTTAAGAACTTAGGCTTTCCAACTGATGATTCTCTCTCTATGAAGGTTCAGGTCAATACTGAGGGAGTAGTTTTGGCCTTTTGTGATCTCTCTCATGATTTTCTACTGGATTTGATGTGACTGGTAGTAAACTAGCGCACGCACACACACAGAGACAACTTGATTATGGAAATGCTTTAGATGTAGGGAAGGGTGACTACCTCTTTACTCATTTATATGGAGGCATGACTGAACTATAATCTTCCAGGGAGAACTATAGTTCCGGCCAGTCTGAACCCTCTTAACCAGACTTCCCATTCGCAAAAGAGCAATTTTCAAACTTTTCTGTCATGTCCATCCGTGTGTCAACTCCATAGAAACAGTGGCTCTATGGAGTAGAATCTCCTACAAGCCGGCAAAAGGTTTTAGGTCCAATAATCAGGCTGCCATTCAATGCAGGCGCATCAAAAGGGCACACATGGGAGGATATTCATTTGCTGGTTTTGCAGTTAGCCTATGGAATGTCTATCCCCTTAAATTGCTTCTCACTCCTGATTGTATTACACTCGTCAACTGCTGAAAACTTGGCTGTTTCCTCTTTGAAGCTCTTTTGTGTCTGGTCTTCTGAAGATATTTCAGGTCAGGACTATTGTCTAGGACTTCGCTATCCCTTGGGGAATTAATGTGCACCCTATAAATGCTGGAATGAATAATAAATATTTTTTTCTTATTCTTTTAGACCCTCCCTCACCCCTGAGGCTGGCATAAAGTAATCCGCATAACCCCCACCTTTGATATCTGGAGAACAGTGGGGCTTCCCACTCAACGGGCTTGGAATGCAGGCACTGGCCGTCCCTGTGGAGTTGCCAGGCCATTGGTACAGGCTGGAAACACTGATACTGTGCGTGCCTTCCCCTCTTGGAGGTGGTCGGACCTCCCATGTAGCTGTACCCCCTCCCCTGCCTCCAAGGATGCTGGGACTTGGGAAGCTTGGACCACCGTGATGATGCCCAAAGATAGCTGGTTATCACTGAGCGGAGATGGGGGGCGGCTGCCCTCCTGAGCCTTGGCCTTGGGCCAATAAGCTTGGCAGCAAACTGCGTGAGGACCCCAAAAAAAAAAACCTGTTGGGATATAAAGCGAGTAACCATCAAATTTATTTATTTAGTTTTATATAGCGCTGACAAGACCGCAGGGTATTAGAGCGCTTTACAACATGTACACAGGTAATAAGAAAAAGCAAATAGACAAGAACAAAATGGAGTAGTTTGAAGTCACTGCGGTGTATTGGTCCGAAGGTTTAAGGTGTCGTGGAGATAATTTAGGGTTTTTTTTGTTTGTTTTTTAAGGTCACGAAGGAGTGGTTAGTTCTGAGATCTGCTGGTAGGGAGTACCAGATTTTGAGGGCATTTGCCGAAAAGGAGCACGCCACGGCTTTTTGTTTATGTGTCTTTGGGGGAATGAGAAGTAGGTTGTTGGTGCTCCTCAGGTTTCTTGCCTGGCCTGCCTTGGTGAGCTTGGTTGCCAGGTAGACTGGTTTACCAGTGTGAAGGACTTTGTGGGTGAGACAAGCAGTTTTGAACTGGCAGCGAGCTTCAATGGGGAGTCATTTGAGGTCTTTTCAGGGCGGGGGAGATAGGATCGTGCCTTTTAACTCCAGTGACCATCCTTGCTGCTGCGTTTAGAGTTGTTCTCATGGGGACTAGGTGGGATTTTGCTGTGCCTACGAGGGTAGCGTTTCCATAGTCTAATCTGAATAGATCAAATAAAGCAAGAAAGAGATGGCCCTGTGTCCTTCCTTCCATCGATAATTTTAACCACCTACCATGGCAGCTACCATCCATGAAAGACCTTATGCAGTATCACAGGAGGAAAAAGTCTGACAGAACAGGACCCCTCCTCCTCCTCCTCCAAAGAGAACAACCTATGGTGCAGACATCGGGGGTGCGGCGACGACACGCTGCAGGATGGCTGCCTTCTGAAGGGGCTCTGCAGGCCAGGCTTCATAATCCTCAAAAATCTCCGTTCAGGGATGATCTTCGCCGATTAAAGACAAGCTGCTGTGAGAAGACATCGATTATGCTGTGTGCGTGAAGTTTCGGCTGCATAGCGGCCAGGAGGAAGCCGCGACAGGGCCACCGGCTGAAAATGGCCGCAATGCATCTGGAGGCCCCGTAGAGGCATCGAGATCACTGGGTGCCCCTTGTGACACCAATCTATACCTGCCGTTGCACATCGGAGCGCCTGAGGCGGCTGTCGGGGGTCGTGCAGTATACCCCGAATAGCGGGGTATACTGCAATTGGTCAAAATCCTCTATCCTACCTCTTACAGATGCCCCACTTGATGCCACATTGGAATTTACGCTTAAATGGGCAGATGATGCCGTGAAATAACTGGGCGTATGGCTAAGCAAAGACCTATAAAACATCTGGCGCTTACATTTTGGCAAATTATTAGACTGGTTGGAGGGGAAGTCGAAATTCTGGGCCACCATGCCGGTAACACTAGCGGGCACAGTTGCCATAGATAAAATGATAGGACTCACTAAATATTTTATACCCCTTTGTTAACATTCCCATACCCCTTACCCAGGCCTTTTTTTAAATCTTTGCGTACCGTCATGATCGCCCTGGTCTGGGCCGGCTGCCAACCCCGGGTGAGCTGGGAACTGCTGACACGCCCACTATCAAAGGGAGGGCTGGGAGCCCCTGATTTTGATCCTTATGCGTTGAGCGCACAAGCACAGTTTCGTCACTTTTGGGTACATCCCATCCCATCCCATCCCATTTCAACCACATGTGGCCACTGAGAGCGACATAGCTGACCCAACCCCCCTGCACGTAGCAGCCATCTGTAAACCTTATCAGAGAAACGTAAACAAAATAAACAGTTGAAACCCTACGTTGGGCCTCGGAGGGCCTGAGGAAGAGAACAGGTACTCCACAACTGCAAGTACCCTCCACACCGCTGGCGTTCCACCCACACTTTCCCTTCCTGCATGACAAGGGCTCCATCGCACGAGCTCGTAAAATGTGTCTTCCTACTCTGGGCAACCTATATCCACAAGACACGTTTTTAGAGCCACCAACAAGTCAGGATGGTACACAGGCACCGATCCTGGAATTACTCTTATATTACCAATTCCGAGCCACCTGCAAAAAAATGCACCCTACTTTTCCTACTTCTCCAGCCATCATCAAACCGTTAGAACACTTATTATCCACACCGAACTCTCGCAAACTGGTCACAAGGCTCTATACTCTCACACAAACAAATACTTCACGGGTTGCCCCAAAGGCTCTGGAACAGTGGCGAAACGAGCTATTAGATCTGCCCAAGGATGAACAATGGGCGTTTTGTTGCTCGCAATTAAGATATTTATCCCCTAACTACAAGCTGAGACTTACACATTTAAAATGTTTGCACCGATACTATCGCACCCCCTTACAGCTACACAAGTTGAAGCTACGCCCCGATTTGTGCTGCTGGAAATGCAAACGTGTAGTAATTTAGCCGGTAGGTGGTGTAGAGGTTCATTCAGGGTTTATTCAAATCAGCTACACAGCAGACCGGAGCGCAGGGTGGTTGCATCGCCAACTCCAACTGCTCTCTAAACAATTCTAACAGAGCACAATGCAACCAGGCAACAACCCAACATCTTACAAAGTGATGGCTGTAATAGAACATAAGAACACTGCAATGCAGCATTGGGCTGCAGTACTAACAGGTATAGAAGGGAAGATGCAACAAAACGTGAAGCTGCCACCTTTCTACACATTGCGTGGGATTGCCCAGTTGTATCCAGTTTCTGGGGGGAGGTGTATGATGCCATGCAGGCCATCACAGGACTGCCACTGGTATGTTCCCCATTAGTTGCACCGCTAGGCTCCGTGGAGGGGACCCCACCTTGATCACACGGCCTCACTGCAATGTTGCTGTTGCTCGCAAAGCGTAGACTGGCCATACACTGGGGAGCCCCTAGACGCCCCTGAATTCCTGAGTGGATTTGTGACGTGGCTTATTGCCAAGAACAG
The DNA here is from genome assembly GCF_964204655.1 of Triturus cristatus. Classification (NCBI taxonomy): domain Eukaryota; kingdom Metazoa; phylum Chordata; class Amphibia; order Caudata; family Salamandridae; genus Triturus; species Triturus cristatus. Next base: position 621,175,411 of record NC_140590.1, on the reverse strand, counting down.
CTGGCGGCATTTTGGGATCTCATGCCAAAGGCATCTCATCCGAAAGACTTCTGGGAACCCTTCACGACTTGGGTTAGAGAAAGTGATGTGCACCTCACTGATTACACCAGAACATTGACAGCTGAAGCCCCTGTAGGAAACGACCCAATAGTTGCTTCAGCACCTAACACCTAGCTTACGCTATCCTTCCAGTCAGGATAACGACCAACCACGAGGGGCGCTCTGTGAGGATGGGCCGACGATTTTGCTCTTATTTACTCAGCTGCCTCAACACCCCTAATCTTGTTCTGCTCATACATATGGTCATCAAGTCTCCATAATATCCATCTTACTGATTGCTCTAATTTATGTGGAGTTGCATTTTATCGTTGTAATATATAGCTGTATAACATGATTGTACTGTACTGCTTATTGTTGATATATCTCCCCTGCATGGTGCCCAGACTGCAATTACTGTGCAATGCGTGTAATTAATCTGCTTTGTTATATATCTGGCTGAATAAAACTAAATATATATATATTTTTTTTTTTAAACCTATTGTGCAGACATTGGACACATTGGCGGCCCAGGGCCCAGCCACTTCAGGTAACACCAAACTCCTTATTAAATAACTTAAAAGTGAAATCCGCCCTAAGAGAGAAGCTAGTGAAATCAATATAGAAGCTGTATCAGAACTTGCAGAGGACAGAGGGGCAACTGGACTGGTGGAAACCATCAAAGCAGAGCAGGCTTATCAGCAGGATGTCCTTGTGGGGAAAGTAGGGGCTCTGGAGGCCCAGCACACCCTGATCCTCAATACACATGGAGGTGGAGAAGGAAGGAAGGGGAAGGGGGTGTTAATCCAGAACTTCGTCATGCAGACCTTTAACAAGATGTTCAACCTTTTTGCAAATCCTCTTGAACGAGGACTGTGGACATACAGTTCAATCACACCCATTGGGTCTACTCTGCTTACCAAACCAGACAAGATCTGCCTCCTGATGAGCTGACTAGAACGCATTTCTACAAACTGAAGGAAAGGATCATAGTGGAATTAGGAAAGCTGGGCCCCTTCTTGTTTAAGATGACTCTCTCTCTCTTTCAGAGCATATCCTTAGCAACCCTGGGACGCAAAACTTCTAATATTATGATAAAAAATAACATCACTTCAGTTCTACTCCAGAAATCAATTTCCTACAAGGAGAGGAGGGAGCCATTTAGATTGCCCTTTGCTCACGTAGGTATGAGAGATACTAGAGAGTCCTGAGAATTTAAGATTCAACCACTAATGTGGGCGACAATAGCAAGCCTCCACAACTAACAGCAATGGGTGAAGCCACTAACACCCAAGGCCTACACAGAGTCTCATAGCGAAGATTTTAAAAGAGAAAGGGAGATGCACCTGACAGCTTCTGAGGACTGAAGTTCGGATCCTAGCAACACAATCCGATCTTTGCATTTCACTTGTATAAATTCCTACTGGCTTGCATTAAACTGCCCAGATACCACCCTTAATCCCTTTGATCACGCCTTTTATATAGAAAAATCCACGTATCCGCGATACCTAAAAGGCTGCCATCATCATGGCATCTTAGAGGGCTGCTGGATGGCAAACGGAGCCGTCTGACCCTAATGCTGCTGCTCTGTTCTATCTTTTTTCAAAAGCCCTAATCAATCCGATTACCATTACGTTTTTTTGCTGTATTATCCAATACTCTTCTGTTAATTATTGTTCACAAGTTTGTTCCAATGAGGTGCTGGGGACGAGTGGGCGTATAGACACGCAGAGTGGGGATGGAGGAGCCCCCATCTACAAGTGATGGGCACAAATCTAGATGCTTGATGGTGATGGGATAGGAGTAGGCTGTCATGTAAGTTAGTCAAAAAAGGCAAATCTTGGCGATCGAGAAATGAGCAAGTCCAAGTCCTTTAATGACGGTCATTAATGGTACAGGGCCTAAATACACTAAGAAAAAGGCCAGTAATTTTGTAATGGTTGTACCACTAGGACTACGAACTAGCGTTGCTACAAAAGACATCCACTTAAGAAAGATGGGGGTCCATCTTAAATCATATTGGCTCCCTCGTCAGCACCACGCATGCAACAAGACTAAGGGCTCAACAATACTACCAAGGAGGAACCTGGTCTTCCAGTTCAACACCCTTATAAAAGATCAAGCAGGCAAAACGACTATAGAGGTAGTATACTGGACAGAGACTTCCCCATTGTCTCGACATATGGACCCAGTGCTGGTAGCAATACTTGGTACCAATCGCTTTTCCCCATATCGCAGCTTTCTTAAGGGGGTTTGTGAATACTAGGGTTGAGACTTCAATCTCAGACAAAACAATGAATTTGTAGAATCAATAGCTTCAAGATTAACTTTCTCCCCCCACCTGCTATATATAGCGCAAACAATTCCTTTCATTATCCTTAACAGATTTAAAAAAGGATGCATTCTTATCTCCTGACCTTCATATGGGAGAGTAAATCTGCTAGAATCTTCACAATGCTTCCGGTTATACAGGGGCCCCTCAAATCCATCTGGTCGTAGAAGTAATGGAATCAGAGACAACATACCTGTGTTTGCCTACCCCCTCACTAACCATTACACAAAGACGCAATCCTGTATACTATGCACATTACTATAGTAATGGAAGGGCCTGGCTCGTACAGAGAGGGTTATGTCCTCTAAACACTCTTTCTGCTTCATAAGAGGTAGAGCCCAAGCAGATTATGCAATTTATTCGACAACTGATCCCTAAAAAGCAGTGTCAATGATTAAGTGTAATTTAAAACACAGGAAAGATATCTAAATTAATACAGGTCAGGTACTCCTGGATAGGTCTCATGTACAGCTAGAGGCATGTGGTACTACTGGGATGCAGCAATGTTGTCACCACTCTGCTGTCAGAGACTGCCCCTTCTGCCCGAGGCGAGCTTGCTGAATTAGAGCAATTGCTCTCCTCTTGGTTGGGAACACCTTGGCTTCGGTGGAGTTCAAGGAAGCTCACAGGAAGATCTGTTCCCTTTGTGGCATTTCAGACTATTTTTCTTCACTTATGGTGAAGCCCAGAATGTGCCATGTTTAAATGACTGTCCTTAGGTTCTTCTGGCCGAACAATTCTGCTTTGACGAGAAAGTCGCCCAGGTAAGGGTAGACATGGATTCCTAGTCTTTGTAGAAGTGCCGTGACTACTAACAGGCACTTCCGGAACACCCTTGGTGCCAGTTTCATGCTGAATGAGAGCACCTTGAATAGGTAATGCGCTCCTTCATCCGCAAACCTCAGGAATCTTCAATGTTTGTTGTCCATTAGAACATGAATGCAGGTCTTTGAAATCTCTTGTTGCCATATAGTATCCTTGCTCCAGGCATGGTAGGACTTCCTGCAATGTTACCATCTTAAAAATGTTGTGTCTTTATGAACTTGTTTAACATGCACACATCTAGGATAGGACTGAAGGTGTTGTCTGCTCCTCCAGCTGTACCATATGGGTGTCAAAAGCCTTCTTTATTAGTACATTGTAGATACTCTGGTTGGGTAGGTGAGCACTCCCTACTCAGGGTAGTCTGCCTCCACTTCTTGCCACGTCTCCTATTCTGGGACTTGCAGGAAACCTGCACCTGATCCTCTTCAAAGATTATGTCCTTCTCTTCTTCCTGTGGTTCTGGAGTTGTTGAGGGATCGAGCTCTAACACAGAGGAATTCTGAATTCTTTCAGAGATTCTTCAAAATCCCTTTTCCTCCTTAACAGCATTTACATTTCAGCCTCGAACCAGTCCCTCCCTTTTGACAGTGTGTCTTTCCGCTGTCAGGTGTCGAAGCATTCACTTTTGGCGCTGAGGTTCCCTTACCTTGAGGCTCTTTATACCTCTTGTGCTTTCTACGTTGAGGCCCATTCTGAGGGTAGACCGCCAACAGTGTCTTCCGGCTATGACCCATGAAGTTCCATATGTTTTTGCTTTCCCTCAATAACCGTGTGTTTGGGTTGCGGGACACCTGGTGGTTTTGATTCAGAGTTTCAGTTCAGCGGCTGAGCAACCCTGTGCTACCTTATGTTTCTACTGCTCTTCCTTTAATTATGTTTAGCTCTCCAGTTCGCCGTCACAACATCTTTCTTCACGTCAGAGTTCTCTCCCTGTGCCAACACTTTCTTCAGGATGCTTGTCCTCCCTCGAGAAACTTCAATGTTTCATGGATGTCTTGGGCTGTTCCATGTCGTAATGAGCCCACCTTCATTAATACCTTGCCTTTAGCGTCATGGACTCTAGTTCCGCACACACCATACAGCTCTCTGCGTCATGGTCTTTTGGGAAACACAGGTTGTAGACCTCATGTGTCCTTCTGGGTGTACATATGATGGCACTGGGGGAAAAAACAAAAGAAGATATTGCTTCATCTCCTGCCTTCATTCTCTGACCCTCGTGGTTGATGCAATTCCAACAGTTGCTTTCTGTAGGTGGAAAGTAGTGCCTTTCATCCCAGTAGTCTTTCATCGTTCTGTGCCAAAACAAAGTAAAAAGGTGTGGTCTCTATTGAAAATCTTCGTCCCTCTTGCTTTGCTTCCAGACCAAACAACGGAATTTGATGATTGTGATCAAAAAATTGGGCTTGACATCACGGAATAGGATCTGGAACACCAAATGGTACACGTCGCCCAGTAGCTTATATTAAAAAATAGAAATCCGGGCCCAACCAATAGCTAATAGAATGATGCGCACCATGTGAATCCAGACAAGATTCACATTGGAAAACGTACCTCTAGTCAATTATGGCATCAACTATTTAATTGGTTTTGGAAATGGCCATTTTTGCAGGGTTATCCCCAAACTTTTTGCTTCTTCCTCCTTTTTTTCCTGACCTGTCTTTGTTGGTTTCAGGACTCTGGGCACTTCACCACTGCTAATCAGTGTGAAAGTGCATATGCTCTCTGTGTAAATTGTGTTATAGATTGGTGTTTCCATGATTGGAATATTTGATTTACTTGTCAGTCCCTAGTAAAGAGCACTGGGTGTGCCAGGGCCTATAAATCAAATGCTACTAGTGGGCTTGCAGCACTGATTGTGCCACCCACATGAGTAGCCCTGAAAAAGTAACTCAGACCTGCCACTGCAGTCTGCACGCAGTTCGGAACTGTCATGTCGACTTGGCAAGTGCACCCACTTGCTACACCCTAACCTTCTTTTCTTACATGTGAGTCACCCCTAAAGTAGGCCCAGGGTACCCCTGTGGGCAGGGTGCAGTGTATGTGAAAGATAGGACATGCACTGATGTGTGACATTTCCTGGCAATGAATTACAGTGCATTTTGTTTTTCACTATTGAAAGGCTATCTGGCCCATAGGAAAGCATGGGAGTTAATTTATAACATCTTATGAATATAACTTTCCATTGGGACCAGATCGGAAAATAAAGTTTAGTATGCCTGAACTCAGAATCTAAAGATGCATCCTTTAGTAAAGATGATTTTTACTTTGTTTCAAAATACCACTTTTAGAAAGTAGGTATTTTCTTCCTTAGCCATCCAGTGGGCCTCTGCTGGGATGTGTATTGGCTGTCTAGCTTTAGTGACAGGGGCTGAGGATGTGCAGTGGCTCCAGAGACTCTGGATGAGTCAGCGCTGGGCTGAATAGACCTGGGCTGCATTCAGAGTAGTGGGAGGGGTTGTCACTAGCACCTGAATAAGCCTGGTCTGCATTTAGAGTGGTGGGAGGAGATTTCCCTTGCACCTGAATAGGCCCTGTCTGCCTTGGACAATGCGGTCTCTGCCTCCTGCTGGGAAGTTGCGCCAGAGGGGACCAAACTTGTTTGGACTAAGCACAGACCCTCTGCCTGAGAGGACAAAGGAATGTTGGGTATAAATATTGGAGCCCAGAACTTTAGAACTGCTTTGGACCAAGAAGACTACCAAGAAGAGCTGGAGAAGCAGTGAGGAGGAACTACCACTTAACTGTGTTGGCCTGCAGTGGCTGCTTCGGTCTTGGGCAGTGAAAGAACTAGACTTGAGCTTTCAATAACTTCTTTATTGAGTTTCTCCAAGGGCTTGAGTTAGAGCTTGTCCCCTGTACAAGAAGTCTCACGAACAGCAAAGACTTCAGGTTCTTCTGCCCTCAGCACTGGGGTCTGTGTGTTTTGTGCTGCAACAGAATAAAAAGAAACCCGACGCTGTCTACGACACCGCTGCAGACTCCGTTTCCTTAAGGCACCGCAGAGGGCACCGAAACCCTGGTCTCACCGACACAGTCATCTGACGCCGCCACGAGCCGCTGCTTGTACCGCGACCTGTGGGCACTGCACTTCGCACCACCTCGCTTCACGATGCCGCCTTGGTATCCCCGACGACGTCGCTCCACGACGTCTGCACCACCGCTGCTTGCACCATGGTTCGAGGTCACCGCTCGTAAGTTACACGACACACCGTCCTCAACCCGTACCGCAGCCTTGGCCTACTGGCGCCATCGACTAGTTCGTCAGCCGACAACAGCGCTTCAGCGGCGACAACGACGCTGCTTACACCGTGACCTGCCAGCACTGCGATGAGCACCGCATCACTTCACACCGCAGCCCTGGTCTCACAGACACTGCTGGACGACCATCACCGAGCCACTGCCTGCACCGCAACCCAAGAGCACCGCACGCCGCACAGATGCACTCCGCACCGCAGCACCCAACGCTACACCCAACTTCAACCGTGAGGAGTTCAATCTGCAACGCGTGTGACTTCAAGGTCCGAACGACTCCTGCACCGACTTCCAGAACAGACGCCTGCAGACGCTGTGCTTTCGGAGCTCAACGTGAGGATGCCGACGCCCTTCATTTCTAAAGGTACTGTTTTGCAGTTATTCCCGACACCGTAGCTGGCCCGCGACGCAGTCAGCCAGAATTGTTTGGATTTTTTGTTCACAACGCCGTGATAGCCCCTGACGGAGCTATTGACTTCAAGTTTATTTTGATAACTGAAGATTTCTAAGTACTGTATTGTAGATTTTTATCGTTTTTGGTCTTCAGTTTAGAAAAATATCCAATATTTTTATATACTTGTGTGGTGCTTACACTGTAATACTGTTGGTTATGTGCAAATGCTTTACACACTGCCTCCAAGATAAGCCTAACGAACAAGTTACTTACCTTCTGTAACGCTTTTTCTGGTGGATACAGAATCTGCCTGTGGATTCCTCACCTTGTGAATATCCCCTGCGCCAGCATTCCACAGAATTTTTTCCCCAGCTCTCCACGCCGACGTGGACGTCATAATTCAACGGCTGCGCTCGCGACTCCGTATGTCGCCATTAGAGCCACGTTGGCGGGATGACGTCAGTTCCACCCACCCATTTTTTCCGTGCCTCTGAGGCGAACAGGTGGAACGACAACAGATTCAAAGGATACACAGTATACCACATTGGAACAAATATACATAGTACACAAACGAAAGTAAAAGCTAAAGAACATACGCATTTCCTGTAAATGTACCAGATAGAAAGAAGATACAATGTAAAACATGTCAAACAAGGCATCCTTTAAGGTATACAAAGGTGGACAACGGGGAGGCGGGTGGGTCAGTGAGGAATCCACAGGCAGATACTGTATCCACCAGAAAAAGCGTTACCTTGTGAATAGATTCCCAGAGCAGTCCCACTCCTGGAGGAGAGTGTTCACCTTCCTATACCAAAAAGTCCTGCAAGACAGAGCGCGCAAAATGGCCCTCCCTCCTCATCTCAGAGTCTAAGCAATAATGCTTTGCGAAAGTATGGAGGGAGGCCCAAGTCGTGGCCTTACAAATGTCTGCAACTGGAACACCCCTGGCCAAAGCAGAGGTGGAAGACTTAGCTCTAGTTGAATGAGCTCTGATACCCTCTGGAGGAACCTTACCAACAAGGGTGTAGCAGATCTTTATGGTTAAGATGATCCACCTGGACAGAATGCGCTTGTGCAAAGCTTTGCCTTTTGAGTGTCCAATATAGCCCACGAAGAGCTGATCTTCCAAACGAAAATCCTTTGTTCTGTCCAAATAAAAGCTCACTGCTTTTTTAGGGTCCAAGCGGTGAAGTCTCTCCTCCTCCTTGGAAGGGGGAGGATAAAACAGAGGGAGAGTAATGGACTGCCCCAGATGAAAAGGAGTAACTACCTTAGTTAGGAAAGCAGCCCTGGTCCTGAGGACCATCCTTTCAGCATGTAAGGATAATAACGGGGGTTTCGAACTAAGAGCTTGAAGCTCACTCACCCTCCTTGCCGAGGTTATGGCTACAAGAAAGACCGTTTAAAAGGACAACAGCCTCAAAGGACAACTACGAAGGGGCTCAAAAGGAGACCCCATCAAAAAAGTTAAAACAAGATTAATGTCTCACTGTGGCATTACAAAGGGAGTAGGTGGAAACGTGTTAGTAAGACCTTTGATAAATCTTAATACAATAGGAGTTTTAAATAATGCCGGCTGATCTGGAAGACACAGAAAAGCCGATAAGGCTGATAAATAGCCCTTAACCGGGGACACAGCACAACCCTGCTGAGCCAAGGAAAGAGCAAAATGAAGCACATTTGACAAGTGGGCCTTTAAAGGGTCAACAGATCTCTCTCCACACCAACTTACAAACTTAAACCATCTATAAGAATAAACAGACTTAGTGGAGTGTCGCCTGGAAGATAATATAACATCCACTACGTCCGGTGGAAGAAAGAATGAACTCGGGCTGCCCCGTTCAATCTCCAGGCATGAAGGTGCACCCTCCGACTGCGAGAGGTCTGCCTGAGAGGGAGACGGAGCGGAGGGTGCGACGAAAGGTGAAGTACATCTGTGTACCACACCCTTCTTGGCCAATCCAGGGTGATCAATATAACTTGGGCCCGGTCTTGGCGAATCTTCCTCAGAACCAGAGGAATCAAGGAGATGGGAGGAAACGCGTAAAGGAGTTGTGAGCCCCAACTCAACTGAAACGCGTCCCTCAATGCCCTCTGCATCGGAAACTGGAGACTGCAGAATGACGGGCAATGCACGTTCTCGAGTGGCAAACAGGTCAACCCGAGGAGCCCCCCACATCCGGAAGACGTGCTGAACTGCCTCTGGATGAAACCTCCACTCGTGGTCGGTGAAAAACTGTCAACAGACTGTCCGCACGCACGTTCAGCACCCCGGCCAGATGATTGACCATCAAGGAAATCCGATGGTCCTGAGCCCAGGACCAGAGTCACAAAGGCGCTCCACCAAGACAGATCCGCTACAGCTTCTCTGGAGATCCTGACTGACTCCCCTGAGATCCCTGTTGTGCTGATACCACTGCTTGCGGAGACACCACTGGAGCACCCTCATGCGCCAGCGTGCATGGTTGACCAACAGAATGCAGGAGGCGAACAGACCGAGCAGGCGAAGAACCTTCAGAACTGGAACAACCGCTGTGGAATAAAGGGTTCATCTCCTAAATGTCGAGAATTCTTTGTGGAGGAAGAAATGCTTGACACACAGTAGTGTCCAGTACCGCCCCTATGAACAGGTTGCGCTGAGAGGGCACCAGGTGAGATTTGGGTACATTGATTGAAAAACCCAAGTTGAATAACAGATGAGATGTTACCTGCAGATGATGCTGCACCATCTCTGGCGACTGCTTTCAGAAGCCAGTCGTCCAGGTAGGGAAAAAACGGAATCCCCGACCTCCTGAGATGGGCAGCCACCACCGCCATCACCTTGGTGAAGACTCTAGGTGCAGTAGTAAGACCAAACGGAAGAACCGCAAGCTGGTAGTGTTGCGACCCAACCGTAAAACGGAGATAGTTCCTGTGCGACTTCAGGATTCAGATGTGGAAATACGCATCCTGCAAGTCGATCGACACCATCTAGTCTTCTTGCTGCAATGCCTGAAGAACCTGTGCAAGGGTTAGCATCTTGAATTTCTCCTGCTTCAAGTAAAAGTTCAAGACTCTGAGGTCCAGGATTGGGCGCAAATCTGCCGTCCTTTTTGGGAATCCGGAAATACCAGGAGTAGCATCCCTGACCCCTTTCCTGCTCTGGAACCACCTCTATCACACCTTTTTGTAGCAATGCAAGAACCTCCTTCTGCAGAAGAAGCAGGTGGTCCTCTGAGCAAAAACCTTGGTAAGGGGGAGGAAAATCCCAAAAAGGAAGGGCGTACCCATTCTCCACAAGTTTTAAAACCCAACGGTCCATCATGACCGATTTACAACCTCGCAGAAAGTGGGACACCCGGCCCCCAACAGGCCTCACATGATCCAGGATGGGGGATCTAGGGCTGCTTCCCTTTAGCATAATTGGGAGCAGAGGAGGCTGAGGAGGACGACGGATTGCGGCCAAAACCACGCCGACCCCTTTGTCTTCCTCTATAGGATCTATAGAGAGGATTTTGTTGCTGCTGCTGAGGTTGACGGAAGAAACTAAAGCATGGCCTTCCAAAACCCATATACATTTTGAAGCCAAACCCTTCTGACTGTGTCTGCAAACCTAAAGACTTCGCAGTGGCTCTGCTATCTTTGAATCTCTGCAAGGCGGAATCCGCTTGCTCTCCAAAAAGCTTTTCCCCATCAAATGGTAAGTCAACCAGAGTGGCCTGAACATCCGTAGAAAAAACCGGAAGAGCGGAGCCAAGCATGCCTTCTAGTGGCTTTGGAAGAACCCATAACTCCGGCCTAGATACGGCTGATTCTGTGGCCAGACTGAATAACTTGCCTAGCTGCAGCTTGAGTGTCAGAAACAACCTCCATAAAAGAACCCTTCTCCTCATCAGGCAAATTGGGAGCTAACTATTTCACAGAGTCCATCAATGCATGAATGTAGCGGCCCAACAAGCAAGTGGCATTTGTTGACTTAAGCGCCATACTAGCAGATGAGAAGACCTATCTAGCGGACTGCTCAATCTTCTTTGAGTCCCTGTCAGCTGGCACTTGCGGAAAAGCCCCCGAAGATTGTTTTGAGCAGGATGCTTGTAATACAAGACTCTCTGGAGAAGGAAGAGAGGAAAGGAAGCTCGGATCCCCCGGAGCCACTATCTTCTCGCCACAGTCCTGGAAACTGCAGGTGAAGAAAGTGGCTTGCACCAAACATCCATAATAGGATCTAAGATAGCCTCATTAAAAGGCAACAGAGGCTCAACAATAGAGGAAGGCGAATGAAGGACCTCAGTCAATAAGTTCGGCTTATATTCCGCAGAAGTCAACTAAGTCCAACAGCTCCGCAGCCTTCTTAATTACCAAATGGTAAGGAGCCAACTCTTAAGGTGCAGAAGATCTGGAAGAAGAAAGTTCCCACTCAGGAGTGGTGTCCAAACCACTTGCCTCCTGAATACCTTCAAATTCATCCGTGGATTCACAGAATTCACCTTCCTCCACTTCATCTGCTCGATATTGTTCCTTCTCTATAAGCCTCTGAGCCTCTATTCGAGAGCGGATCCGAGGACACGGCGTCAGCTGCGCTGTACGCGGAGTCAGTTGCGCCGAAGGAGCCGTCACAGTCTGCGCCGAGGGAGGCTCCGTCAAAGGCACGCGATCCAAACAAGGTCGGAAGGAAGGCTCTCCAGACGGCGCCGGGAACTGCCATGACGGCGCCATCGGCAACAAGGGCATAAATGGTGCCAGAGGTTAGTGTTGTGGCATGCCCAAACTGAACGCCATTGGACCCACGGGACCTGAAGGTGCACCGGATGGGAAGGCTGCTCTCTGGAAAACACCATACATAGCATTAAAAGAATGCGTCGGATCTGCACCCGGAGTCGGGAAGTGCGGGTATGGATTTGAACCTGAATACAGCCGAAGAGTAGCTGGAGCCGGAGCCGACGGATCCTCTACTGGATCCACAGGTTCACCTTCAGGTAAAGGAGAGAGTTCAGCAGCCTGATCAGGCTCGGCGTCGGAAGCTGGAGAATCCACCAGCGCCGGAGACTGCGCCAGAGTTATCTTTGGCGAAGGAGACTACTCCGGAGAAACACAAGGAGAAGGCGAAGGAGAGACCAAGCCCTTAGACGTCGAGGCGAAGGTGACCTCGAAGCCCTACTCTTTGTCGATCAGCGCCGAGAGTCATGCTTCCTCTTCTTCTTGTGTCTTCTCTACTTCGACGAGTGCTAAGTCGACGACTCCGGCTTCGACTTAGCTCGTTTTCGACCTCTGCCCCCCCTTCTTCACCTTGGCCATTAACAGCTTCGCTTCTCTTTCTTTTAGGGCCTTAGGATTCATTTTCCTGCAGCAGGAACAGTCTTCCATGTCGTGATCAGACGAAAGACATCATAAGCAGTCTTCATGGGGGTCAGTGATGGACATGTGACCCCCACATTCCCTACACGGCTTGGAACCGGACTTCCGCGACGAAGACATGAGTACTTCAGAAACCGTAACCCACAAGGAGACTGCAAAGTAACTCTACAAACAAGGAGAGTGCTGGAAATCCGTTACGCGCCGACAGCACGGAAAAAAGTGAACTGACACCATCACACCAATGTGGCTCTCTTATGGCTCCGGTGACGTCATACGGAGTTACGAGCGGAGCCGTGGAATTATGAAGTCCACGTCGGCGTGGAGAGCTGGGGAAAAAATTCTGTGGAATGCTGGCACAGGGGATATTCACAAGGTGAGGAATCTACTGGCAGATGTATCTATCAGAATGCTCGTGCCATGCTACCAAGGGGGCTAGCAGGGGTTATTTTAGGACTGCAACTCCCTTACCCTGACTAGAAGAAAGAGTCCCTACTTGGACAAAGATGCAAACCCTTGCCAACTAGAGACTCCCTTTTCTAACAATTGGGACCAGGGGACAGTACTACTCTGGTAATTTACTGCTGAGACAGTTACTTATCTGTAACTCCAGTACTCCAGATTTTACGCCTTGCATATATTCACATGCTTTCATCATTTTCCAACATCAGGGAGGGAATCCCTTGTACCATTAAATAGCAATAAATAGAGTTTCAAAAGGTCACAGGTCTCAACAACACTGTTTTAAATGAGGTGTATATCCCGCTAAACAATCCAAACTTCAGCTAATGAGGTGGAGGAGCTAGCTCTTCTATTTACCTTAAAGACCACCACAGATCACATTTTATAGCACAAAATGTGAGTAGAGTATATAATAAATGAGCCTTTGAACATGGAGAAGGGAAGGTTGCATGTAAAGATATGAAAGACGCCAATGTTGGAGAACTGGAGTTCTACGTAACTGATATCTTCTCTAGCATTAGAGCTTTCTTATAGTCATTGCTTGAATCAGAATAGTAAGCCGTACATCACAATCATAACTAAAAGAAAGCAGGATCACCTTTACTGTAACAGGTTTCGGAGGACTGCCCGTCCCACTTCAGCATTCTCATCAAGGCAGTAGTGATTCATGAACGTTTGTCTGCTCCTTCGGGTAGCTGCATTGCAGATGTCTTGCAATGGAACACCAGAATAGAGTCCAGCAGCTGCAGACATTCTCCTGGTGGAATGCGTCCTCAGTCTCTTCTGAAGAAGACGCTTGGCTTTGCTGTGGCAGAAGGTGGTGCAGGCTGAGTGCTAAAGTGCTATCCTCTGTTTGGCCAGCCAGGAAGGGGTCAACCCCTTTTAAACAAGTAACTTACCTTTGGTAACACCTTACATGGCAGAGATGATCTAGCCAAAGATTCCTTACTTTAGACTAATACCCAGATGTTAGACTGAATCTGGAATTTTTTTGTGAGCAGCACCCCTCCTCGCCGGCAAGTAGCACTGTTCAGCTCCACGAGGCGTTATCTGCACCAGAAGGGATGTCCGTGGTGCCTATATAGGCACTACCCAGCGCACTTAAGTCAGTTTCTTTTTGCGACTTTACAAGCCAGAAGCTCAGAGCCACAAAGAGCATTGACCACTAGTGCGTTAAACCAGGGCCCTTTTAAAAGAAACAGCCCACTACACTGAAATCCATTTGCAGAGAGGGAAGATAGGTGAGTCGGTAAGAAATCGTTGCTAGAGTCTCTACCAACTAATGCCTTACTGAAGGTAAGTAACTTATTCCTCTAATAGAAACTTCGAGCTGCAGATTTCTTACCTTAGAATAGTTATACAAGCAATATCTCCCGGAGGAGGGAAAGCAACACTTATTTATACTAGAAAATCCTGTAGGACCAAACGAACAAAGTGACTGTCTCACAGGAACTTACTGTCCATGTAGCACTACTTAGTAAACGTGTTCAGGAAGCCGACGTTGCTGCCTGACAGATACAGGACAGGCAACAGCGAGCTAATGTAGTAGTCAAAGCCGTTGCTCTGGTGAAGTGAGTACGCAAAACATCAGGAGGTTGCTTTTTGGCTAATTGTGAGAAAGTGCCATCTTTCTTGCATGGTATGCCCCCACTTTTTGCTAAATTGCTGAATGTACTTCGATTGAGTGTACCCTAGGTTCCTGCCAATCAGGTGCCCAGGGCCTATGTTCCTTCCTTAAACCACACAAACTCCAAATTGGCAAACCCTAGCCACATGTCAGCCCCTAATAAATGGTACCCTAGGTACCCAGGGCCTTGTGACCAGGGAAGGCCTCTAAGGGCTGCAGCACTCATTGTGCCACCCTCAGAGGCCCTGTACCCTTACACACACACTGCCCTTGCAGGCTGAGTGTCTGGGTGCAGGACAAAACAAAGAGTCGACATGGCACACATCACTGTGTACCATGCCCATCACCTACACTGCCAAGGCATATGTCAGCCACCCCTCTAGCTGGGTGCATTACGCCTATGGTGTGGGCACAGGAGCAGGAGCCCTGTGCCCCTACAGTACCCGGGTCCATTCCTGGGCACTGTAAGTGCAGTGCTGTCATTTAAAAATACATGGTGCTGAGAGCTTGTCAAACACGAGCTCCACAGCACCATATTGGCAACACTGAAGCCTGGGAAGTTTGGTATCAAACTTCTCAGCACATTAAACCCACACTGATGCCAGTGTAGGATTTAATGTACTAAGCACCCCAGAGGGCATCTTAGAAGATGCCCCCTTACAGCTAACTTACAATCCACGTCTGCTCTGAGGCTGCCCAGGCTGCCACACAGCAGACACGTTGCTGGACCCCTGGGTGGGAGAGCCCCTGCTCTCCCGGGCCTGCAACAATGCACATCCTGGGTGAGGTGAGAAATCTCCTCCCCCAGGATGAGCAAAGGGAAGCTTCAAAGGCATGCCGCCATTTGGAGTTTCCCCAGGCCACTGCAACCCCCCACTCTGGCGGGAAGCTTGGCCGGAAACCCCATACAAGGACAGGGGATGTGCCAGCCTGCCCACCCCACCCCTCAGGTGGGGGAGGCGAGGTGAAGCACATCTCCGGGCTCTCGCCATCTTGAAGATGGGAGGCCCTACCCTATCAGGATTAGGCTACTGCCCCCCTCCCACAGGAGAGAGGCAGGATAGGGGGTGTACCCACCCCAGGACAAGGACCCATTGGTCCCTGGCCTTCACCTACCTGTAACGCCCCTAAGTCTAGTATTTAGGGGCACCCTGAACCTTCCTTCCCTAGATTCCAGATAGAAAACGACAAGAAGAGCAAGAAGAACAAAGACCTGCCCTGCAGCTGCTAAAAAGAGAAGAAGACACCAACTGCTTTGGCCCCAGCCCTACCGGCCTGTCGACTCTCGAACCTGCACCAGCGCGGCATCCCTCGTGGCCAGCAACCTCACCAACCCCGGAGGACCTGGCTACCTTTTAGCTCTAAGCCCCTGGGACTACCACGAGTAGAGGCTCTACTCAAGAAACCTATTTGCTATCCCTGGCACCAGCCCGGGACCGCGGACCCAACACACTCTGCACCAGCCAAGCCTGGCCAGTGCCGGAGTGGACAAAGACCCAGAGGACGACCCCACGGCGACTGTGACCCAGAGTCCGGCACCCAAGGACCCCCCCTCGACATCCCGGAAGAAGCCTGCAGCCTCAGAACCAAGTGCCACCCCAGCCGCGATCAACCAGAGGGTAAGATTCCCGACGTCAAAAGGCACCCCTGCACCCGGCGCCCTGCGACCCCCTGTGCCCAATCCCGGGGTACCCACCTAACCTACAACTACCCAACTTACCTCTCGAAGTGGTGGTGGCACCTGAAACATCCTCATCCCCGAGCCTGCAGCCTCTTTCCAAACCGGAACATTCCCATTGATTTCCATTGAGCGCCCTAAGGCTCGAAAGCACCCTGCACCCAGCCGCCCGAGTGGCCCTGGCAGTGCCCTCTCTACACTAACCTACTTCCCCACTTGCCCTGAGTAAGTGACCAGGAGCCCAGCTCCCACAGCCGCGTGGCTTGCCAGACAGCAGCCACCAACCAAGGCCCCCCTATCCCTCATAGGATAACATTGGGCCCAACTCTCTCTGCACCCGGCCGTCCTGAAACCGCTGAGGGTGAACCAACTGTACCTACCTGACACTGGGGGACCCCTGAGTCCATGCCCGGAATTTCAACACTACCAGTCGAGTACTTACCCTTAAACCGCTAACTTCATTTTCCTCATAGGGTAACATTGACTGGCTTTTTCTTCAAAAATCTTCTAAGTGTGAACTTTTCAAAACTGCAAAAATTCACCAAAAATCAGCCAAGTGACAAAAACGAATTTACTCACCTGCTCCTAGGTGAGCTCCCAGTGCTGGATCTTGGTGCCCAGCCCTGACTCTGAAAAGTGTTCACAACTATACTTACCTCTAACTCATTTTTCTCCCATAGGAAACCATTGTCTGCTTTTCTGTGAAATTTCTTCTAAGTGTCTACTTTTGCAAATTTGAAATATTCTTTTAAAATCGTACCATTTCTGAAAACGAAATTACTTACCTGTTTTTGATAAGGACCCCAGTCCTGGGTCTAGGCACCCAGTCCTGGATTACTAAAGTAACGATAAAGTACTCTACCTGCAATTTGAATTTCTTGCCATAGAGATCCATTGAATGTTTTCTGTGAAATATTTTCTAAGTGCTAACTTTTGAAATAGCTAAATATTATTTAAAAATCATTACAGTTATTTAGTCGACTTTCATCACTTGATTCTGAATACTGACCCCAGGCTGGTTCTAGGAGCCAGACCTGGAATTCCAAAAGTAATCTGAAAAGTAATTTATTACAAATAACCTGAATTTACCATTGAGCTCAATGCATTGTTATGTTTAGGAAATAGGATTGTTTATTGCAACCAACTGTGACTGTTTACACAAATTTATTGCTTAAAACAAAAGTATTTATATTCAACCTCTCATTCTGAGAAAGTATATTTTTACCCCCTTTGTGGTTCTAAAAATAAAACAAGCATATATTTTATATATACAAATCATTGGCCTAGAGTTCAGTTATTGAGTGTGTGAAACCATTTGCTGACTGAGTGTGTACAATAAATGCTTTACACTGTCCTCTGGTACTGCCTTACTGCTCGACCAAGCTACCACTTTTGAGAGTAAGGTCATACCTAACTTTGACCTCTATCAGCCTCTGGGGGACTGTGGACTCTGTACACCCTGTACCTATTAGGGAACAGTATATACAGAGCCACTTTCTCACACTAATGCATAAAAGATTCTGATGCAGCACACTATTCATCGTGAGATGGTCTATTTCTGCACATTCTTTCCTTTGATGGCTCCGACGTAGTCCACAAAGAGTTGATTATCCACCCAAGACTCTTTTACGATCTTTTTCAGGAGGAATTGATGCTCTAAAGGATCAGTTTGTCTGAATACATAGTATTTTATTTATAAAGTTTTGTATAGCGCAAACATGACCCAAGCAGCCATTAGTGCGCTTCACAATTTGGGTAGGTAGGATACAATAGTGTGAAGAGAACATTTGTTACATATATGAGCAAGGAGCGAACATGACCCCTGCGGGTATTAGAGTGTTTCACATTAGGGTTGGACGGATACTGTAACGGGAGAAGAACATTTGATACATATATGTACATAGCCTACTAACAATGTTATTTACAGGTATATAACCATTTAATGGTAAATCAAGGCATCTGAATAGAGGGCACTAATGAAGCAGAGGAGCCAGGGCTTTTAGGGCAAATATTTGAGCATTAGGATTTTTTCACTTCCTTTAAGAAAGAAGTGGTGGAAGAGATTCGAGGGACTTGGAGGACGAGAGTTCTAAATCTTCAGGGCAATGCCTGAGAAGGCTCTGTTACTCATTCTCATTTTATTGAAAATCTGTTTTGAGGAGCACTGAAATTGCACTTCGTGATGGTCTGCAACCCCTGATATTTCTAGTTTTTGAGCCAGATAAATGGGGGTCTTGAAATGAAGGTCTTTGAGATACATGCATCAATCTTTAGCTGTATTCTTGCATCGTATGGCAACCAGTTTAGGGATTTTAGGGCTGGGGATATGCGATCATTTCTTTTTGTTCCCGTAATCCATCTGACTGTGGCATTAATGGAAGCCCTTATTGGGGCAAAGTTATGCTTGGGGAGACCACAGAGCATGGAACTACCTTAGTCTAGTCTTGACAATACTAGAGCATGTACCACCAATTTGAAGTCTTCCTGTGGAAGGAATGTTTTTAGATTCCCTAGTATACTCATCTGGTGTTTAGCTCCTTTGTTTCCATTGGTGAGAAGATTCTTTATGTTCAAGTGAATGTCTAGTGAGATTCCAGGAGATTTAGCGGACTCAATGTGGGAGGAGCACTAGAAGGCTGTAAGATGTTTCATCCAAAGGCCGATCTTGGGGAGGTGATTAGGGGGGGGGGGGGGGGGGGGTGCAATGAGAAGGGATTCTGTTTTGGAGGTGTTGTGCATGAGGTGGTTGTCAGTGGGCCATCAGGATGGAGCTGAGTGTAATGAAGTCTTCAGGGGAGGTGATTTTCAGATAAAGTTAAGTGTCATCCACATACAAATGAAAAAGAATGTTCCCAGAGTTCAAAGCATTTGCTAATGGTTCCAAGAATAAATTGAAGAGTATGGGTGACAGGGCGGACCCTTGCGGAACACCCATAGTTACAGTAGAGAGCTGAGATTGATTCATCTCGACTCTCTGGGATCTGTTGTGGAGGAAAGAAGTGAACCTTTTCAACACCGACTCTAATACGCCCATCCTGTGTTCTAGAGTGGATAGTAGTTTGATGTGGTTAACAGTGTAGAAGGCAGAAGATAGGTCATGGAGAATCACGAGGCATGATTCATTTTGGCCTAGAAATTTTAAATTGTCAATGATGGGAGTAAGTGCAGATTCAGTTCTGTGCTCTCTCTGAAAACTAGATTGACGATGATCCAACAGTTGGAATTGCTCAATGTCTAAGCAGAGTTGTGATTGCACGCACTTTTCTAGAAGTTTCAACAGCGTGGGGATGTTGGAGATAGGATGGAAGTCAATCAGATCAGAGCTGTCTGCGTTAGTTTTTTTTTTTTTTTTTAGAATGGGGGATTCCTGCACTGCTTTTAGGCAGTCTGGGATAGTGCCTAGTACTAGTGAAGCATTAATCTTAGACCATAAGGGGAGGATGGCAGCTTTTATTTCTTTGAAGATAGGAGGTGGTAGAGGGTTGCTGAAGTGGTTAGATGGGTTGATCGCAAGAAGAGAATTGCAGATGTCGCTTTCACGGAGAGGAGTAAAGGTGTGCCAAGATGCATTGATCTTAGGGCTAACGCTAGGAGGGACGAGCCACTCCTGGTGGACAAGTGGAGAGGTAAACCCAGAAATTGGAATAACAACCCTCTAAGTCTAAGTCGATATTGATGCTTTTAGTTTTCTCAGCAGAGGCGGAGGACAATTCGACGTATGTTGGAGAGTCGTCACCAAGGACAGGGCGGTTGGGTGCCTTGACCGATTGTGGATTAACAATTTCGAAAAGTTTCTTGGACAGTTTCTGGCTCGATTAAGTTGGGATCTGAAGAAGTCGGCTTTTGCTATCTTGTAAGAATTCCTGATAGCTCCAAGATGATTTAGATGTTCGGTGGATGGTATGGATCTCCAGGATCTTTCTGCTACCCTTAGGTTATGGGGTTCCGAGTTTGGGTTGTTGTTGAACAAAGGTTTGGAGGTTTTGTAGTTGATATTTTTTTTGTTGTAAAGGGGGTATAGCATCCATAATACTAGAGAATTATAGAAATCAGTGAGGATATGAACATCATTGGTCTTCAATTCCTGGAGTTCCTCCGTGAAAAGACACAGGTGGCTAGAGATTTCATCAAGACGAGGGGCCCAGTCTGAGTGTTGGTTATTGGATAAGGGTTGTGTGGATAGTTACGGCGGGGGGCTGGGCCTCGGGGAAATCGCTGAGGGGACCTAGGTGATATGGAGATACTCAGAGGAAGAGAGTGAAGCAAAGCGGTCTGGATTCACAATTAGTGAGGAGAGAGGAGCCGGATGTGGATGGCGGGTGATAAGGCTTGTGTGTGGCGAATGGGATGAGAACGAAGACAGGTAGAGTGGGTTGGGTGAGATAGGTTCCAGGGAGGGCAGTAGCCTGGCCACAGACTGGTCTGAAAGCGTGTTAGGATAGATCAAGGAAGGAAGTTCACGAGGAGAGAGAAAAAGCAGTGAAGCTAAAGAGGATTCTCGGCAAGGGACCCATTCTATATCCATGTAGAGATCGGGGAAGTGTGTGACACAGTAGGAAGGTACGTAGGCTGAGAAGACAAAGCCTCTGGGCAGATATTATTGCCATTACGAAGGATGTTTTAACGATAAGAAGCCCTATAGGGCAGTCGGGTAGCGGCTTGTAAGGAGCACAAATTAGGAATGGGAGGACTAGATTACAGTCACACTGTGGCATAACAAAGGGAACATGTGATGGAGACCTTTAAAAAAAAAATCTATTTACAAAAGGTGACAAAGAGCAATGGCTGGTCTGACAACCGCAGAAATGCTGAGATTGCAGAAATATAGCCTTTCAAAGTGCCCAAAGCAGAGCCCTACTGGGTTAACATAAGAATAAATGATAGAACCTGGGAAAGAGTTGCAGCAAGAGGATTCAAATTGTCCGTCTGTATACCATGCCATGAACTTGCGCCAACAGCAGTCGTATCCTGTTTTGGTGGACGGATGCCAAGATAACATTACAGACTTCGGACACAAGATAGAAAGAGATCAACTGTCACGGCTAAAGGGTGAGTGCTTTCAGGTTCAGATGTGGAACCCTGCACTGTTGCGGTGACAGAAGATCCTCCCGAGGAGGCATGCTCAACTGCTTGGGATACCAGACTCTCTGCCCAATCCAAAGCCACATGAATACTTAGGCTCGGTAAAACCTGATCTTCTTGAGAACTCTGAGCAGGAGTAGTATCCATACAGGAGCCTGAGATTCACTTGAGAGAAAAGATGACTGCGAGCAAAACTGCAGACATTGTGCATTGTCGACAGGTGCAGATACATTCAACTAAGGCTCGCCCCATTCTTAGAAGAGACCCAGCGCCACCTCCGGATGGAGATGTCATTTATGATACGCAAGGCATCAACGTCTGAGTTCATCCGCTGAAGTGCTCAGTGAGCCCGCTAGGTGTTGAACCACCAGGGATATACCTTAACGTTCCAGCCATGCCTGAAGGCCCAGCACCTCTTGACAAAGGGTCCACGACCCCCGGTCCGCCCTGTATGTTGCAATACCACATGGCGGTGGTGTTGTCTGCGAGCACCCCTACCAGACTTTCCCTGATTGAAAGAAGAAAGGCCTTCAATGCCAGCCAGATCACTCGGAGCTCCAACAGGTTAATGTGGAGTCTGGAGTATGCCAGAGTCCTCTGACTTCCACCTCTCCCAGATGGCTGCCTCAGCCCAGAAGTGACAAGTGTCACTACAGTCAGCTCTGGTTGCGGTTCACTAGCCACGGCAGCAGTCTTTCACAGTTCCATTCGAGATCTGGACCATATCGGAGAGTTCCTCTTATGCTGTGCCCACTGGAACTTCAGGTACGACTGCAGAGCCCTCATATGCCACCAGGCATGTGTCACGGGAAGGAAGCAGGGGGTCATAAGGCCCAGCAGCTTCAGTCATTCTCACCGAAATCCAGGACAGAGGCAGAATTATCAGTATCATAGCATGAATATACTGAACTCGGCGCTCCGGAGAATAGGCAAAACACTGCTCCATATCCAGCACTGCTCCCATGAAAGGGAGAATCTGAGAGGGAGTCAAGTGTGCCATTTGCACGTTGATTGTGAACCCCAGCAAGTGCAGAAGGTTTGTAGTAGTCTCGAGGTGAAAGAGGACTGCCAGGGACAAACCCGCTTTGACCAGTAATTTGTCAAGGTAGGGAAAGACTGGAATCCCTGCCCTTTGCTGATGAAGGACAACCGCCGCCATCACTTTCATGAACACCCAAAGGGCGCTGGTAAGGCCGAAGGAGAACATGCCAAACTGAAAGTGCTTTTGGACATTTGAACTGCAAGTAACGTCTACGGGCAGGGCAGGCAGGATGCAGATGTGAAAATAAGCATCCTGTAAGTCCAGCGATACAATCCAGTCTCCCGAGTCCGGGCAGACAGAACTTGTGCCAATGTAAGCATTTTGAAGAGATTGAGACGGTGCAGGTCTAAAATAGGACAGAGGCCTCAGTCCTTTTGGGGCACCAGAAAGTAGCAGTGATAGCAACCACTACTCCTTCTGATGACAGCACCTTCCATATAGCAGCCTTGGCTAAGAGGGCTGACACCTCCTGACGGAGCAAGCAGAGGTGGTCCTCCATCAGCTTCCCTCAAGTAGGTGGCATGAGTGGAGGGGTTGTCACAAAGGGGAGGGAGTAGCCCCTTTGGACTAGCTTCAAAACCTAATGGTCGAAGGTTATTGACCTCCAGTGGTGCAGGTGATGACCCCCACTGGGTCCATGATAGTTCGAGGGCATACTAAAGGGGGTTGGAGGCTGTGGCTGCCTGACCTCTGGCTGCCTGTCCTGTGATCTGTGGGAACCATATCTTCTCCAACAAAAAGACTGGGAAGTTTACTGGTCGAGGTGGCTGGGCATGTAGAGACGTGGTTGGGAGCCCTGTTAGTGGCCACGAAAAAAGGTGGACTGGGGTTAGCGAGGGGCAATGGAAAGCCCAAGGACCTGGCTGTGGCTCTGTTGTCCTTGAAGCACTCTAGTACAAAGCCCAGTTTCTATCCAAACAACCAAGAGCCAGAGGGAATGTCCAGGATTGATGCCAGGACATCACTTGAAAAGCCAGTGGCTCTCAATCAGGCGTGACAAGGAAATCGCTCAGCCCACAGAGTCCATTATATCCAACCCACACAGCATGATGAACTTGGCTGTGTCCCTCCCATCAGCAATTGCTTGAGAGAATGGCTTGGGCTTCATCTGAGACCATGGGCAGCACTTGTGCAACCAAAACCCAGATGGTATGAGAGTTTCGGCCCTAGAGTCATGCAGTGTTCACTACCGCAGTGCTAGGCTGACAGAAGAGAATATCCTCTTCCTAAAGGTACCCAGCCTTTTGTATTCCTTGTTCTGTGGAGTGGTAGGAAATGCGCCTGGGTTAATTTTGGAGGTGGAGGCCTGGACCACCAACCTCTCTGGGGTGGGGTGCTGGGTGAGGAATCTAGGGTCGGAGGGCAACTGACCTTTGCACAGGAGCCCCTGTGTAGGGCTTGGGCTAGGCCCTGGTAGGACATCAGTAAGGGCTTCACTGAATGGGAGTACTAGCCCTGTGGGGCCAAGTCCTGGCTGACCCACCTATGTCACGTAGGGGAAGAGACCTGGCCAGGGACTGGGGAGGCGTCCAGTCCACTACAATCAGTCAGATCCTCGTACCAGTTGTCCTCAGTCTCTTCTAACAAACATTTATAAGGGTCCGCAGACCACTCTCATCCATCCCCCAATCCAGGCCTGTCATACGAATAAGATAATACTTCATCATGGGGAGTCTGCCGCTCATCGGTGCTGGAGTCGGACACCGCCCAGCCAAGCTCTGTGTCTGAGTCAGGAATGACAACACTGAAGCCAGCGCTGAGGAAGGTTGAAGTGGCTCAACCGGCGCCGCTCCTGATCCACCAACAGATCAAAGAGGTTCAGCTGGTGCCAGGGGGTTATCCTGCTGTTGCAGGAGACCAGTAGGCGCCCCGTCTGAGCCTCCGGCGCCCCAGCAGCTCCTGCGGAGATGGGCCATCCAAATAGGAGGTGCATAGCCTTATAAAATTTGTTTTTTGGGCGGGGGTTGCTCTGGCTCCCGGAAACAATGGGAAGCGTGAAGGCAGCCCAGGCACAGCAGACATCACAGAGCTATTCCACGAGTGTCTACACTCCCTACTCTCATTAAATGACTTTGACGTGGCGAAGTCGAAGATCTCTTCGTCTTCTGACTTTTCTTGTGCCTGTGGGATTTTCCTGATGATTAGCGCTTGGAGTGGCTCTGCAACCAATCTCAAGATCGCTCAAGACCTTAGGGTGCTTGGCACGCAGGTCTTGGCGTTCTGGTCGCACTCCAAACACCAGAGGCACCCCAAATGTGGGTCTATCACGGACATCTGTTGATGACAGGCGCCACAGGATTTGAAACCAGCTCTCCTAGGTGACATACTGACCCACAAGGATACAAAGTCTAAAAAAAAACTCCACAAAAAAGTCAGTCAGAAAAGACGGGGGCAGCTTTTCTTTTCTTTCCACACCAGTCAGCGCAGATCCAGAGAACCGACATTGGAGCGCTGGGGTGGTGCCTATATAAGCACTGCTCCCAAAACATCTGGCAGAGAAAGTACCAGGTGGAGCTGAACTACACCACCTACCGGCACAAGGAGGTACTGATCACAAATAATTTGTGGATCTAGTCTGAAGCCTGCGGAATATTCTAGGTAAGGAATATGCGCTAGAATTCTCGATCAGATCACACACAAACAGTTGATGTGAAGAATTTAACTCCTGAGTCTTCGCCATCGAATCTAATGCATCTGTACACATCAAGAATGCAAAGAAATTTCTGCTGACATTGTGGGATGTGGGAAGAATGAACGTAGAGTAACAAGTTCATTGAGGTGAAAGTTAGAAGGGAATTTAGGTATGAATTTTGGGTTGGTTCATAAGAGGACGGTCGCTTGTGAATCCGAGGGAACGGTTCTCCTGCATCTCTGTACCCTCTTCACAGATGTAAACAATGAACTTTAGTTGTGCCTTGTGGAACGGCTCGAAGAGGGGTTAGAATGAGCAGGCTCAAGACCGTGTTTAATTCTCCTAACAATGGAGGGCCTCGGACAGTTGAAAAAGCCATAAAGAGTCCTTTCACAAACTGGTTTATGAGTCTTTAAAATTATAGATTGGATGAGGTGTCTTCTGACCTTAAAAATCGAGATTCTACAGCTAGATGGTTTCTTACTGACTAGCATTTAAGACCACTTTTGGATAGGTCCAACAAGGATGGAAGTATTTGATGAGGCTGCAGAGAGTGGATCAAACCCTCCACATTTGCACCAGACACAAAAAGTCCTTGCTGTTGCTGGTGCCCTTGTCTGCGCCAGGATGTTCATACATTTCTTTGGGAGATCCAAGTGATCGAGCTCTAAGTGGTCAGGTACCATGCTGTCAGGTTTAGTGGCTTGGGGTGGCGACTGAGTATCTCTGTGGTGTATGGAGAGAAACCTGGAGTACTGTTTAGGTTTTAACACCAGATGTGCAGATAGTTGCAGCAGTTCACTGTACCAGTACTGATGTGACCACACCAGAGCAACAAGGATCAGGATGCAGCATTCCACTTGCACCTTCCTCGGTATCCTGGAGATCACTGAATGCAAAGGAATAGTTTATGCAAAGAGGCTGGATCATCTAATCAAAAGAGCATTGCCCATTGCGACTGTTGCTAAAATGTGCAGGTGCAGCACTGTTATTTCCTGTTTCTTTTAATACAAACAAATCTAGTGTGGGCTGACCCCCACATTCAGAAGATAAAGTGGACTTGTTCCTGTAGGAGTTCATAACCAAGGTGTTGCATAAATGGAGTCTCTGGTGTAGCTCTACAAAGCATTTTTCACACCCACAGGTGACACAAGAGAACTTAGTTCAATACACCAATGCTTGAATGTGAAAGACAGGTTTTAGTAACCCCTCAGAACACTGTTCCAATACATAGTTGAAGTTGCATCAATGCTTTTGAGTTACTAACAGTTTATAACCAAGTATTCATGAACACTGTGGTGATTAGAAAACAACTTTTTTTCTCTTCAATACCACACATATAAGTTGTGCTAAGAAAAAGACATGGCCTTTTATTCCAAAAAGTGCACCCGGTTGCCTAGAACATCTAAAATAACCACACAGAATGCGACTAAAACAGCACAAATGTTTGTTGTCAATAATGATAATAAAAATGTCTAACATAGTTCAAAGGTAATCTAATAAAAGCGTAACACCCTACAATCTACTTCTATGCACTATGCCAGGCGAGCATGGAGTAGTAGAACTTGCATCTACATTTTCTTATGGAGAATAAACACTGTATACCCGTTTGCAGCTAAACACTGTAATTATCAGTAGTCGGGGAGGCTGAGATCTCTGCAAAAGGCAAGCATGCATCATATCTGCATCAGCTCCTCCCGGACTCGCTATCAGCATTCAGTAGAAAGAGTGGTCATACGGCAGCATCTCTGGCAAGTAGGATCTTCTCTGACAGTATCTTGCACGATACTCTGGGGCGAAGGACCACTCCTGACAAGTGGTCAGGCTAAAGTCCCTTTATACTACATCTTATCGAAGATGGAATTTCCAACAAAATCTTAGGAATGTCTGGTATAGCCAATAAGAGTCAACATGCTTGTCTAAGATGCATTATTTTAAACAAATAAGGTAAAGATACACAAATTCAGACTAAACTGTTTTGGTTATAGTTTATGTTTGGCCTTTAAACTGAGATAACATACTTCTTCCAGACTGATGTTGCATCATGTGTCCGGTTGATGTCTATATCTGAGTGACTTGACACTATCACAGGTTCTTGGAAAGATATAGATAGACATCTGCCTCAAAGCCTTTTTACCGTGGCTTTCATTATCTTTTCGTCTGCTATTTGCCCGGAGGCGCAGATGATGGTCTATATGGGTTCTTTTAGAAGGACTGTTTCACTGAAATTATGACAGTCTGGTTTAGTAGACCAGGAAGGCAGGCTGCTTCGACCGAATCTGGGGGACCTGTATTCATCCTCTAGCCTTGACATCACTGCTGGAACCATAGCTGGTGTTATCAAGTTCAGGCCTTCTGACCAGACAAAACCAAGAATGAGTTTAGACTTAATGGTCTTGCATTGCTGTTCTTAAAGAAAAAGGAAATGTTGACCGATTGAAGCCATTGGAAAATATAATTCCTAGGCAGCCGTCTATTAGCGCTTGGAAGCATGTGCTTGTGAGTGGGTGCTTGGGTATCATGTAGTTATCCCATTCCTCATTACCCCTGACATTTTGTGAAGTTCCCCTTCTTCCTCTTCCGTATATGAAACTGCAGAATCAGACGAGTCTTCATTCCCATGTCCTTCGGAGTTAGCAAGACAAGTGACCGGTGAAAGCCTCTGGGAGCTGTGTCCTTTAGAGGTGCCAGAGAGACGTGGGTGGCAGGGGCTGTAGTAGAACAGGTGAGGCAGGCATAGGTTGGAATGCAGGATGCAGAGGCCTTAACCTCTGAAAAGTAGTCACCATTTGTTCAAACTTTGGGCTCTCTGGTGTAGCAAAGAAGTGCACAAAAGCATGGACTATCAGCTATGAAAATCTGTGACCGCTACTCAGACTCCAGATATGGTTTTTCCTCATCAAGGCATCCTCAAAATTGGGGACGTAACGCCAATGAAGCGGTGTAGAGGAATCCTTGTCAAAGAGATATGCCTCTACTTCGGAATCCAATACAAGTCTGGGTAAGGTTGCAGCCACCTATATGGGTAAAAAGCTAAGTTTAAAAAAAGGTGTCCTAGTCGAAGAGGTCGCCATCAATGTAGTAAACATTGATGGTGTTGATGCAGTCAGCGTGTGAATAACATCCTAGGAAGTTTTCATTGTCGACTTGAAGGTTTCTGTTGAAGATGGTCTTTTCTTGCCCACAGATTATGACCCATCATAAGAAGCAGTTTTTTGCAAAGATGTATGTGCAGATAGGTGCCCTTCCCTTCTAGAGTGTTTTGCGGAGAGGAATTCAAATGTGATCTCTGAGGAGGCAGACTGTTACAGGCACTTTAGAAAAATAGTCCAGCTCTAGAAACTGTACAAGTTTCTTCTCTTTGCCTGTATTCATGGAAGTGCTTGGTGGAGTATTTTTTTTTTCTCCAAATCATCGAATGCCAACCTCCTTTTCCTTTCCTTTCCGAGTCTTAGATGGAAAAGTCTTACATATATTACATTGCGAAGCTTTATAAGAAGGATGAAGGCAATAAATGCATTGTTCATTTGGATCATTAGTATAGATGTTTTCCTGTACACAGGTAGAACAGAAAGTGAAGAGATTTTTTTCTGACTGCCATGGTAAAAGTTGGTGATAGATGAAAGGGTCTATCAGGCCCGGAATGAAGAATTTTCCCTAAAACCAACTTACAGTTCTCTGAAAGTTGATGCCAGGGTTGGTTCAATCATAGGGTAGACCAGAAATGTATCAGGATAAGTTTACTGAGAAGTTAGAGCAGAGATCTCCTTTGGGACTCTCTCGTACACGGCACGCTGTAGAAATCTGACTTATGGTGGCCTCTAAAGGGGAGCAGGCGTGATGAAAGCACTGCCACCTCAATGGCTGAAATTTGGATTGTTTTAAATGAGGTGGGATGTGCCATTGAACAAACATTTTGATAAGGTCAATTGCCCTTTTTAACACCGTTTACTGCTTTTTAACATTAACAGGAATCCCTGACAATGGGGAATGAAACAAGTGATCATAATAAAGATGCAATGCTGCAGAACTGAGTTCTCCACTACTGGTGACTAAACAATTAAGAATTTTCCTCACCTTAAACCAAAAAAACATCCTTTGCACTACCACATAGACAACATCCACAATGAATGAATTTGCATGCACACTGGCCATTTTAAAATGGCTGGCCTTTGCCAATGCTTGGGAAGCAATTTAACACCCTGGGGTCAGCGGGGGCCACATCCTGCTTTCTAGGAGTAACGGATTTTGTGGGATCAGCCACAATTTGCTAAAGTTATAGCAGGAGTGGTAGGGCTGACAACACAGTTCAGAGTTTGCAACACAGAATGCAAAAAACCCATGTAACCCTTCCCTTAATGCCCAGGTTTAACGTCCCAGCCAATGGCAACGTTTTATAAAATGTCTGTTGATTTAAAGCTCCTCTTACTAGGTCTACAACAGACAACTACAGGTTCCCTTAGGTGAGACATAAAAATTGTAAAATAAAGCAGTGAAATACCAATGTGATGGTTGAATTGGGCTGATCTACTGCCCCAGGATGAATGCAACGGTAGTTTGAAGCAAAATTAAAATAATAGTTTAACAAATCGATGGATAAGGTACGTGAACTGAAAGCTTTTAGCATGCAGGTGCCTATGTATGTATTTATCGATTTTTGGGAAAGCAAGAGGCTGATGAGATAGCTGAATATATTGCGAGGCCACGACTTAAAAAAAAAAAAAAAAAAAAAAACGCTTTCTGCATACAATGCCTGCTACAGCAATTCAGTATAATTTGAGATATCAAATAGTCATGCATGGCAACTGAAGCATTCCTAATTTGGCAGAAAAATAAACTGCCGAGATCATGAGATGAGAGAGATTGTTCTGTGGTGGAGCCAAAGGCCACTATTTTAAAGAACTGATAACAATAGGTAAAAATACATTGGTACTGTTAAACTAGAACTAATACGAATAATCAAAGCAACTACTTCCATATTTGCAGGTTTCTCAGCAAGGGGAAACCGCTGGGAGTATACAACTAAAACATATCTGTGAATATAGCAAAAATGAATTTGCAGAAGAAACTAATAATTACCTTTTGGCATTTGACCTGGAGTTTCTGTGCGACATGTACGTCAGAGTTCTATGCAAAAATATTGGCTATGGAAAAAGTACAGAAAGGCAATGTCAGGTAAGAAAACAAGAGCCTATATAATGTTAAATAAACTTCAATGACATCATAAAAAAATACTTACTGCAATGAGATTCCTTGTTCGTAAAAATCTATAGATCTGTGTAGGCTCTAAAACAAAAATAAAAGTAAGCTGTATGAAATTATTTAGCATATAAAGTACAGTTCCCACATAGCATTAAAGCTTTTAGTACTGAAGAAATAAAACAAAATATAGAAATTGTCAGGGTGGCAATAGATTCTAAGTCAGGACCGGAGGCTTCGGATTATGCTATTCTTTATTTAGATAGCAGCCATTTTAAACTTAATAACCAGACCACATTTCTCAAACACCCTCGGGAAAAGGTGGTAAAAAAAAAAAAAGAAACAAACAAGGGACAAGATATCCCTGAGTACATAGACAACACTGGGCTCCACATACAGACCCTCTTCACGCCACTGCTCTTCCTCTTTCTTTGCTGCTCGTAGCCTGAGATGAGTGACATTCTCTTTTTAGGTCTCGCCTGAGTCAGCGCTTTAGCGCTGCTCTGGCCGAGACTTATAGTAAGCGAGTTTTGGAAGTGCAAACGAGTGCTTTCAGGCCTCCAAATACAGTGCATGTGCGCCGGTCGCGCGCACCATTTGGCAGCCTGAAAGCACTCGTTTGCTTTCACTTTCGCGGCCGCTTTGATGTTTGATCGCGATCTCGCGATCGCGATCACTTTCACTTTCGCGGCCGTTGTGCAACTCTCCCCAAGTCAGGAACACCCCTCTTTTCTGTGCTTCACTTATCTTCTAAAAACAGACTGGACCTGGTACCGTTCCTGCAGCTGCAGAACACCCCTTCCCTCTGCAGTGCTCGGGAGCCTCTGTTAATTAGATCTATGCATCTGGTCTGACGTGAGCTCACGGGTTACAGGTGACTTCCAGTTTAGGATATAATTACTACTTAATTCCGCTTTACCCAGGTACCAGCTGGTTTGCCACAGAAGTGCACTTCCTTACCTCTCGCTGACATCTTCCTGGACTGAGTTGTTCATTTTACACCTGTTTTAAATGCTCGTTTCCAGCACCCTGCCCCTGTTCCACTTAGTCATCTCTGGACGCGTTTTGTGCATTGATCGGAGATTGTGACGCTGTCTTTCATGCCCATGCTGGTATTACATCTTTTCTGTCTCCTACTCAGTGATTACTCCGTTTGCGAATGTGATGCGTCTAACCGTCGCAGCTCATTTGTTTCTTATGCTCCGGCCTTTCAAGGCATTGTACTGTTCTCTGTATTTATATCACCACGGACTTCCTCTGTGCTTCTTATACCAAAGTTTCGTTTACCGCTTTGAAACCTGGACGGGTCGAGTTTTGTGCTATAAAAACAATCTATAAATACATGAACTATTTTACCCTTGAGTCTTAACCTTCCTACAACACCTACCGTCCCCTTCTCAAGCACCTGAGGAGATGCTGCACAGGTTAGCTAATACCATTGGATGTGCCAGTAGGCCTAAATAGCAAGACCAATTAGCTTTGTCAAGGCTTGTTCTCCAGTGTCTTTATTCTTTCAGTATTTCATTTGCCCAAGGGGTTCCCTGAAAGGGGAAAATGAATTGTAAAATAGTTTTATTGGCTCCACTTTATGACTCACACCTGCCCGGCAGATTTGTAGCACGCACTGTCACCCGGGAGGGTATCTTGTAGCCGAGGTGCGAATCTACCCAAGCACTTGGCACAGTGGGACTACTCGAAACAGGGCCGGCTTTAGCGCTGGTGGGGTGTTATCTTTATGGGGCCATGTGTTTCAAACACATGGCACCATAAAGACAAGAGATCCTCTTTCACATTGAAGCAGGCACGGAGCGCACAGGGTCACGGGGAGGACAGGCTGCTCTCGCTGCCCACCCCCTCTATCACTGGCTGGGAGACCTGCACACACTTACAGGCTGCTGTCTCCACTTCCTTTAATGTGTGTTTCAGGTCGGCGCATCTGGAGGGGGAGTCGCCAGGTTCCCTTCCCCGCACCTCACTGGAATTATCAAGGACGCAGCCAGCCCCCTTGCTTTCTGTGTTTGCATTCGCAGTTTGGACCAGGGTCAGGTTGCAGCTCCTATCACCCCAAGCCTACACACCACGATGCTTAATCCCTGCCCACCTTTCCAGTACCTTAGCAATAGATGTCTCAAAAGGGTGGTGAAACAGAAGCATTTCTTTTTTTTTTTAAACTCCGGTCTTTGCAGCTGTGACTGGTCGCTTGTAAAGCGCTTTAGAATCTTTGGATAATGTCCGGCGCTATATAAAACTTCACGCATAAACATATAAACAACTCGCGTGATTTAATAATGTCTAAATAAACAAACCGTATGCCCGGCAAACAGGTACATCACAGCAAAACGGAGCAAAGCAAGACAAAGCCCCAGCTAGCGCCATGACACCGCTCGGCGTGTATCTTATGCTACAAGTGACTTAAAGAAGAACAGACATTCGTAATATTATTGTGTGTGGAAGGCAGTGTTGAGCACGGATGCTTCTTAACAGCAATCTATGATGTTTTATTTTGCGCCTATATTTTTATATAATACTTAATTTTTTTTTATTTCTGACGGAATCTAAATCGACTCGCTGCTATTGGAGGAGGCTATTATTTATAAATTGCTTAAAACTGAGCACTCTGAGTGTGTGCGTTTGCTCCACATGTGTATCAGTAGGTGCCACTGGGGACGCACTGTGACATATCTGCCTGTCCGACCCCGTCCGTGTGCGTCAGTTTTTGACTCGATTAGTGTGTTCTGGGTGTGCATCAAGTGCACTTGTGTATTTTTGAGGGGCCCGAATCTGTGTATTTGCTCCTTATGCATGCGCGTCTCAGTACATTTTATTTGTGAGCGAGCATCGGAGTGCGCATTTTGCATTTGGACGTAAGGACTTAGGTTCACCTAAAGTGAAAGAACTAAAACGAGTCCCATGACAATTGATCCACACGCAAGATTGCTACCAAGCGTTGCTTTTTATTTTATTTTTTATTAATGTAAGTGAGTGAAAGGGAGCACTGGACACGGTTTAACCTGGGAGCACATGACTCGCAGTGGCCCAAGCTTCCCACTTAAGGCACCAGAACCTGCAAAAACCCACCCAGGAAAAATAAGCATTGGCAGTGCCAATAGGTCTCACCTGTGGGAGAGCTATAGGCTATGTACATTTACTTATCAGTTTTATACACCTGATTAGCTGCTGTGCAGCATGGCTGAAAGTTAGAAAAACAACAAGCATTTGCAATGCAATAGGCCTCGCAATTACGCAGGTTTGAGCTATTGGCACTGTAAATGACAATGTCTCTTATTTATGTTTTTGTTTGTAAACCAAATAAAACGCATTGTCAATTACAATGCCAATAGCTCAAACTCCCGTAAATGCGAGACCTATTGCATTGCAAATGCTTGTTTCCTTGTATTGCTTGATTTCTTGCGGGTTTGACGCAGTCAGAGTGTTGTTTTTCCTTTTCAGACCTGCAGGGGCACGCTCCCAGTGAGTTAAGGCCTGAGTTTACGTGCAAGTGCAGGGTGTGCCCCGAGGGGGTTGATTGTTTCCCTCTAGGAGTGTTTTCTTGGGGGTTTCTCATCTTCTTTCGATTATTGCTGGTCCCCAGCGTTTAATACGCAGTCTTTACAGCTGTGGAGGCATCACTGAGATCAGGCCCGTGTCCTCAGTTGCAGAGCCTTAAGAAGCTCAGCATGTACTAACAGGCCGAATGCAATGGGAGGAGGATCCCCTGGCTCAGCTGCCCTGGGACGAGGAGTTCTACGATGCAGTAGATGGCTCCATCTACTGGGCAGTTGCGGAGGTGATGCTCCTATGGAGGGCCGTTTGACAAAAGAAATAGGAGCACATCTGTGCAAAGTGGGCCTCTCCACCACCAAATACCCCTTTCAATACCCAGAGTGCGCAAGAGTGACACTATTACTGCCAAGCGTCCCAAGGTGAATGGGGTGGACCGGGACACTTTCGAGCGGTTACGGGAAGCCTTTTTGGCGCAGAGCCAACCCCAGGCCACTTCCCCTGCCCACACTACTCCTCCTAGCCCGAACGGGGATGACACCCAGGGTGACAAGATGACGAGCCCGGCCCTTCTAGACCATGGCACCCGGCAGCTAGTGCCTCGGAGTCTCAAGGGACAGAGGGCACTTCTGACATGCTAGACCCCGAGCTACTTATGCATCCCAGATCGTCAGAATGGACCCCTTCCACGAAGGTGGCAAGCTACGTGACGGGCAGAATTTGGACTCCCATGGGGAAAAAGGCACGTAGCCGCCTGCGTTCGGAATGTCCACGTACCTCCCTGGACGGGAAAGTCGCACAGACCCCCAGAGCTAGATCCGAGGATGGCGACTTTCTTAGCCAAGTTTATCAAGGACCCCAAAAAGGGGATAGACAGATCTTGGATGGCGTGGAAAGATACGTTACTGGACGCCCTGGGTCCCCTCACTATGATATTAGACATGGCGGTGGATGCCAAAACCACTGGTGCTCTTATTTCACCAAAGGCTTTGTCGGGTTGGGCGCAGCGCACCGTGGGTTTTCCTCGGCAATGCGAATTGTGTGCTCTCCACAGAGCGAAGGAGGTCCTTCTTGATCAAAGATGACCTGAAGTTAGGAGACTTAGCGGACTCAGAGGCAGGGGCTGTAGCCCAGGGTGGTCTCTTCGGAGAGCCCTTTATTAAAGAACTGGGCAAATTCGTTAATACTTTAATGTCCCTTGACAGAGCTCACACTTCTATTAAAAAGGTTTTCTCCTCCCAGATTTTCCATGGGGCCGGTCGAGGCAGGGCACGCTCGACCGGCCAGGGCCCTCAGAACTCCAGGGGGCAAGGCTCCAGGCCAAGCAGTACCAATTCCAACTCAGGTTCACTCATTACTACCCTTCCCGCGGACGCAGATCCAGAGGTCATGGCTTCAAAGGAGTGGACAGCTCCTCTGCCGCCGGTGTCTCGTCAGGTTCACAGGTACGTGTGGGCGGACGCTTGGCAGTAGGTCTGAGTGCGTGGAGAACAATTACGTCCGATGCTTGGGTGTTGCAAACGGTACAGGGTTTTCAAATAGAGTTTTGCGGCAAACCAAAGCAATCGAAGCCACCCAGGCCTATCCAGTTTTCCAGCCAGGAGGCAGATTTGATAGACGCGGAGGTCTCCGCACTCTTAGCGATAGGGGCCATTTGTGGCGCCGTCTTGTATTCAAGTTTTCTTGAGCAACATGTTTATGGTGGACAAGATGGATGGGGGTCAGCGACCAGTGTTGAATCTCCGCAAGTTGAACAAGTGGCTCACTTATCGCCATTTCAAAATGGAGGGGATTCACCTCCTAAGGGATGTTCTAAGGCCCGCAGATTGGATGGCCAGACTAGATTTAAAAGATGCTTACTTGGCCGTCCCTATTTTTCCGCCTCACAGGAGGTTCCTGCAGTTCCTCTGGCGACAGCAAGAGTACCAATTCACGACTCTTCCTTTCGGGCTGTCCTCCGCTCCTTGGCGTTTCATCCTCCCGGCGAGAAAGCTGGTCAGGATCCACCACGAATTGCAGCATACGCTGACCAAGCAGACAGTTCCCCTTCGACAGTTCCCCTTCGACAGATTGCCCGCCTGGTGGTGCTTCTGTCAGCTTCGATCCAGGCGATCTTCCCGGGCCCACTGCACTACCGGGCATTGCAGCGCCTCAAAGCAAAGCATTTGCGAAAGGGATTGCCTTGCTCCCATCCAGTTGCCCAGTCAGAGGGGGCACAAGAAGAGATACATTGGTGGCTCTCTCACATGGAAGCCTGGAATGAGAGAGCAATTTTCGGTTCGGCCCCGGATCTGGTTATCGAGTCAGACACCTGCAGATCCGGTTGGGGCGCCAGGTGTGAAGACTTATCCACAGGGGGGATGGGGGGGGGGGGGGTCTTTATTTCCGCAGGAGCAAACTCTGCACATCAACTGCTTGGAGCTCCTGGCAGGCTCCTTCACGGTGCGGTGCTGGACCAAGGAACGAGTTCAGTCGTGTGTCCTACTAAAGATGGACAATGTATCGGCGGTCCGGTACATCAATCATCTAGGGAGAACACGCTCAAAAGGGCTGTCGGACATGGCGACGCCCCTTTGGCAGTTTTGCCTGGACCATCACATTTTGGTAACGGCGGAGTATCTCCCGGGAAGGGAGAATCAGGTGGCGGATATGCACTCCCGCCATTTCAGGGACTCCAGTCTTTGGAAACTGAATCCGAACGTTTTTCTCTGGTGCGGGACCTTTGGGGTTCTTTTTCAGTGGATCTTTTCGCCTCCAGGCTGGACCATCAGGTTCCTCGCTTTTTCAGTTGGAGGCCAGATCCGTTAGCGGTCGCCACGGATGCTTTCCTGCAGAATTGGGTGCAGGAACAAGCCTATGCGTTCCCGCCCTTCGCGATGATCCTACGGGTGTCGGCCCAGATCAGACATCAGATGGCGAATGTGGTTCTCATCACATCCATTTGGAGGTCGCAAGTATGGTTTCCGGTTCTTCTGGAACTTTCTTGGGATTCTCCAATCAGACTCCCCCATTTTCCGGATCTTCTTCTCAATCCGGATCAGGTTCCCCATCAGATGGTTCTAGACGGAGCCTTGCGACTCATGGCGTGGAGGATTACAGGGGTAGATGGACTATCCCTGGCATTTCGGACTTTCGCTGAAGACCTCTTATCCAAAGCATGGGCGGACAGCACCACCAAGCGATATCGCTCTGCCTGGTGACGATGGGGTCTTGTGTGCGACGGGTTTGTGATCCCATGGGCGCGGATTTAATCCACATCTTGAATTTTCTAGCTAGTCTGGCTCAAGAGGGTTTGGCCTACCGCTCTGTGAATACCTTTCGCTCCACTATCTCAGCAGGGCATGTACCAGTTCAGGGCCATCTGGTGGGTACACACCTTTGTGTGCCGCCTTTTGCGAGGGCTCCGTTTGTCGCTTCCCCCTGAGCCGCGTTACTCGGAGTTGTGGAATGTGAACAGGGTGCTCAATTTGTTCTTGTCATGGCAACCGAATGAGTACCTGTCGAGAAAAGTGTTATCTGCGAAATTGGCGATGCTCCTTTGTCTGGTCTCCTGTAGAAGAGTGTCCGATGTTCGGGCCCTGAATATCACAGGCAGAGTGTTTTCTCCCTCGGGCGTCTCTTTTACTATCAGGCGTAGAACTAAGTGTCATACTAGGGTTATCGAATATCCAGAGTTTCCAGATTTTCCCAAACTGTGTGTGGTTCGCTGCTTAAAAGCCTATGAAGAGATGTCTCTAGAATTAAGACCACCGGGAGAGAGGCAGCTTTTGATTGCTCTCAGAAAGCCACATAAAGCAGTCTCATCGCCAACAATTGCAAGATGGGTGCAATGGGTCATGCAGGAACCAGGCGTTAGCCTGAGGCAATTCGGAGCCCATTCTGCCAGGGGAGCGATGGCCTCCAAAGCTTTCACTTTGGGAGCAAGATTAGAGGACATAATGAACACTGCAGACTGGTCCTCAGATTCTGTCTTTAATAGATTTTATTTTAAGCCTATCATTGACATGGCTCATTTGGTGGTAAGTAAGCTTTAAACTAGCATAATCCGAAGCCTCCGGTACGGACATAGAATGAAAAATTTCCTAGCTATCGTAACGGAAAGTTTCAATTCTATTAAGGACTCGGAGGCGAGGATTATCCCACCCGTTGATGGCTGAACAGATCACCTGCCCGTTAAGCGTAAGTAAATTACTCTAGGTTTCTTGTTGCACGTCCGTTGCCAGAGTTTCAGTTATGTGTCTATAGAAACTATTATTGATGGTCTTCCATGACATACTATTTTGTTGACATGCTTTTCAGTGATGTTAACTGATATGAAGTTAGCCTTGCTCTTTGTCCACTGTTGGGTTTACTAGTCTGATATTGTCCTTTTGCTTCCAGGAGGGGATTCTGGAAAACAGGAAGGCTATTCCAGGAAGCATGGCATGACTCGCGTAAAGAAAGAGGAAGAGCAGTGGCGTGAAGAGGGTCTATATGTGGAGCCCAGTGTTGTGATTGATCTATGGACTCAGGGATATGTTGTCCCTGGTTTGTTTCTTTTTTTTACCACCTTTTCCCGAGGGTGTTTGAGAAATGTGGTCTGGTTATTAAGTTTAAAATGGCTGCCATCTAAATAAAGTAAAGAAATAATAGCATAATCCTCGCCTCCGCGTCCTTAGTAGAATTGAAACTTTCCGTTACGATAGCTAGGACATTTTTCATTATTTTTTACATAGCTAAGGCTTCTCATTGTAAAGAGGTCTAACTGAATTATTTTCGTAATTCACAGTGCAGAAATCATTTGCCTAAACAAACAGAAATGTTCATTTCCTCATTAAATAATTTTAAAAAATCTTCCATAATGACAGTACTGCTCTTAAAACATTAAGCAGCACATCTTGAATATCACTCTTGCAGGCCCAGCCTTCATGCAAGCATCTACCAATTAATCTTCTAGTGACTGTGACAAACATTTTAAATATAAAAACCTGTCAGCAAAAAGTTACAGTACCACATACCTTTTTATGTCGTGTTAAACCTGCTTTATAGAACCAATATACTAACAATGAAAAGCACATTTTAGAACAAATGTTTTTAATATCCTTATAATGCGCTTTGCATTTAAATTTTGATTTATAATAAATGTTGCTGCATAAAACACATTTTAAATATTAGCACATTATACCCGGATAAAATAACAAATTTCTCAAAACATTGACATATCTGCAGTCTCGATAAAACAACAAATACTAAGTAGATCACGCTCAACAGCTCTCCATCTTACTAAACATTAAGGTACAAATCATGCAATACATAATAAGTAATATGGTCATATATTCACATCTAGGAGGAGGGGTGAGGGGGCTAGTGAGGAGACCTGTGCCTTAAATATTGTGGTTTGGCAAAACAAACTTCAAAAGCGATCGATAGACAGACCGGTTGATGTTCAGATGTCAATATGTTAATAATTATCATTGGTGTGTGGGAAGGATCCATGACTCACAAGAGGTATTGCAAGAGGGTAATTTCTTTCCCCAGCCTCAACAATGGCATTATAAGCTGTGCACATTCGCATATATAGTTTACACCACTATATTATTTTCATGTTTATATGTTATTTTTTTTAAAAAGGTATTTTTCGCTATATAGTTATATCATCCTGAATAAAACTTATGACTATTAGGAGACTTATTTCCATAAGTAAAGTAAATGCAGCATGCAGGCTTAAGTAATGAGCCCAGTTCTCACAACAACTTTTCTACAGTGGTAATAAATTCATCATAGACATTTCCCCTGTAGTAGTAGCAGTGTTAATGTGCACTAAATAGTACTGTCCCTCTACACAACGTGCTTTGGACCACATTCATTTTTAGGTCTCGCCTGCGAATCCAGCGCATGCGTTGCTTCACCTCGGCAAAATCTATTCTCGTTGCTTCTGTGTCTGGGTTCTGTGGAAGCGGGGTTGGTGTCCGCCCTGTCGGCATTAGGCCCCGCCCACCCTGCCTGCATATTTTGCAAGCGTTGCTCGGGCTTTTCATTAAGCATTCTTGGCGTTTGTTGGTGTCCGCCTTGTTCTTAGGACCGCCTACCTTGCTTGCACTTTGAGGACGCATTTTTATTTTTAAGTCTTTGTAGGATAAAGTCTGAATGTGCTTCACGGGCGAGGGCAGCGGCCTGCAAACCCTTCTGAAGGAAGTCTGCTTTCATTCAAGGTTGTACTTCGAAGTCTCAGCAGAACTGCAAGTGTCATAGAATTATTGGTCCCAGCCCGGTGGGGTCCGCGAGACGCTCCATGTGGTAGAATGACCAGAGATGTTCTAAATGTATTTATCTGCAGCTGTCCTGATTGGTTAAAGTCATGAGGACCATGTACAGCTGTAGTAAATATATGGAATCTAATGTTACGAAATTTATAGAAGTGTGTTTTCTGGCACGAGGAGAGTGTTTATCACACTGACCCTTGGATGTCAGGTTTCTCTCCCATTTTAGATTTGCAATTTGCTGGCCTGAACATTACTGCGTTCTTCGATGTTTGTAGTTTAACTGACCTTTGCAGACTGATCTATTGATTAATACTCTATCTTTACTAATCCAATTGAATTCTGCATTTGAATTTCTGAAAATGAACCCTCAAGGTTTAAGGCCTCTGTGTCATTTTATAGGGCTGAATGAGTTATTTGTGCTCAAGTGAGCTTGCCATCCATCAGGTTAAAGGAGACCGGTTCAGCTGGGAGCACCGCACCGTTCCCGGCCCATCAGTCTTGCAAAGGCTGAGAGCTATAGTGCGACGTCACTTCCAAGGTGCTTATTAAAGATCTGGATCTCGATCAGGAATGTGGGAGAGGAGCTCAAACCCACATATTTTTAAAAAGCCCAGTGTTACTGCACCGGAAACACTCTGTGTGAGAACAAAAAAAACAACTTTACAGCCTGGAAAATCCGGCATGTAATGTCACCGTGGGGAAAGCTGCCCTGTACCCAAGTCACCGTGGGGAAAGCTGCCCTGTACCCATGTCACTGTGGGGAAAGCTGCCCTGTACTCTGACCCCTTCCAGAACAACTGCTTTTGGAAACCTTCTAAAGCGCTTAGTATCGCAATCTGTATAAGGTGTTCATAGCTCTCAGGTCACTCATTTCCCAGTAGACTTTAAACATTGGCAAATGCAATAAAACATCTCTCGTGTAACAAACTGATCCCTGCTCGTGAACTTAACGCGCTGGAGGGGCTGGGGACGCTGGGTGCAGCATGTAGGAACAGGCTGCAGGATGTAGGACTCCTAACCTTAACCCTGCTTCGGTTTCTCCCTACAAAAATCATGAGGCCGGAGTCACCAGAAACAAGCATTTGCAATGCAATAGGTCTGGCATTTACGCAATAAATGACAATGCCTTTTATTTATGTGTTAAAAACTAAAACAAAAATAAAAGGCATTGGTATTTGCAATGTCAATAGCTGAAACTCACGTAGAAGCGAGACCTATTACATTGCAAATGCTTGTTACTGTTGGGGGGTACTCTTAGTGTAGTTAAACGCCGACAGAACCAGACAAACACGCTCTCTGTGAGGACTGGTGCGCTATTATGATTGCTCTCCGTAGTGTTTTTAGGTACACTTGAGTATCAAAAAACTATACGTGCAGTTCTATTTGCTTCCGGCTGCTTTATAACCCACCCCAGTAGGAAAGCGTGTGTGGAGTTAGAATAGTAACTACACACACTATTAATGTCAATAGCCGATCCTCATAAGTATGAGATGGGGGCATGTGTGTTTATCACGCAGTGGCAGTCCTAACTTTTAAGCTCTAATTAGGTCAGAATTTGCACAGGAAGAGCGTTTTAGTATCAATCAAAACCTTGGCATTGGATGACAAATCTGCACGAATCTTTCCACACAAAAATTCACTTACAACTGTAGCCCATGATTCAGAACATTTGAAAAAGTTGTGAAGTTTACGCTTGAATAGAAATTCGGAAAAATTAAATCAGATGTAACCACAAGAAGAATTGGGTAGATTCTAGGAGGAGCATCAATCAAACTAACTCCCTCTCTACCCAATATGATGCAAGTTAATTGGGTGGGGCCAAGCAAAGACATAACACGAGACCTTGACAGATGGGAGTCACCTACCATTAAACATGGTTGGGAAGGATTGCTATGAGCAAAATGAATGCACTACCGAGGTTTCTCT
The DNA here is from genome assembly GCF_964204655.1 of Triturus cristatus. NCBI lineage: Eukaryota > Metazoa > Chordata > Amphibia > Caudata > Salamandridae > Triturus > Triturus cristatus. The sequence continues at coordinate 621,133,850 of NC_140590.1, read as the reverse complement.
ATTTATTCTAGGCTATCTCATGCCCCCTTTTCAAAAGAGGATCTAGTACCCTTGCAAAAACATGAAACATACATATGGAATGAGGAAAGTACTAGAATAGCTAAGGAACTCTCGTTGGCCCCTAGTATTGAGAGGGGTGAGGGGGGAGGGCTATGGACGACTCGTTTCCTATCCTGGGGAGATATTATCAAGCAGCCCAGCTGCATATTCCCCAAGCTTGGGCATCCTTTGGCTGCCAAAACATGCAAGACCTAGGAATGCGTGTGTAAGCATTATACTTTGTACCATCATTAAGGCCTGGGATGTAGTAGACGCTAAGCTGGGCTTCATAAAATAGCCATAACCCTACACACCCATCCACTATAACCCAGACTTTACACCCGCAAAAGAGGGACAAAGGGTTTTGCAGATGGATGGAATGTGACTGCCTAATTATAGGTCACTTTCTTCCTAAGGCACTATTAAATCTTATGTGCAATATTTTAAATTTACGAAACATAAGCGACTAACATATGCCCAACTATGCCACTGGGTTATACACCCCAAGTAAGGGAGGGAGCAACACAGGACTTCACAGACTACCTATTACTGCTTGCATGGAATCCTGAGGGGGTAATCTCAAATCTTTTCAAGCTTGTAACGATAGAGAAAGGAAAGAAAAATAGGGTTTTCGGAAAACATGGGACATCAGGGTGGGAAAAGAAATAAGTAACAGAAAATGGTAGAGACTGTGGACAAACATGCATATCTCCCACAACAATTGTCCTATGCAGGATACAAAAAATACAAACTTATGTACAAGTGATAGCTCACCCCCATAGTGCCTAAAGCAGATTTTTTCTGGACTGCAGGAGTAGTGCTGGAGGAGTGGAAAGGAGGTTGGCACCACCATGCTCATCCGGTGGTTTTGCAACAAACTACATGTCTGGAAATAAATTCTCAGCCGTATTAAGCAAATAATTGGATATCTAATTCAGGAGCTATATGAAATTATATTCCTGGAACTTAAAGATTCTAAAGCTACCCACATAGACACAGACTGGAACACTGGTTAATCAAATGAAGACAGCTGCCAAGCCATAGATAGCTACCAATTAAAAGCAACAAGTTGACGGAGTTACAGAACTTAGCAGCGACAGGAAAAAAGCATGTATGACCTCTACTTGAGAAGCGATGGTGCATCACCAAGGACCCCTCCGACAAAGCAGCGCACAAAACAGCACTCAACCACTGCCACCAGCACATCGAGACTAAAAGAGAAGGGTTAAAGGGCCGCATCAACCCCGCAGCCAACTACAGGAAGGAACTTTCCATTATCACCAAGGAATTCTCCAACCCGATTACCACAGAAAATAGAGTACGCCCCTCCCAACAACTCTGCGACTCACTATCTGACTACTTCCACAGCAAGATTGCAAACATCTACAACTTTAAACCCAAACCCACCTCGCTCAGCCTCGACAACCTTACCCAGCCAGCGAACCCCAGCCCAGCCATAACTACCTGGTCCCCAGTCAACATCCAGACCCCTAAGATCATCATGACCTCCATCCACTCTGGGTCACCCACCATCTCTTCAACCTCTGATCCAACAATCAGCCCTGAACTCTCCAACCTCCTCAACGCTTCCATCTCCATAGTATCCGTCCCAGACAGATGGAAGCAAGCAGACATCGGGCCTCTCCTAAAGAAGCCCTCAGCCGATCCCAGCGACCTCAAAAACGACCGGCTAACCTCCCTGCTTTCATACCCAGCCAAAGAAATGAAGAAGGCCACCAACCAACAGCTCATCGACTACCTAGAACAAAACCACAAACTCTATGCATCACAATCGGGTTTACGTGCCAACCATAGCACCGAGATTGCACTGATCACCGCAACGGACATCAGATCCCTTCTCGACCAAGAAAAACTAGTGGCTTTGATTCTCATGGACCTATCTGCAACATTCGACCCCGTCGCCCACCACATCCTAATCGACAGACTCCACAACATAGACATTCAACAACATGCCCTCAAGTGGATCATCTCATTCCTCTCAGGACGCATCCACAGCATCCGTCTAGCTCCTTTCACCTCCACTCCAAAGGACATCATATGTGGCATGGCCCAAGGATCATCCCTCAGCCCCACTCTGGTGAACATCTACATGACCACCCCCTCGGACATAGTCAGATCTCATGGACTCAACATCTCCTACGCCGACAACACTCAGCTCGCCTCTCTCTCACCAAGGACCCCTCTAACACTAAAACCAACCTCTGCAACGCTATGACAGACGTAGTAGAGTGGATGAGAAACAGCTGCCTCAAACTGAACACCGAAAAAACAGAGGCATTGATCTTCAGAAAGAATACCTCCACCTGGGACCACAGCTAGTGGCAGGAGGAACTCAGACCCACACTGACTGACCACACTCTCAATCTCGGCATGATCCTGGACAGCCAACTGACCGTAAAACAACAAGTCAACGCAGTCGCCTCTTCCTGCTTCCACACCGTTTGCATGCACCGCACGATTTTTAGATGGATCCCAGTAAATACCAGAAAGATCGTCGCACATGCCCTCGTCACCAGCCGCCTCGACTACGGGAACTCTACACTCGTATCACTACCCACCTCCTCAGAAAACTCCAGATAATACAGAACACGGCAGCCATACTCATCCTGGACCTCCTCAAGCGTACCTCATCTCTGGACGTATGTGCAGGGGATAGGGGGGCAAGAGGGAATTACAAGGGGTAAAAAATGAGAACGCAATGATTTATAGTTATGCTAAAAAATGTTTCATATGAATGTACTTCTCTTTTAAAAACGAAAAAATAGAATAATGTTTGATCAGTAAGCTGTGTAAACTAAGCAAACCGATCGATAACACTGTGCAGCTGCTAGGCTCTTCCACAAATAGTTCTAGAAAGATTCAGTGCCCAGTGTTGTAATCAATTAGGTCATTTGAGATGTTATCAGAGATGTCATTGAACAGGTCATGGGTGATGCAATCCGTGAGGTCATAAGCAGTGAATGGTGGAAGCACAAGTTGTAATTAGCTCAGTAAACTATAACTTCAATCAATCAGGGTTGGTAAAGCGCAACTACTTACCCGTGTGGGTCTCAAGACGCTGGGGGCAAGGGGGGGGTGGGGGGGGGGGAGAAACACAGCTCCTTTGAGTGCTGGGGTCATCTGAAGAGCCCGGTCTCGAGGTCCTTCCTGAACTGGGGCACTGTGAGAGCTTGCCGGAGGGGGAGGTCCTTCCAGGCCTTGGCTGCGAGGTAGGAGAAGGACTCTCCTCCCGTTCTGGTCTTGTAGATGTGTGGGACGGTGGCCGGAGAGAGATCGGTTGACTGGAGGGATCTTTTGGGTGCATGGAAGGAGGCAGTTGTTCAGGTATGTGGGTCCGGTGTTGTGAAGGGCCTTGCATGCGTTTGTGAGGAGGTTGAAGGTTATTCTTCTTTCGACTGGGAGCCAGTGGAGATCGCGGGGGTGTTGGGTGATGTGACTGCGAGTCTTGGTGCGTCATTCTAGCCAGTCTGGAGTTTGTGAAGGAGTTTGTTTATTCCGGTGTAGAGAGCATTGCCGTAGTCTAGTCTGCTGATGATTAGAACGTGTGTGACAGTTTTTCTGGATTCAGATGTAAATGTCAGTACTTTTTGATGTGTATATTTTAGCCTAACTATAACGTCACTTTAACGTTTGTTTTTGGTTGGGAGCAGGAGCTGGCCAGCACCTGCGGGCAAACAAACCCCTGCAGCACACAGCCTACTGCCGAAGTGCTTCTTCTCTCAAAGTCATTAGCAGTTTAAAGGTGTGATAAAATAGGCAAACGAACATTCTGTAATCTAACAATAACTAAATGCTGTCAGTAAGACCCAATAGAACTGCAAAGATTAAGCTCGGCATGTTAATTAAATAGGTTCAGCACACTACACAAACAGCTCAGTTTACAATTCCTTGCAAAACAATGGCCCTTAAAGACACAAGCATTGTTATAAATAGGCACAAAGCCCAAATAACGATGTTTGCACACAAAATAGCATGCAATAGATTTAAATTACACATTATAGGTTTGTGTTAATATTTGCCTTATTGGTGCACTTTTCCATATGTATGAGCCTCCCTGGCTCTCTCAATATTAAGTTCTTTAAGCACACGGACGTCCAAGCAACTTCGGGCGATCATTTCCTTGCATGTATGACTCTACTGCTTAGTGTGTCCATTTCTTTCAAAACCTAAATCTTGTTTTGGAAAAGATTATGTAACAATCTAGGGACATTAAGTGGCTACAGAATCTTGCTTATACGTTGTCAATGCAGTGAAAAATGTATATAGAACAGTTTTCACAGAAGTTTATTTTTCTACTATGATGAATATTTTAATATAATTTATACAATAAAGATTAATTAATTCCGTGTATACAGAACAGCGTTGGTTTGTAACCAACGAACATAGAGACTATTTCAAGTTGCTTATTAAGGGAACAAGAGTGGGCTGTTAATACTGAAAATAGTGGACAAGAATGGACAGAATAGGGAACCTGGTCTCTAATGCATTAACAGCCTTATCCTGGCTATGTCGCTGCAAGAATCACAATTACAATGCACATGTTGCTCTACACACAAGTACTCGTATGGTGCTAGTCTTAATTAAAACCGCTTGTTCCAAGGATATTCCCGACAGCACTTGCACGCTTAGGGAATGGGATTAGTGATAAAACATATCTACTTAGTTCTTGATTCCACATGTCAGCGATTTCTTGATGCTGTAAAAGGCATTTGTTGCAATTACCCACCTCAGTGCCACTCATGTTAACCTAAAAATGACATTTTCGTCATGCTCCAACTACAGTAATAACGCTTCAGAGAGACCTGCAATACACCAGACTAGTTCTAATGCAAACACAACATAGAAACCTAAATAAGAGTTTAGGTTATTTATATACACAGCAGATTTGACTTTACTGAATTGTAAGGTAAAGTAACACAGCTTTTTAGGCCTCGTCTAACGAACGCAGCACATGCGCTGCATCGCCTTGGCCAGACTATTGTTGTTGGTTTGGTGAGCGAAGGGAGACAAAAACATGTGCGCGCCCGGACAGCTGATGTGCACGCTCACGGCGTCTGCATCAGCTTGGGCACAGACAGCACATAGGCACGTGCACGGCGTGTCTGTCAGCTTGGGCCCGGACAGCACATGGGCTCGCGCACGGCGTGTCTTTCAGCTTGTTTTTTTTTTTATTATCAGGTAAGGGTGACTACTACTTTTTGGAGTGTGGGATCACTTGGGTGACCTCATTTCTAAAGGGCTTAGCATCACAGCTGGCAGGCATTTTTTTTAAAGTCTTTAAGGTGCTTCATCTCAAAGCAAGGCTGTGCAAGGCCTCTGAAGTCTGGCGGAAGGTCAGAGTGATTTCGGAGGTGACACTAGGGACGGTCAGGTGCCCCGTCCCATAACCTCACCTCGGTAATCCTCATGCACGACATCAAAACACTTCTCACCCAGGCCCAAAACAAGCACAATCCCTACGGTGTAGCTTGCTGCCCGTGCGGTAAGCACTGTAAAGCCTCACACATGGGTAGTAAGCACTATACACATGCTGCACAGCATGACAGCCAGGTAATGGCGTATCAGTGCTCCTGTAGGTTACCAATGGGAGGCATGTGCTTGAAGTGAGGCCCTGTCTTGGGTTGGACCAGAGTGCCATCTAGCGTCACAGCATGTGCCAAGTTGATGAAGCCTGCACAGGTGCCATGGCTTAATTGGTGTGGGTGAACTTGCGTATGTAGAGGAGTCGATACACTTCATAGGTTGAACAGGAGCCAGTCACATGTGGAACCAACATTTGGACTACCCGAGCAGCCCTAACTTTAATTATTGCCCCTGTCAGGCGGTGAAGAGTTACTTTGAGTGGCGACGCCCTCAGGGTATTCATGTTTTCGAATGAATCCCTCCCATGCCCCTTTAATTGAGCTAAATGAACGTGGGGTTGGGGGACAAGGCGATTCTTGAGACCTGCCATTCGAACCTGCATGGTAGTCATGTAAGGGAAAGAAAGGTCGCTTTTGCTGTCTGTATGCAGGGTGAAGGGTTCGGACCTCCGCCTAACCCGTGTCAGCTGTGGTGTTTTGTCCACCATTTTGGATGTATTGGCGGATCTCAAAAGAACAGCATGATTATTGCAGTCTCGTGGCCGTTCAGTAGTAGAACCGTGCCGCATTGTTTGTAGCAGAGTTGTTCATTTTTCAGTTCCCCCCCTGGGGCTGATCTAGCGTTGTCGGGGGGTAATGCTGGCTCTTACATGGATGTCTCACTTGTCAGTGGCCATGCACTCCCCACGTGGGCTGATAGTGCGAAAGCCCAGCTGAGCCGGGGTTTAGTAATTCAGCCCACAGTGCTTCTTTAAAGGGCACGGGACCTGGGCAGAACCAGTCATTTGTTTATGTGAATGTTCTATCGAGGGCGCATTTCACTTGCATGTCCAGACTGCCAAACCCACACAGGGCAGTGACACAGATGTCCCTCGGAGACAGAGGCGTGGTATCATCTTCAGAGCCTGTCCCTCACACTCTACTCCTCTCTCCTACTTACACTCTCCTACTCACTCCTGCTTACACTCTACTCCACTCTCCCCCACACTCCACTCCACTCTCCGCCACACTCCCACACACACACACTACTCCACTCCACTCTCGCCCACACTTGCTCTACTCTACATGGATTCCGGGGGAGCTGAGGTGAGGGCCCCGACGTGCATCGGGGGGCCTGCAGCATTGACGACGCAGAGAGCCTGAGCACCCGGCTTCGGAGGCCTGAGCAGCGTCTGCAGCCGGTGCTCAGAGAGCAAGCGGAGCTGCCAGCGATCGGACGGGCTTCCAGTCTGTGCAAGATACGGGAAAGCAGGCCCGGCCAGGGGCAACATTGGCACCAACGGCAGGGAAACAGAGAAGGTGAGGGGCCACCCCGTGTGCCTCTATAGCCCCTGGAACTGGAGGGGGGGCGGGGGGCAGATGCAAGAGCGGACGAGGACAGAGCGGCACAGAGGACGGTAGCCCAGTGGGATAACTACTAACTGGCTAGGGGGAAGAAAGCCCTCTTGAATACAACTACAACCCTCCCACCCGCCGGACTGAGATGCTCTGAGAGAAAGACTGAGGGAGACCTGGGGCTCAGGGTAATCAGAGGATGCCTCAGGAGAAACCAGACTGGGATGTGGCCATCTGGCCGGTCAGAAACAGTGAGAGTCCCCTTGAATCCGGGCCCGCTGGAGGCTAAAGCTTCGTTGAACCAGGGGCTGCGGAGGGCGTGTGCGGCCCCCCTCCCCTCTCCTGTAAAGAAGCCAGGAAATAAAGTGTGACCCCAGGAACAATGACCGCCATCAAACTTTTATAACCTGCAGGGCAGCGGGGCAGGATCGGAGCACAAGCATGGGCAGCGAAGGCCACTAGACACGGTCTGGGCCAGGTCTATACCCCCAAAGTTTGCAACACGAGCAGCCGGCGGGAAGGTTATAGGCCCGCACAACGGCATTGCAGTGAGGCCGGGTGGCTCCTGTGTTTCCCAGGGTAGACCCAACTTCTGCGAGGCCCAGCAGCCCGCCCAGCCGACGCCTCGAACATATATTCCAGGATCCTAATAAAGCCCGAGGCTCTGGCCTAACGGGCCGAGGTCCCCTGGGAGTGAGTGAGGTGGCCCAGACATATCCATAGCGGAGTGATCTACGCCTGTAAGCACAGAAAAGACAACCCCCCGGGTTAAAAAAGACTGCTCTGTTAAGGACATGCTCACTAACAGCCTATACCCACCTCGACGGACAACCCTGGATCCTCCGGCGGCCACCTGCTCCAGAGCGACGAGGGAGGGAATGCACCAGTCACCAGGTCCTATATGGAGGCCCTGTTCTCATCGATCAAGAATGACCTTGCGCAGGATATACAAGGGGTGCGGAAAGAAATGTCCGAAATGTGAGACTGAATAGACACCTTAGAGAATCACGAGATTACCAGGGACAAAGAATTGGAACAGGTCAGGCAGGAACTCATACGCCTCTGGGAACGGCAGATAGATATGCTGTCTCACGCTGAAGATCTTGAAATAAGATCAAGACATAACATTCGAATACAGAACGCACAAATGGCTGCAGAGGCAGCCAATGTGGAGGAGTATGTGACGGAGGTCTTTGTGCAGCTCCTGGGGAAAACAGAGGCATAGGATATCAAGCTGGACAAAGTCCACCGGGTGGGCCCATCCAAGGCTGCACATTTGCCTCCACCTGACATTTTAGCATGCGTCCATAGCTGCCCCCTGAACGAGAGCACTCTGCTAAATGCGAGATTCAATTCAGAGGTCACCCACTCCAACACTTTCAATATCTCTCGGCTATCACCCTACAGAAAAGGAGGGAATTCCGTCCAGTGACTGGCTACCTTAGAGAACAACACCTCATACTCTTGGGGCCAACCCTTCATACTGATATTAGGCTGGGAGGGGAAAACCTACCAACTACACTCCTTCAGGAGGCCTACAACCTTCTCCAACTAGACCACCCCCGGGAGACTCCCGGGAACAACACGAGTGCAGGATCCGGAACTAGCAGACGCATGCGGTGGAGGAGACAATCTCAGGGCAAAGGAGTTAAGCCAGACTCAGCCACAATAGCCCAGGAAAGAAAGGCAATCCTGGAGAGCCTGGTCGGGGACTTAACACACTACCAAACTGATGAGGAGGTTGAAGTTAAATCATAACCAGCGAAGGTAGACAACAGATGCCAACTGAGGTCAAGGAGGGGAGACCCCTCAGGAGAAAAATATCGGCCAGTATGAGTGGTGGGAACTGTTCTGGAGGTCCCACCTCATGCAGAGACTTATTGGATGTCTTTTCTTCAGTTTGTTATTCAATTTTTTATGTTTGTTATATACCAAATCACAACCGCACGAAGGGTGACAGACTTGGAAGGATCTAGAACGAATTCATACCTTTCCGTGCGCTGGGAGGGTTCAATCCATATAGAGGCACACCCTTCTGACTTGCAAAATAACTGGGAGACACCCAGCGAGTTAGCACAAGTAGATCCAGACACCAGGTGACTCCCTGAAGGTACTATCCCTTAACATGAAGGAATTGAACAACCCAGTTAAAAGGAAGGCCGTCTTATCCTATCTTGAGCTCGCAGAGCTGACACTTGTCTCCTCCAGGAGACTCACCTTTTAGCAAGGGGCTCTCACCGGCATAAATCGAGGGCAATTATACACCAATATTTCTCTTCCACAGGGCGTAAGGCAGAAGGAGTGGTGATCCTCTCTGTGCGTAGCTTTCGGGGAACAATTGGACCCAAACTTATCTATCTTAGGGGTCGCCTACTGGTGTACCAAATACAGCTTGGAACACAGAATTACACTGGTATCACTATATGTACCTAACGAGGGGCAGGGGCATTTCCTCCGAACCGCCATAGGGGAGACTCTATCCCAGGACCGCTTAGTTTTAATTGGAGGAGATTTTAATGTAGTTTTCAATAACCGTTTAGACCGTTCCGGTGCCAGAGAGGAGGGGCTGGAGAACTATCACAGGAGGGGACAGAATGGTTGAGGGAGATGGGACTGATTGACATATGGAGGGCCACGCTTTCCCAAACCCGAGACTACACCTTTTTCTCACATGCTCACAAGTCCTGTGCCCTCCTAGATTACATTACAGGAACCCATGAAATACAACAGCTTACACGATCAGTGGCGATCGAGCCTAGATCTTTCGAACCATTCAGCTCTAACATTGGAGATGCATAATCCTACACAGAGGGACAGGAGGAGACAATGGAGACTCAAAGAGAGACTGTTACAGAGACCAAAGGTGGTAGCACAGATCCAGAAGGAAATACGGGATTACATCCAGGTTAATGACACCCCGACATATCTATGGCCACCCTATGAGATGCCTTAAAGGCGGTCATTAGTGGGGAAATTATAGCAATCTCAGCAGCTGAGAACCACCAAAGTAAAGTAGAATGGGCGGAGCTTCAAGATAAGGCCCAGGAATTGGAGCAGATGCATCACTGTACGGGATCCCCCAAGATATGGTGTCAACTGGAGACGACACAGAAACAATTGGTGACTCTACACCTAGATAGGGCCGAGTACTCACTTCTCAGGTTAATATACTCCTTTTATGTCAATGGGAATAAAAGCGGAAGTTCCGGCGACTAAGCTCAGAGCACAGACACAGTCCGCTTGGGTAGACATACTCTTGTCCGGGGAGGGAAAGAAGATAAAAAGGGGATGCCCAGATACCGGCGTACTTCAAGGATTTATACGTAGACCTATACTCTGAGCAGACTGCCCCTTCTGACTCTCTCTCTCTCTCAATACTTGCGCTCAGCGCAGACCACTCGCCTGAATAAAACTCAAGCACCTTCCCTAGAGGAAACAATTCGCATTGAGGAGGTCATCTCCGCTATTTCAAGACAGAAGGCACTGAAATCCCCAGGCCCTGATGGCTTCTCCTCTGGGTTTTATAAAGCCTTCTGCCCCGACCTAGACCCAATTCTCACACACCTCTTCAATGATATTGGACGTACGTCCCACCTCCTGCCATCAATGCAAGAAGTGGCAATAGATTTCATGCCTAAACCCGGAAAGGACAAATGCTTCTGTGTCAACTACCGCCCGATCTCTCTCCTTAACACAGACGTAAAGCTATTCACGGGCATCTTGGCTGCCAGGTTGAACCTTCTTATGCAGGAACTAATCGGGCCAGACCAGGCTGGGTTTGTCCCACAGAGGCAATGCGCAGATAATACAAAACGCATACTACATATCAGCGACAAGGCGCACCGCAGGGAGGGGGCCAGCATGCTGCTATCGGTTGATGCTGAGAAAGCATTCAACCGGGTTCATTGACCCTTCTTTGATGCAACACTAGCACAGTTTGGGTTGGAGGAACGCTTTAAAACATGGTTCCTGAGCGGCTATAGATTCTCGATGACAACGGTGAGAGTAAACGGGCAAGGCTCTGACAAATTTCCCATACGACGGGGTACCTGGCAGGGCTGCCCTCTCTCCCCTCTCCTCTTTGCCCTATACATAGAACCCTTCGCACAGAGGGTGAGAGATCACCCTGGCATCAAGAGGATCCCCTTTGGAGGGGAGGAATACCGCATTTGTATGCAGACGATATAATGGTCATGCTCGATGACCGCCAGGAGAGCCTGTCCCATTTCTTGCGATAGACGGATGAGTTTGGAGCAGCTTCTGGGTTCCGCATGAACGTTCATAAGTCTCAAGCCTCAAACATCTCGGTTCCCTAGGCGGTGTTGGAAAATATGCAGCGCATGTACACGGTTGGCTGGGCACCGGAGTCCATTTCGTACTTGGGAATTCAACTCTGCTCCACTAAAGAACGCACGAATGAGGTTAATTACCGAGAACTGGTAAAGAAGATATGCACTGAATTAGAGCATTAGAGACATTACCCGCTCTCGTTGCTGGACTGTATTGCGGACCTAATAATGACTACCCTACCTAGAATACTCTTCAAGACCTACCACTAACTCCCCAAATAGGAACATTATCAACTCTGTAGGTTGCCTTTCCTCGATTTGTGTGGGCGGGTACAAGTCCCAGGATGAGCAAGAAACGTGCCCAGCTTCCGTAAGGGGTATACCCTGCCTTCCTAAATATTTCCAAGCGGCACAGCTGCGCTATCTCGTTGAATGGTCCAGGACAAAGTCGAAGAAACACTGGCTCTTCATGGACAGGGCTCTAGCCAGGAAATCACTAGAGAAAGTCCCATTGCTGCGACGCCAAAACCGAGCACTCAGTCTCTACATCTCCCCAGGCACTAACTCCCTTATGAAAGTGTGAGATGGATGTACGCGCAGATGGCAGTTAACCACCTATCCGTCACCCCTAAAACCAGTCGTGGACAACCCGGCATTTGATCCCAGAAACGGATCGTCCTTCCGAAGATGGAGGGGGGCCGTCTAACGCGACAGGACACTTTGACGTGGAGGGCCCTATACCCTTTGATGTCCTTAAAAAGGATTACTCCATCCTTGAGGATGAGCATTTTAGATATTGCCAGATACCGCACTGGCTATTACACCCCGCAGTGAGATACGGAGTGGAGCGAAAACGGACCCCCTACGAGAAATGGCTTCTAAACAAAAGCTCAGATAAACATCTCCTTTCGGAGTTGTATGTTCTTTTACGACCTGCACAGTCAGTCGATAAGAGCCCTGCACAACGCCGCTGGGAAGCAGAACTGGGACAACAACTGTCCCAGAAGGAGTGGGCAGATATCTATCATAGGGCACAGAATACGATGGCTAATGTAGCAGGCAAAGAGACAGCTATGAAACCCACTTCCTATTGGTACGTTACCCGGTACGGCTCCATCGGGGTAACCCAACTCGCAGTGATGAATGCTGGCAGCAATGTGGGGAGAAGGGCACACACACCCACATCCTCTGGGATTGCACCAAAATATCATTTTGGGACGCGGTCCTCAACCACAGACACCCACCTCTCCACACAGCTACCTCGATCCCGTCATACACACTATTGGGTCTCCCTAATCCCCTAACTTATCCCCTAGCCTCCCTTAGAGGACGCCGAATAGGAATTGCGCTAGGTGCAGCACACCAGACCATACTCTGGCTGTGGGGGCGGCTACTGTTCCGACACACCTGAGCTAGCTACAGCGGCTATGGGGTATTTTGGGAATGGAGAGGCTCACCCAAACACTCACCGGCCAGGGAACTACATCTAGCACAACTTGGCGCCCACTTTTCTAGCATTGCTTTCCCAAGAGTTTCGAGAGCTTACATGTCCCCAATAATTACAGATCCTGAGACTCGCAGATACATCCCAGGCCGGAAAGGAAGATGACACACACTGAAATCCCACACATAAGTCAAGACATACCTAAGTGAATACTGATTGGTACGGAGGGGGGGGGTGGGTTCGTTTGTTATATTATAATATGTCATGCCTGTGCTGATGCTGTCAGAATTCTTTTCTTCATTACTGAAATGTGCACTGTCCTGCCATGAAGGTGTGAAATAACAATCAAATAGATTTAAACCATAAATTCCAATCAGAAATGCGTTTTGGGCCCAAACAATGAATAAGACATGGTTGTAGCTAAGAGAGATACATTCTGCCAGGATGGGAGGGGTGGAGTTGTGTCCTGACCCATTTGCAATTCAAAAGGCTAGCTCCAACATACTCACAAATAAACTTGACAAAACCCTTTGGTCTCTCTAGGTAGTGAGTGAGTAGGTTTCAGGGGCGTTCTAGATAGCTGGACTTTTCACTCGTACAAAACCATTGAAATTCCCCCATTATAGTTAGTAGAGCTAACTAGAACTCACGCGCCAGCAAAGCACTGCTGATGACATCACATATTATATCACTCATGACATGGTCAGTGACATCACTGATTACATCTCAAATGACATCACTGATGACATCACTGATGACATCATCCAGTGAATGTTTGTTTTTCTGAAAATTACATATATTTTATATATGTATATCGCAAGGTCGATGGAAGAATAAATGGGTATATAAGTGTCTAAATGGATGATTTGTTTTTGAAAAATTGATTGTATAACTGACTGATTAAGTGTATCTTAGTGAATTCATGGCTTAGTGAGTAATGTTTAAATATGTAAATATCTGTATCAGTCTCTCACTTTGTGGATAAGTGGCTGCATGGGTTGGGGAGTAGCTACATGAGTGTCTATATAGGTTATTAGTTCGTTTTTTGAGTATCAGTATGAGTGTCTGAGTGTCTGTATGGTTCGGTGGGGGGTATTACGTAGCGCATAGGTGCATGAATGAGTGACTCACTGTTTGTATGTGTTGAAGACAGCATGTGTGCAGGACTGTAGGGGTGGATGAGTGTGTGTATGGGTGTGTTAGTGAGTGAATGACTGTCTCAATAGTGTCTTTATGAGTAACTACATATGTTTTAAACTAGTATATGTGACTATTGGTGTATATAAGTGAGTATATGTGAGTGAGAGATTGAAAGAGTTCCTGTATGAATATGTATGTGTTTCTATGAGTGATTGTTTAAAAGACTAAGTATGTGTAAGTTTCTGTAGAAGTAAGTGTGGTGGTGTGTGTATAGCTGTATATGCAAGTAAATGGATGTTTGATTCTTTATTAGCATTAGTGACTATGTGTGTGAGTAACTATGGATGAGTGACGTTGTGTAACAGGATGTATAGGTGTATGAGTACATATGATGAGTGAATACATGTATGAGTGACTGTATAGGACTGTTGGTGAATGAGTGGATCTGTATGTGGATCTTAGAATTACTGAATAGGTTGTTGTAACTGGTATTGCTATGTCCATTGTTTTGAAAATTTTAGTTTCTGTTTTTGAATGTGTTTATCAAAGGTTATATTAGGGGGAGAGGAGGTCTGCCACTCTAGCACAAGGATGATGTCATTTCAGATGTCATCAGTGATGTAATGAGTGATGTCACTGACCATGTCATGAGTGATGTAATATGTGACATCATCAGTAGTGCATTGCGGGCGCGTGAGTTATAGTTAGCTGAACTAACTATAACGGGGGAATTTCAATGGTTTTGTACGAGTGAAAAGTCCAGCTAACTATAACGCCCCTGAAACCTATGGTTTTTTCAGTGAATTTCTATGGTTGTTTAAATGCTAATTCCTAACTATAACGTGCCTGAAACCTATGGTTTTTTCAGTGAATTTCAAAGGTTTTTTAAATGCTAATTTCTAACAATGCCTACAGAGATAGGACATGTGAAGAAAGAAGAAAAGACGAACAGAAAGAACAAACAGAAGAGCAGAAAGAAGCCTTGTTGCAAAATCATCCTGTACCCTCAACTTTTTCAGACGGATACTGGTGGTAACTGAGTCTGACTAACCAGTCCTAGAGCCAGTGCTATGTTAAAAGACACTCAGAATACAGTGAAAACACCTACATACACTAGGGAACACTATGCGTTGGGGTCCCCCTGTGATTAGCATGACCTCCTCTGTAAGCCCCTAGTATACAATAGGGCAGGGGATTAAAGTGACCTCTTAAAACGCGCCACAGGGCGTGTTTGCACACGTCACCTCATGCCCCGTCCCCTCCCTTCCCCACTGTGTAAACACGCCCTGTGGGCGTTTTAAGTTGGGAGAATAAGTCCCCTTGAATCCTGAGGGTCCCTAGGGTCCAACTAGACCACTAGGTACCTCCAGTAAGCACCACAGAGCTGCGTTGCAGGGAGATGTAAAAAAGGGGCACGACCTAGACGCCTCTCTGCAACGCAGCGCAGTGGCGCTTACTGGAAGCACCTGGTGGGCTAGTTGGCTCCCAGGGTCCCTCAGGATTTAAGGGGATTTCCCCAACTTAAAACGCGCCACAGGGCGTGTTTGCACACCTCAGGCCCCGTCCCCTCCCTCCACCACTGTGTAAACGTGCCCTGTGGCCGTTCTAAGTTGAGAGATTAAGTCCCCTTGAATCCTAAGGGTCCCTAGGGTCAAACTAGCCCACTAGGTACCTCCAGTAAGCACCACAGAGCTGCGTTGCATAGAGGTGTAAAAAGGGGCGTGGCCTCAGAACACCTGTCTGCAACGCAGCTCCCTGGCGCATACTGGAGATACCTGTTGGGCTAGTTGGCCCTCAGGGACCCTCAGTATTGAAGGGGAATTAATTCCCCAACTTACAACTGGCCAGGGGGCACGTTTGCAGACTGCTGCAAGGAGGGGGCGTGGCCTCCGGCGTGATGCCGGTCTTTTATTTATTTAATTTTTTTAAGAAGGATGGCTGTGTGGCCCCCCCTTCTTTTTCTAATTTATTGGCCCTAGGGACCCCATCCCCCAGGGCCTGCACCCTAATTTTTTTTGTTGAAAAAAATTAATTTGGCCCTCTCATGACCCCTGGGTCATGGCCTTTTTTTTTTATTCTTTAGGAGGGGGGCTGCGTTGCCCCCCTCCTCAGGCCACTTGTTCCCCAGGGACCCCATCCCCCGGGACCGGCCTTTATTTTTTTTTGTTGTTTTTTAAAAGGAATATGCTACTTACCAGTATGCATCTGTTCTTGGCATGTAGAGCTGCAGAGTTGTACACTTAGCATAGGTCGCCATCTGGTGTTGGGCCCGGATGTTTGCAGTTTGTTTTTCTTCTTGGACCGTGCTTGGAAGTCACGAGTTTGGTGACTCCTCCTTCGGTCCGTACTGCGCATGGGCTTCGGCTCCATCCTCAGATTGTTTTTCGCCAACAGGGAAATGATGGAGCGTAGTAATAACAGTGAGAAACCCATGTGTGTTGTATCTAAATAAGATGGACTGGAACGGATACAGGTAGCCGGGGAGGCGGGTGGGCGTGTACAACTCTGCAGCTCTACATGCCAAGAACAGATGCATACTGGTAAGTAGCATATTCCGTTCGAGGCATATGAGCTGCAGATTGTACACTTAGCATAGATTATATAGCAGTACCCAACCTTAGCGGCGACCACCGGTATCCGTTGCAGCTGTTTGAAAGAGTGTTTTTAGTACAGCCTGGCCCACCCTAGCTTGCTGCTGGGAATGCACATCTACACAGTAGTGTTTTGTGAATGTGTGCGGTGTAGACCATGTGGCTGCCTTGCATATGTCATCTAAGGGTATATTCCCTAGAAAAGCCATAGAAGCCCCTAACTTTCTTGTAGAGTGGGCTTTAGGGGGAACAGATAATGTTCTCTTTGCCTTCTGATAGCAAATTTGTATGCATTTTACAATCCACCTAGCTATCCCTGATTTTGAGATGGGGTTGCCTTTATGTGGTGGAGAAAAGGAAACGAACAACTGTTTGGTCTTCCTGAAGGGTTGCGTTCTTTGCATGTAATATAGCAACGCTCTTTTCACATCTAGTGTGTGTAAGGCCCTTTCCGCAACAGATTGGGGTTGCGAAAAGAAGACAGGTAATTCCACTGATTGATTGAGGTGGAAGGGGGTAATGACTTTGGGCAGGAACTTCGGATTAGTTCGAAGTATGACCTTGCTGTGATGCATTTGTATGTAAGGTTCCTGTATGGTGAACGCTTGTATTTCACCAACCCTTCTAAGGGAAGTGATAGCTACAAGGAAAGCTGTTTTCCAGGTGAGAAATTGTAGCTCACATTTGTGCATTGGTTCGAAGGGCGGACCCATTAGTCGTGTAAGGACCAAATTTAGATTCCATACAGGGGAGGGTGGTGCCCTGGGAGGAATTACTCGTTTAAGGCCTTCCATGAAGGCTTTAATAGCGGGCACTCTGAAGAGTGACAAATGCTGTCTGTTTTGTAGATAGGCAGCGATCGCTGCTAGGTGTAGGCGTATGGATGAAAACGCTAGGTTACACCTGTGAAGATGGAGCAGATAGCATATGATGTG
Source organism: Triturus cristatus (assembly GCF_964204655.1). NCBI lineage: Eukaryota > Metazoa > Chordata > Amphibia > Caudata > Salamandridae > Triturus > Triturus cristatus. The sequence continues at coordinate 621,116,474 of NC_140590.1, read as the reverse complement.
TTGTATGGATGCATCTAGAGGGTTGATTGTATTGTTACGGCAGTACATTACAAATCTTTTCCACTTTGCGGCATAGCATGCTCTAGTGGTAGGACGTCTGGCTTCCATGATGATGTTCATGCAATCAGGGGGAAGGTTAAGGTACCCGAATTCTAAGATTTCAGGAGCCAGATCGCCAGGTTGAGCTGAGCTGGGTCCGGGTGCCTGATTTCTCCATGGTTCTGGGTTAGGAGGCATGGGGAAAGGTGCAGTTTTTGATGTGGTACCACTGATAGTTGTAGTAGCGTGGTGTACCACGGCTGTCTGGCCCACGTCGGAGCTACCAGAATGAGTGTGAGGGAGTGCTGTTGTAGTTTCCTGACCACTAATGGAATTAGTGGGAGAGGTGGAAAGGCGTATGCAAATCTGCCTGACCAGTTCATCCATATCGCATTGCCCTTGGACAATGGGTGTGGGTATCTGGCGGCGAAGCTTGGGCATTTTTTGTTTTCGTGGGTGGCGAAGAGGTCTATTTGAGGATGCCCCCACTGTTGGAAGAATGGGTGAAGAACTTGTGGATGCAGTTCCCATTCGTGTAGTTGTTGAGTCTGTCTGCTGAGCAGATCTGCTATGGTGTTTTGTACGCCTGGAACATGTTGTGCCAGGAGAAAAATGTTTTGGGGAATTGCCCATCTCCATATGCTCTGGGCTAAGCGGGAGAGCTGGGGAGAGTGTGTCCCCCCCTGTTTCTGTATATAATACATCGCAGTCATGTTGTCTGTGCGAATGAGGACTGCTTTGCCTGAAATCTGCTTTTGGAAAGATTTTAGGGCTAGAAAGATCGCCAAAAGCTCCAGATGGTTGATGTGGAGCGTTTTTTGCTGTGGCGTCCATAGACCTTGCATTGTGAGGTGTAAGAGGTGCGCTCCCCAGCCGGAGAGCGATGCGTCCGCTGTTAGAGTCACTTGGGGAACCGGGTCCAGGAACGGCCGTCCCTTGGAAAGGTTTGTGGTGTTCCACCACTGCAGAGAGTGATGTGTGCGGCCGTCCACCAACACCAGATCCGTTAGCTGACCGTGGGCCTGGTTCCACTGTTGTGCTAGGCACTCCTGAAGTGGACGCATGTGGAGTCTTGCATGGGGCACTATGAAGATGCAAGACGCCATCATCCCTATGAGCTTCATAAACACTCTTGCTGGTAGAGAGTGTTGAGGAAGGAATATTTTGCGTAAGGCTAGAATGCCTGTGATTCTGGCTGGGTTTGGATAGGCAATACCTTTTGAGGTGTCTATGGTGGCCCCGAGATATTGCTTTGTGTGAGATGGTATGAGGTGGGACTTTTGGTAGTTCACCGTGAAGCCTAGCTGATGAAGCAGTTGGATGGTGCTGTTTGTATGTTGCACGCATTGATGGTAGGACGCGGCTTTTATGAGCCAGTCGTCTAAGTAAGGGAAGACGTGAACATGTTGACGTCTGAGGTGTGCTGCTACTACTGCTAGGCATTTGGTAAACACCCGTGGTGCAGTGGTGACCCCGAAGGGGAGAACCTTGAATTGGTAATGTTGCCCGTCCACCACGAACCTGAGGTATTTTCTGTGAGAGGGGTGTATTGGAATGTGAAAGTACGCGTCTTTCAGATCCAGTGTTGTGAGAAAGTCTCCCTGGCAGAGGAGTGGGAGGACTTGTTGTAAGGTGACCATGTGAAAGTGGTCTGAATGTATGTAGGCATTTAGAGGCCGGAGATCCAGAATGGGTCTGAGGGTCTCGTCTTTCTTTGGGATTAAGAAATATAGGGAGTAGACCCCTAGATTTCGTTGATTGTCGGGTACCTGCTCTATGGCGTGTTTCTGGAGGAGCGAGAGTACCTCTTGTTTGAGCAGTGTGGAATGCTCTTGGGACATTGGACGGTGCCTTGGTGGGATATTGGGTGGGGTAGATGTTAGCTCGAGGCAGTACCCTGACCGAATGATTTGGGTCACCCATTTGTCCGATGTTATGGACTCCCATACGTGGATAAAATCTTGTAGTCTGCCCCCGACCGGAGTGGAATGGTCTGGGGGGAGGGAAGGGGAGTCATTGTGCGGGTGGGGTGGCAGAACGGGTATTGTTGGTTTTGCCCCTGCCCTTATTGTTGTTGCCTCTGTAGCCACCTCTTTGGTTGCCCTTTGAAAAGGTATTTTGAGGAGGGGATTTGTAGGAGGTAGAGGCATTATCAGTGGAGGAGCCTCTACCTGTGCCACGAAAGGACGAGCGTCGAAAGGAACGCTTAGAGGCTTGGGTCTGGAGCGCTCCCATAGACTTCGCTGTGTCTGTATCTTTCTTCATTTTTTCGAGCGCTTCGTCTACCTTTGGGCCAAAGAGTGTTTGCTGGTCAAAGGTGTGATTAAGTATTGATGTCTGGACCTCAGGCTTGAACCCTGATATCCTGAGCCAGGCATGGCGGCGAAGCAGGACACTGGTGTTTATGGCTCTAGAAGCAGTGTCTGCTGCATCGAGGGCACACTTAATGGAGGTGTTTGTGATTAGTTTGCCCTCCTGTATCAAGTCATGAGCTTGGCGTTTGTATTTCTCTGGAAGGTGCTGCATAAGAGCCTCTAATTCATCATAGTGTGCTCTATCATATCGCGCAAGCAGTGCTTGTGTATTTGCAATGCGCCACATGTTTGCAGCCTGGTAGGCGGTGCGTTTACCAGACGCGTCCAGAAGTTTAGATTCCTTGTCTGGTGGTGGGGCATCTCCTGAGGATTGGGAGTTAGCCCGCTTTCTAGCTGTGGAGACAACTAGGGAATCTAGAGGAGCAGGGCCCTTGATGTATGCAGGGTCTGTGGGTGCCGCCTTGTACTTCTTCTCTATTCTAGGGTTTAGTACTCTGGCTCTGACAGGGTCTTTGAATACCTCTGTAGCGTGCTTGGTGACACCCTTAAGCATGGGTAAAATAGCAGTGGAACGATCTTGTAAATCAAATGTATCCAGTAGGAAGTCTTCTTCCACTGGTTCCGTGTGCATGTCCACCCCATGGTAGTGTGCTGCTCTCTGCACTAAATGGTGAAACCCTAAAGAGTCCTCTGGAGGAGACGGCCTTGATGGGTATAGGTCGTCTTGAGGTACATTGGGTACATCAGGGTTATTATAATCCTCCCATGGATCTGGGGTCCCTGGTGGGGTGGGATCCATTGGGGCGTCCCCTGGGTCATTGTCCGGGTCCCCGTCATCCGGATCTGGGGATGGGGCCGGATCGTAGTGAGGTAAAGGTGGAGGGGGTGGTGGTGGGAGGGGGGGTGGCAGTGGGGAGGGTACTCTAAGGGGAGAAGTGGCTGAGTCCCTCTTTTTGGGTGGAGGAGGAGGAGCCGGAGCCTCAAGGCGACGCTTCTTAGTAATCACAGTCAAAAGGCCAGTCTTTGGATCTCTGGACAAAGTCTTTTGTAAAGGGTCTGGTGTAAACAGAGCCAATGGCGCCGAGTCGTCTGTCGGCACCGGCGATTTCGGAACCGGAGGTTTCGATGTTCTGTGTACGCCTTGCTTTTTGGAGGTCTCCGTGTGTTTCGGCGTGGAATGCTGTTTCGGCGCCGGAGCGTCGGTGCCGACCGATTTCTGTTTGTGTTTGGTCGGCGCCGAGTGTCCAGGTTTCGGCACCGGTGGTTTCGGAGTCGAGCTGGATTTTGCAGGCTTCGGTGCCGAGTGGTGTTTATCGGCACCGGGCGTCGGCTGGCTCGATCCCGAGCTGCCGTGAGACTTTGAGTGCTTCGACACCGGGCCCGAAGGTGGGGTGATCGAGGCTTTGGTTTTGGTTTTGCCCAGGCCGGCAGGCGAGGGAGTAACCGGAGTCTCTTTGGTTTTCGGTGCGGGGCTGGGAGGGGGCATTGTACTCACGGCCCGCTGTCCTGGTGTTACGTCCTCCAGGTCGGAGTCGTCGGCCTCGGAAGCGCTGACGATGTCTTCTCCCAGTTCGGTGTGTGTCTGCCCCGAAGCTTCGGCGTCGTCTCCGAAGATGTCCGGTGGAACTGTCGAGGATGAGTGCGCCATGGTGCGTCGAGCCCTTCGATCTCGGATCGTTTTCTTCGATCGAAAAGACTTGCAGGCGGGGCAGTCTCGAGCCTCGTGTTCCGGAGAGAGGCAAAGGTTACACACCTGATGGAGGTCGGTGTGGGGAAATTTAGACCCACATTCTGGGCACTTTTTAAACGGAGTCCTTTCCATCGGCCGGGACCGGAGTCGCGGAGGGCCCGAAGGCCGGTGTCGATGTACGGGATGGAAAAAGTGCCGCTTCGAGAGATGAAGATGATGAAGGAACTCGAAGAATCGAGGATTTTCCGTCGAGGCTGGAACCGTAGAAGTTCGAAGCCGGAGCACGAAGTATCACATCCGAGCCCGATGGCGGAAAAAAACAATCTGAGGATGGAGCCGAAGCCCATGCGCAGTACGGACCGAAGGAGGAGTCACCAAACTCGTGACTTCCAAGCACGGTCCAAGAAGAAAAACAAACTGCAAACATCCGGGCCCAACACCAGATGGCGACCTATGCTAAGTGTACAATCTGCAGCTCATATGCCTCGAACATATATTTCTAGAAAAACCTAGGACATGCTGGACAAACCGTATGTACCTATAACCATGACGATTTGCGTGATATTCAATAAAAAGCGACTATGCATACAATGAATCCACGTGGAATGTATTTACACCGCTAGTGAAGCTCTGACGTGTCCGACGCCCTACCGTGCCTAATCCCGGCGCCCCCGCCAGTGGGTACTCTCCAAGTAGACACCCTTGTCGTTTATTTATACAAACATGGGTAGCTATTGACGGGCACATTTAATACACACGCACAACAAGCCATTCAAAGGGGATTCGACAAAAATTCGACCAAACTATGCAAGAAACCCCCCTCACGGTTAATAAAAAACACATCCACCGCCGGATGTGTAATACTTTTTATTTTACTCTCTGGAAAGGAGACGAACCTCACTTGAGAGTCACAGCGTGCTCCTGGCTGAGCCCAATGCTGTGTTACACCCTCCAGTGCCTGCCGAGTGCCACACACCTCTGTGTTGTATTCCACCAGCTAGTGCGTATGCTATGACACTCTCTAGCCCATGTGCAGTGTAACACCACCCCGTGAATATGTCATGCCACACTTGCCTTCGCACGGGTTATATTGCCCCATCTAACGTGCCTTCCTCGATGCCTATGTTATAACTCACAGCGCTATGCCATACATATTACAATCTGGGATCCATATCTTTGTCACGGTGCATATTCAACGTTACACTCCACAGCACATATTTTATATTACAACTTTAGAGACTAATTAGGTTACACAACACAGCCCTGTGCATATTACACTCCAAGGCGCATATCGCATAGCACGCGCTAGTGCCTGTGCTATCTCGCGCTCTCCAATGAATCTGTCATTGCGCACAATGTATTGCATATTATATTTCACGCCCCGGTTCATCTTATATCACACTTTTTGGTGCATAGTTTATACCATATACTATATCTAGTTTTCATTTTCAATCGTGCTCTCAGGAGTATGTTCTATATAACACTGCGTCCACCTACCCTTTTCACAGGCCTTACATTTTGCGATGGGGGGTGGAGGGTCAGGGGGTGTTTCTGCCAAGTGAGCCCGGAGTCACAGTCACAAACGTCCTCTTCTTCCTGAATAAAAGTGAGATTATACTGCATACTTGTTCATATTTTAAGTAGTTGGCACAGACACACATTTTAAAAACAATAAAGTTTCTAATATCCACCTTCTCTGAACAGTTAGCTTGATGCCCCATCCACCTCCTCCCTATCCTCTGTTGTCAGAATCCATGGACTAGCCTCCTCCCTCCTGCCATGCGTGGTCTGATGTGCTGCCACTGCCCTCCATTTAGCATGATGTACCAGTCGACTCCTTCTGCCCTCCATTGCCCAATTCTATGGCCCATCATTGAGCTCCTGCTTAGCCTCTGTGCTTACCTTGCTGCCCCTATTCTCCTTCCCCCTGCCCTCCGATGTCTTTGTGCATGCCCCTGCTCCGTCCTTTTTGCCCACCATGTTCCATGGACCTGCCACTCCTATCTACTCTGAGTGTTCTGTTGAGCTGCCACTCCCCTCCCACCTGCCTAGCATTGTCAGTTGACTGTAACCTGTCCCTGCCACCTCCACCCTGCCTGTCCACATGCCATGCCCCTATCTCCTTCCTCCGGTCCTCCATGGTCCATGGTCCATTTTACTGCCACACCCTTCTGCCCTCCCTGGTCTGTTCTGCTGCAACTGCTCCTCCTGCCTGCCCCGCGCGGTCTGTTGTGAGGCCCCTTCCCCTGAACTCTCTGGTCTGTGCCCAGGTCCTGACACTCCCTTCTATCCTCCATGGTCCTTTGTGCATGCCCCTGCACACTCCTTCTTGCCCATCACAGCCATTGTGCTGCCACTAACCCTCCCGCTTGCCATGCATGGTCTTCTGTGCTGCCATGGCCCCTCCCACCTTCCGTGTGCTCAGCTAGCTGCCCCTGACCCCCTCCCACCTTCCCTCCATGGTCTGTGTGTATGCCATCATAGTCTCATTGTTGCTCTCCATGGTGTGTCTTGTTTCTAGTGCCCATCCTGCCTGACCTCCGCGGTCATCTTGCTGCTCCTGCCCTGTCCCCTTTCCCCCAGCCCTCTGTTTCCATGTGCAGACCCCTATTCCCTCCCTCCTGGCTTGTCTGTTCCATTGTAATGCCCCTGTTCCGTCCCTCCTGCCCTTTATGGTCTGTTACGCTGCAGCTTTCTCTCCTGTCTTTCCATTATGGTCAGCTAGCTACCATTGCCTCTTTCCCCTCTGTTCTCTGTTGTCCATGCGCATGGTCCTGTCCTCTCCCGAATGCTTTCTATGGATTGTTGTGCTGCACTCCCGTCCCGGCCACCCTGTGTGGTGTATTGTGCTGCTGCAAACCCTGATGCCTGCCCTGTAGGGTCAGTTTGGTGCACCTCTCCATGTCCCTCCTGTCCTCTGTTATCCGAGTCCATTTCTCTACCCCAATTCCTCCTGTCTACCATGATCCAATGTACCATACTTGCGAACATTTTGAAATTGGTAAGAGGGAGATTTTGAAAAAAACCTGGGGTATTGATTTTCCCCTTTGAGTTGCATTGGAAAAGAGGAGATTGTAGACAGGAGACAGATCAAATAAGGCCCATTTGAGCTTAAAAACAATGGACGTTTCCTGGCTGAAACGGGTCTGTTGGCATGTATGGTTGTACTGCCACTGCCTCTTCCTTCTGCCCACAATGGTCTATTATATTGCCACAGCCTCTCTTGCCAGTCCTGAATTGTTGGTTTGTTGCCCCTGCCCCTCTTTCCACTGTCCTCCATAGTCTGTTGTGCTGCCCCTGCCCTTCCTGCCTGCCCAGTGTGGTCAAATTGTTGCCTCTGCACTCTCCTACCTGCTTTCAATTTTCAGAGTCCGTGCCCCTGGCCTCTGCCTCAACAGTATCCCAATGAACAACTAGATTGCTAACATTCTATATTTATTACAAAAGTGTGGAACGCCTGACGTCATCTTGATGTAATCAAAACTGTAATACCTAGAGCACTTCCATTAGAAATTACATATATGAGAGGGTCTTATTCGCATCAAAATTATGGTTAGTGCTCTAAAAAACTAAAATCAGGACATATTTTCTGAGTTTTCAAATAGCGACAAAGAACTTTTAAATTATATGTAATCTTTATGTTTTTTTATCCAGTTGACCACTTGATTAAATGTTGCACCTAGGGGAGAGGATGTGGTGTTACTTCCAGAGCTGCAGACTTTGCAACTGGGGAACCAGGTTGGAGTTTCTGCTTCAGCTCAACATTCTGTGATTCTGGTCGAATCACTTAATCTCCCCATGTCTACAACCAAAATGAATTTGATCTTGTGTGATGTAACCAATGCTCATGTAAAGCACTCCAATACCCGACAAGTCTGCACTGTATAAAACTGCAAATACACAAAAAAAAAGTGTTTTGCACACTTCTGTCATTGGGCTACATGTGGGCTACATCTGGGTGATATTTGTGCTGCATTTGGGCTCTTTTGTCTCTGGTGGCCATCTTGGGAGATTTGTTATGAAGTTTCCTAATTTCCTCATTTACTGCAGTCTCCTCAGTAGGAAATGCTTTCAGTTTTTTACTTTGATTCCATCAAGAAGGTATTCAGATATGTCACACATTTGCCATAAATTCTGAATGTTAGCACTCTAGCTGCTCATTAGATCACTGTAGTAAAGCTACTGCTCACCACGGACGTCTGCTGCTGGTATTCAAAGTGCATGTTTCAGTCTGCATGTCAGAATTTTTTCAAGTCAAAATGTGCCCTAATTTTTCTTTCTGCATATATAAAGGACAAGGGCACCAACATAAGATCGGTCAGGGACCTTGGGAACTAATTTGTTGCAAGAGACAGGGGTCCCTGAAAAGTAAAAGAGTATCTATGCAATTAATATAGCCTCAATCAGTGCTATATTCATGCCAATATCCAACCGGACAGAGGCACTTTCAATATATACATTAATTCAACAATGGTACATAAAATGCAAGTCAAATGGCGGTGGGATACTCTAGGAGAATAACAAGATCTTTCTATAAAGCCTAAAAACCTACCATGAAATGCATGACAGAAAACAGCCTTAACTGTTTCAGACACTGCCTATCAGACAACTTAAGAGAGAGTTCCCACCGCCATGTTCCAAAATTGAACAAGGGAATTACCTATACACTCCCACAAACGAGGAGGGCACTAACTCGTGTATTCCAAAAAATACACCATAAACTCTGAATTTACCAGCACAACTCTTCAAAACTTGAAGCACTTCTAATTAATATGCAGTCCGCTCAAGAAGAGAAAAAAACTGCACTGATTACCCTGGCTAAGAAAAACCAGAGGGACGCGTAAATGTAACAGAACCACAAACAGGGTAACACAAGAGGAAAAGAACAGCTATTAGCTCACAACAATAGCCCTTAAAGGAGCATACAACGAAGTCCAAGAAGGACTAAGCTGTATAGCCGAGTGATGCCCGCACAAGACTAGAGAAAACTATTGAATAGTAAACAAATAGACTACGTAACTAGTACACCCAACAAGCTATACAATAGCAAACCAATACTCCACGTAGCTTAAGATGTATAAACAAACACGCATTGGCATAGCCAATAGGTCTCACCTTTGGGACCTTGTAAGTGTTTAGTTATCCAGCACAATATCCTTGGTGCAACATCATCAAGTGTTGCATGGCTAAACACTTGATGATGTTGCACCAAGGATATTGTGCTGGATAACTAAACACTTACAAGGTCCCAAAGGTGAGACCTATTGGCTATGCCAATGCTTGTTTTTAGTGAGTGGCTCGTGCAGGTATGGCACTGTGAGGTAGAGATGCTTCGATTGTTTTTACAGGAGCCCCTGTTGTGAGAAGTTGGCCTGATGTATGATATCACTAGTTATAGTGTACACCTTATATCAGTCCAAATACCCTTATGGTGATTGGTTGTAAAGTCAACCTTATAGACCAGCTATCCTAGTGGTAGCATGGACAAGAGCAGTCTTAGGCTAAACTCTGAATGGCATGTGAAGCCAGCTGTGATACCATATATAATCCCTTGAATACCAAATGAAAGGACACCACAACAGATATATATATAAAATAAAGTGTATTTATTCTAAGCAAACCCTCAGCACTCTTTATGAGTTTAGAGGTAAGTACAACACAGTCTTATTAATGCATACAGTAAGTCACACAGGTAAGTAATACAGTTAGGCCCTAGGGGCCACGCAAACCATATACTAAATAAGTGGTATAAGAACCACTGTCACGGAAATAGAATAGGCCTAGGCCTAGGGAATCGCTGGGGCTACACTACACTAGCGCTAGTTAGGAAGTGGGAGGCCCACGGGATTCGTGTGCAGAGTGGAAACACTCACGCGTAATGCGTAAAAGTCAATAGCAATAGTACAGTTTAGAAAACGGTAGATTTAGGACACTTCCGGAGTAGCTAGGAAGTTGAGACTTGAAAACTAGACACTAGGATAGTCACTATCCTGATGAGCACCGGAGTACCCAAGTTACCTAGCCCACAGGCTGCGGGTGCATAGGGGTGAAGATGCGTCGTTTTCGTCGTCGACTCCTATGGATGCCTGAAGAAAGATGCTGACAGGCAGTCAGTGAAGAGTGTCCGGTGGATCCCAAGGCTGGGATCAAGAAGAGAAGAAACCTGCAAGCAGAAGGGACACAGTCAAGGTCACTAGCCAGTGACCACGTGGAACCAGGAAGGAACCAGGGGATGTCGTGAAGAGTTGCAGGTGAAGGTGAAGCTTGTCGCTGCAGCCAGGAGGACCAGGAAGCGTCGAGGACGACCAGGACCAGGAGGCGAGCTGTCCCACGAAGGCTCTTGCTGTCGGCGGCGTCGAAGTTGGACTAGGACTCACCAAGCCTTGGCAAGCGGAACCCACGAAGAACAAGGGACTTGCTTCTGGTGCAGACCAGGAAGGTCTGGGGTGCTTCTTCTTTGCAGAGAAGCGGGAGCCAGTCTGGAGGAGCCAAACCAGCGCAGAAGATTTCAGGGAGCGTCGTCACAAAGGCCACTAGCCAGCGGGCAAGCAACCGGACAGACGCGGCAAGCAGGAAAATGCTGAAGGGCCCCACGCAGGACTCGTGGAGTGTGGGGGGCTGGTCTTTGGTGCAGTTGGCGCTTGGGGTTGGGGCTTCTCAATCCCCGGTGCACAACTTCGAGGGTACCTCAGAAGCTGCGCTGTAAGTTACTAGCCACTTTTCCCAGGTAGCCGGTCCCACGTCGCTCGTCGCCTCCACGGATCTCAGCTCTGCTGCAGATGTGGATGAGGGTCGGAGAAGTCTGGAAATCAAGGCTCTGGTCGGGCTCTGCAGTCGGTTCCTCGTCGAACGTTTCACAAAGCAAAGGGTAGTCACTTGATGGTGCCTGTTTGCACAGGGTAGCCACTCCTTGGCTACAAGGGAGATTCTTCAGTCTTCTTCTTTCGTCGAATGTCGAAGGTCCAGAGTTTCTGTTCAGTTTTGCAGGTTCAGGATAATCTAAAGTCTTGAGGCCCAACTCCCACTCTTATACTAATCTGGGGGGCTGGGATACCTGCTAGGTCACGCCTTATGGGTGGGACCTGGGAGGGGGGTGGTTACACCCACTTCCCTTTGTCCAGTTTCGCGCCAGAGCTGGGGCTGGAGTGCCCCAGCGCCGGTTTGAACTGGACTATGCAAGGAACACCTTGTGTGCCCCAGGCATGTCTCATTCCTTTCAGCCCACCCTGCCCCAATACACTAAAGGCTGTCTGGGGAGGTGCTAGCACCTCCCCAAGCAGGAAACCTATTGTCCAGGCCTCCCTGGCTGGGATCACTCCCAGCTGCAGGAGGTCAGACTTGTGTCGTGGCAGCAGCATCCATTTTGTGATGCTGAGGCTTTGGTCAGAGGCTAACAGTTGAAGTATGATTTTAACATGTCTTTCCCTCTAGAAGGGGGGAATAATATTCTTATGTCCAGAAATGGCATGGGGGTATTATTCCCGAGTGTTAGACACCTTACACGACATGTTTTGATAAAGCCAAACCATAGTTACCATAACCGTCTAAGATTATAAGGCACTTTAAGAGTATATGGTAGGCTATATCATAGAACAGCTATAAGGACATGGTTCCGAAAGCTGCAGACAGGCTCAGCTCATGCTAGAGCACCATCTCACATGTTACCAAGCACTCTGCCTCCAGGATTGTCAAGGCCTGCCATAGGAGTGACTGATAGGTACACATGTGTCTATATATAAGGTAGGTATAGGAATACTACACCTAAGCAAGGGGTGATTACACGACCTTGCCCCAGCTGAGTGATCAGCCAGTTGTGTCTGATTGGAAGGCCAGACCAGGGGTGGCATAATACATGCTGCAGCCCCTGGGAGGCCTAGGGTACACCTATGCCCTGGGTACCTAGGGTACACTGTACAGGGTCCAATAAGGTGATCCTTACCAATTGGTTATGTACCTAGGGTACATGGAGTCCATTTTAAAGAGAGAGCAGACAGCCTGATCTCAGGCCAACTAAGTCGAAAAACCAGCTAGACACTAGGCAAAAAGTTGGGGGTAACCATAGTCAGATATCCACCTTCCTACAGTGGTGGAGGAGGACGACGTGGTGGTGGTGGAGGAGGACGACGTGGTGGTGGAGGAGGACGACGTGGTGGTGGTGGACGACGACGTGGTGGTGGTGGACGACGACGACGTGGTGGTGGTGGACGACGACGACGTGGTGGTGGTGGTGGTGGTGGACGACGACGTGGTGGTGGTGGTGGTGGACGACGACGTGGTGGTGGTGGACGACGACGACGTGGTGGTGGTGGAGGACGACGTGGTGGTGGTGGTGGAGGACGACGTGGTGGTGGTAGTGGTGGTGGAGGACGACGTGGTGGTGGACGACGTGGTGGTGGTGGTGGAGGACGTGGTGGTGGACGACGTGGTGGTGGTCCACCCGCGCACTTCGCCTTAAATGGCGACCGTGCGAACGCGCAGCGGCCACGCGCAGCGGGCGCGCCGATTGCGCACCGAAGGTGCGCCAAAGGTAAGCCCGTCTGCGCCCGTCCACGCCTGGACCGCGCCCAGTGCCAGGACCCCTGGCCCACGAGGACCCCGACCGACCCGCCTGACGTACTCCGCCGCCACCCTCACCGCTCTCAACACCGGCCGACTCCCAGAATGCCATCAAGCCACTCCACGACGTACCCACGGACCCTTCAGCTGCCACGCCTGCAAGTTCACTTGCATCCGGACCTGCCTCGCACCAGCACCCACCAAGCCGAACACCAGCAGCACCCACCTCAAGTGCATCCTGCTCAACACCCGCTCCGTCCACAGACACGCCATCGAACTCTGGAACCTCCTCGACACCACAGCTCCAGACGTTGCCTTCCTCACGGAGACCTGGATGAACGCCTCTTCAGCTCCCGACATCGCCACCGCCATCCCAGAGGGCTACAAGATCGTCCAGAGGGACCGCAACGCCAACCAGATGGGAGGAGGCATCGCCATCATCCACAGGAGCACCATCCGTCTCACGACCAGCACCGACAACACCCTGACCAGCGCCGAACACCTGCATTTCCAGATCCACACCAACCCGAACACCACCCTCAGAGGCACCCTGATCTACCGACCCCCTGGACCACGCACACAATTCAGCGAGGACATCGCCGACTTCGTCAGCCCGCATGCCCTCCCCTCTGCTGACTATATCCTCCTGGGAGACCTCAACTTCCATCTGGAGAATAACAACGATCGCAACACCAGCACCCTGCTCGACAACCTCGCCAACCTGGGACTCAAGCAGCTGGTGTCCACCCCCACCCACCTCGCCGGACACACACTCGGCGCTGTCTTCTCATCCAGCAAGGACATAGACTTCAGCCACGCCACAGAGCTTCAATGGACGGACCACAGCTGCGTCCACTTCACCTTCAAGAAAACGACGACCCACCAACACCAGCAACAAGCCGCCCGCAGAAGCTGGAACAAGATCACAGCAGACCAGCTCGCCACCTCCCTGAGCCAGCACCCCCCTGCCAGCTCAGCGAACCCCAGCCAGGCCGCCGACAACCTCACGAAGTGGATCAGCAACTGCGCGGACGAACTCGCCCCACTGAGGACCCCGCCCAGCAGACCCGGCAGCAAGAAAGCCCCATGGTTCACCGACGAACTCAAGAGCTCCAAGAAGAACTGCCGAGCCCTCGAGAAAGTCTGGAGAAGGGAACCGACACTGGACAACAGGACCTCCTTCAAACTTGCCACCCGGAAACACCACCAGCTGATCCGCGCCGCCAAGAAAACAGCATTCAAGGACCGGTTGGACAACAACGCACACAACTGCAAGGAACTCTTCAACATCGTGAAAGAGCTCTCCAACCCCAGCGCAGGAAACAACGACATCACCCCATCGCAAGACCTCTGCAACTCCCTCGCTTCATACTTCCACAACAAGATCGCGGACATACACAACAGCTTCAACAACCAACCGACGCACACCATGACCGAGCAACCACCCCCCACCACCACCCTCCACGCCTGGACCCCGATCAGCACCGAAGACACCATCCGCACGATGAACTCCATCCACTCCGGATCACCGACCGACCCCTGCCCTCACCACGTCTTCAACATGGCCGACGCTGTCATCGCACCCCACCTGCGAGACATCATCAACACATCCTTCGACACCACCATCTTCCCTGAGAGCTGGAAACACGCCGAACTCAGCGCTCTACTCAAGAAACCAACAGCGGACCCCACCGACCTCAAGAATTACCGCCCCATCTCGCTCCTCCCGTTTCCAGCCAAAGTCATCGAGAAGACCGTCAACAAGCAGATGGCCGCTTTCCTCGAGACGAACGGATCCCTCGACCCCTCACAGTCCGGCTTCCGAGCCAACCACAGCACCGAGACCGCCCTCATCGCCGCCACCGATAACATCCGAGCCCTGATGGACAATGGAGAAACAGCGGCCCTCATCCTCCTAGACCTCTCCGCGGCATTCGACACGGTCTGCCACCGCACCCTAGTACGGCGCCTCAGCAACATCGGAATCCAGGACAAGGCGCTGGAATGGATCATCTCCTTCCTCGACGGAAGAACACAGAGAGTCCGCCTACCACCGTACCAGTCAGAGGCCTCCGGAGTCATCTGCGGCGTCCCCCAAGGATCATCTGAGCCCCACCCTCTTCAACGTCTACATGAGCCCCCTCGCGGCCATCGTACGCAAACACAACCTCAGCATTATCTCCTACGCCGACGACACCCAGCTGATCCTCTCCCTGACCAACGACCCCGCCGCCGCCAGAGCCAACCTGCACGAAGGGATGAAAGAGGTAGCCGAGTGGATGACGACCAGCCGCCTGAAACTGAACTCGGACAAGACGGAGGTCCTCATCCTGGGCTCCTCTCCCTCCGCCTGGGACGACTCCTGGTGGCCCCCCGCCCTGGGCACCGCACCCAAACCGACAGACCATGCACGCAACCTGGGCTTCATCCTGGACTCCTCCCTCTCCATGACCAGGCAAGTCAACAACGTCTCCTCGGCATGCTTCAACATCCTACGCATGCTACGGAAGATCTTCTGGTGGATCCCCACCGAGACCAGGAAGACCGTCACCCAGGCCCTCGTCACCAGCCGACTGGACTACGGCAACGCCCTCTATGCCGGTACCACCGCCAAGCTCCAGAAAAGACTCCAGCGGATCCAGAACGCCTCAGCCAGACTCATCCTCGACATCCCACGAACCAGCCACATCTCCGGACATCTGAGAGACCTTCACTGGCTCCCCGTCAACAAAAGAATCACCTTCCGCCTCCTCACCCACGCACACAAAGCCCTACACGACCAAGGCCCGAGCTACCTCAACAGCCGAGTCAACTTCTACGCTCCCAAACGCCACCTCCGATCAGCCAACCACGCCCTCACCGCCGTCCCCCGCATCCGAAAAGCGACTACAGGAGGAAGGTCCTTCTCCTACCTGGCCGCGAAGACCTGGAACTCCCTCCCGACCGACCTGCGCCTGACCCAAGACCACCTCTCCTTCAGGAAGAAGCTGAAGACCTGGCTGTTCGAGCAGTAGCGGCTCCCCCCCCCCCCCCCCAGCGCCTTGAGACCCTACGGGTATGTAGCGCGCTCTACAAGTGTCACTGATTGATTGATTGATTGAGGACGACGTGGTGGTGGTGGAGGAGGACGACGTGGTGGTGGTGGAGGAGGACGACGTGGTGGTGGTGGTGGAGGAGGACGACGACGTGGTGGTGGAGGAGGACGACGTGGTGGTGGAGGAGGAGGACGACGTGGTGGTGGAGGAGGAGGACGACGACGTGGTGGTGGTGGAGGAGGACGACGACGTGGTGGTGGAGGAGGAGGACGACGACGTGGTGGTGGAGGAGGAGGACGACGACGTGGTGGTGGAGGAGGAGGACGACGACGTGGTGGTGGAGGAGGAGGACGACGACGTGGTGGTGGAGGAGGAGGACGACGACGTGGTGGTGGAGGAGGAGGACGACGTGGTGGTGGAGGAGGAGGAGGACGACGTGGTGGTGGAGGACGACGTGGTGGTGGTGGAGGACGACGTGGTGGTGGTGGTGGAGGACGACGACGTGGTGGTGGTGGAGGACGACGACGTGGTGGTGGTGGAGGACGACGACGTGGTGGTGGTGGAGGACGACGACGTGGTGGTGGTGGTGGAGGACGACGTGGTGGTGGTGGTGGTGGTGGACGAGGACGACGTGGTGGTGGTGGTGGTGGACGAGGACGACGTGGTGGTGGTGGAGGAGGACGACGTGGTGGTGGTGGTGGAGGACGACGTGGTGGTGGAGGACGACGTGGTGGTGGTGGTGGAGGACGACGTGGTGGTGGAGGACGACGTGGTGGTGGAGGAGGAGGACGACGACGACGTGGTGGTGGTGGAGGAGGACGACGTGGTGGTGGTGGAGGAGGAGGACGACGTGGTGGTGGTGGTGGAGGACGACGTGGTGGTGGTGGAGGAGGAGGACGACGTGGTGGTGGTGGTGGAGGACGACGACGTGGTGGTGGTGGAGGACGACGTGGTGGTGGTGGTGGTGGACGACGTGGTGGTGGTGGTGGAGGACGACGTGGTGGTGGTGGAGGAGGACGACGTGGTGGTGGTGGAGGAGGACGACGTGGTGGTGGTGGAGGAGGACGACGTGGTGGTGGTGGTGGAGGACGACGTGGTGGTGGAGGACGACGTGGTGGTGGAGGACGACGTGGTGGTGGTGGAGGAGGACGACGTGGTGGTGGTGGAGGAGGACGACGTGGTGGTGGTGGAGGAGGACGACGTGGTGGTGGTGGAGGAGGACGACGTGGTGGTGGTGGAGGAGGAGGACGACGTGGTGGTGGTGGAGGAGGACGACGTGGTGGTGGTGGAGGAGGACGACGTGGTGGTGGTGGAGGAGGACGACGTGGTGGTGGTGGAGGAGGACGACGTGGTGGTGGTGGAGGAGGACGACGTGGTGGTGGTGGAGGAGGACGACGTGGTGGTGGTGGTGGAGGACGACGTGGTGGTGGTGGTGGAGGACGACGTGGTGGTGGTGGAGGACGACGTGGTGGTGGTGGAGGACGACGTGGTGGTGGTGGAGGACGACGTGGTGGTGGTGGAGGACGACGTGGTGGTGGTGGAGGACGACGTGGTGGTGGTGGAGGACGACGTGGTGGTGGTGGAGGACGACGTGGTGGTGGTGGAGGACGACGTGGTGGTGGTGGAGGACGACGACGTGGTGGTGGAGGACGACGTGGTGGTGGTGGACGACGACGTGGTGGTGGAGGACGACGTGCTGGTGGTGGAGGACGACGTGCTGGTGGTGGAGGACGACGTGGTGGTGGTGGAGGACGACGTGGTGGTGGTGGAGGACGACGTGGTGGTGGTGGAGGACGACGTGGTGGTGGTGGAGGACGACGTGGTGGTGGTGGAGGACGACGTGGTGGTGGTGGAGGACGACGTGGTGGTGGTGGAGGACGACGTGGTGGTGGTGGAGGACGACGTGGTGGTGGTGGAGGACGACGTGGTGGTGGTGGTGGAGGACGACGTGGTGGTGGTGGTGGAGGACGACGTGGTGGTGGTGGAGGACGACGTGGTGGTGGTGGAGGACGACGTGGTGGTGGTGGAGGACGACGTGGTGGTGGTGGAGGACGACGTGGTGGTGGTGGAGGACGACGTGGTGGTGGTGGAGGACGACGTGGTGGTGGTGGAGGACGACGTGGTGGTGGTGGTGGACGATGTGGTGGTGGTGGAGGACGACGTGGTGGTGGTGGAGGACGACGTGGTGGTGGTGGAGGACGACGTGGTGGTGGTGGTGGACGACGTGGTGGTGGTGGAGGACGACGTGGTGGTGGTGGAGGACGACGTGGTGGTGGTGGAGGACGACGTGGTGGTGGTGGAGGACGACGTGGTGGTGGTGGAGGACGACGTGGTGGTGGTGGAGGACGACGTGGTGGTGGTGGAGGAGGACGACGTGGTGGTGGTGGAGGAGGAGGAGGACGACGTGGTGGTGGAGGACGACGTGGTGGTGGTGGAGGACGACGTGGTGGTGGTGGAGGACGACGTGGTGGTGGAGGACGACGTGGTGGTGGTGGAGGACGACGTGGTGGTGGTGGAGGACGACGTGGTGGTAGTGGAGGACGACGTGGTGGTGGTGGAGGACGACGTGGTGGTGGTGGACGACGACGTGGTGGTGGAGGAGGAGGACGACGTGGTGGTGGAGGAGGAGGACGACGTGGTGGTGGAGGAGGAGGACGACGTGGTGGTGGAGGAGGAGGACGACGTGGTGGTGGAGGAGGAGGACGACGTGGTGGTGGTGGAGGAGGAGGACGACGTGGTGGTGGAGGAGGAGGAGGACGACGTGGTGGTGGTGGAGGAGGAGGACGACGTGGTGGTGGAGGAGGAGGAGGACGACGTGGTGGTGGAGGACGTGGTGGTGGAGGACGTGGTGGTGGAGGACGTGGTGGTGGAGGACGTGGTGGTGGAGGACGTGGTGGTGGAGGACGTGGTGGTGGAGGACGTGGTGGTGGAGGACGTGGTGGTGGAGGACGTGGTGGTGGAGGACGTGGTGGTGGAGGACGTGGTGGTGGAGGACGTGGTGGTGGAGGACGTGGTGGTGGAGGACGTGGTGGTGGAGGACGTGGTGGTGGAGGACGTGGTGGTGGAGGACGTGGTGGTGGAGGACGTGGTGGTGGAGGACGTGGTGGTGGAGGACGTGGTGGTGGAGGACGTGGTGGTGGAGGACGTGGTGGTGGAGGACGTGGTGGTGGAGGACGTGGTGGTGGAGGACGTGGTGGTGGAGGACGTGGTGGTGGAGGACGTGGTGGTGGAGGACGTGGTGGTGGAGGACGTGGTGGTGGAGGACGACGTGGTGGTGGAGGACGACGTGGTGGTGGAGGACGACGTGGTGGTGGAGGACGACGTGGTGGTGGAGGACGACGTGGTGGTGGAGGACGACGTGGTGGTGGAGGACGACGTGGTGGTGGAGGACGACGTGGTGGTGGAGGACGACGTGGTGGTGGAGGACGACGTGGTGGTGGAGGACGACGTGGTGGTGGAGGACGACGTGGTGGTGGAGGACGACGTGGTGGTGGAGGACGACGTGGTGGTGGAGGACGACGTGGTGGTGGAGGACGACGTGGTGGTGGAGGACGACGTGGTGGTGGAGGACGACGTGGTGGTGGAGGACGACGTGGTGGTGGAGGACGACGTGGTGGTGGAGGACGACGTGGTGGTGGAGGACGACGTGGTGGTGGAGGACGACGTGGTGGTGGAGGACGACGTGGTGGTGGTGGACGACGTGGTGGTGGAGGACGACGTGGTGGTGGTGGTGGAGGACGTGGTGGTGGACGACGACGTGGTGGTGGAGGACGACGTGGTGGTGGTGGTGGAGGACGTGGTGGTGGAGGACGTGGTGGTGGAGGACGTGGTGGTGGAGGACGTGGTGGTGGAGGACGTGGTGGTGGAGGACGTGGTGGTGGAGGACGTGGTGGTGGAGGACGTGGATGTAGTAGTGGTGGTGGATGTGGTGGACGTAGGGGTGGTGGGGGACATGCAGGTGGACATGGTGTTCAAATAGCTGGCACATTTGCCGTTAGGATCCGTACAGCATGGTGATGCAGGACATTTGCTTCAACAAAACTTTCACCGTATGAGTGAAATATCGGATTCAATTTAAAAAGACACATACAAATGAAACACATTTCAAATATTTTGACTGTTTGAAAAATTAAGGGCTTTCACATTTAATTTCCCCAAAGGGAATTGATTAAAAAGTGCTGTCAGTAATAAAGTAAAATCGGGAAATCGGGGAGATGAGTCATCCGCAAGATGACAAAACAAGGTCTGCTCATTTTCAAGCACTGCACTCGTGCTTGTGGCACACCCCTGCTCGCTCCCGCAAGGTGGATGCTGCCACAAGCACGAGTGTGTGCTTCAAAATGAGCAGAGCAACGGCTAAAGGACCTCCTATGCAGCGCATGCGCGCTACGTAGGCGAGACATAAAACGGGGGTGAATTGTTGAGACTAAGCTCCTGTAGTGCTAGAGGCACTCTTGTGATCTGACACCACGTGATGACCTTTGACTACATTGAGAGATGAAGTATGTGATGCTATAGGCAATGGTGCACAAATGTGCATTGTGTTGTACATTGGCAAGTATAATGAAGTTCTTACTATTGGCTTTCACATGGCCTCATGTCATCCTGAATTCTGACTCTGCCTTGCTTGAGCTTGTCTGCGAGCACAGACAGGCTTGCAAGGTGTTTGGGTTAATCACGTTCAAGGATTATTTTCAAAGAGATTGTTTAATGTACCCTGGAAAGCTTTTGTAACCTTCATCAAGATAAAGCCTGGAACATGTGAGAATGTAGAGGGAACGTGGGAACTCCTTCCTGCCGTGGAATGCTTGCCTGGAAGCTGGCCAGTTCCAGTAAGTTTCCTTGGTGCAGAGGGGAAGACTCTCAAACTTTCTAGTGTGTTTTTGAGACTATAAAGCTGAGGGTTGTTGACAGCCAGGGTGGGAGCTCACTTACAGAGTAGATGTACTGCTGTAAGATGAATGGAAACTCAATCCCGGTCGAGAGTCCAAGCCAAGCTGTGAACGGGCTCCCCAGCTTCAGTTGGCAAGGATGTAGAGTAAACGATCGGGTGAGGTGATTTGTTTCGGACTAGTGCCATTGTGATGCGTGGTTCCAGTGGCTGTGGTCATTTGAGGTGTTTTGTGTGATTGAGTCAGAGTGCACATCCAAATTAATAATTTGATGTAGAGAGTGCGAGTGTGTGTGTGTGTGTGTGTGTGTGTATATCTCTTTCTGATCTCTTGCAGGATGTCCCATATTATTTGCTTGAGTTTTCTCTCATTATTTGCTGCTTCTATTTCATATTATTATTCATACATTTAACTGTTGCATTTCCCAAGTGTGTTATTATTGCTTGCATATAAATATATAGCTCTATAAGCATTTGAATGTGGTTCATTTGACATCTGGGAAAGCCTTTCTGTTAGAGAACATTGCAGAAATAAAAACCCCAAGCCTTATTCTAAAAAGAGAGTCTTTGCATTTTGTAAAGTAAACCCCTTTCTAGGTGGTGTTGTGTTATATGTTTTGCTTCGCCGTGTTTGAGCCACTGTTTGAGAGATTCTGTATTATCTGAAAGGCGGAGCAAAACAGCTCCTCAAAGTAAAATAAAATAACAAACCAGCTACACTGCTGCAAAGACAATCCGGAGATTAGAATTGTCAAAAATCCGAAGTGTCACACTTGCAGTAAAAAAGAAGAGGTGCTTCATACTTCAACACCACAAAGTGCAACAACAGCAGAGGCAGGATTTAAACCCTCAAACCTAAAGATACACAACCGTCACTAAATAAAAGATAGGCAAAAGACCTGATAAGGCCAAACTACAAGTAACCAGCCATGAGGCGTTGTATAGCTGAATCTGCGTGGCAGTCAAATAAAAAAAATAAAAAAATAAAAACACAGCCAAAGGTCATATTTTTCAAACTCTCTTGAACAATATTGGGGATGTTCGACTCACGCAATCAAGAGAATCGGTGGTGTCAGTTCCCTTAATATTAAACTTTGCCATCTCACGGCCATCTTGCGCAAGATGAAAGAGTTCATCCCTGATCCCTTCAGGCAGGGAAGGAAGCAGCTGGGTGACTGAGTCCCATAAAGCATATGAAGCAGACTGTTTGTGAAGTCACGTAAAAGAAAATTCAATTTAAAAAAATGCATATGGATCCCTGCCTAAGGCGCAAGACGTGTTAAACCACCTAAAAGCCGAACTAGTCGAAGCAAAGATTCCGGGCACACAGAGCCAACCACCTAGATTCTCTACCTGGTGGACGTAAAGGAGAAACATCTAGATTCTCTGGATTCTTGAAAGTCACAGCAGCTTGGATGACAAATCCCTTAGCAGTAGGGTGTTGAGAAAGGAAGACAGGGCTGCCAAGAGCAGGATGATGGTGATGGGAAATGGAACGATCAACAGAGACTCCGGTCACTGACCTAGCCCAAGTTCCCAGGAAAATATCATCCAGAGACTCTCCATAGAGCAGTAGGGGTTCAACACCTGTCATACATTGGTGAAGCACATCCAACAATGGATCAGATGACAAAGTCACTGCAGGATGCTGCAATTTCAAGACATCGGCAGCTCTCTTTATAACTTCAGCAAAATCTGCACTAGCCTCCGTCGCCATTTGTGGCGGAAAAAACAGATCAGAAGTAGGAAAGGGTTGTAAATTACTATCCTCACCCAATGTAGCCCAAGAACCTCCCACAAGATGCTGAACAAGATCAACTAAGCGGTCGACGTCACCGGCATCACCCGAGCCACATTGCAATGCAGGAGAAAGCAACAGAGCCAGCTTTGTCCTCGGAAAGCAAAGGAAAAGACACGGGAACCGCTGTAGCTATGAGCGTCATCTCCGGCACTGATTGACGTCAGGGTGGTGGTGTATCCACCTTCATTACAACCTCATCCGATGCAGCCGGCGTCACAACTGGAAGCCGCACCGGGCTGTGCACAGACGGCATGATGAATGACCCCAGGCATAGAGTCGAGGGCTTCGACCGGCGGCGGAGGCGAACCCGCCGATGTGTTTCCAGTTGGAGTATCCCTCCATCCTTGGGGCCCAAAGGCGCTCCAGGGGGCAGCATGGACCCAAATAAGGCATGCAGGGTTATGATAGTATGCCTGCATCTGGAGCATAGTCGCCCCCAGCTCCAGGATGAGGGAGGCTCGGTCGACTCTTGTGCGACGTCCTCCGGCGAGGAACAGAAGGAACCAGCAACCACGTCACAATGCGGTGAGGCTACAGGATTCTTGAGCCTTGGTTAGGCGGAGCTCAAGGGAACGGCTCCTTGAACGGCCCAGGGCAGGAACCTCCGAGCAGCAAGGAGACCGATATCACCTGGACTCCGACCGGGATAACTGCGGCGTCAACTGCTTCATCCGCATTTCCTGCACAGTCTTAGACTTCAGCCATTTACAGGCATCAAACTCCTCGGAGTCGTGGTGCTCTCTTAGGCACCACATGCAAATGGAATGGGAATCTGTAGCTAACGTCTGTTGAGATCAGGTCTTGCACGACTTAAAACCCGAAGGCATAGGCTCACTGTTCCTGATGCAAAAAGGCGTCAAAGTAGGCCAACTATACAAACAGCCCGAGGTACCACTTCTCCGGATCCGCGTTGCAGCGCGGAAAAGAAGAAGAAACTGACGCCCACGTGCCGGAGACTTCTATGACTCCACTGACGTCACGACCAGAGTCAATGTCATCACAGAGCCGTACAACATTATACCCCAGCGTGTAGAGTGCTGCTGAAAAATTTCCGGATCCAGTCTGGCACCTGGGGACAATTCAAAAGTTAAGGAATCTGCGGCTAGATGTCTCACAGATCTTTTGTTTGTGTTTCCAATGCATATTCCTGGTACCAGGTTATGCCAAAAGTAGATGTCTGCAAAGAAAGGGACCCCCTGCTTTAATTCCTAGGGCAGGGAGAAAGGCTAATATGCCGAAAGTAGAGACAAGAAAGATTACATTAATCAAGAATGGACAGCATGAAAGACTGCATGTTCATAGTTCGTTTTCTGTAGTGGGGCTCACTGTTGTTGCTCCTTATGGTGTTTTTTCAGGGGGTGGGGGAATAATTAGCACGGATGGGTGGGCAGAAGTTTTGAACGAACAGTGTGGAGGGGCGGGGCAGGACACCACGCAGCGCGGAGGGGCGGGACACCACGCAGCGCGGAGGGGCGGGACACCACGCAGTAGGGAGGGGCACTACGCAGCACTGAGGGGCATTGCACAACGCGGAAGTGCGGGGAATGCGCAGAGAGGCAGGGAATACGCAGCGCGTAGGGGCGGGGAATACGCAGCGCGGAGGAGCGGGGAATATGCGTTTCATCGTACGGGCAGGGGGGGTGTGAACCGCAACGGGGGGGGGGGGGGGGGAGGCAGGCATTAATTGATCCCCGGGAAGGGGGGGCGGGGGAGGGGAATCTCTGACCAAGAGAAGCATTATGCTACTAAGTGATTTATGTGGAAATAAATAAGCACCAGTATCCCACTCTGTTATGGACCATCACCAACAACTTTTGTCATTTATATAACGGCTGGGAGTAAGTGTCAAAGGTGAAGGAAGGGACTCCACATATTCCTCACAACTCCCCCCCCCCCCCCTTTATTAGTAATCACAATGCGGATACTATTTCACTTTAGTAAGGCTTGGGTTACCGGAATAGCATGTTTGGCAATCATGCTTTTGATTGCATCTTTAAAAGGGTAACATAACTGCAACGGTTAAATATGCTTGAAAATATTTCAAGATGACCAATTTAATGGAATAAATGCAAAATATTTTAGGGTGGGGGCAGGTTGATTGTAATGAATTTTTTTTTTTTTACATAAGAGAGGGACAGCGGATTTAAAAGGTTTGAAAAACACTGTTCAAAGAAAGAAAAATCATCTACCACTCGGTGAATGCAGTGCCATCAAAGTCAGAATGCACTCGCAAGAATCCATTTCCATGAAGGACAAAGATGTTAGTTTAATCATGCAATTCCCGAGCAACCTGTGCTGTTTAAGATATGAAACTAATCGGAACGTTTGATTACTAACCATTTCAGAAGCCTGCACCACGCCATAGCTTTCAGGGTCGGTGTGCTGAGAAAAAAAAGGGGGGGGGGGGCTAGGGTTGGGGGATTTTGCCCGGGCTCTCTCATTAAAAAGATGTTTGACCCCAGTTGGAGCACTTCAGTTTGGACATGAGTTTGCCCTTTAAGGTAGTGAGCTGGATGTCAAGAAATTGAGCAGCCCTACATTTAATCATGGCATAAAATGCACTCTCCTCTATATCAGGACCTGGGCATGAGGGATTCAGGGAAATTGTATAAACCGCTGGCTTCTTGCAGGTCATACAAATTCTCTTTTTTGTTATGGTTGCAATATCTCTTCACCCACATCATAACTGTTGCACGACTCTGTACCAAATAAGGCATGAAATGCATGTGTTTTTGTTTGTGAAGGAGGCAAGTCAAACGGGGAGTGAGAGTGGGGTGGGCTGAGGGACTTTTGGACATAAAATCAAGAGCATCCTTGGTTGAGGTCAAAGCAGCACAGACAGAGCACAATGGGCAAATCGTTCTCTAGCGTCGATGGAGTCTGCATCGATGTCGAGGCTATGGGAACTGGTGTGGAGACCAGGAAGGCCCAGGTACCAAAAGTGAACCCACCAGAGGTATCCTAGCTGGAGGACCTCCCAGCTCCCTGGCACTAGTAGGCTCAAAAAGGGGAGTAAGTAAGGTTGCGGAGTAGGAGCATGGCCGCACGGAACTCTTCGATCTGCCTCGGTGTCAGAGATGGCCCCGGAAACTTAGGTTGTGCCAGGACAAGTTGTGGAATGGGCACTGAGGCCAACTAACTTCAGGAGCTAGACTTGGATTCATGTCGTCACAGTTTTCTGGTGAATGTGAGTGTAGGGTTGGGGCTGAGTCCAGCTTGTATTGGGGTGGGGAGGAGGGGAGTGGTGTTAGACTTACCACGAAAGAGCAACTTCGAGCACCACCACGACTGACCTCCAAAATGACTCCCGCATCTTCGTGACCAGGAACTGGACCAGGACAGACACTCTGCATCTTCGTGACCAGGACAGACCCTTCAACTTGGACCGGTCTCTTCGAGGAGTGTTCTGGTGATTGCCGAAAGAGTTTTTCCTAGCGGCCTTCGGGTTCACCAACACGCTGTCACTGCAAACCTCACGGTTCAGTCTCCTGTACCACATGCAAAAATGATGAGGATCTGTCACTCACATTTGTCTGAGACGGTCCTTGCAGGGACTAAAATCTGTTTTCAGAGTTAACATTTCCCTTGCATACAGATTTTGTTTTAGGCAGTAGAATGTATCAGAGACAAAAAGTAGCTCCAGGTCTGTGTCTGGTGGAGCACAAAGAAAAGAACTGAGGTAAGCGTAGGGGACCGGCACCTATATAGGATCCGCACATAATTTCCAGAGCAGCATCAGTGATGAGCTGCACAACATCACCTACTGACAAGCAGAGGTCAATGGTGAAAAATGTTTCGGGATCCGGTCTGGCAGCTGGGGAATATTCAAAGGGTGAGGAATCTGCGTTTAGAAGTCTACCAGAAAATCCACACAAATAATGTCGCTGAATAGTCAAACTCTTTATATAGCAATATGGAATATCAACTGTCTGAATAACTGCATAGTATGGCATAAAACAGTCATCATATGCAAGCTAACTTAGCATTCCAGAACAATTGTTTTTAGCAACAGATTAGCAAAACCAAAAGGAGAGAAAGGTTAACCTCCCTTCTACATGTGGCAAGACGTCTGTTTATATAGCATTGAAAGTGGCAATGGATATAGAATGTGCAATA
Source organism: Triturus cristatus (assembly GCF_964204655.1). Lineage (NCBI taxonomy): Eukaryota > Metazoa > Chordata > Amphibia > Caudata > Salamandridae > Triturus > Triturus cristatus. The sequence goes on along the minus strand of NC_140590.1, from coordinate 621,090,031 downwards.
GTAAGCCCAGAGAGGGGTTATATTAGAAAGTTTCAGAGAACCTAAAAGCAGGGAAAATCTGTTTGCAAAGGAAAAAGACTAACTAAATTGGGGCTATGTTAAATTAAAAAGGGGCTATGCTTGCAAATGAGCCACTTGTGGTGGCCAGGTTGCAGAAAGACATCTTGGTGCTAGAAAACAAGAAAGGAAGCAAACTCAAACTAACAGGTACGTTTTACAGGCTCTGTGAAAAGCACATTAGGTATCAATATGGAGTAAGCTTATGCAGCAATAAGGGGATTTCACAAAAGAACACATGACCTTCACATCGCTAATGTTGTACGAAGATCCAGAACAAATTGAAAGCTTCAGTACTTGCGTTAGGGCCAAAGGAGGGCAAAACAGAGAAAATTGAACCAGATTTGCTGAGCCACAGGAAGCCAAAGATGTTTCCTCCTGGCTTCAGAGACCCTTTAAACTAAATGAATAGCCATGTTCTGAACTCCTTTGAAGCTATTAGCCAGGGAAGGGCAAAGAAGCAAGACAGCAGGTATTAAATCCGATAAACTTGGTCATAATTACGACATTCACCACCAGAGCCTTGAGGTCGGGGAGGGGATGATGGAGTAGCAGACATTTTTAACAAGCCTCACCTGTTGATAGCAAGAGAGACTATTTTTTGATTTACCCATTAATATGAAGACCTCAGTCAACATTAAAGCCAAGGCTCTTAGTCTTTAAGACCATGGAAGGCACAGAACACAAGCAAGTCAGACAGGGAGATAGGACATAAGAGTGCAATGGCCCAGTATCAAAAGCTCACAGATGGAAGCTTCAGGATGTTACCACTCATCCAGCGTTGAGTGGCTGAAAGGCATGCAAGGATGGGGTCCTAAATCTGTAGTATTAATGTTAAATCCCAGAATAAGCGGAGGTCTTAATCATAGGACATCAATTACACAACAGACTCGAATAATGCTAGCTAAGGGGTGGCTATAAAAACTGGAAAAAATGGGAGACAGCAAGGAGTTCCACGGGATTCCACATGCAACTAATGCTTAAGATTCAGAATAGAAGGTCATTAGGGTAGGAATGAATAGAAGCAAACTAAGTGCAAGCTACCTCTTGCACGCCTACCATCTAAGTGTCAGAGGTGTGGCATTCCTATAGCCCGACGACCAGGACACATTGTTTGGGTCAAGGACAACAAGTTTTCAAGTTCAGTTTGTCTTTAGGACAAGTAGGCACAACCCTCTGTAGCACAAACCCTTTGGCTGCCAATTTACAGTAGAAAATTTAGGAGCAGGGATAGAAACTCTCTGCAGTTGAGTTCATATTTGTGTCCATATGTTAATGCTGTTCGAACTTGTATCTATGGTTCATTATTGCAAAGCTTTTATTATTATGGTGAGCGTTCTAAATAAATGTTGTAAGCTCTGACTGCACTATCAACCGTGGTTCCAGTAAAGAAATGCTTCCACACATTTGTAAAGTTTAACAATATGAGGCTTCGTAGAATGCTCTATGATTAGATGCAAATATTTGACTAAACTTGAAAACAAGAATAATGATTCTTTGCTTTCAAAGTAAAATGTTCATAAAAAATGGAACTAGGAAAAACACGTTTTACTAAACTACAATGAAACAAACGTAAGGTACCATTTCTTTGAAGCATCATTTCATAGTGTAGATAAATGTTAGTATTTCCAAAACATATTCATAACGGAAAGTCAGTGTAACCAGTTAACAAGATTACGGAAACAGGAAAACAAACAAGCATTGTCAAAGCCAACAGATCAACACCGACGGCCAGTCTTTTATTTTTGTCAATGCGTGTCTTGTTTTGACATGGCTTTTGTAAAATGTTATCGGTGCAGGCGTGTTGGGCCCTCACTATTGTAACAAACATTGGCGAATACCAAAAATATTTTTGGGTCTCAAAAAGCAAACATTGTTCCTGGTACTAAACAAAACTACTTTGTGTGCCGATATACTCCTTGTGTAAGAACACATTGCGATCATTTTCAGTGAAGTCAGCCGATAGATGGATACAGAGATAGAATTTTAATAAAAGCAAAAGACCTAAATAGGGGCCCAATTCTTAAATAAAGTTAAGAAAGTGCAGCCATGGTATATGTCTTTGCATTAGTACGGATTTGCTTGCTTCATTAATTCACAAGAATTTACAGAAGTACACCAGGAAATCGTACTCTTAGAAAATATTTGTGAACTGTATTTTAGCACGAGCAAATATGCATGTGTAAATTTGCTCATGTTAAAATTTGTTGAGCGTTTAAAAGTTCACTTTACCACCAACCACTTTTTTACCCAACCCTCGAAGAAGTTTCACTTGTGACCCTTGTCAGGAGTAAATTTCCAGACTCTCTCAGTATGGGAAAAGATTAGAGAACAGCTGGTAAAAACCCTTAAAACAGGCAAGTTAGTAGGTTTGCACAGACTCAAAAGGGCATTCCAACCCTGGAACTAGTGCTTACTTCTACCTTCAGACCCAGTATTTAGATCAGCAGAAAGGTGGCAAAATAAGTAAACAGCTAGTCTTCGAGCCCTAATATAGAATTAGACCAGGCATAATAATCACAAAGGCTATTATCGGAGCTCTTATATACTGAGATGGCTGCCATACATTACATGGAAGCAAAGGGACAAGTAGACTTTTTTTTGACAGGACAAGTAGATTTAGAACGCAACCTGTCCCATCGACAAGTAGATATTTTATTAAATTCCACACCCCTGTGAGAGTGTGGTTAGGAATAACAAATGTTCCAAAGAGGTCAAGCAGAATGAGACAGAAGGGAGCACTGCTATACAAGCACAGAGATATCTAATGCAGTAATTACTGCACTCAGCCCAAATTCCCAATCCAATGACCATCTAGCTAGACTCTAGCATAAATTTGTTTTTCTACGTAGTTAGTAACCCATTGCACAAGGTATTGCTCCCTCATCTTGATGACTGCTGAAAGCAGCACGATGGGTCTATAAATGGAATCAATAAGCATCTCAATGCTGGGTTTGAGGAGAGGTTTGATGTCACTATCCTTCCAATAGTTAGTGATAATGCAAGAAGAGAAAGAGGCAAAAATGATAATGCCAAGTTTGTAGTGATGGCAGGAGCTAGTCACTTCAAGAAAGAAAATGAGCATATATTGTCTGGAAACCAGATTGAAAAGTAAGCAAAACATGTTCCTCCTATTAAGTAAACAGAGAGCAACTCCAGAGCAATATCGAAGGATGGTTTCTGCGCTTAGGAAAGGAGATTAGGATATTAACAGAGGCCATCAGAGAAACACTATCCATAAATGTGTGTATGTTTTCAGAAAAGTATACAGCGAACCTGTCTACAAGGCCTCTGAAGGTTTGATGGTCGAGAGAATTGTGTCAAGAGGGATGGCCAAGAGATTTTCAACATTAGGAGAGATGCAGTCTGTCATAAGAAAGGTGAATACCTTTAATTTGAGGCCTGTGCTACAGTGTACTATGTTGGATTTTGGAATTCTTTCCATTCTAAACCTCTATAGAGGAAGCAGTAGGATGCGCCATTAAGGGTGTCAATAAGCATGATTTGCAACACATCCTAAGCCTCCTCTCACGGCTAGATTATTGCAATGCGCTTTTTATAGGCATTGATAAAGCCCAGAGGTTAAAATTACAATAAATACAAAACGCTGCTGCACGACTATTGTTAAACATCCACAGAGGGCACTCTACCTCTGCTGCTATTAGGTCATTACATTGGCTCCCGATCCAGCAAAGGACAGAGGTCAAAGCCCTATGCTTGGTCCATAAGGCACTATTCGGCGGAGGGGCTGCCGATTTCCGGAATCTCTTTTCCTGGCATATCCCCGCCAGAAACCTTAGATCCACTGACCCAGGTTTCATTTGTATTTCTAAAATTCATAAAGCCAGATGGGGAAGCAGAAGCCTGTCACATTGTGCAGCGAAATTGTGTAATCAGCTGCCTATTTCCATGAGATTAATGTCTAATAGGTTCCTTTTTAGGAAAGTGCTAAAAACATGGCTGTTTCCACAAAACATCCAGGTCAACATATTACACCGAGCCTATCTCACACCGGCGCGGCTCAAACGCTTCTACCCGACATCCCACTTTGACTGCCCCCGTTGTCACACCCCTGAAGCTACATTTGCTCATATGTTTTGGTCATGCCCAGTGATACAAACCCTCTGGACGACGGTGCACACCAGCATACAGACAGTCACTGGTCTCACAGACTTTCACACCTGGGAGGCATGTGCCCCAGGCGTTTTTAAACGCAACAAACGGAACAAGGTGGAGACCAAATTTGCCCTGCTAGCCGTGCTGTTGGCCAAGCGTGGTGTGGCAATGTATTGGAGAGCAGCCACTAATAGCTGCATGGTGGGGAGCGGTGCAGAAGTGGGCTGCAGCCGAGGAAGATTTTATTCGGCAAGAGGAGGCCTGTGGTGTGTGGCAGCGACCTATATCCTTGGAATGGGCGACACTCCTACAAGACTTTAGACAAGCACACACGAATGACACAGAACACGCACAAAACCCCCAGGCGACACCCGATTTACCTGCGTCCCAGTCAGCGCACGTGTCCGGTCTTCCACCCCTCCTCCCCTCTCTCAAGCGGCGAATGTTCCACCCGGGTCATCCCCCCCGGAATCATAGCCTTGGCCAAGAGTGAGTCAAATACACAATGCTAGCGTACTGATATGGGACCTCTCTACCCTGACCCATGCTTTCACACCCCCAAGTTTAGTTTGAAAACTGGATTATCTATGAATGATACCCTACACAGGGGTTTTTTTTTTTTTTTAATCAGAGAGGAGCATACGGGTCGGAGAACGGCGGTAATTTTACCACTAACTGCCGCCTGATACCTTCCGGCACCTCCGACGGAGAAGATGGGAGGGATACCCCTCTTCCACCAATAACTCCACTATGTGACTGCTTTCTCCACTACCCTTGTCATACAGCTGTTATTGCTAATCGGTGCCATTAAGATGATAACTGTATGACTTGTAACATGTTAAAATCCAATAAAAAGGTTTATTAAAAAACATGGCTGTTTCCACCTCTCTAAAAATTAGGTACAGCCGCTGTGATCCCCCTATCTCACTCCTTAGCGCCAAGACGTCTCGGCATTCGAGCGCTCTGTAAAGCTATATCCTATCCTAGTCAAATGGGTCTGTGGTTGGAGTGCGAATCTTATGAGGCAGTGTGTTTAATGGGGAAAATTTGGCAGCACCCTTTCATCTACACATCTTAATTGGAGTCAATTTCTCTCCATGGTTATACGCAAAGAACACTTACCAGCTAATCTTCACTTGTAACTAGACTTTTGGTTTTCATAGTAAAGAGCCACAACTTGCGACCTACAGGTGTGTCACTTGATGTTATGCACATCTGATTAAAGCAATTTTGAGAAGCTAAGTGGCTTCATGAACAGTGTCCAATACAAAATGTACAAGGTGGTATTCAATGATGCACACATGGTAAAAAAAAAATATATATTTACAGGTGCACACTCAGTCATGCTGAACCTGAGGGTATTGCACTTTGAGTTGATTTGTTTTCCCTTTGCGTTTCAGCAAGTTTTTTTCAGCACAGTTTTAAAGTACATTATGCAGTTGAGAAGTTACTTCCTTTTTTGGGGTAAAACCTGGGGAACTGCCAATAGCTTGGAGACAATGGTTTGACGCCTTCAAGACCTACCTTGGTGCAATAAGTGCAGTCAGAAAGAAAGGATTCAACTTTTGTAACGGAGAGCTATTTTTAGCATCTTCCTCACTTAGCAGGGAGTGGGCAAAGATTAAGACAAACTAATGCTGAGAGGTGGCAAAGAAACAAGTTAGGATCAATGTGCTACCAAGAATACTGGTAATTAGGCATACAGAAGTGCAGTTAAGTATGTTCACTATGAATGAAATCATTTGGAAAAAAGGATAAATTGAAGTATCTGGGTATTCTATTCTCTTCATCCATAAAATCTACAATAACATTGAACTGTGACATATCTTAAATTATATTAAAGACAAAACATCCGAATGGTCTTCACTTCACCTTTCATGGTGGGGAAGAATGGATTCTATTAAAATGACTATTCCTCCTAAAATCTTTTACACCCTAGCCATGCTGCCTATTCAATTTTCATTAACATTTTACAAAGATGTTGATAAACTTCTCTCCAAATTTCTTTGGAATAAAAAATCACCTCGTATTAGTTACATAAAATTAAAAATGCCCAAATGTAATGCTGGTTTTGGTTTACCTGACTTATCTGTATCACAAAGCTTTTATTTTAAAACATAGTTCCATATGGTTTAACCATTCCTCTTTAAATAATCCACCTAAGTGGCTTCTTATCGAGAAATCAATTGTTGCTCCATTTCCATTACCAACATTGTTATTTTCATAAATCTGGTATTCTTAAATCCACTAAATTGATTTATAATGATTTAGACTCAATTTTTCAATCTCCCACGCTTAATACAGAAGACATGTCATTATGGCATAGCACAGTCATTAAATTAAATAGAAATATAAGTTTTGGTATTCATGGATTAATGCTGGTATTTTTTATCTTAAAGATTTCTATTCCAACAATGCATTTATTTCATTTGATGCTCTACAAACAAAATTTAGTTTACCTCAGTCTGATATTACTAAATATGAATATTTATGTAATTCAATTTTAGATTAAATTCCTCATGTTATTTCTTCTAATGTTACAACTGACTTATCAATTAATATTCAAACTGTTTCCACTTAATCTCATGGTGTTTCTATTTTATATAAAAGAAAATCTAATTCTCTAGGAACCAACATTACTATGATTGCAGTATTTTGGAATAATGAACTTTCACTCTGCTTATCTGTTGATATATGGAAAGATATTTGGCTTAGCAATATTTCTGGTTGGTTACCGGTCTCACTTTATCAGACTAACTCTTATATTTTATTCAACTGTTCATGGACTCCATTTTTTTGTCAAACCATTTTTATTGCAACACCTCAGCTCCACTCCCCCCACTGCTCTTGGTGGGGAGTTGTAGGCCCCGATGTGAGGAGGGAGTCCCATGATGAAGCATGTCACCTTAGGGTGAGTGAGGGTTCTCGTCCTTATAAAGGATTACTTTTCCTTACTAAACACAACAAAAAAAACATCAAGTAGAACATATCTTTTGTGGGTTTCATATATAGATAGGGAGTGATACGTTCTTAGGTGGGATTATCTCTCTTGGTTCCCTAGTGTGAGTTTGATGCTATTTAGATTGTTCCCTCTCTCATTTTTTATATTTTTATTTATTGTTTTCTTGGTTTGTGTAAAGGATAAAAGCCATGTAGTATTCAATGGTTTCATTTCCAATATTCCAATAGACCTGTTAAAGTGAAAGTATGATGGGATCTTGGGAATAAAACAAGAACTCATTCTCAGCTTTCTTTAAATTGTAGGTATGGTTCCTTTATTGTGAAACCGTGAATTTCACTAACCTTCCAGCGAAAGTTAAAGCCAATTTCCAGGTAAGATGTATGAGATCTGCTTTATGTACATGCTCAAATCGATCCCTCCTCATCTGAGAGAGGACCATGTTTAGCTTCCAAGAGACAGGTGGTTTCCTAATCTGAGCACAGGTCCAAAACAGACCTTTAAGGAACTCCTTTCTAACCTATTGGACCAGAGCAATAACTTTCCTGTAGACTTCTGAAGCATTAAAAAGTAGCTAGCAGGACCTTGAGGGAGCAATATGAGATAACTGAACATTCCAGATGTAGTAAAAATGGCAACATTTGGACTGGTAGAAATAAAACAAAATAAACAAAAGAAGGTTTTACACCATTTCAAGAGTACAAGATGAAACATTTTTTAGCCCATTTGGCTTTATAAGTTGCATTATTCGTTGCAGCCCTGGCTTTAGCTAAAATATTTCTTCAATCTTCTGAAATATCTAGATGGTTGACCTCATTGCATTCAGAAGCCAGGCTGGTAAAATTGAGAGAGTTCAGCATCAGATGAACAACTTGACCCTTGTTTATGGTCAGTAAATTTGGTAATGGTCTGAACGGACAGTGCCTTTGTCTAATAAGAGACGTAGATCTGTGATCCAACACTGTCTTGGCCACAGTGGAGCTATGAGAATGATGCAACATGGTTCTCCTTTCATCTTTTTCAGCAAACTGGGAATTAAGGGAAATTCATATGCAACTATCCCTGCCTAGGCTATCCATAAAGCATTTCCCCACAACCCTCTTGCAAGGTATCTGCTGACAAAATCAGCACCTGCAATTGAGATATGTCACAAACAAGTCCAAGTGTGGACTTCCCCAAGCTTGAAAACTAATGTTGAGTTGGCATTAGTCTAATTCACATTTTTGCTGCAGTCCTTGGTCGTTCTGCCTAGTCTTCACAGTGATTGTTCACTGCAGGAACATGTTTCACTTCAGCCTTATCGGTTAATGTAAAACCTCCTGTCATATCTTCTGTTGCTAACAGATGTGACAGTGTTCCTCCTTGCTTGCTCAGATAAAACGCTGTTGTATTGCCTGAGCGAACAAGTATTGATGCACCTTCTATCCTTGGAAGAGAGGACTGAAGAGCTAGGGCATGTGCCCTTCACTCCTACGGGTTTATATGAAATTTGGATTCCTGCGGTGACAATTTTCCATGGATCTCCAACTCCTGTAAATGTGCCTTTGCCAGATGTGTCTATGGTCATTCGAATTGGGAAGGTGTATTTATAAATGTTAGATCCAGCTGTTTATTTTGTCTGTGCTTCCACAATGGAAGAGTATGTCAGCCTGAGAGTGCTCTGAATAAGATCTTCAAAAGACCAGTAAATCTGAGCCCACTGTTAATCTATCTCCTCTTGAAAAGGCCTCGTCTAGAGTCTGCAGTTTGGAATGAGAGTAATGCATATGTAACTCATGCCAAAAAAAGACTTGAACACTCACACTGAAACAGACTTTCTTTTCAAGAGAAACAGTCAAGTTAGTTATTTTTTTTTATCCAGTCTTCCATGGGTTAAGCCTTGCAGGAGATAGTGATTAAAATTGCCCCTAGAAAAATACTCTTTCCGCTATGTTGATAACAAAATTGTTCCCTGTTTAATGTTCAACATATGTTTTCGAACAACTGTGGGCATGCCTCGATAGAGCTTCTTACTGTGGAAATTGAGGGACCTTTCGGAGGCCAATTGTCTAGCTATGGAAAACCAGTTGCCCTTTTCTTCTTTTGTGGAAATCCAGGAAGAGGATTTGAGGCCAAAGGGCAGAACCTGGACTTGATAATGGCAAATGACCACCACGAACCTTAAATATATATGATGCTTTGAATGTATTTGAATATGAAGTAATCGCCCTGCTGATCCAACGAGGTCAAGAAATCACCCTGGTTTAATAACATTCCTTCCAACGTAACCATCTGAAATTGTTTTTTCAGGAAAACGTTCAGCTGCCAAAGATCTAGTATTAGTCTTAATTGGCCTGATTTTTTCATGATTAAAAAGACGAAAAAGAAACCCTGGTTTCATGGATTGTGGGAAACACGTTCTATTGCTCTTTTTCAAAGAGGGAAAAATTCAGCAACTTTAATAGAAGGAGATGTTGATGAGATCCCCTCCAAAGGTGTTGGAAAGAATTCTAAATGCAGCCATGCTGAATAATATCCAGCAACCACTGATCTATTGTAACAGATTTCCAGCTGTTTAAGAAACTGGAACGTCTTCTGATTGCCTGCTGCGGGGAAGAAATGGTGCCCGAAAGGTGTCACTGATGCATGGGGGAGTCCTGTCCTCTGCCTGACTCCATAGCTGTTTGGAATATGCTATAGCATGCGGTTGTTTATGTTGGTGCTATGTTTATTGATGGCGGTGTCCCTGCGGTTGAGAGTGAAGCTGATATCTGTATGAATGGTAATTTCCTTGCAATGAAAACAGGCTTTGTACTCTAGCACCTCGAAAAAGTTGAAAATGGCGTTCCTGCAGTACACCTAAAGACCTTGCAATATCGATATCCAACTTTAAGGACTGAAGTGTGCCGTCCACACACTTAACATCTCAGACCTTTGCCTGTACTTCTAGCCAAAGAGGTTGTCCTGAACCATCCTTACCTCCTTAAGACTGCTGATCCCTCTAGTTGGTGGAAAACTGTTGTAGCCACATCCATAGCCGTGTTGATCTCTGTAGATATTCTTAAGCCGTCTTGGATAATCTATTTTCCACACTATTCTGGTCTTCAGGCAAATATTAGAGTACCCTAGACCTGACCACATCTAGCTATTACATCTTCTTGGAAGACTGGGGCATTGAACCCTTAAAAGGTAATAGCTGCCATTGCTGAAAAGTGTCCCTCCTACCCCCCACATCCTCCCCCCCCCCACCTCCATTGTCTGGCGGAGCAGTACAAGGCAAAGATGAGTTCCTAGAATGCCCCTGGGCAGTTTGCATTAACACAGAATCTAGTTTCAGATCTCTTATAAGGCAAGCCAGTGAATCATCTGGCGTCTTATATTTCTTGTCCAGATAAGGTACAATAGCTGTCACTGTTGCAGGGTTCCTCAGCTACTTTTAAGCCTTCTGACCATATGTGGTCAATAATTGGTATAGATCTCACAGACTTGCTAGCTGGTGTTTTAAAATTACAAAGAAAAGCAGTCTGTCTGTTTTACTACAATAGGAAGACCAAACCTTTTTGCAGCGCTCTCCAAAAGAGTGTGAAATCCTATGTCATCTAAAGGTAAAGTAAACTAGCACAAGTGGAGTCAGCGGGATCAATATTGGTGCCACCATTTTTCCATTTTGACCCAGCACTTGTAGGAGGGTCCCGAGTTCTCACTCTTTCAGTTTCTCATCATCTGTGTAATCACCTGATTGGTGGTAGTTCGCAGTAGCCTCTTTGATGGTAAGGATCAACGGAGAGAATGTGGAGAGAATGCGTTTGAGGTGAGGCATCGCTTGTTGAGGTACCCCTCTCGGGACAACTCCGATACGCCAATAGCAATTTGCAATCTGTGACAAGGGCTGTGAGTATCTGGATCATTTGTTCTTGCTATTGTTCTAGCTCATCGTATATGTCAGTTGCATTCTGGGAAAATCTCAATGGTCCTGAGCTTATCAGGTCAGTCAGTTAAAGGGAAGTCTCCTTCTATATATCTGCTATCATTGTCATCAAGGTCCTGAAACTTTACATTAAATTGAGCGGGACTGCATGCCAGCACAAATGTACAAACATCCCTAGATGACCAAAATCAGCTGTTAAGCACCAAAAACTGAGCACAGCTCAGAGACTCTTCACACAATGCGCGGTTAGAAATCAGAGGTGCTGGACCCTTGAAAGGGAAGGGTGCTTGAGGAGCGGATTTCTGATTGGCTGAAGGTTGGTTCTAATTATAATGATGTGAAGTGGTAAAGTGGAATGGACATTTAAATGTTTTATGTCTTGTCTCTCTCTCTTGCTCTTCAGGCCATGTCACAAAATAAGGTATAACAGTGCTTTGTTATTTATTGTGTGACTGATTACTTGAATACTTACCACACACTGATGAATCAGTTGCATAGTAGTGTAGATTACATTATTTAGGTCCTGATGAATTGCTATTAGATCACTTGCGGACTAGACTAGGCAAGAAACAGGATGACCTCACGTTTTAGCAAATGATCACGATTGCTCCTTAGGACCATTGAATCTCATATAAGCAGCACAGTTTTTAGTTAGGTTAGTGAGCTTCACCAGTAAAGACTCTTGAAATCAGCATCACTGGACCTATTTTAAATCACTTCCTTCCATCATACTACACATTCCTCATGACCCACACCTCATCATACGGCAAACTTAAAAGATCTCCGGCAAAGAACCCCTTCGCGGGTGCTCGTCAGGCATTGCAGCGCCGGTTCGACGAGGAGCATGCCCAGATGATGAAGCATGACACCTTTCAGGGTGTGTGAGGACACTTGCTCCTACTGGAGCTTATTTCACTGATCTGAAAAACTACTATTTTTCAATTCATCATTTCTCCTAACTTTTTCTAAGGAACTGCACACTCTTGTATTTAAGTGGTAAACTATGACACTTGTTTAAGCTATGCTGGGCAATGCTTTTCTTTTTATTGCTTAGCAAAATTGCCCTAAGATTCCCACCTCGATTGTGGTTATCAAAGATTCAATACTGGAGAATACTCATTTTATTTGTGGACAATCAAAAATCTGAATAACATTTCAGCTCCAGTTCTGGAGTCACAGCTTACGGTCCGAGGAACTGAGCAGTCAAACATGAGAAGAAACCAAAGGAAAATGGAACTGTGTGGTCAGAGTACATGATAGGCTTACTGAACTTACACAGTTGTAAATTCATCACATCCCCTTAAACAGTGGAGAACTGGGACTATGCTAGTACCGATGAGTTCAGTTGCAACATACTGGATGAAGCGGACGGCATTAAGCTAGAGATGCACATGTAAATGTGGAGTGCAGAGGTCCGTCAGGACCTTACAATTTCTTGAAAGAAGCAGAGGAGAGAGTGGCAAGAAAAGGGAGAGGCAGTAGTCGACAGCATAGTACCATTTTTGTCATGGTTCTACTGGATGCGCATGGAAAAATTACTGCACTGCCTGCTTCAGTCTGGAATATGGGAGTCCACTAGGCAAAGGATACATGGATCTTCAGGATTTATTTTTGTCCTTTTGCAACACCAAAAAGAGCATTTCACAAAAAAGGATGGCACTTTTGTTAAGTAAGTCAATATTTTCCATCAGAAAATGATGGAAAAATACCCAAAATACAAAACTATGTTGACTAACTGTGTTAAGAGGACTGGAATTATTTCCAAGTGAAAAAGGCCAAAAATAAAGTCTATGATCCTCATCAGAAGCTGGGGGAGTCATTAGAGACCAGGACTAGAAAAGGAGCACGGCCATCGAGTTTGCATAATGAGATACTGGAGGGCTAGGGGCCTTACATGACTGCAGCCTAGGTGGCTAGGTTGTCCATGTTTTCATTTCCTTTTATTAACTCGTTCCGTGCTCATGACGGAACCACGACGTCATGAGCCACGGTTGCCGTGTGCTCATGATGGAGTGGCTCCGCCCACGCGGCGCTAATTCCCCGCCTGTGCGGGCGATTAGCGCCGTGGGCGCAGTCACGACGGAACCACTCCGTCATGAGCACAGCCCAACCGTGGCTCACGACGGAGTGGCTCCGTCATGAGCACAGCGCCACCGCGCTGCCCCCAAACCCTCCCCAGCGCTGCGGCGGAATTTCCGCCGCAGCGAAGGGGTTAAAGGTTTGTGAAACAGTTTATATTTGCCACTTTGGCCTCTAGTGAAAATGTGGGATTTTTGAAGGTTTTATTTTTATAAAGTAATTAAAACCTATATTCAAATAAGCAAGGGCCTTTTTAAAGCAATTTCCATGGAACTGGCTTAGTCAAGATGAAGCAACAAATTTGATACAAGGCATTACAAATCATTTTGGAATATAGGCAGTTAAGAAGAAAGAGGATCTTAATGAATATGTATTTATAATTTACGAGACCTTAAATATTTAATCAAGCTAGTCTTTTTAGGTCTCGCTAGCGTAGCTGCGCACATGCGTAGTCTCGCTGGCGAGATTTAATGTTTTGGGGATTTTTCAGTAAAGGTCTTTAAGCCCCGCCACTCTTTCCCATTGGCCAGCGTCACAGTTTATGCTAAACAGCGGCCAGCCATTGGGAAAGAGCTGTTGGTGACATATTCACTCGGCTTTTTCTGCCATCCCACTTGGACGGCCTCGCCTGCTTTCCTTCTTAAGTAAAAGGTTTTTTATCTTTATGGGGCCAAACACATGGCCCCATAAAGATAAGAAACCTTTTAGCAGGCGAGGCCACGGCAGAAAAACCCAAACGAAAACGTCATGGCGAGCGCTTGTTATTCATACTGTTACAATTCTCTCACTCCCTCAACCACCCCGTTGTAGCCTTGGTTTCTTTTCACTCTCTGGATGTTGGCATCACTGTTTTACCTGTGGGCTCTGACTCTGTTCACATGCCTTTTACATCGTATACTATACCCTCTCTCACATTTATTATCCGCTCATTGATTTCCTAGTTGCTATTCTTTTCTATTTCAGCCACTACTTTATGACATACTCTTCCATTTTTTGTGTATTGTAATGTCAGTTAGTTTGATTTTTATCTTCACCCCAAGACTCCTAAACTCCACTCGCTTCCTGAGCACCAGTCATGCTTAGTACACTTAGACGATACACTCCATTCCAAGATGGCGCATTATTTACATTCGTCGGAAACAGGTCACCGCCCTATCTCTTTTAAATACCGGGAATCCTATCGTTGCACAACACTGCTAATGCGCATGCGCCATTTCGAACAAATGCGGGATGTTTCTTTCTCGTAAGTACACCATTCCTAGCCACGTACAGTTTTTAATTTTCACCTTCCCGAGAGTTCTGTTTATTTTGTATTTCATTGTGCCGCACCCCTGTGTTTGCATCGTGCGCAGAGTTCATTTTAAAGTTTTGTTCCTAAATACGTTACTTCCAGAAATTGACAACTTTCAGCACTATGGCTGTAGTCAAGCGTCACGCTGGATAACGCCAGTCACCAAAAAAAGGCGTTGCTTGTCGTGCAGCCACGCAATACGTGGATCACATTCCTGTCAGAAGCCGGAACACGCCGGCACGTGGCAGAGCAGAGACGCCTGCCACAGTAGGAAGAGCGGCCCCTGTACGCAGGCGGGCTAGAGGTGTTTTATGGCACTCCCTGCCACTGCCGGAAAGTAAAGGGCCCGGCTCTCTTCATGTCACCAGGGAGAATATCCCGAGGAGACGAGGCAATGCGACAGCGGACACCGGAGTCCCCGCGCACGTCACGTTCCAAGGGCAGCTTCGAGCCCCAGGGTGAATGACTGCATTCGTATCCACTCCGGGGAATGTCCTGTAATAAAAATAAGTCTGGTGTGGACGATTGAAATCTGAGATGTTGTGATCTAAGCCTCTGCACCTACAAAGCTCATAAAAAAAACACAATTACCGTCATTCTACCTTTAACCCTAAACCCACCGTATTTAGAGCTGCCTCAAAAAACCCACATTCTTATCCTCAGATTTAAAACTCGAGTCATAACCACAGTGCTGCTGTCCTCACTACTCCCGTTTCTCCTCAGAATACTAAGTGCTACTAACAGCGCTTACTACAATCACAGTGATTCCCTCAACCCAGCGCTGTCATAAAATTCCTTATATATATTCTAACCCACTATTCGCGTTATCAATTGCAGTGCTGCCATTGGGCCCTCCAGTCTCAACTCTACCTCCGAAACCGCCAATCACAGTGCTGCCTCCAAACTCCCCACTCACGCACCTGCCTCCTAACTCACCACCCCCATGATCAGTGGTGGCCTCTGCTTAGAAAGCGCTCTGTGCAAAACAAGAGCGGGGTGGATGGGAAAGACAGCACGAAAAGAATAGCAATCAAAATACGAAACGGGCAACAGCAGCCTCCAGAAACAGCGTTTAAATGCCCTTATGGTTAGAGGCACGCCGGAAGAAGCCTGTTGCAAGATGCTCCGGCATCCCTCTGTTGACATGCGCCCCGGGCGTGTGCCCAGCTCACACAAACTAAAGGCGGGCCCTGCCCACAATCGCACTACTGCAGCATTTGTAGGTGTTATTGCCTTCAGCTGCGTCCTCATGGCATTAGCCGCCGGAAATGCGTTAAGATACCAATTTACAACATATAAACACTACATTACAATTCCTTGGGAAAGGGAAACTTTCCCGAAAATGTTCTTGCACTGGATTAGAATACTGCATTGCTGATTTAGAGTGGTAAATTGGCAGTTTCTGGTCGTCTGCGGGTGCAGCTGACGAGAAAGAACCCATAAATTAAACTACTAATCAAAAGGAGCAAAACCTACCAATCATAGCGCTGCTCGCAACCCCACACTCATAGCGCTGTGTCTTAGCCCATCATGCATATTGCTGCTTCCAGATTCACTTCCTCCAGAAAAGGCGGTGTGATCACCAGGGACATGCATCATGCAAAGCCACAGCAAGAATTATGTGTGAATGCAACATCAACCCTAAAACCTTCAAAGTGTTTTCCCCAACTTTCACTAGTTATAAAAGAACAATGCATTAAAGAGACCGGACACGGTTACTAGTGACGTTTCAAGACAAACAATAACCCCAGAAAAAGGTTTCTGCATCCACAGCCCTACGGCAAAAAAAAATACAACCTATGCGGGAAATTAAGAATTTGAGCTGATATGGTCAATGCCCAAGAATCTACAGTCCTCCCAGAAGACCCGCAAATGCACCACAAGGCCCTTTAACCCAGCAATCATGTGCTACCTGCACGCCCACAATCAGAATGGTACCTCCATATACACTATTACAATACTGCGATTTAAAAACTCAACGTTGCAGAACGCCATATCCACCAAGCACAATATTGCCAGAAGAAATGGATTACACAGCATGAAGTAGCTGGACCCATCACATATCCTTTCTTTGCCAATGGAGTGCTCTGGTTGGTTCTTAGGATGGTGACATATCCATGTGGAGCAGTTTTGGTGCACTGATATCCATTGTGCCCATGGATGATTAGCCATTTTGCAATGCACTATTTTGCTGCATCACTGCCTAACACAGGTAATCTGATGACAGTTTTTAGGTCTCGCCTGGCGTTAGCAGCGCGCACGTGCTG
This sequence comes from Triturus cristatus, assembly GCF_964204655.1. Classification (NCBI taxonomy): domain Eukaryota; kingdom Metazoa; phylum Chordata; class Amphibia; order Caudata; family Salamandridae; genus Triturus; species Triturus cristatus. The sequence continues at coordinate 621,073,355 of NC_140590.1, read as the reverse complement.
CACTCGCCATGCAAGGGTCTTTTGGAATCAATACGGATTCCAAGCGTGCACGTGGTGGGACAGAAGATGTGCACGCGTAGGACTGGATGCTTTACTGGCATCGTGGCACTCTGGGGACTTTTGTTTTTGGCTCGGCTGCGTGGCTCCTGACGGCGGACTCGGCATAAAACTTACGTTTTTATGCATGAGGACTCGGCTTCAAAGGTAAGCTTTTGATTATATCTTGCGTGTGGGATGCTATTTTCTTTTCTTTATTTGCCGCTACTTTGTTACTGCAAACTACAGACTTTCGTCCTCTGCCCCCTCCCCCCTAACATATGTGGTGAGATTTGGACTCACTCATCACACTGGTGCAAGTGAGACTGGTTTAAAAACATTGTTCAAAGCTATTTTTTGTTTCAAAATAATGATGGCTGTATTGTAGCCTGCCGCCAAGGGCTGTAACGCCTGATAAAGACCCTTTACCTGTTCAGCTTCGGACAGGGTCCTTTAACAACAAAGAGGGCCTTAAAGACAGCTGTTGCCTGAGGCGTAAGGGCTATAGTGTGTTTACTTCTTTGACGGCTTTCAATTGGTTCTGGTCTGACCTATCACACAGATTTCAGTGTCTCAAAATGTGCAACTCAGTTTCCAATCGTCTCTCCATGAATTAGTGTGAGCCACTGGTAATAAAATACCCCGGCCGCTTTCCAAACCATTGTTTGTTTTTGTTTTTTGCTAGTCCGTGTCACTTTAAGCGAGAACTAACTATATGCAAATCAGTGTATGGCCTTCTCCTGTACACATAGTTCAGTCTCTGTCTTCTGGTTAGAGTAATTTAAAGCCAATATTACTTTTTTATGGCCAATTAGAATATACCTGTTTTAAGTACACCTGCCGGCCAGGAAACAAATGTACTGCACTGTAAATTCTAGTATTTGTTGCAACTAAACATTGCAAGCATATGTCAGCAACGTTTAGGTGGCAGCGTGTTTTTCTCTTTACATTTTTGTTTCATCGATTTTCAACTAAAAGCAAAAGTATATCTCTATTGTACCAGGCAAGGCTAGGTATGTTGGGTTTGCCAATACTTGTTTTCAGTTCGGTTTCTGCTTTTGACAGGCGCAGTGATAATGCGAGTCAGTTGCTGGCATTTATCACACTTTCTGTGGAGAATAGTGTCTTTGTTAGACTCGATGCTCCTTCTAGTCACCATGTTGTATTGTGTTGGTGCCTCTTTCTGTGTTCAAAGTCACTGCGCGGAGTCACAAGAGAACAAGTCCAGCTGAAGCTTGCAAACCTTACGGTGTCTGTAAGGTAACTTTACTAGGTGTGGCACATCCCAGCACACATCCTGATCTTACAACTACTTACAGAGGTTGTTACAGAACCGCTGACAAGACCAGGTTTAGTTTCTTGAGCCACAAGCGGAGGGAGGTTCATCAATGCTCCAAGGCTATTGTTGAGATATCAGTGGAGAGGAAAATGATGGATTTGTGACACATGAGTAGCAAAATCGCTTAAGTGAAGTATTTGTCTTTTCTGACTGAGTCATGAGTGGAATGGGGCAATAATCATTAATGTATATAATATCAACTCTAAGTTAAGCCTGTGCCTTTCAAAGGTCATGTATTTTGGTTGGGCTTCAGAGGCCTCCTCACACCTTCCTGTAGGAGATATGCGCTCTAAAGCTCTCTCTGCCTAGTGATATCAGCAGTGCCATGCTATCCTTCTGTGCTAGATTGCTGCAAGAAGTAACAAGCATTAAAAATGCAATAGGTCGCGCCTTTCATTAAGTTAAAGCCATTTGCTTTGATAAGCAATACCATTAGCAAAGCAAATGGCTTTAACTTAATCAAAGGCGAGACCTATTGCATTTTCAATGCTTGTTTGTTAAAGTAATGGGAGCAATTTCGAAGATGCTTCAGGATCCTTCTGTTTTTCACCACCTCCTCCCACTTGCAACCTGTAATCGACACTTGACAGTAATGGGAGTGAGAGAGGAGCTGAATGGACTTGGGAGATTATGGTTGGGGGGCAGGGGCAATGCTGCCAGCTGTGTTCCGCATGAACAGTATGGAAGGTGCCCCATAGCATCAGAGAGAACAGAAATGATCACCCAAATTAATCCCCATACTGAACATTCTAAAGGGTGCCAGAGCTTCGACACACCAACGCAAGAGGCTGTTGGAAGAGGGAAGAACTGGTCTGGTGCAAGCCCACTAAACTGCATAGAATGCAGCAAAATTATACAACCCCTAAACTCCAGAGGTTAACACCACAAAGCATTGAGGGAATAACCAGACCCCTAAGACTTTAAAGGTGCTGAAGAATACCACATCTTAATCTCCTACTTCTAGCATAGTAGCACACCTTGTGTAGCCCGCACATGCCCAAACAGGAACAGCACGTAAAAGCTGAAGGTACTGCTAAAATACTTTCCAGAGCCTAGAAATGGCCACCCAAAAACAAAAAGTCCTCATCAAAATAGACCTGAAAGCATGTCTGACAGATGACAAGCAATCACAAGACTAGAGACTGGATTCAATCACGGGAAGTCAACTATAAGCAAACGGAACAACTTTCCACTTCTTCCAATCTCACCTAGAGTTGCAGACTTAACTGAAAGACAATTGTGAAGCTCTTGAAAACCAATCCAACAGAGATAATCTCATTTGTAATAAGAGAGGGGACGAAAGTAGAAAACATCTACCTATGCCATGAAAACATTTTTCAGAGCCATATTGCAGTGCTCCCAGGAGGATAAAAAATAAAAATTAAAAAAAAGACATTTTAACAAAAGAGGGAGAGGACTTGGAGCAATTAGGTCAAGCATGCATGCTCCTTCCCATATCTCATGATACAACAAGAGTTTGCAGTTTCTTTTAAAGAGTCTGTATAGGTACGCTTTATTAGAGTGGGGATATGGTCCAGTAGGAGCTAAAGCCCTCACATACCCAAATGGGTGTTGTAAGACCTGGCACCATTGTTGTTGGTCTCCCTTCCATTTTTTTTGCTGTTGCCTCCTATGTTTTTGCTATGTTTTGCTGGTCTAGATGCTTTGGGCACTTTGCCACTGCTTTTCAGTGCCAAAGTGCAAGTACTCCCTTTTGTAAATTGTTGTAATGGATTAGTGACTCCATGATTGGCTTATTTGATTTACATGTCAGACCCTAGTACAGTGCACCCTGAGTGCCCAGGACCTGTAGATCAAATGCTGCTGGTGGGCTTGCAGCACTGATTGTGCCACCCACAGAAGCAGCTTGTAAAATATGGTTCGGGCCTGCCATTGCAGAGCCTGTGCGCAGTCTGGGACTGTCATGTCGACTTGGCAAGTACACCCACTTGCCGGTCCCTAAACCTTCCCTTTTCTACGTGTTAGTCACCCCTAAAGTAGGCCCAAGGTACCCCTATGGGCAGGGTGCATTGTATGTGAAAGGTAGGACATGCCCTGATGTGTGTGGCATGTCCTGATAGTGAATTACAGCCAATTTCGTTTTTCACTATTGCAAGGCTATCCTGTTTCCATAGGCCAGAATGGACAGTTTGATTATAACATCTTATAATCCTAACTGACCCTAGGAACAAGATGGGAAAATAAAGTTTAGTATGCCTTAACTCAGAGTGTTAAAATACATCTTTTAGTGTGTGTTTGAAAATACCACTTTTAGAAAGTAGGTATTTTCTTGCCTAACCATCCAGTATGCCTCTGCTAGGTTGGTGTATTCCATGTCTGGTTGGTGAGTGGCAGGGGGCTGGAGAGGGCATGGGCTCCAGAAGTCTGAGGAGTCAGGGCTGGGCTGAATAGGACCTGGGTTAAATAGAGAGTAGGGGGAGAGTTCCTTTCACTTGCCTGAGCCTACATAGAATAGAGAGTAGGGGAGGAGATTTTTTTTCAGCTACATGGCCCAGGTCCGCTTTCAACAATGCTGTCTCCACCTCCTGCCAGGAAGCTGCACCAGGGAGGACAGAACTGGTTTTGGCTGGGTACAGACACTCTCTGCCGTCAGAGAACAAAGGATTTTGTAGTATAAATATTTGGGCCCAGACCCCAGAACTTTAGATCACTTCTGGGAATCAAGACAAACCTTTGCCAAGGAGAAAAACCAAGGAAGCTGAAGGAGGAGACTGCCCCTGTGCTAGTGACTGTTTGGGGTTGGCCTGCAGTGGTTACCTATTGCCAAGGAAAAGAGAATAGGAACTTTGTGTGTACTTTAATTATCTTGAGGAAGATCTACCATGGCTTGAAGCTGAGCTTGCCTCCTGTTCTGAAGTCTCAGGGACACAGACTTCACCACCAGCTCCCCCTGAATTTCCTTGCTGGGACTTCTACCTGCAGAGAGGTGCCTGCTGTTGTTTTGGTCAGTTACCTAGAAGGGTAAATCCAAATAAAGTCACTGGGACCTGGGTATCAAACAGTACATTGGAACAGCGGTCCCAGTGAACAAACAAATATACAAAAAGAGGAAAATACTTTACAGAGAATGAGAGAAAACACGTATTAAGCTTTGTGTACAGTGTTATTTAATCGTACTGAACAGATGATTCATACCATTTTTAACACAGTGATAACAGTGCCCTAGGAGGGGAGGCGGATGGGGGTAATAGTGATTCAAGTGAGGATGAGGGAGTGAATAAAAGGTCAGTGTGATTCACAAAATCCACTATTTACATCATACGAGGGCTCATATTTTAAGCCACGTTATTCACACAATATCACAGAACTATATCATAGCCGTGGTCAATAGTAGAAAAACACAGTGATTCATCGCTGTTGTTAAGTCTGGCTAGTGAGTAAGTTGTTGACGTTTCGACCCCTAGAGGATAGTAGGTTATTGAGTCCCTTACGGCGGGGTCTTCCTCGGGACAGTGATGGGGGGAGGGAGGGGTAGAGACCCGGGAAAAGAACAAAGAACTATTCAATGCTATGATTGTCCATGTGGATATAAGCAGCACAGCCAGGGCCTAGGCCCAGTGATTTACCATAAAACGGTCCTCTTGGGCCTGGAAGAAAAGGTGGGCGCGTAGGCTCATGTTGGACGAGCAAGAACAACAAACCTGCAAAAATAATAAGCAGGTTCACTAGTGGCTCAATGGTCCACTATATCCACCCAAGGATGATTGGACCTGTTAAGCAACTTACAATAGAGGGTGTAAACCCACTGAATTAATAGAGGGTGGTCAAGCTTAATATATCAGCTGGGTCTAGGAGTTAATCCGATATTTTACTAGAATCTTGGGCAAAGCAGCTCCGTATAGAAGTCTCTGAAAAAGGAGAGTGAGAGTAATGAAGTTCCGGTAGCATTAACCCACTCCAAACAAGGGTTATAACTACCCTGGGTCTCAATGTGAGTGCGCGCTCACAAAATAAATAAATACAATAAAATGCTAAAGAATTCTTACCCTCGGTAAAAGGCACGAGCTCAAAACACAAATTAACCAACTCGGCCACGTTAAATGATAAAAAAAAAGATACCCAGTGCGTCTAATGGACCTGAAAAAAACCTGTTGTGTAGGCGTTGTATTGAGGGTTATTAGAGTTAAATTGTGCGAGGCCTGGGTCGTAACGTGTGTGCTAGCGCATACGGGTGAAGCTTAGCCTCTGGTTAGGAGATATTGGAGGAAAAATGTGATGCGTGTCTGAAAATGTATATACGCTGTTGTAGCGTTACAAGTAAGCAAGGGGGCTGAATACAGCTGTTCACATGAGTACGAGTTGCTCATTTGTGCCACATCTTTCTGAAGGTTAAAGTAATCAAAAACATTATCGAACCAACTCGGTAATTTCAAGAACTACCAAGTGAATAAAACAGGCCCAAAACAATGTATTACCACGCCGTGTTGGCGTTATATGGAAGCAAAAAGACTAGTTGCAACTGTTTACATGAGCATGAGTTGCTCATCTACGCGCCAGCGCTGGGTTGAACAGTCAATATAATTAATCCCCTTTAAAGGGTTACGAGTTCACGCAGAAAAAGCCACAACAAAGGTCACTCAGATTGCCAAGCATGCTAAAGGTTTGTGCCGTTCGAGTGATAGAGCTTACCGCTGTCCCCAAAAACGTCTCACTTCAAGGAGGTGCGACAAGGGAACTGACTAGTTCTCTATATGAAGGTGTGTTTGAATCAATTAGTGACACAGGCGTACGTGTCAAACCTTAAGTACTTGTTTAGGAAAAACAACGCAAGGGAAAAAAGACTTTCAGTGTGTAACCGAGCTCAACCTTGCCGGCCTTAAGTTTGGAGATAAATGTGAGCCTGCACCGGGCTCGTGTGAATGATGAGAATAGAAATAATAAATATAAATAAATGACGTGGGGGGGGGGGGGGCATCACAAATGTTAACAACGGCTGAGATTCTCAAGATAGTTTAAAGGTAATTTAGAGCCATCTTAGGGCTCTTGATCCTTTCTAATTTGACACGGGGATCATAAAACATAACTCAGGCAGAGGACACGCATAACATCGGCTGTATGGGGTTGCTAAGGAGCTTGCATTCACTTAGTGACCCTGATAAGGCTAACATAGGAAAGAACATCGTATAACACTGGTTAACTCTAAAGACGCACGTTATGCCCATGAGTGAGCAAAGCATATTCTATGATTAAGAGGCACATCATATAACATTGGTTGACTATCTTAACATGAATGCTAAGCCTCCATATAGAGGAGTATAAATACCAGTAAATGGTGGACATACATGGGTTCTGAAAAACATATTACAATGCATTTGTTGATACTCTTGATCTGTATGGGGGAATATACAACAAATAGTGCACCCTCCTTACATACCAGGCCGGTGTTCTGACATGTGACACATATACAATTGAATGCATGACATGGTTACAGTGATCACAGCGTATCTATCCCAATGTTTAATAGGCCATGTATCTATTCGCCTACAGAGGTACGCTGGGAGGGCATTAGCGCATGTTATACAGGACATGGTTATGTTAGGCCATCGTGTTTTGATCTTAGGTAAAACAATGGCAAGTGGAGCTACTCTCATGTCAGGCATGCTAGTTGTGTTTGGCCTACATATGCAAGGTCACAAGGACACAGAATGCAGTAAATTACATTTGACGAATTACAATTCGTGAAGGACTTTAAAGTGACTGCATGGTGTTTATATGTAAACTCTTTAGTTTGAATCATTGTTCGGCATGCCTTGCATTGCCCACATTTAAAATGCCCCAGTGCCGGTGGCAGGTTCCACAATGACTGGATTGATTGTGCCACAGGGATCTTCAAAAAGGAGCGCACTATGTGGTCCTTTACACTTTTTGCTTTCTTAAAGGGAGGTCAGATTGTTAAATGTCTCCAGATATTAGCCCCCAATGTCTGTTGATCACCTTTTTGATAGCATGGCTCGGTGTTTAAAGTGGTGACATATATCATCCTTTGCATGGGTTCTTTTGCATTGTTTTTAGGTGTCAGCAGGTTCTCACGTGGGCTAAACCATGCCCTTTTTTGGTCTCTCTTTACTAGCCTCCTTGGGTAGCCTCTCTCCTCCAGTCGTTGGCTTAGATCTCCAGATTGCATAAAAGTCCGTTTTTTCCTGACAGTTCCTGCGGATCCACAGGAACTGTCCAAAGGGTATATTGTCTCTAAGCCCTCGTGGGTGGTGGCTGTTGTATCTTAGCAAGGAATTCCTCTCCGCCGGTTTCCGATACAAAGTTGTGTATAGATGGTTATCTTCATTCTTGATTGTGATGTCCAGAAAGTCAATTTCCTTGGGTTCCGAGTGTATTGTGAATTGGATGTCAGGACTTCTTCCGTTAAGCCAATTGTGGAAGCTGCATAGTTACATAGAGTTCCCAGTCCAAAACTAGATCGGTGTAGTGTTGAGGGTACTGGCATGCCTCTAGGTAGGCTGCTACTTATTGTGTTTGTGTGTCATAGTCCTAGGTATTACTGCAATTCGGCGTAATAGTAAGAACTGCCCATAGGGCAGCTGGTCAAGCAATGCTTTGGGATGATGGCTCCCATACAGGAGCAGGTTGTTGCCATCTGTCGTTTTTTTTTTTTTTTTTTTTTTTTTTAATAAGTGGTGGTGTGTAGTTTGTCTTTGCTCTGGTGGATAATTAGATCCAACAAGCATTGGCATAGCCAATAGGTCTCGCCTTTGAGCTCTTAAAGTGTTTAGCTATGCAGTACATTACCTATTAAATAAGGTATCAAAGTTTGTGGTTAATCAATGGCGGGAGATATATGCAGTTGAAAAAAAAGCCATCAAATAAATAGATATACAAGCACATCGACCTAAAAAAGACTTTACTTAAATGAGATTGCCACACAGAGAATGTAAAGATGAGCGTTAACTCCTGTAAAATATGTGATCCAGGATTACTGTCTACCTAAAAAAAAAGGAACCCGAATATTCTCACAAAATTAACGCCCAGGTGATTAATACTCCAATAAAATGACATGGACCCGTTCAAGTAGTAGTAGTAGTAGAAGTCCTTCTTAAAATTTGTAATATTGTTGCTTGAATAGATCTACAGATTTAAGGCTCTGTACCCTGTGGTCATTTTTTTGGAGTTAAAATAGGCTGTACTGAAAGATTTGATAGGGACATCTAGCACAAGTTAAAATAGTAATCGTGAGGAGCAACATAGGTTTTTACGTGCTGGTTAACTGAAAGGGCACTATCAAATATATGCATTTTTATGTTGTTTCTTTAGTTATATCAGTGACCTGCTATACTGACCTGCAATCTTTTGTCGTAAATATTGCTATATGTGGAGGAATGCAGCATAAACAATCGTAGCTGTTAGCATGACCACATTAACACAGCAGGGAGCTATTAGTGCGTCTGTCCATCTGGCAAGGGGCTGTACTGGAACAAAAAGTACTGTGTTGGTACATGCATAGCTACAGTGTCCATTTCCTTATTTTTAAATTTGTAATAAATATACTCAAATGTCAGGAACCCAATGAGAACTCAACAGGGATTTTTGTTTGAAGTGTGCGTCTAAATTCAAACTAATCCACTGAATTAAATATAGTGAATTCATAGTTCCCGTTGCTAATTAAGCAATAATCCCCAATAATTTCTTAATAGTTAATGTCGTTTGTGATGTTTTCATAAATCATATAGTTAGAGGTATTCAAGTCGTTTTTAAGTCTGTTTAGGTGCCCATTAAAAATTAAACTGATCATCATACTTTGAGCGCGGTTGCACATCATACACTATACAATTCATAGCTAACAGTTTACTTAGCAAAAGCGACATTGCGTTTTTACAAGAGATATCTTAGGAAAAAGAAGTGGCAGAACATAATTTAGAAGACAAAGGATACCATAAATCTGAAAGGTGGTTGAGGTTTTGAACAAAGACGTTCATGGAGAAGAGACATTAAAGCACCAACAAAGAATAGAAAGAGAACTAAACATGAAATATCTGGATATATGCTACATTCATCAGTAATATTTGAAGCCGACTAATGTATTTTATTGAAATTGTTTTGTGTAGAGCTGACTGATTGCTCCTTTGTAGTGCGTGCGGTAATGTAACAGATTTTGTTGACTATTTTCCCCTTTCTTGAATGATAGAGAAGCAAAGTAGTGGGCAAGAAACTATCTTTGGCTGTAGTATTCTACGAAGATGCAGACAGTGTTTTTGAGTGGGGATGTTTGTGTGCGTCTAGGAGCAACTCCACAGGACTAGAATAGAATGTGGTGAGCACCTCTGCCAGCAAAATTGGGTGGTGCAGTCCAATGGGAGATTGGAAGGTGGGCGTTTGGAGAGAAACACTGAGGGGCATTTGAGATATGCAACGTCATCCTGCTCTTTCGGTTGGCACCCGATAAAAGTGTTACCTGACAGCACCAGTGATTATCCATCATTACAACACTGGTGACGAGTTGCAGAGGTGTGTAGCGGGAAGGCAGGTATTGCATGTTGATAATTCACGCAGTTGGGAGGATTAAGGCACTAAATATTTGGTGCAAGAGGACCCGTGCTTGGTGCGCTTTAGTGGCATGCAGTTCGGCCGCTTGGTGATCGCCTCAGAAGCAGAGTAAAGCACTGAAGGACCGGAAGCAGAGTAAATAATGCAAAGCTAACATGGGGAAGTAATCACACCCGCAACGAAAAGCAAACCAAACAAGCATTGGCATAGCCAATAGGTCTCGCCTTTGGGACTTTATAAGTGTTTAGCCATGCAACAGTTGCATAACTAAATACTTATAAGGTCCCAAAAGCGAGACCTATTGGCTATGCCAAGTGGCCGTGAAAATGAAAGTGATCACGATCAAACATCAAAGTGGCCGTGCGGCCGCGAAAGTGAAAGCAATCGTGGTAAAGTGCAGCGCGCGAGCCCGCACACATGCACTGTAGCTCTAGGCTGGCCTGGTAGCACTTTTTGGAGCCCTCTCAATAAGTCTCGCCAGACCAGCGCATGCACTGGGTCAGGCGAGACCTAAAAATGTGTAACGAGCTGTGCCTAACAAAATAAAGACGTGCGCCGCTATATTTAATACTAAAGATAAAGCGTGGTGTGCGGCGCAATCAAGAAATAAAGCGCAATTTGACTGAGCAACAAAAAGCAAACAAAAGAATATGTAATTTGCCCCCCCCCAAAAAAAAAACATAAGGTGCCCAGAAAAAGGAGAGGATTAGGGAGGTGGTCAACACAGACAGAAAGGGAGAGGGGAATTTCAACCACGGAGAGCATGAGGAGGGGAGGGAGGGGCTGAAGCAGCCGAACAAAAAATAGGACCCAGAACGGCACTTCGAGCTACGGAGCACGAGCTGAGAACACTAGCAGAAAATTAACAAAGCAAGCGTAGGCAAATGAAAAAGTAGTGCGTGACACCAACGTATATGGCAGATTGTGAAATAGTACATGTAACAGGAGCAGTCTCCCGGCGTGACCAAAACAGCAAAAGTCGAGACAACAATAAGCTATCCACCCATTAAAACAGTATTTAGAAATGCACATAAAGAAACCAATCTAAAGCAATAGGCGTGCTAAATGCCCATAGAACAGCGTATGTGTTTCTAGGCTCAACCTAAACAGGCAGACCCTCATCGGAAAGGTTTCTAGTGAAAATTAAGTAAAGGTTCAAAGTTTGGATCCAGTCAAAAAAGGCGATACAAGTGGCTTTTTCACCTTTCCAGAAGAACACCACATCATTGATGTGCCAACTGAAGATATTCTCACTGTAAGGATTAGTGAGACACAGAATCTCCTCTTTCTCAAAATTTGCCATATATAGGCATGCCCAGCGCAAAGGTACTCCCCATAGAAGTACCCTGGGTGGATGGAAGAGTTGGTCACCATGCTGGAAGAAATTGGGATGCACACTCCATAATTAAACTAACTGAAGTGAAAGATGTCCATTCTGTGGATAACAGAGTCCTTTCAATCACCTCCAGGGTTGCTGACAGGGAGATATGTATAGATTGACTTTTTGGTAACTTTGAATGTAGAAGCAATTTGTTATGTGCCATTGGTCACTTCAATAAGATTCAAGACATCTGTAGTGTCTTGTAAAAAGGACCGAATGTTGGAGAAAATGGTCACATAACTTTCACAGTGGTTTGAGCAAGGAACCTATCCAGAGACTATAGGTCTGCCAGGAGGGGGCAGGAGCCCAGTGTAAATTGGGGCAGTGTGTAAAAATAGTTAATTTAAAATTGCATATTCACCAGAAGTCAGCCTCATTTTTAGAAATCCACCAGTGGGTTTCAGCTGCTGAGACCATAGAAATAATATGAGCACTGAGGCGGTCAGTGGGATTCTGGCTGATCGGGGTGTAGTATTTGCAATTCGCCAATTGGCAGAGGCATTCAGTTTCATAATCAGTTGTGGACCCAATCACTATTGCCCTTCCTTGGTCTGCCTGTTCGATTGTAATGCCAGAGTCCTTTGCCGGGGATCTAACTGCCTCAAGTTCATTGTTTAACAGGATAATAAAATTTGTGGGTTTGTAGCTTTTTTCTACTTTTTTTTTTTTAGAACCGCCTGTTCGAAAGTCAGTTCATTAGGTATCATACTGGAAGTTGGGGTGAATGCGGAGTGAATACGTAGTCCTGAATCGGTTTGTTCCTGCTCAGATTTGTATGAAAAGAATACCTTCTGGAGTATTTTGTGGCGAATGTGTGAAGTTCACAATTTGTCTGGAATTTATCTTGGGTGTGGATACAAACCCTAATCCCTTCTACAAGGCTCTCGTCTCTGTGAGCTCTCTGGTAGGTAAATTCACAATCAGTTTTAATTTCCCAAGTGGAACCCGCATCGGTGGGGGTGGCACTGTTCCTACCATGGACCTCTTGTTGACCCCCCCCCCCGCTCCCTTCTTCCTCTCCCTCTGTCCCAAGCTCTGCCTAAAAAAGTGGGGTTGATGGAATGAGGAAAAGGTTGTTGTGGGCTCTGTGGAAACATCAGGTACCACCACATAGGTTGGCCTTGGAAGGGGGCCATACCATAACTGTACTTGACAGGTGGGGGCCCCTCCTGCCCTCATTACTACCCCAGCTATTGGTGCTGGTGTTGCTGCTAAAGGAAGAATTCCATTTTTGTTCCAGTGTCCTGAAGCATCGCCAATTAATCTTTTTGACTATCTCAGACGAGAAACATGTTGACCCATAAAAAAATCCACCTATCTAGGACCAATAGATCGTTCGATAGTACACCACCATTTTAACTAGACAAGTGAGCTCATTCATTATAATCTCTTGCCCCAGAGTCTCATTTGCTTTATTTTATTACACTTTTTTTTCAAATCTAACTTCATCAATCTACATCACTAGCCCACACACACTCACTTCGTCAAACTGCAGTTCATTAAAAGATCTCTGGCAAAGAGCCTCTTCACAGGTGCCCATCGGGCATTGGAGCGCCAGCCCAGTGCAGAGCTTGCCCAATGATAAATCATGACACCCACTTGGGTGTGTGAAGGCTCTTGATCCTATTGGAGCACATTCCCACTCTAATAAACCATACCTATACAGACTTTGATAGTAACTGCATACTCTTGGTGGAACCTAAACAAAGACATTGTCAGAGCCCAGAGTAGGAACAAAAACCAACAGTGCCTCAACCGGACCTAAAGATACAGTGGTGAAAACAGAAGACTATAAAATTAAGGAGACAATTATAAAAGGCGGCCAGGCAGCTAGACCAAATACAAGATGTCTAGAATCCTCCTCCATCAAGAACTGTCCATGGACACTCTTCAAAAGAGAAGAGACATGGACAGAATATGCAATTATTCAATAACAAACAAATCAAATACCAATTGGTCTTCTTGACTGCCTTACAATTTATCAAGAACAGCTCTAAAAAAAAAAAAAAAAAAAAAAAAGGAGCAAGCAAGAATATGGGCTCTCTCTTCTGATGCAAGATCCGATATGATCGTTCAGTGGAAGAGACTTGAAAATCCCCCAGAGCAAAGACGATGAATCCTCAAACAGAGAATATAAAAGATTGCCATCTGTACAAACAGACAGACCCAAGAGAGGAAAGGAGCTATAAATAATCCAATATATCTAGCGGGCATTTACTTAACGTTTAAAAGAGAGGAGACAATGAAAATTATGGCAGAAAAATGTTCCACTGTTTTTTGTTAACTTCCCAGCAATTGTTTAACTGTTTATAGAAAAATATGGCCTGCAGACATAGAGTAAAATCTTTATGTAAATTCTACACAAATTCAATGCACTGTATTATACAGTTGCAACACAGCTATATAAACGCCAACCCACAACCTAACTCAAGACACCTACAGGCGACGCAGCTCATAGTAAGCGCTATTAAAATTTAGTTTGAGGCATGTGGGCTGCTGAATTCATATCTGTGCATAGATCGCCGCCTAGTGTTGGGTCCGGATGTTTGCACGTTGTTGTCCTGGAAGAGTCTTCGAAGTATCGTGAGATAGGTGACTCCTCCCCTGGACCACAGTGCGCATGGGCATCCTCTCCATCCTCAGATTATTTTCCGCCATTGTGGCAGTGATGGAGTAGATACAGAAAGTGATGACCATGCTATACAGTAATTCTGAGAGCTGCAGCTGCTACAGGCGCCGGGGAGGAGGGTGGGAGATATGAATGTCAGCAGCCCTACATGCCAAGAACAGATGCATACTGGTAAGTAGCATATTCAGTTCGAGGCATGTGGGCTGCTGAATTCATATCTGTGCATAGAATACATAGCAGTACCTCCTATTAGCGGCGGCCACCAGTGCCAGCTGCAGCGGTCTGAAAAAGAGTTTTGAGAACAGCCTGTCCTACAGCTGCTTGCTGTTTTGAGTGTACATCTACACAATAATGTTTGGTAAATGTATGTATAGTGGACCATGTGGCTGCTCTACATATATCCTGTAAAGGAATGTTTCCCAGGAAAGCCATGGATGCCCCTAACTTACGTGTTGAGTGGGCTCGTGGGGGAATCGTTAATGTGCATTTGGCCTTTTGATAGCAAATTTGAATACATTTAACGATCCATCTGGCTATACCTGCTTTGGAGATGGCGTTGCCTTTGTGTCGGGGAGAAAAGGCAACGAAAAGTTGTTTTGTTTTCCTAAAGTCTTTAGTTCTGTCTATATAGTACATGAAGGCTCTTTTGACATCCAGTGTATGGAGCATTCTTTCAGCGACATTTTGTGGATTCTGAAAGAAAACAGGCAGTTCAATCGTTTGATTCATGTGGAATTGCGATATAACTTTAGGCATGAATTTCGGGTTGGTACGTAGTACGACCCTGTTTGCGTGAACCTGTATGAATGGCTCTTGAATGGTTAGTGCCTGGAGTTCACTAACTCTTCTTAACAAAGTGATTGCCACTAGAAAAGCTACTTTCCAGGTGAGGAATTGAATCTCGCATGAGTGGAGAGGTTTGAAGGGTGGACCCATCAGTCGGGTGAGGACCAAGTTGAGGTTCCACACTGGTGCTGGTGGGTGTCGTGGGGGAATTACTCGTTTAAGTCCCTCCAAGAAAGCTTTGATGGCAGGCACTCTGAATAAAGAGAGGTGCTGCCTGTTTTGGAGATAGGCTGCTATTGCTGTCAAATGGATATGTATTGAGGTGTATGCCAGATTGCATCGGTATAGGTGTAAGAGGTAACAGATTATATTTTGAATGGATGCGTCTAGCGGGTTAATGTCATTGTTGTTGCAGTAAATGACAAACCTCTTCCATTTAGCTGCATAGCAAGCTCTGGTAGTGGGTCGCCTGGCTTCCTTAATGATCTCCATACAGTCAGGTGGCAGATTTAGGTAGCCAAACTAAGACTTCAGGAGCCAGATTGCCAGGTTCAGCTGTTGTGGATCTGGGTGCTGAATTTCGCCATGGTTCTGCGTTAAGAGTGCAGGTTTGATCCGCAGCCTTTGATGCGGCACCACGGAAAGTTCTAGAAAGGTGGTGTACCATGGCTGGCGCGCCCATGTGGGAGCAACTAGGATGAGTGTCAGCGAGTGCTGTCGCAGTTTCCGTGCCACCAGCGGTATTAATGGCGCTGGGGGAAAAGCGTACGCAAATCTGCCGGACCAGTTCATCCATATCGCATTGCCCTGCGACTGTGGGAACCTGGCGGCAAAGCTTTGGCATTTTGCGTTTTCGTTTGTGGCGAATAGGTCTATGTCTGGATGACCCCACTGTTGGAAGTACGGTTGAAGTACTGACGGATGTAGCTCCCACTCGTGCATCTGGTGGCTGTGTCTGCTGAGCAGATCCGCCATCTGGTTGTCCTTGCCCAGGAGGTGTTCCGCCATGAGGAAGATGTTCCTCTGAATGGCCCACTTCCACATGCTCTGAGCCAGATGAGAACTGTGGAGAGTGTGTCCCTCCCTGCTTCTGTATGTAGTACATGGCAGTTATGTTGTCCGTCCGGATCAACACGACTTTGTTGCACAAGTGTACTTTGAATGCCTTCATGGCTAGGAAGATTGCCATTAGTTCCAGAAGATTGATGTGCATCTTCTTTTGTTGTGTTGTCCATAGTCCCTGCACTGTGTAATTGAGTACATGAGCTCCCCATCACTGGAGAGACGCGTCCGTTGTCAGTATTATTTGTGGAACAGGCTCTTGGAACGGTCGGCCCTTGCAAAGGTTTTGTGGATTCCACCAATGCAGAGAGTTGTATGCCCGACCGCTCACCAACACTAGGTCTTTTAAGTGCCCGTGAGCCTGATTCCATTGACGTGCTAAGCACTCCTGAAGCGGGCGCATATGTAGTCGGGCGTGCGGGACTATGAAAATGCAGGAGGCCATCATGCCTATCAACTGCATGAACACTCGGGCAGGCAGGGAGTGTTGAGGTTTGAACCTTGAGATCAGCATTTGCATGCTGTTGATCCTCACTAAATTTGGCTGAGCTGTGGCTGCCAGAGTGTCTATGGTCGCACCTAGGTACTGTTGTACGTGTGCGGGTTGGAGATGTGATTTTGGGTAATTTAGTGAGAATCCCAGACTGTGAAGAAAGTGAATGGTGTGGGACATGTGGCTGGCACATTGTTGGGCTGACTTTGCTTGAACAAGCCAGTCGTCCATGTAAGGGTAGACGTGGATGTGTTGTCTCCGTAGATGTGCAGCTACTGTAGCTAGGCACTTGGTGAATACTCTGGGTGCTGTTGTCACACCGAAGGGGAGGACTTTGAATTGGTAGTGCTGCCCTTGAATAGTGAACCTGAGATATTTTCGGTGTGACGGGTGTATGGGTATGTGGAAGTACGCATCTTTGAGGTCTAGTGTGGCGAGGAAGTCTCCCTGCCTGAGCAGCGGGAGAACCTGCTGTAGGGTGAGCATATGGAAGTGCTCTGAGAGAATGTAGTGGTTGAGGGGTCTCAGGTCTAGTATAGGTCTGAGGGACCCGTCCTTCTTTGGTATTAAGAAGTACAGAGAGTACACCCCTATCCCTTGCTGGTGGACGGGCACGACCTCTATTGCGCCTTTTTGCAGCATACTTAGCACTTCCTGCTGTAATAATGCTAAGTGCTCTGAGGACATAGGAAGGTGCTTTGGCGGTATTGTGGGTGGAGTGGAGGTTAATTAGAGACAGTAACCGTGTTGGATAACATCCCTGACCCACCTGTCCGTGGTGATGGTATTCCACGTGGACAGGAACCGCTGGAGTCTCCCCCCGACAGGTGTTATGTGGTCGGGGGGGAAGGGAGAGGGCGTCACTGTTTGTTTTTGGGTGAGGACCTGGTGTTGCTGTAACCGCGTCCTCTGCCCTTGGTGCTGGAGCCACGATATCCACCTCTGGTGTTTTTATCGTAGGTACTCTGTGTGCCCCCTTTATAGGAGGTTTGCTGTGATCCCTGTCCTCTAGTCGCTCCTCTATTTCCGGGGCGACGAAAGGAGCCACTCCGAAATGTTTGCGTTTGCAGAGCCCCCATGGACTTTGCAGTGTCTGTGTCTTTTTTTATCTTTTCTAGGGTGGTGTCAACCTCTGGTCCGAATAAGTAGTCGGGGTTGATAGGCTGGTTGAGGATGTTATTTTGAACTTCAGGTTTGAATCCGGAGATTCTTAACCAAGCGTGTCGTCGTAGCATGACGCTGGTGTTTATTGCCCTTGCAGCTGTGTCGGCGGCATCCAGTGCACACTTAATGGATGCGTTTGTGAGAAGTTGTCCCTCTCTGACGAGGAGCTCCGCTGCCTCTTTGTACTCGTCTGGTAGATGTTGGAGTAGGGACTCCACAGTGTCATAGTGTGAGCGATCGTAGCGAGCCAGGAGCGCCTGTGTATTGGCAATGCGCCAGATGTTTGCTGCCTGGGCTGCAATCCTTTTGCCGGAGGTCTCGAGCACCTTAGACTCCTTGTCCGGGGGAGGAGCATCACCAGTTGTCTGCGAGTGTGCTCGTTTGCGAGCGTTAGCAACCACGATGGAGTCTAGAGGCAACTGGCCTCTAATGTACATAGGGTCCCCGGGCGCAGGCTTATATTTTTTCTCGATCCTGGGGTTTATTACCCGTGCCCTGGTTGTTTCTTTGAAAATGTCCTTTGCTGGCTTGAGGACACCTTTTAACATGGGCAGAGTCTTTACGGTCCTCTGAGGAGGTGAAAGTGTCCACTAAGAAATCGTCCTCAATTGTGTCCGAATGGAGTTGCACTCCATGATTGGCTGCGGCACGTTCAATGAGGGTGTTGAAGGCAGCAGTGTCCTCTGTGGGAGATGTTTTTGCGCCATAAAGCTGCGTGTCCTGGGTATCTGTAGCGGCCCCCGGGTCTGCAGGGTCATCCCAAGCTTGATCTGGGTCCTGCTGCTCCTCAGGGTCTATATCCCTGGGGTAGGTGGTCTCATCACCCATGTAATCCTCTATTGCGTTCGTGTCGGAGTGCGTTGGAGAGAAGGACTGGGGATCCGGATAGGAGGTGAGGCGTTCATATAGAACTGGTTCCGATTCTGTTGGCAGTTTTTGCTTTAGAGGGATTCTGTAAGAGTCCAAAGCCTGGTCGGAAGTGATCTTCCTTTTTCGGAGCATGAGCCTGCCGGTGTCGGCGTCGATGAAGTGGGACGGTGAAGGCCCAGTAGGAGAGTGTGCGGTAGATGGGGACCTTGTCTGGGTGACACGTGTTCGGATCTCGAATAGTTTTGGCGCTGTGGACTGCGGCAGACCAAAAGTGATGTTGGCTGGTGCCGAAGGTGTCTTTGGAGCCTTGTTCGGCTCGGAGCCCGACGTGGCCTGGAGGGTTGCCTGTTCTCTGATACGTTGCAAGGACGCTTCAACTTGTCGCACCGAGAACGCCGAAGGGTGTTTGGTGCCGAGGGGTACTGTAGAGGTAGGTGTGGACTTATTCGGAGCCACAGGGTCATCGAGTGGAGGAGAGGTAGTAGCCGTTGAAGAGTCTTCTTCGATCTGAATTGGGCACAGGCCATACATGTCGATTCGTCGTGATCCGGAGAGAGGCATTTGTTGCACACCGGGTGGACGTCGATATGTGGATACTTTGCGTGGCAAAGAGGACACCGTTTGAATGGGGTTCTCGATTCCATCGTCGATGTAAGGTCGATGGTCGGATGAAACGGATCCGAAAAAAGTTGTTAAACTAGTGATTAAACTGTCGATACCGATCGGGAACAGTACCGACGAAAACTAAAGGCCTTTTGGCCTGAAACTAAATTTTCCTAACTTGAGTCAAGATAAGCACATCCGAACCCAATGGCGGAAAAAAACAATCTGAGGATGGAGAGGATGCCCATGCGCACTGTGGTCCAGGGGAGGAGTCACCTATCTCACGATACTTCGAAGACTCTTCCAGGACAACAACGTGCAAACATCCGGACCCAACACTAGGCGGCGATCTATGCACAGATATGAATTCAGCAACCCACATGCCTCAAACTAAATTTTAATAGCGCTTACTATGAGCTGCGTCGCCTGTAGGTGTCTGAGTTAGGTTGTGGGTTGGCGTTTATATAGCTGTGTTGCAACTGTATAATACAGTGCATTGAATTTGTGTAGAATTTACATAAAGATTTTACTCTATGTCTGCAGGCCATATTTTTCTATAAACAGTTAAACAATTGCTGGGAAGTTAACAAAAAACAGTGGAACATTTTTCTGCCATAATTGTGTGGTCAGCTAAAGCGGTACGTCTGAGATCTCTAGAGTTCGGGCTCAAGACAGGCAAGAGTTTCTCACAGTGCCTGCCAGTGGGGCATAAAGGTAATCAGAATATGTGTACATCCAGTTATTCTGTAGATCGCACAGAGAAATGTTCATGAATGCCAATTGTAACTGATTCTAGTCAAACGTGAGAAAGTAGTACACAGCTGTCAGATTATTTACAGTGCAAAAGTAAACGAAAAAGCAGTATTTAAGAGTGCATTGTGTGAGAGTAGGGGTTGGTGAAGTGAAAGATGCAAGGGGACATGTACTTAAAGTACTAGTTAAAACAGTTTTAGGATCTCTTAGATTTTAAAACACTGTTCAATTTTACAATCCTTTATTACGTTCATTATTCAGGCAATGGTACAGCTGCCACGTTTCACGACACACAACACTTTGCCGCTTTTTCAGGCTATTTTTGACCATATTGTCATCATCTCTGAATCCCTCTAGATGTGGTATTATTTCAGATTACTTGTTCAAGTACATAGGCAAACTGCCAATTTTCGTCCACCCGTCTATATTCGTTGGAAGGATTCTACATTTTGTTTGGTCACTCCATAGCAGATATCTTCAGTACATGATGTGTTCACTTCTCTAATACTGCACTCTGATCGCTATCTTAGGTTACTTACAAGCAACCTAAGAAGATTGTGGTCACCTATGTCAACTATCATGGGTTCAACTTGACAACTACAGTTAACTCGCTTTATGTCTTGTGCACGATTTGAGCTCCACATCTGCCCATCCAATCATGTGGAGGAGCCTTACCCAAAAAAAATCTTCTCTGAAAGTTATTATTCAACAACAGCTATCCATGTATTAGAGCAGTGACCACATCTTATTACTGAAGATATTTGCTCCTGGGTGACCAAACAACATTTTGCTCCTAGCAATAAATTTATGAAGGGACAGAAATTGCCCTACACGTATATACTTGAACAAGCAATCAGTAATAGCCTTGAAAATGCATCAGTGTTGTAAACACATGGGCTATACCATGTCCTGAATATCAAATATAATGTAGGATTGTAAAATTTAGCAGTGTTTTCACTCCGAGAGACCCTGAAACCTAATAAAAAATGTAAACTATATATTATGATTGTATAACTATACAGATCACTGAACTATGTATGCTGTATAGCTTCACACTGAATTTGAATAATAAAATTGAGACCTCAAGGAGAATTGTATTTTTGGCCTCTAATATATGCCACAAACAGGTGTCTTTAACACTTTGCTGGATTTTTATTAAAAATATTCCGTGAGATTGGTTACTGTCACTATGGAGAGCATTGGGCACGGGACTACAGCTCTGCAATTACCTTTACCAATTCCTATAAAATAAGTCTAAATCCCTTTGCTTTGTGGCTTGTGCATACTTGACAACTTTTCTAGCCGCTAGCCACTTCAACAGTCCAATTACCTATTATGCCAGGATACCCTTCTGGGCAGCAGATCACACTATAAATGTTATTAACATGAGTGGGGCAAACTGGGGGAGCGGGGACAATAAAGTGGAAGACTATGGAAGCGCGGAGATGGCAGAGTAGCCTATTGTGGTTAAAGGAGGGGGGGCAGTGAGACAGACTGTGGTTAAAGGGGGGGCTGAGAAAGTATTAAGAGCATGGGGGCAGAGAGGCAGGCTGGAAAAAAAGGAAGGCCAGAGAATCAGACTGAGCGAAAATGTGGAGCAGAGAGACCGACAACGGGAAAGGGACTGCGTGAAAAGGGGCAGTGTGGAGAAGAAAAAGCACTTTGGGAAAAGGAGGCAGGGAGAAAGTGGGACTAGATGACAGACAGTGAGAATAGGTGATGTGGAAATAGGTGACAGACAGTGGGAACAGGTGACGTGGGAATATGTGACAGACTGCGGGGAGGAAAGAAGTAGAGATTTACATTACGATTAAGTGTGATAAAAGGTGACAGAGGTTGACTTTGTAGGAAAGATGACAAAGACTACCTTTGGAAAAATAGCGGCGAGTTAAAGGGGAAGATGCACAGCGACGTGAAAGCAGCTGGGGGAAATAACTAACTACCTCGGCGTGCAGGCACGACGGCAATTTATGCCTGTAATGGACACTGGCGCGACCCAGAAGTGGACATGGACTACGTACAGAGGATGCCCGTCGGCGGAGCACACTCAAACCTCCCACCGTGGGGAGGCAGCAGCGGCACCCCGGCCAAGGGAGTAAACATAACCAACAACGCATGAGAAGGAAGGACTCTCAAAACCCACCCCCACCTATCCTTACCCCCAAAGCCTGCCTTCGTCTAGAGTCCATTGCCCTTGCCTTTCCATCCGCATTTCTTCACCCCCAGAAAACGGTTGCTAGGCTTGCCCCATCAGTGGACACGCAGCGCATTGCCTGGAAGGTACTAACCTGTCCGTGGCTCATCATTGGAGCAATAGGTGGCCAGTCAGCACTTCCTTGGCCAGGAATCAATACAACACAAGCATTTCGCGGCCGAATGGAAAAGAAAAGTGCTTACCGACTAATGAAAGAGACAGTAACGCCGCAAGTAAAACATCCAGTCTTGATGGGCAGTCACAAAAGGAGACAGGGCGGTAACAAGGAGGGACTAAGAAGCCTCATTATCAATCGAAAGCCAACATTTACCATGGACGAGGACGCCAGCCAATGAAAAATATGGGCGGGGCTTCCACACCACTTCTAAAACATACCCTACTACAGCATACCTCGCAAAGCGAGCAGCGCATGCGCTGCAATGCTAGGCTTGACCTAAAAAGGAGACAGCCTAGGAAACTAGGAGGATTGACAGGTGTGAAGTAAACAACTAATCCTTCATCTCTATACACAGTTAATACATCCAGATAGATTGACAGAATTATTAAGTAAACATTTAGAATAGTTTACAATTTTCTGTTCAAACATTTATAGTTACATAGGTTCTCACAGAAGATTTGGCAATCAGTGATAATACTCTTAATCAGTAGGTGCTTCACACACACAAAGCTTACCACTAATGGTTAAAAACAGTTAATATCAAAGAGCTAATACTAGAGGATGAAGTCCTGAAACTCTATAAAACTGACACAATCCAGTTTTGGTTTTTGTAGAAAACACATCTAGAAGGCAAAGTCCAATTCAGGATGAAACATCATACAACTTACAGTTCTGGACAACGGGGTGTGGAATTCCAATACCCCAACTCCCAGGACATATTGTTTGGGGTCAAGGACAAGTTTATTTTGTCCATGGGCCCAACCCCTGCAGCACTAACTCTTTGGCTGCCAGTTAACAGGACCACGTTATGGATCAGCGAAGGGCCTGGTCTGCAGTTAAGGTAATATTTGTGTTCAAATATGGATGCTGTTAGAACTTGTATTTATGGTTCATTTATATAAAGCCTTTATTAGGGTGAGCACTCTAAGGAAGTTTTGTAAGCTCGGACTGCACTGCTGCCTGTTTCCAGTGTAAACATATGTACACGTTTGCAAAGTTTAACAATATGTGGCATCAAACCATGCTCCCAGAATGCTCTCCAATTAGATGCAAATACCAGCAGAAGCTTAAAAGACTAGCATTGGCATTGCCAATAGGTCTCGCCTTTGGGATCTTATAAGTGTTTAGCCATGCAACAGTTGCATAACTAAACACTTATAAGGTCCCAAAAGCGAGACCTATTGGCTATGCAAAGCGGCCGTGCGGCTGCGAAAGTGAAAGTTGATAGCGATCAAACATCAAAGCGGCCGTGAAAGTAAATCGTGTTAAAGCGCGGCACGCGAGCCCGCGCACATGCACTGTAGCTCTAGGCTGGCCTGGTAGCACTTTTTGGAGCCCTCTCAATAAGTCTCGCAAGACCAGCGCATGCACTGGGTCAGGCGAGACCTAAAAAATGGATTATCCTTCGCTTTGAAAATAAAATATTCACAAAAATATTGCAACTAGGAAAAAAAAAACTTTTGCTAAACTACTGTGAAATTGTAGGTATTATTTCTTTGAAGCATCATTTATTAAGATGTGTTGATACATGCTAGTATTTCCCAATAATATTCATAGTGGAAAATCTGTACAACCAGTTTCAACAAGATAATGGGAAACATGAAAATAAACAAGCTTTGGCAAAACCAAAAGGTCTGATATTGGTGGTAAAAACCTTTTAGATGGGTCAATGCGTGTCTTGTTTTTAATATGGCTTTTGTAAAACTTTGTGGGAACTGCCAGGTCCTCATTATACCAAACATTGGCAAAAAGCAATAATATTTTTGGGTATTAAAAAGCACATATTGCTTCTGGCACTTAACAGAACTACTTTGTGTGCCAATATGCTCCTTGTGAAAGCGTGGAAGCCGGTAAATGGATAGAGGCTTTTCATTTTTAAAACGGTCTTGGTTAACTCCAGACCTAATTAGGGGTCCATTTCTTAAAGAATGGTTTTAAAAAACTGCACTCATAGTAAATGTCCTTGCATTAGTGCAGATTTGTAGCTTTCATGAATTCAAAACAATTTACAGAAGTAGGCCAGGAAATTGTACTCCTAGAAAAGATTTATGAACTGCTTGTTAGCAGTTGTAGATTTGCTCATGTGAAAATCTGTTCAGCGTTTACAAGTTCACTTTCCCTCCAACCACTTTTTTCCCCAACTATGGCAGATGTTTTACTGTTGCCATTGTCACGAGTCTACTTCCAAACTTGCTCTGTGAGGGATTCCAACCCTGGAACGATTGCATAACAGTACCTCCAGCCCCAGTATGTAGATCTGTGGAAAGGTGGCAAAATAATGAAATTGCTAGAATTCAAACCTACTATAGTATGAGTGCAGTGTTTATACCATCATACGATGCCCTGAACCTGGTGAGGCCAGAGTTTTGTTTTCCATTTGCTTGTAAGGTCATACTGACGTATATACATTTATGTTTGCGCTTATTATTTTGTTGTATTTTTGCACCACACACTTTATTGTACGACATCCATATGGCCACGTTCCTGGTTCAAAATCTGCTGCTACCGTGGGGGGAGGGAGAGGGGGGGGGGGGGGAGGTATCTTTAGGAGATCAGACAAATAATTATAGGTGTGGTGCATATATAATTTATTGAATTAAATTTGGTGAGGCCTAAAAGTTGTGTTCCACATCTGGCTACTTGGTTAACTGTGCTGCCCATTTGCTGCTATGGTCATAATGATGTTATATTTGTTACCTCCGCGCTAGTATACTTTGTTGCTTTTTGCACTATGCACTGGATAGTATGATATCTATATGGCTATGTTCTAGGTTTCAACATTTGCTGCTACCTTGGGGGAAGGTAGAAATAGAAAGCCTATCAAAACAGAATTGCTGTGCATCTCATCATACGATGTCCTGAATTTAGCGAGGGCAAAATGTTGTGTCCCTCATATGCTGCTACGTTTAATTTGTTTTTATATTGTTTTAACTGTGCTCGTATTTTGCTTTTTCAATTTTTATATAGTCATGACATTCCGGATGATTTCATGCTGTACATTTATGGTTTTTATTAACTAATCAACTAAATTCCACATATCAATATCAGAGCTTTTATATAATTAGATTGCTGCCATAATTTGTCGCACTATGCCCCCACTACAGGGACAAGTGGATTTTTTTACAGGACAGGTAGATTTATGAAGCAACATATCCCATGGACAAGTAAATTTTCACAATCCCGTGATATAATAAAAAGTGTAGACTTTGGGCCTTATTACGACTACGGTGGTGGCGGTCCATGGACCGCCAGATTGGCAGTCCACCCACAATATTCTGACTACTGTGATCAAAATAGGGCCCTTTAACTTAACCTGGGAGCCTACTCTCGGATACAACAAGCAACTGACATTGAAGAGGCTGAAAACGTTGATGGAAGACTGGAAACTAGAGGATACATAGCAATATCTATACACAGCTGCAAGAGGTTACTTACTCATTTTACTCCTTCATACACAGATCATACTCTCGCACGGACTACATTTTATGTCCCAAATTGCAGGATGCAAATTAAACTTCGCCAACAAGTCAGACATTTCAATGGCTGACCATGGACATGTAGAGAGCACATGTGACGACAGACCACAGGGAAACCCAGGCATACAGTTGTAAATCTCACGCAAACTATTTACAGACCCTAGTGCTAAAGCAGAATAAACCCCAAAAAAATAACTGACGCCTTGTAAATAAATTGTGAAGAACACGTCTTTCGCTACCAGTTGGGACATCATCAAGGCAAGACCAAGGGCTGCGACAATGGTAATCAACAAAAGAAGA
This sequence comes from Triturus cristatus, assembly GCF_964204655.1. NCBI lineage: Eukaryota > Metazoa > Chordata > Amphibia > Caudata > Salamandridae > Triturus > Triturus cristatus. The sequence continues at coordinate 621,047,574 of NC_140590.1, read as the reverse complement.
GAAAGCAGATTAAAACAAGACAGACTTGTAATCCTTAGAAAATCTCGGCAAGTAAAAACCCTCGCTCAGCATCAGTCAACACCTGACAATGATATAACTACAACTAAATGTCTGTAAGAAAGTAGAAAAAATTAATTACAAAAAATTAAGACATTTATACAATGTAAGAAAACACAGACTCTCAGCCGAATAACCGCATACTAACCAGGCCAAAATATACATTAAAAGAATCAAATTACATGGGGCACTGATAACTCAGAGGATGAAAAGAGTACAGCACTTACAATATTCTCTCAGTTCTTGGCAGAATAACAAGGAAGAAAATTGTTTTAAAAGTAAAGTGGGATGCCTACACTCCCTCATTCATTTCGAGAGGAACTAGATAAACCTATGCAAGTCCTTAAGGTCCAAAGAGCAGTAAAGTAAATGAGTGCAGGGAAAGCACCAGGCCCGGATGGGTACATGGTCATGTTCTACAAATTTTCCTTCCACATCTGACAAAACACCTGGCCTCTCTTTTCCATTCCAACGATTTGGCAACAGATGTCACTACATCAACGAGAAGCACCCTTGCTAACATAAATATCCAAAGTATAGTATCTCTGCTTCTCATCTCCTAGACTAAAAGCTCTTAAACTCTGGGACTAGTAAAATGCGAGTAATAGAAGGGCAACTGAGTACAGACCCATGTTAGAGTTTAGAAGACTACCACTGTAGTAGAAACTAGGAATAAGCACCCACCTAATGCATAAAAGACTGGGGAAAGGGAGTGCTGAACGGAAACATGTTTTTCTGTTTTCTAAGCACTCCCGTTATACACTGCACAAAACCTCCATAAAATTATTCAATGTTTTTAAGCATATGCCGGAAATGAAGATTATTTGTCATCCAGAAGTGTAAGGGGATACAGGAGAAGAAACAAGGGGCTACCAAGACATTCTGGACAACTGCATCTAAAACCCTGCCACAGAGTTTTGAGAAGCAACTCAAGACGGAGGTTGGCTACAGCTATATGATCTGACATCTGGTATTGGGGGTGAGGGTCAATACAGACATGTCCTGTTTTCAGAACACCTCAAAGCCATTTTCTGGGACAAGGAAGGTTGAAATGGCAGATAACAGGAAGCTAGCACAACCTCATTGTAGCAAACAGAAGAGTGAAAGGCAAAAACACATGGCTGCACTGTGTGTGTGCTGGCTTAAAGTCCCAGGAGCGCACACTGGCCGCTTCTTCTGCAGCACCAACCAACTAACCTCAATGCTGACCCTCTTTCCTAGCACAGAAAACACTGATTGAGTAAGTGGTACAATAGGCTACTCAGAATAATGCAGAAAGAAGCAAAAATGGAGACTCACCAAAAGTTGAGATTTCTTTTTTTTTTCCATGTAAACCGCACACACACACAAATATTTCAACTTCTCATTAAAAGAATTTAAACTCATTTGCTGTACTGGTTAGAGGGAATTATTGATGTGCAAATTAAGAGCGATAAGGTGGTCATAAAAGAGGTGGCTTTATGCAACAGGAGCTAGCCTATAACATCAGCAGAAACTCAAGCTATTAAGCAACTGTTCACAGTGGTATAGTTAGAGTAAATATATATTATACACAAGCATTGGCATAGCCAATAGGTCTCGCTTTTGGGACCTTATAAGTATTTAGTTATGCAGCACAATATCCTTGGTGCAACAACATCAACCGTTGCATGTAAGCACTCCCACACCCACCAGCTACATAGGCTTTTGGTCGAAGGACAGGAAGGGTAAAGGGTGTAAATGCAGGCTTGGATGTCCAAGATCGGCATCGCCAAAATAACACAAGTGGACACCACGGTTTTCTGCAGCATACAAACAGGGTGGTAGCCACTATTACTCAGAAAATGAGCATACTTTGGCCGCATCCCTCAGCTCTGCCGTCTGTTAAAACTAAAAGCAACATGAAAACATTAAGACTCATATGACTGTCCAACTCCCTATAGGATATACACAGGGTATCCTGAAAATGGCAAGTGAAGGACATTACAGCATTCCAAATACGAAATGGGGAGAACTTTCGCCCAATAGGGGATGTGGAGGTCATCAAAGCACTATACATAAAGAGAAATATGTGCCCTGTTTGTTCAAGTTAAGTAGTCAAGTAGTTGAATATGAACCACTATCTGCCCACCTATGAAGGGCGTTCTTTGAGAAATCAACTATTCAACTGAAAAATGAGCCCTAGTTTATTAATTTGTCCAGTGTTTTTTTAGAAGGAAATGACGTTAAATGGATAAGCACTGAATCGTTAATGTGAGTCAATGGACAGAAACACTGCCTAGACGGACACATTCATTTTTAGGCAAGGGCAGATTAAGTGATTTGCCCAGTCACAGGATGTTTGAGCCTCCTACCACACTGGAACCTGTTTCCCCAGCTTCATAGTCGTCAGCCCGAGCCGTTAAGCCACACCCTTGTACCATTTGAGTGGACAGTTCTGCAACCCATCTGTGGGAATAATTTTATAAGGTAAGTCGTGCTAGAAAGGCATTGTTGGCTAGTCTTTGCTGGGAGAGACCATAGCATGGTGAAGGGAGGCGGTGTTAGTGATTGGCTACAGCGATACGGCCCCAAATCATCAATGGTACAAAAACGAGGCTTTGGTCCAGGTGACCAATTGGGCATCGATCCCATATGATTCATTTGCATCCTGTCCCTGCACACCCCCTTCAGATCCTAACTCTTTAGAATCATTAACTTATCATCTAAACAGGGAGCTCCATAATGAACTTTGTACACATCTCATATTCTGCTGGGGTTCATTCTAACCAGCCACATGCCCTCAAACATGCCCTCGTATAAATGATGTCTCTATACTGCTGCAGGTGAAGTCCAGAGCACAGCAGCACATGACGCCTGTGTCATACATGCGCCCACTGTATGCCAATATGTTGCAATTCTACTAATGACTGAAATAAGATTTAATGTATGTATCCTTTTATCTTTTTTTTTTTTTTTTAAATAAAGCACATCATGTAACTGCTAGCCCATCTCCGTGGTGGGGGGGGAGGGGCGCTAATGAATCATGGTGGTGAGGATTTGGCCTATCGGCTAGGGAGGTCGACCTCGAAGCTGGGGAACCGGGTTCGAGTCTCGGCAAGGACGCTGAACATCCTGTGATTCTGGGCAAATCACTTAATCTCCCTGTGCCTAACAAAAAATAATGTGTCCTTGGGTAATGAAACTGGTGCTCGTGTGAAGCGCTCCGATACCCTGGGTAAAGTTCGGGCTATATAAAACGGTCAAATACAGGGCTCGACAAATCCACTCGCATTTGCGAGGTAGAATTAATGAGGACGAGCTATTTTTAGGTCCTACTCGCCCTTTCTGGCTAGTAGGAAAACAAACTAACTTTTGTTCTCGGTCTTTAAAAACTGAGCAAATGTGACAAGATAACAAGATTTAAAGGCATTTTTATTGCTCACAAAGCGAATGAGCAATAAAGATGCCTTTAAATCTTGTTAACTTGTCACATTTGCTCCGCTTTCAGAGACTGAGGTCAAGTAGGTTGCAGTTAGGTCGAGGAGATTTTTCAAGGTACTAGACCTGCAGGACTAGTACTATTTTTCGGATTTTTCGAGCCCTGAAAAAAAATGGCGATCTGTGTATTCAGGCCTCCCCTCTATCTCCTCATCTCATGACACTTTAGTCCAGCTCAGTATCTGTATATTGCTGGGACACTACAGAAGCACTTGGTAAATGATTAAAGAACAATGTTATGCTGAAGTCACACATTTCATTCACGCTGGTTGCTTTTGACTCGCATATGCTGTGGTGCAGAGGAAGTGATTGGCGGAGAACCAAGGCGAGCCGGGCTCAAGCCAAAGAGCAGGCTCTGCATGACTGATACCCAGTTTCTGGGACATTACAGAAGCGATTCCTTTAACTGTGCAGCAGTGTTATGATGTGTGAGAGAAGTGGCCCGATGAGTAATATTTGCGGAAATCAAAATATGCCCAGTGCTCACTGCCCCTCATGACTCGCATATGCTGTGGTGCAGAGGAAGTGATTGGCGGAGTACCAAGGCGAGCCGGGCTCAAGCCAAAGGACAGGCTCTGCATGGCTCCGATACCCAGTATAAGGAGGGGCCAAAAGCAATATAGGGCAATGCACCCGATCCCCTTACTCCTTACACACTGACAATCCCTCATCGCGATCAATCTAAAAGCGAAAGTGATCGCGATGACGCATGCTAGGGAAGCGCGCGCAGCAGCGGGGGGGGGGGTATGGTGCTGAAGGCTGGCGCAGGAGATGGCTGGGAGAGAAGGGAGGGGGGAATGCGGGGAGCAGCTGTGCGCGTGCACGCCATCGTGCACTGTAGCTTGACGCCAGCACAAAAAGGTGGGTAGCACTTTCTAAACCCACCTACTAAATGTCTCGCCAGACCCAGCGCATGCTAATAAACAGCATACATACGTGCGAGACTGAAGGATACTCACTTACTGCTAATATTCCATGAGTTGGTCATTTAAAACATGTAGAATCTGGAAACTAAACACTCAGCAATAAGATAGTGAGGTTACCTTTAAAACCAACAGAAACTTAACCCAACTGGCATTAACATTTACAGCCAACAGGAAAGCAAAAACTTTGTAATGGGGTGTATATATCCGAGGAGTTCCAAAAACATATTCAAGTAGGAGGAGTTGGGACTAAAAAACAAGTTCTGATGCTGTTTTTCAAGACATGTCAATTTTAAGGAAACACTGTTTACTTTCAACAGTCAACCTACTTGAATTCCAACATTTTCTTGAGTTATACAACTTGTGGCTAAAACAACTGCTGGGGAAAAAATAGATTTGAAGAAATTAATTACTCATGTTGGGGGAAAAACTAATACCATGTTTTAGTATTTGTTTTCTGCAAAAAATCTTTTGAGGAGCCTCAATCAAACAGTACTTGTAACGTGCATCTTATTACCAGTGAGGGTATCCAGGCACTGGATTTAGTCAAAAAGATCGGTCTTGAGTCTCTTGCTGAAGTCAGTCAGTGAGGGTGATGTTCGGAGGTGAAGGGAGTTCCAGAAATCTGGCGGCGGGGTGGGAGAAGGAGTGACCACCACTGTGGCTATGGCGGATGCACAGTGTCTGGACGAGGGAGGTAGAGCAAAGGTCTCTGGATGTTTGGTGAAAGTTTAGGCAGTGGTTCAAGTTTGCAGGTCCTTGGTAGTGGAGGGCTTTGTAGGCATGTGTCAGTAGCTTAAAAACATCCTGCCTGAACGGGGAGCCAATGGAGATTTCTCAGGTGTTGGGTGATGTATGTCCATTTGGGCAAGTCGAGGATCAGTCTGGCCGCGGAGTTCTGTATAGTCTGGAGCCTTCTCATGAGTTCGTTGGAGGTTCCTGGTACAGCGAGTTGCCGACTGGTGATTAGAGCTTGCAAGAACTATTTTTCTCGTACTGATGGGGAGCCATTTGGAGATACTTCTGAGCAAGCGGAGTGTATGGAAGCAGGGAGGAGAATGTGCTGCTCTGTTCATGAAGAGTTTGCTGTTCAGGATAATGCGGAGGTTGCGGGCGTGGTCTTTTGGAGTGGGTCAGAGTTCAACGGGCCACTAGTTGTCATTCCAGAGGAAGTCATGGTTGGCAAAAATCATTTATTTCATTCAGAATAATTTTTAGGCTTAGCCTAGTGCAGCACACATGCGCTGCTCTGGCGAGACTTATAGTAAGGGGGCTTCAAAAAGCTCACCACATGCTCGTGCGTGTGTGGCTTATTGCTTGCGGTTACCCCCTCAGGCACCATCTGTTTCGAATAATCGTGCCCAGCCGTGTGCGCGATAATGCAAAACAGATGGCCTGGTGCTCGCTCTCGCGCGCACCACTCGCGGGACGCTGCATTCTTTGAATTCCTTGTTTTTTTTACTTTCAGCGCGAGGCTACACATCCTGGCGCTTTCACTTTCGTTTGCAGCCCTCACACTACCACGGCCGCCGCGCTTCAGTGAATGTCAGACGATTATTAATTGGAGAAATGCTTTAAACGTGTAGCATTAAGGTATTGCCATTGGTAGCCACGTTTCATGTAGAGCACAGGGAATCCTCCCGTTAACACTCATTAAAAGAAAACTCCTCCTCGTTCAGGTTCGTGCACAAGCAATTTTCTGAAAGCGGTGATGGCAAAAATGTTCTTACTTGCGACTTCATTACTCACTGTAGTCTTTCTTTCCTCCTATACCACCCTTTCATCCTTGCCATTCTCCATTACCTTTCTCTCCCTCCTTCCTTCCTTCCGCACACCCTGCCCGCCTTCTCTAAGCCATCCCGCTCTACGCAGTGCAGACATTGCCTGCTTTTCTCATTTACGGCTTTCAAAATACAATGCTTCAAACTTCTCAGATCCTTGCAGCCCCCCTTAACGGGTTATCTACTTTATTAATCTCCGCTGGCTCTTGGGTTTACTATTCTCATGATTTTCCTCCTCCTTGGCTGTCGGAAGGAGAGGTGGGGTACAGGGCTCTGTCGCCCACTGCAGCAATTCCGCAGAATCATAAAGCCTGCCATGTTCAGGAAGCTCAAAGAGGGACGCGGATTCCGCTTGGCTATAAAGGCACAATAATTTGAAGATATAGATGGCATAGTTTGTGTATGTTCCAATTTTTTTACAAAAGAGTTTGGATTGTAGAATTTGACTGTTTAAAAATGCGCTCGTTTTAGTAAGGAGTTCTGGCCCTTTTAACGTGTGGTTTATCAGTATTATAAATTGTTTGGCAATGCTGTTTAGTTTTACATTTGTGAAAACCTGTTGAAATATGTTTTTAAAACTGGATTGGAGTATGATTAAAAGTGCTCTAAGGATTGTAAAAACACATTTTCACATTTGATTTTTATTCCTGCGACTGCAACTTTTAGCTGAATGTTTCTATAGCACTTACATGCTACTGAATTGCACTTTTAATGCGCTTTAAAGAGGAATGTATTTTATGACAAGCAGCATGTAGCGTAATATACATAGAAATGTGCAATACCCACCACAACTGACCGAGATGAAGTCAGCAAATAAAATTCTCGCCTAACCAAGGATGGCAGCCCAATGCAGTCAACTCACTGAGCTATTTTTATTAGTGGTGGTGTAGCTTATATGTATGTAAATTCAACTTTGGCCGAACAAAGGATGGCAACTTAACTGACTTAAAACAGTAAGAGCAGCGCTGCGCCGCCGGCTAACAAGGCGCATGGAAAGAGAATGTACGTGGATGTGGCCTTAACCAGGTTTCAGTCTCTGTACTGGCCCACCATCCTGTGATTCTGGGTAAATCACTTAATCTCCCTCTGCCTAAAGAAAAACTATAAAACCTCCAAGCTCTCCAATTCCTTTGAGTGAAGCTATAGGCTCTGGTTACTTTATAGTAGATCATATTAAGGGGCGTGGCTTGCCGCGGACGCGTGAGTGAGGAGCTCCGCACCGACCGCACACTAATCCTGTACTAAACGCTGACCGAGGCTGCGGCGCTACACCGGACTGCCTGTTTGAGATCGGCGGTGGTCCTTTGCGGCGTTCGGGCGATTCTCGCTGCGGACGCTGTGGTGTGCACGAGGCGGCGGCTGTCTTTGGCTCTCTGGGCGCGAGGGACTCTGGCGGTGACTTCCTGTGGAGCGCGAGGACGTCTGCACGACTACAGACTCACAGGTCACGGGCTGACTGATGGGCCCGAGGTGCCGCGGATGAAACGCTGGAGCGGCCTGCACGGCGGGGGAGCGGCGGACCTTCACTGAGACTAACACTGCTCTCATGCTGAAACCATTCGCATGCTAGCGCTTGCCCAGTGAAGGTGGGTGCATTATGGCGGAGTGCAGGGACCATCGGCCCGTGAGGTTATTGCAGGAGCAGCGGCGCGACGCAACTGGTGACCTGGATGGCCCGTATGCCGTGCTAGCTGGTTGAAGATCAATCCGTGTCCCAGTAGTGGGTATTAGCTGGACCTACAACGGTTGGGCTGGTGACTGAGGGCCGGTGCCTGCTGGGGCCCACGTGGGAATATCACCACTTTGAATCTTGCTGGGCTCTGGATGGCCACCGCTGGTGCCTGGACTTGGCGGTGAAGCCCCCACAGACTGGTGTACGTTTCTCCCTGGCTGCGGAACTGGGGGATACAGGGCTGTTGGAGCCGAGATCGCTCTGATTCAGCGCTTCCTGTGTTACTACGCTTTTCTGGGTCTGGGTATGGGACGAAGTCCTGTGAGGCCTGGCTGTGGACAGTGCGAAGCTGCCTCCTCCGAGATCAGAGGGTCTGGTGCGCTGGCTGTGATGCCGTGAGGAAGCCTGTAGGGACCTGTTTCTGGGGCCTCCTTGCTGGCGGCGAGTGCTGAGCGGCATGGAGAGTAGCAGTGCCTTTCCAGCCCAGGGACTTTCGGCCTGAAGACCAGGGGCGCCTTTCATTGGTCCTGGTTCACTGCCATGGGTAAGCCTAAAGCCAGGAACGCCGGTACGGGACAGGACCCTGAGGATGGGGCGACTGACCTGTCGCAGATGGTCACTGGGGAACCTATCCAACGACAGCTCAAAGAAATCCTAGCAGCCATAACAGATACTAAAGCCATCCTCCACCAGGACATTAGTACGGTGGCGGTTGGGCTGGGGCTCCTTCGCGATGAACATAAGAAGCTAGCGGGGAGGGTCAAGAACGCTGAAACCAGCATAGCGGAATTGCTCCCGGCCCACAAGAATACGGCCCACCAGTTGCATGCTCTTACGGATAGAGTGAACTCCCTGGAACGTAGAGCCGACGATGCGGAAGGCAGAAATCGGAGGAACAACGTCCGCGTGGATGGGCTGCCGGAAGGAGTGGAGGGGCTGACAAGTTGGCGTACTTAGAGACCTGGCTTAAGACTGTGGTGGCCCCGGAGGGCCTATCTGTCTTTTACACTTTGGAGCGAACCCATAGGGTCCCGGCTAGGCCACTCGGGCCGGGCAGACCGCCGAGGCCAGTGATTGCTCGCCTACTACATTATCGTGATCTGGACCTATTGCTTCAAAGGACGAGAACGGCGGGCCCCTTCACTGTGGATAACAGCAGAGTCACACTGTTCCCGGATTATACCCTGGAGGTCCAGCGAAGGCGAGCTTCTTACCTGGAGGTCAAAAAGGCATTGAGGGAGGAGGGTTTGCAGTATTCCCTCTTGTTTCCAGCACGGCTACGAATTGTTGTCGATAATACATCCCATTTTTTTGACTCCTCAACGGAGGCCTGGGACTGGTTGGAGAAGTATAAAGGTGGATTGACAGCCACGGCCAGGCATGAGAGCTCCGCGCCCAGAGGTGGCTTGACCGGAAGGCGTGGGTCTCGGCGGCTGCGGCGGGGGGCCCGGATGAAGCCCTCCACGATGCAGGCTGAACTGGAGTGGGCAGCCGCTCTAAGAGCGTTGGAATCTGTGTCGGGTTCCGCCAGTCCGCTCTGCCAGGGACTCTGCGGATAGTGACTCAGACAATTCTACTACTAGTAGTGCGAGACTCCCAGTGGTAACGCCTCAGAGTGTGGATGATATAATAGGACTCTACTGTGGGGCGGTTGGAAAAATTTTGGTGCCTTGCTGAAAGGAATTGCTTGTGCGCTGGATGAGCAGTCTTTGGGAAGGTAGCCTGTTTATATGCGGTTGGTGTCACCTGTTTGGTTGCAGAGCTTGTCCCGGGACAGCTGCGTTCACCCTTGCCTCTGAAGTAGTCGGAGGACTTTGCTTAGTTGTTACTTGTTCTTGTTTGGATGGGCACTAGTTTTAAGGTAACTGTCCTTGGGAGAGGGGTTTGGGAATGTTTATTAGGGTCTCTGGCATGATGATTGTGCTTTATTGATGGGGCGCTGGACATACCATATACCATGGGGTCACTGAAAGATTTAAAGTGCATAACGTGGAACGTTAGGGGCTTGCACACCATGAGCCGTCGGCATAAGATTCATACATACCTGGTGCGGAGGGGGGTACAGGTAGCGTTCCTCCAGGAAACGCATATCACGGGCTCAGAGGGTCTTGCACTGCAGCGCAGATGGAGGGGTCAGGTTTATCTTAACTCGTATTCTGCCTCTGCACGAGGAGTCTTGGTGTGGATCAGAGCTGGGGTCCCCTTTCAACCGGTGCAGCACATTGTCGATCCGGAAGGGCGGTATGTACTGGTAGACTTGATGGGAGGGACATTACGCTGGGCAGTATTTATGATCCAAATACTGAGCAACAGGCCTTTTTTAGGTCTCGCCTGAGCCAGCGCTTTAGCGCTGCTCTCGCGAGAGCTTTTGTTAACGGGGGATTTGAAAGTGCAAACTAGTGCTTTCAGGCCGCCAACTACAGTGCATGTGCGCCGGGCGGGCGCACCATTTGGCAGCCTGCGTGATCATTTCGCGGCCGCTTTGATGTTCTCAGTGAGCCGCGCGGCCACTGAGAACATCAAAGCTGCCGCGAAAGTGCACACCATTTGCCACCCCCTCCCTTATCCCACTTCCTGCTTGTTTCACAATGGCGACAGCTTGTTCTTTCCAGGTACCACCTTCTTGCCGGTCTCTCCTGTTTTATTAGCTCCCTCTTATGTGTTGTATGCCTCTGGCACTCTCCTCTACTTCTCATACATGTGCCCAGAGGACTCTGGTCCTATCATTACATCAGAGACAATTTCTTCCTTACACTTCACCCTCATTCAAGAACAAGCATTTGCAATGCATTAGGTCTCGCATTTACGCGAGTTTGAGCTATTGACATTGCAAATAACAATGCCTATTGGCATTGTCATTTACAATGCCAATAGCTTTAACTCGTGTAACTGCGAGACCTATTGCATTGCAAATGCTTGTTTCAATATTTCTTTCAACTCATTGGCTTCGAATCTTTCCTCAATTTACAACTTCTAGTTTATTTCATGTGCAGTTAAATATACTACTGACTCATAGCTTTATAAGTGAGTGTGTATATATGTGATTGAGCACATACATGTGCATATGCAATGCCAGTTAAAAATTACATGCAACTTAGAGCATGTATACCAATAAACGTACATTTATTACTAAAGTGCAAAGTTGACATTCCATGTTATTACTACAGTGCTGTGGCACCAACTTGAGAAAACACTTTGATACCATGGCACAGATGACATGTTACAATGACATCTCACAGAACAAGCATTGGCATAGCCAATAGGTCTCGCTTTTGGGACCTTATAAGTGTTTAGCCATGCTACAGTTGGTGTTGTTGCACCAAGAATATTGTGCTGCATAACTAAATACTTATGAGTCCCCAAAGGCGATACCTATTGGCTATGCCAATGCTTGTTACTTTGTCGGGGAAACTGGCGTCCTACTTGTCTGGTCCAGTGATGTTGGGGGGTGACTTTAATTCCATAACAGATGTTGCTCTTGACAGGTCCCACCCCCCCGCTTCCGACAGCGCCAATTAATAAGATCGCTAGGGCTCGAGATACATGGCAGTCGAATTGGGGGTTGTTGGATACCTGGAGGGAGCACCACCCAAGTGAGCGAGACTACTCCTTTTTCTCTGCGCTCCATGAGTTGCACGTTTGATTAGACGCGATACTTTGTTCCCCTGAAATACACACGGCGGTTCAGCACAGTGAATACCTGACCAGAACGATCACCTGACCAGAACGATCTCGGATCATAATCCCCTGTTGGGCCCCACAGCGCCCAGCAATCCCGACATGGCGATTAACTCTGGAGCTACTGGAGGATCCGGTCTTCCGGGAGGTGATAGGAACTGGGATGACCCAGTACTTTCAGGAGAATACAGGTACAGCCTCCTCATTGACAGTGGAGTGGGACGCTTTTAAAGTGGTGGTGAGGGGACTCTGCATCGCTCATAAGATTGGGGTACGAAAAGTTCTCCTCCAGGAAACAGACACCGCGGCCCAGCGCTTGCGCGATTTGAAGCGTGCTCGCCCAGAACATCCAGAGGGACAGGAGGAGCTGTTGGCGGCCCGGGAGGCAGTAGCAGTTGGGATTGAGAAGTTGCGATGTTACGATTATAAGAAGTATTTGGTACGCGTCCACGCAGAGCGCAACAAATCTGGCGCGTTGCTGGCGTGGCTCGCAAATCCTGTGAGGCAGGCGGCCCCTATTTTGGCACTCTGCGATCCAGTGGGGGTATGTGCTACACCCAGCAGGGCATTAATCACCTGTTTTCTGACTACTATGAGGGGCTTTACTCCAGTAGCCACCTTGGATGAGGGTCGTCTAGAGGGGTTTTTAGCTGAGGCGGACTTGCCGGCCCTTGTCAAAGCGGAAGCAGATTTGTTGGGTCAAGACATCACGCTGGGGGAAGTAAGAGGTGCAATCAAACATATGGCACGGAAGAAGACTCCAGGGGTGGATGGTTTGCCGATTGAATTTTATGCATCTTCTATTGAGCTGTTGGCCCCTAGGTTAGTGGCCCTCTACAATGATTCACGGAGGGTGGGCCGGCTTCCTGCCACGACGCGCAAGTCGCTTATCATACCGCTTTTGATGCCTGGGAAGCCCCCCTCTGACTGGACTGCCTACCGTCCACTATCCATGCTTACCACCGACTATAAGATCTTAAGTCGGATACTAGCCACTCGCCTCCTGCCGTATATGACCCGCCTAATACATGTGGACCAGGCGGGGTTTATACCCAAACGAAATACAGCGGGCAATGTTCGTCGCCTGCTCCGTGCTTTTGAGGCCGATACGTACTCATCGCATACTGCAGCCGTATTCTCAGTTGATATCGAAAAGGCCTTTGACAGTCTGGAGTGGCCTTATATATTTCAGGTACTGCGTACCTTTGGATTGGGGGAGCGGTTTGTGGCTCGGACGGCTTTGCTATATAGGGATTCCACGGCTAGAAATAAGTCAGGAGGCCTGATATCGGATCCCTGTGCGGTAGGTAGAGGGACTCGCCAAGGGTGTCCTCTATCCCCGCTGTTATTTGCACTGGCCATAGAGCCGCTGGCGGCCCAGGCCCGAACGGGGAGATGGTTCAGGGGACTCCAGGTGCATGACGATACCCATTATATTGCGCTCTACGCGGACGACCTCCTCCTGTTCCTAGCCGACACCCAGGAGGCTTTGCTGGGAGCAAAGCGCCTACTTAGAGATATTGAAGAAATGGCAGGTCTGAGAGTGAACTGGTTAAAATCGTGCCTGTTCCCCACCTCCAAGACAGTTGAGGGTCCTCGGTATACGGAGGAGGTACAATGGGAGTATACCTGTATAACATATCTGGGGACACGCATTTACCATGAACGGAAAGATCTGGTGGAGGGTAATATTGGAAGGGCTATACGGGGTCTTCAAGGCAGTATGGACTTTTGGCAGTCGTTGCCGCTGTCCCGGATAGGGCGGGTGGCGCTCCTCAAGATGGTGGCACTCCCCAGGCTGCTATATTATTTTCGGGCGCTTCCTGTTTGGCTCCCTGCGTCGACTTTTAAGAGGCTTCAACAGATGATAACGGGGTTTCTCTGGCTCTCTGGCAGACGACGTGTAGCTTTGTACACTTTGCTGCGCCCGAGGGGAGAGGGAGGCCTAGCAGTTCCGGACTTTGAGTACTATTATTTGGCGGCCCAGCTGCAATGGTTGACTCAGGCGGTGGCTCGAGAGTTCCGGGGAGTGGGAGATGCTGTGGGGGGGGGAGGGGGGGGGAGGATTTCTGCCAACGTGCTCTCTAGGATTATTTTACAACAGCCGCTTCACCTTGGGGATCTCCCTGGAGACGTGCAGACTTTTCGGTTGGGCTGGAATAGGAGTCAACAGAGGGCGCGGATCGCCTGCCCGTACGCCCCAGGGATCCCGTTGTTAACGTGCCAGCAGTTGCCTCATGGGGTTAACTGGTCGGCGCTTACGGGATGTTTTGATTCGGGATGGATAGCTGTGGGAGATTTGTATGAAGATAATGTTCTGCTGCCTTATGCAACCATCCGTGAGCGTTTTGATTTCCCTTGTGGTGATTATCTGCTGCATGTGGCCTTAGTGGCGGCTATTCAGCGGCGATGGAAAGGGGGGCTGTCTGAACCTAAGACATCAATGGCTTGCCAGTATGTGGTGCTGGCGGCCGGTACCATTAAAGCGGTCACTTGTTTATATCGACGGATGACTTATGAAAAGTTGCCCCCTCTTCTGAGGTTGAAGCAACACTGGGAGGAGGACATTGAAGGGGAAATTCCTGACAAAATCTAGGCTGAATTGCTTGAGCGCCCCTGGAAATGCTCCAGGAACGCCCGATTCCAACAGATCCAATTTTTTATTTTGCACAGGGCTTATCTCACCCCAGTCAAAATTAAACGTTATTTTAAAACACTCGCAGCATCCTGCCCCCGCTGCAACAGAGAGGAAGCGGATTTCCGCCATATGATGTGGGACTGCCCCCGAATTGGGACTTATTGGCGGGAAGTGTGGACACTTCTTTCTGATGTTACGGAGAGGAATATTGAATTTGGTATAGGTCCATGTTTATTACACTGGTTCCCCCACACCTCGAAGACAAAAATAACTAGTAAATTTATAGACCTGGGGCTAGTCCTGGCCAAAAGGGAAATTACTGCTAATTGGAAGGCTCAGCGGGGGCCGAGATTGCAGAGGTGGAAGGCTGAATTTATTCGGTGGGCAGAGTGCGAGGCGGCTCTCCCACTGCAAACGGCTGGCCGAGCTCATAGCGACAAAGCAATGGACTCTGCCCGCGCCTGGGGAGCCTTGGCGGAACTCCTAAAACCCACAGACTCCAATACTGAGGTGGATTCTGTGCTTAGTGAATCAAAAGGCCTGCCCTCCTCACTATCTGTTTAGAGCGGTGTTGGAGAATGGATGCTACCCCTATTAGACTACCAGCTGTCCTAGGTTATGAAAGTTTGATGTGTACCTTTCAGTTGTAGGGTATTCTGTCGTGGACAAAGAGCCGAATGCCCTGTTATGTCTTCAGCTAACAAGTCATGCCGGGGGAGTTGTGGGAGGGAGGAGGGATTGTAGCATGTTATAGGCTTTATGTTTTTGTGCTCATTTCCTTTACTATGATCCGGAGCTTCCAAATGCAATACCTATTATTGCCCTTTATCACATTGTGCCTTGCTGTGGAAATGCGATGGTGGGAATTGTGGGTGAACCACCGCAAGGTTACCCAGTATAGTTGTGAGCACTTTCAATTGTAACCGTGGATTAATGAAAAGATCGTGTAAAGAGACATGTGTATTAGAGACGATCTATGCGAGCGGAAGCTCATGTTTGAATTGTTTATGAGTGATATAAGATGATAATCAATAAACATATTTTACACAACAACAAAAAATAGATCATATTAAGTCCGGAATAATTGTATTACTTGGCCTTTTCTAACCATGTTCTTGATGTTAAAATTTGTGTCTAATGATATGAACTTTCATGATTTATTTCACTGTTTATTATTTATAACTACGGGTTGTTAGCTTGCGGTCATCCAGATAGGGGGAACCTTAGGGTGGCATTTGAGCTATAGGCTTTTGATATTGCAGCTTCCGCCTTGCCGGTAGCATATGGCGATTTGCAGCAATTTACAGTGTTTAGGGGCGATTCACTATGCTGACTAGCCAGCCAGCCAGCCAGCTTGTTACACTTTTTTATCCATTTTTCTCTGTCTT
Organism: Triturus cristatus; assembly: GCF_964204655.1. NCBI lineage: Eukaryota > Metazoa > Chordata > Amphibia > Caudata > Salamandridae > Triturus > Triturus cristatus. The sequence goes on along the minus strand of NC_140590.1, from coordinate 621,031,978 downwards.
TTCACAAAGAGGTGCTGGCGTTTGAGCTTTACATTTTTAGGTCGAGCCTAGGCCCAGACAAAACTGTGGCATAGCCAATAGGTCTCACTTTTGGGACCTTATAATTATTTGGTTATGCAGCACAATATCCTTGGTGCAACAACATCAACTTTTGCATGGGTAAACACTTATAAGGTTCCAATGGCGAGACCTATTGGCTATGCCAATGCTTGTTCCAATAATAACCCTACAATTCAACTGAGATTTTTCCACGTATTAAACGTATTTCAAACAGAGAAACAAAAAAAAAATAACATTGAAACATTGCAATCAGAAAACACACTCACTCAATGTGGAACTTGCCACTAGCATAGATTATGGGGTTTGCCTGATAGGTTCTTGCAGTGGAATACTATTCTTCTTGCAGTGGAATACTATTCAGCACAGCACCTGGAAAAGCCATGATATAGATCATTCTTTGAAGGGCTCTGTCTGCATATGCTAGCTGAGGTTCTGTGTTCTAAAGAAAATGCAAGGCAGCCTTGTGTTGAGTTTATATTAAAATCTGCACTATTATACTCTGCTGGGACTTCGATTTAGATGTTGAAGGGCATAAAAAGATACAAATAAATGTAATCTATAGGTAAAACTGGTCTTGCCATTTCAGTCGAGACAACATATAAGTGAAGAGGACTCCAAACACTGTGTTTGGGCTCATAAGTGCAGCCAATGGGTCATAGGAGTAAAGTAACCATTTTTCTAATGCACATCTGAAATTAATTGCGTAAAATAAGGAGCGTTTACTTGCATGAGTCTATGCTGTGGGACGCTATCGCTGCCTACTGAGAAAGGGGTCGGTAAGAAATGTTGGGCCCCTAAACAATCCTGCCTTCACCCCCACACAGTTCTCTAGCTGGAACTCATATACCTGGGCTCCATTTGTGCATTGCAAATACTGTAACTGATTTATGTTACAAGGGTCACCATGGGACATCATCACATTGCTTGACACAATAAGACCCATTCCACATCTATAGGGTAACAGAGACCAGAGTTGCTTACGGTGCCACTGTGGCCACTAATATCTTAGGCACAAGAAGCGATAGAGAGAAATGGCGAGTTTCCAAACAACTAGTAAGGCCATAACCCCAGCTCCAGGCATCCGAGTGGCCCAGGTATACAACACTAAAGGTGAAAAGTTGGTTGCCAAAGTAGGTACATGAATCCAAGAGTTGTTGCAAGCTCAAGTTTAATGTGTAGTAATTTGTTAAATAATAAAGGGTCTGAGATAGTGTAAGATGCCGTTCAGATAATAACACGTCAAACTTAACAGAAACTAAAATTGTACTCAAATATACAAGCCCAATGTTTTACAAAACAACAAATAAACTACTAATGTGCTTAGTTTAGCTACCTTTCTTCATACAACCAACATTCATATTTCCACCGTACATACTTCAAATGTCTCAGCCTAAGGGATGTGGGATTCCCATAGCCTGACTCCCAGGGCATATTGTTTGGGGTCAAGGGCAACAAGTTTATGTTCATTTTCTCCTTGGGTCAAGTAGGCCCAACCCCCAGCAGCACAAACCCTTTGGCTGCCAGTTTGCAATACTATATTATAGATCATGGAACGGCACTGTCTACAGTTAAGGTAATATTTGTGCCCATATGTTAACGCTGCTAAAACTTGTATTTATGTTTCATTTATTGAAAGCCTTTATTATTAGGGTGAGCGCTCTAAGTAAATGTTGAAAGCTCTGACTGTACTACTGACAGTGGCTCCAGTATAAAAATGTGTACACACGTTTTCAAAGTTTAGCAATATGAGGCTATGTATAATGCTCCCAGAATTCTCTGATTTGATGCATATTTTTGCAGAAACTTGAAAGCAAGATTGATTATGCTTTGCTTTGAAAATAAAATCTTCATAAAAAAATGAAAGTAGGGAAAAAAAAAACATTTTGCCAAACTACTGTAACATTTCAGGTACCATTTCTTTGCATCGTTTAGTAACACATTGATGCATGCAAGTGTTTCCCAAAAATATTCATAATGGGAAATCAGTGTAACCTGTTTCAATAAGATTATAGGAAACAAAAACAAACAAGCATTGGCAACGCCAATAGGACTGAAATTGGTGGCTAGCTTTTCAGTTTTGTCAATGTGTGACTTGTTATAGCATGGTTTTTGTAAAAACCTTATTGGTGTGGGAGCTGCCGGGCCCTCACCATTATAACAAACATTGGCAAAAGCAAAAATAGTTTTTTGGTCTCAAAAGGCACACACTGCCACGGTAGTTAGTGGCACTGATAAAAACTACTTCTGTGTGTTGATATGCTCCTTGTGAAAGAGCAGAATGGTGTCACTCACACTGAAGCTAATCGAAACAGAGAGTGACGAAATTTTAATAAACACAAGAGGGTCCCAGTCAACTCCAGACCAAATTAGGGGCTCAATTATTAAAGAAAGTCTCAAAAGTGCACCCATTGGTATATGTCCTTGCAATAAGTGCAGCTATAAGGCTCTCGTGAATTCCCAAGAATTTACAGATGTAGGAAATAAAATAGTACTCCTAGAAAATATTTGTGAACTGCATTTTAGCATGAGTATGTGTAGATTTGCTCATGCAAAAATCTGAGTGTTTGCAAGTTCACATTCCCTCTAACCACTTGTTTCCCAACTCTGGAAGTAGGTTTACGTCTGCCATTGTCAGGAGTAAATTATCAACATTTCTCAGAATTGGAAAAAATTAGAGAAGAGTTGTTGATAACCCTTAAAACATGCAAGTTAGAGGTTTGTACAGACTCAAAAGGGTACACGAACCCTGGAACTATTGCTTACCACTACCTCAGCCCCAGTATTTAGATCTGCAAAAACGTAGCAACATAAGGCTATTGCAAGAATTCAAACACTACTATGGTATGAGCCCTGGCATAATCAGAGGCTATATCGGAGCTTTTATATAATGAGATTGCTGCCATAATTTGTCGCTGCACTACATGGCAGCAAAGGGGCAAGTGGATTTTGTTACGGAACAAGTAGATTTATGAAAAAACCTGCCCCATGGATAAGTAGATATTTTATTAAAATTCTACACACCTGCAGGATAAAAATCAATAACATTCCGGCAACCCAAGCTTACTGCATTTTGCTGTCCTCCTTTTGCCAGGTGAAAATTCTGAGAACCTTTCGAGCATTAAGAGCTCAAAGCTCAGTCTGCATCCTACATCTTGGCCTTCCCTAGGCATTCGGCCAAGACACAACATGGTCATCTCCATTACTACAAGAGAAGTTTCATGGTTCTTACATAAGTTCAAATCTAGATCCCGGGCTATATTTAGTCACTGTCCACTCTACTAATAATTGCTTCTGCCATCATTCAGGCTCTCTGTAATCAATGACTCCTTTTCTTCATGGTTGACTATGGTCACCACTCCTTTAAACAAGCATATTCAAATGCAAAAACATGCTTCTCAGTGGACTACCATTCTAAAAAGCATGCTCCGACATACCAGTCCTAGGTTTTGGGGAGATGGTTGGCTCAGCCATGTACACAGTATACACATTTTCACATGCATGGCTTCCTCTTCTGTGATTCTGCTTGCACTTAATGTATTTAAAAATATTGACAATCATGCTGGCACCACCATACAATGGCTACCCACAATAGACCCGGAATATTCACAGTTGAGTCCAGGGTGAGCACTATAACCAGAGTCGGCCCCATTGTACCATAATCATCTACAATAGGCCATGAATTACAACCATAATGAAGAAGTGGGCCATACTGTGTAGTGGATGGTCACAATATGTTAAGAATTACCACTAATGTCTAATCGAAGGCCAAACACTGCCAGAAGGACAACTACGTCAAGATGCAACAATATGCCTGGAATTATCACCAATGTTACAATATGTAAGGGTTTGGCACTAATGATGCCCATTATATGCTAAATATAACTACCATACTGCCAGCACTACCACTGTGCCTTAGGCAGGCACCATTGGCCTACGGTCAAACACAAGAACCACCACCAGAGACAGGCACTATTATACCACAGAATCATAAAATATGCCTGTAACTTTTTTGGATCACCCATCATTGAGCCAGCTGTTGAGACTATCATAACATGGATTCCCACAATGTGCCTAAAATTACACCAGTCTACCATCTCCAGGATGGACGCTGACATTGCCCGGAAATACCACTACTGAACTAGGAGTTTGCTTCTTATCTGGGTGGACTCCATGCTATGAATGTTCAGACGCTGTCAAGAAATACCTTCATTTTGCAAAGATACAACTATATACACACAATCATGTATGCACACACAAACACCACAGTACAAACACACGTGCACACAGAACCGCAAGTAAAATTTTCAAATACTAACTACTGCTATCCCAACTCTTGCTCTACCTTTCCCACATAAAGCTGCTACTGGTGAGGTTTCATCTGCGCACTCAGGAGGAGAAATGTGTAAACCGAATGCCTCAGTCTAGTAGTCTAAGAAGCCATGTCTAACAAAAGGGTGTGGGGGAGTGGAGGGGATTAGAGGCAGTGGGCTGGCACTTGGGGAAAGGGGTGTCCTGGGGAAATAGGACACATATGCACACATTGATGCAATCAGATGGCCTGGATATGGGCAAACGGGCAAAGGAGAGATTAAAGAATAGCCTAACATACCTATGTGAGAGGTTTAAAATCCATGCCTCAGGTGGGAAAGAAAAAAGGGAACCAATGAGTGCTTCAGGCATGCAAAAAGGGGATTGTGGAAATGGCATCCCCAAGCTACAATCAGAAATTAATACTTTCTTCCTTACAGTGCAGGTTTTTCCCCAGTCTGTCAACATGTAGGCTCCCGGGTTTTCCTACCGCAATATGCCGTGGAATCCATTTTTAATACTTCCACCTGACACTCACCTCAATTTGCCACTACACTGCACCATTGAGATGAAACCCAAGAAGGGCAACAGGGATGAATCTATTTCAGGGAACTGCTACCTCATTACGCTCATTTGTGACCTTAGCAAAATAACAGAAAGGGTAGAGACAAGAAAGCTTTCAACCTGTCTGGAAGAGGCTGGCCTTGAGCCTTGAAAGCTTTGTCCCTGCCCAAGAAGGGATACAGAAACAGATTTCACTGATAAACTGTAGATAATCCAGAACTAAAAGAGTGCCATTAAAGGTCTGATCCTGTTGGACTTAACCACGGTGTTCAATTTGTTGATTAAAACAGCCTCTTAGCAAGACTCCCGAGAAATTGGAAAGACCGGAGCATGCATACATGATTGAGATATTATATAATTATTTTTTTTTTTTTAAACACAGACACACACACACTGGCCACTCTTACCACCTGCATCCAATCCATTTAAAGAACCTCTGCCTGTCATGTGCAGTCCCCACATGCTTTTTCCTTTATTCCAGATATGGTTTATCAGTTTTACCAGGACTCTGGCAAAACTTATCAGGTTATCCGGCTGCCAGGCAATAACATCAAACAAACAAAAGGTGACGGAAGGAATGCTTGCAAAAAGTCTAACCACTGGCAATAGCTCGGGGTAACATTCCAACCGATTGTTCTTCTGCACGCCAGTAGCCTCAGATTAAGACTGTCGTACACAAACCAGTTTTGGTTCTGCTCCAAAAGATTATGCCCTACAGGTAAGCAAAGACGTGGATCCCGTGCTAAAAGTACCACTGTGACCAAGCTGCAACCGACTGACTACCCCCAATCATAGCAAAAACGGTCTTGAATTGCTTGTGTTCCTGTTCAAAGAGGACCTGACCTGAAATTTCGGGCTTGACTGTTCCTATTAGAGCAGAATCAAGACTGGGTCCAAGTTGAGGTGCTAGAGTGTGCAAAATGATGATGGATGTAACAGCCAGTGCCTGAGGTTAATTAAAACATTCTATGCATGTTTTGTTTGTACACTTCAGTGCCAGGATTGAACATACACTTGCAATACTCAATTGACTGAGGCACAGGACTGTCATGTCTAGAGTTTAACCTGAGCAACTGCCAGCAAAGGACAGAAGTGGAATAGTACAGACTACCTTAAACGTCACGTCAATGAGACCAAGCTAATTTGGGTTGATATGCAGAAGCAGAGCTAGAGCACGCTTTTCCCTAATGACCTTGAGCCTTCCCACGATATACATTTAAAATAAATTCTATGGGAGTCCTAGAAGAATAGCTTTCTTCTAATCCGAAAATCAACTTAACTGCCTTTTATTTCTATACCTTGAGGTTTCTTGGTAAATCCCTTCAGTTTTTACCATAATCCTAAAGTTGTGGCTACATGTCCTATCCCACTTGAAGTATTGCAATAGCCTGTATTGAGCCTTATTAATGCAGTGCTCAAGAAACTGCAGAGGGTTCTAAACTCGACAGTCCACAAAGTAGGCCACCTAAAGAAAAGTGATCACGTGACAACATCTTAGAGTAAATTCACTGGCGAGACTAATAAAGTTCACACTTCGAGTCTGTTGCAGCACGGACCACTCTTCCCAGAAAGACAATAACAAGCTTGCTGTCCTTGGACAAAGTTTTAATTACTCTAATTCTTGTTTGAAAAGTTCTTCTTCAAGGGGCTAGACTCTTTCTCATCTAGGCCTATACTGTATAATTAACATCCACAGAACCTGTGCTTCCTCCCAAAAATTATCCCAAAGACCCTTGTGCTGATTTTTGCTTAAGTGTTAAGCTATCCCTTGCTGTGTATGCTATGCTCTAGGACTGATAGGTCAGATGAAAATCAACATTTCCAAGGACTCGATAATATGGCCATGTAAGAGTAAATCTTAGAGGACATGAGCAGTCAATGTGGATTAGGTATGCATAGAACCCTTAAATGCATGTGGGTAGCTAAACGAATGCTTGCATGTGGTTTTAGTCTTCAAGCAAGAAGCAGGCTTTCAATTGTCTTGTGCACCTTTACAGTCAGGCCATCGTCCTGTAAGTTACTGCAGGTGGTTAGTTATCGGACACCGAAGCAGTTCACGCTGGAATGGAAATTCAACATGCATGTGTGCATCAGATATGCTACAGAGTGGTGTTTGAGAGATTGTCCAAAGGACAGCACCAAGTCAGATAGGGGAGTTAATATGCATCCCTGACTGCAGCATGGAAAAGTGGAATGAAATGAGCATACATGCTCCCATTTACTTAGGTGTCACTGCAAGCATGGACTAGTGGAAGTATCAGTTGTATTAGATTTTGTAGAACAACGATTTAAAGAAATACCATTACTGAGAAACCATTTAAACTGTTTAAAGAACATTTTCAGGATAAACAGCATTTACCATTTCATAGAAAACAATATGAAATGGTTGCAGGTCTTACTTTCAGAAACATTTTTGTTGAAGGTATTTATTTCAAATCTTTACATCAGGGGACATTATTTTGGATTTATATCTTTTGCATTGTCAAATATGTGCTTTGGATGCTTTTAATTTGCTACGCCCTCATCACCCCTAAACACCACCCATCTCTGCCCCCTAAAAATGCCTCCCCACGCATAAACTACAACAATTTCTGACCCTTAAACTCCAACCATCCCTGAACCCTTTTAGCCCTTTCTACTCCTACACTTTAACCATCTCTTAACCTGCAAACCCTCTACCACTAAATTCCACCCATACATGCCTCTAAAAACCATTTCTATGGCTAACCCCCACCCATCCCTGATTCCTTAAAATCCCGCACCACCCATTAACTCCACTCATACATAAACTCTACACAACCCTCACCACAACCCATTCGTGCCACCTAAAAACACTCACCACCCCTGAAAAGCAAACATTCTGACTCCTAAGAACCCTCACCACCCCTAAACTCCTGCATCCGTAAACCCTAAAAACACTCTCTACGTATAAACTCCATCTATTCCGGACTTTAAAACCCCACACCATCCTAAACTCCACCCATTCCCAAACACTAAAAACCATTCACAGCAGCAAAACTCTACCAATCAATGAGCCTTAAAAACACTTCACAGCCCTAAACGCCACCCATTTGTACACCTAAACAAAGAACCTCAACACCTCTAAATGCCACCCATCACTGGAGTTTAAAACCACTCACCACCCCTAATCTCCACCCATTTCTGAACCCTGAAAAACCCTCCTCTCCCCTAAACATCAGCCATTCCTGTACCCAATAAACCTTCACTACTGTTAAACTTCCCCCACAGGTGCGACTTTGCGTGTTTCCTTAAAATTATCTTTCCTTCAAAATGTTTCATTTAATTTTCGATCTATTTGTATTTCCTTAAAATAGCCATTCCTTAAAGTTGGTTTTCCATAATGTGGTTTCCTCCAATGATGGGTCTCAGTTCTCTTTTTTCCATTAATTCACATACTAATGCAAGTATCCAAAATCTTACCCAGTTCATAATGTGCTGAGACTGAGTCAGTCAACAAAGGAGTGTGTGGTGCACTCTAGAATACCCTGCAATCAGCCAGGATACACCCTTTAGAAAGTACTGCCTAGAAATCCTCCCATACAGGATAGACTTCTTTGAACTAACTCTCAACTAGACTGGCTTTCATGTGCAGCGCTCACATGGGCTGTCTTTTACCTCTAGTGTACTGGAAAAGGTAGCCAGATCCAAGAAAGCCTGTCCGCTTTAACAGCTGCAATGGAAAATTAGCACAATCAAGTGTGAACGAGACTATGAATAAATCACGAATGAGGGCACGTAGGACTGAAGCCTTAAGCCATGATACTCAGTACATATGCCCGCAAGTACGTTATGCACCATGCTAAGTGTCTTAAAACAATACCAGTTCACCTGTAACATGCAAACGAAGTATACCCGGAATTGAAGAGGTGCACAGAGGTAAAATGTGTAACGGATTAACAAGTTAGGTGGCAGCTGCATTATGCAGAACCTGAACAGGACAGGCAAGATATTTAGACAAATCAAGCAAGACTGAATTCCTAAGGCTCCTCTCTGTAGACTACAAACGGACACGAAACACTGGCAAACACTCCCACTAACACGGTTAGGGAAAGCGGCCCTCTTCAAGATGATGGCACTGCCGAGATTTTTATATGTCCTCCAAAACACCCCATTCCAGGTCCCCCAATCCTACTTCCGTACAATAGACGCAGAACTCACGAAACTCCTGTGGAATAATAAGCCACCTCGCATAGCTATGGCAAAGTTGTTCCGCACCTGGTATGATGGAGGTATAGCACTCCCAAGTATCCAAGTATGCTACTGGGCGTCCAAATTAACTGTTATTAATCACTGGCTCCATGTCCCACATACAAACCCGGCCTACGGCCCTGACAGATTAGCACTGGGGGAGGAGGGCCTGTACCGGGCACTCTACAGGCTAAAGGCTTCAAACACTGGGATGACATAGGAATATCCAGGGGGGGGGGGGGGGGGGAAGGGGGGAAGACCTCTGGGTGCGGGGTACAATGATACCCTTTGAGCAGCAACAGTATGAGATGGCACCAATGGAATTATTCCGATACCGTCGGATTAAACACGCCCTAGAGGCAGTGATCAAGGCCATGGTGGCAGAAAGAACTGTCTATATATACAAAGGGGTTGCCCCAAAAAATGTATTAAACTAGGAGGGTGGATGGAACACTTACAGAGGGGGAATATGTGAAACACCAACGTTACCTCCTGAGCCAAAACTTCCATAACATTATCGATGCTGATAGGATGTATAGATCTGTATGTGAAATTAACATCTATCTGCAAATGTACTGATCAGAGACCAAGATATCTCATGTGTGATAATCGTGTTACAGACTACCTGAATGATGTAAATGTGCCTCTCACGTTTAATAAACGGAATTAAAAAAAAAAAAAAAAGAAGACTGCATTCCTATAATCCAAGCTGTACGAGTTAGCCGACTGGATCACCATCCTTCTCCCTACAACTAAGAAGAGTTCTCCTTTAGCTCTTCAGAAGGAGTAACATTTAGCACTTAGCTGGTTAACATGCGAGGCAGATGTTAATAACAGCATTGACAAGAACATCACCATTTTTAGGTTGAGCCTAGCGCAGCGCGCATGCGCTGCTCTACGAGGCTTCTTGTATCTACTCTGTGTGGGTCTGACTCCTCCCACGCATTGGGTTGGCTTTTGCGTATCTTTTTCAAATCAAAACCTGCACATGGCTAAATTGGGTGCATGTCCCACCTCTTCTGAAAGGTTCACTCCTTTGCTGCAGGACTGAGCAGCAGTGCGCATGGCTGCAGCGCCTCCTTGTCTACCCTGCACCACTCCCCCTAGTCTCCCTGTGCCTGCCCCCACCACTCCTCTTGAGCTGCTTGTTTTATTCTGCTTTCCCCTTTGTTGCTTGTTTACGGGTTTGCTCTTTCCGATTGGCTGGGGCTGTTCAGCGAGCAATGCTTATACATCTGAAAGCATTGAATTGCTTAACAAAGAATAAATGCATGCGTCTCTCCATGCAGCACATATCGTGTTTCCAACATTGTTTTTGTTGTTGATTACAAAAAAAGCAAAAATACCCCTTTTAAAATAAGTGTGCTGCAGAACTGCAAACTACTCGATGAATGACACCCTCATGCTAACATGTTTTCGGCACAGGAGGCTGGCAGCAACGTACTCCTCAGCTCCAATCCACGAGGAGACCCGTGGGAATATAACATGCGGTTTGCACTGATTCAAACTAAAAACTAACTAGAGAAAATGCTGGTCTTACACAAAACAATATAGTAAGGGTGAAATACAGCTTGAACACATGGCACGGGTGCGACTCCGTGTCGCAATTATTATCACCCTGCCTTCTGGGAACTGTAGGTTCCCATTACACACATGGCATTAAAATGTCCTGTTAACTAATAAGTCGAGACGGCTGAGAATGACAAACATTAGCGGGCCAATTGAGAGGTTTGAGGATGAATGACTGAATAACTTGTTTATATAAGGTCACTTTTTACTTTTTTCTTATAGTTTTATATAGCATGAACTTGACCATAAGGTATTGGGTATCAGAGTGCTTTACATGATCACCAGTTTCGTTACAGACGGACACATTTATTTTTTGTTAGGCACAGAGAGATTACGTTTGCCCAGAATCACACGATGTTGAGCGTTGTTGCGGAGACTTAAAACAGGTTCACCAGATTTTAAGGTTGACTGCCCTAGCCGTTAGGCTACATCCTCTCCTCATGCTCCCTTGAAATAATTTAACACCATTAAACATGGCTGGCAATGAGGAAACAACATATAAGGAATGACGAAATGCTTTAGAAGCTATGCATTCCTATGCTATTGTGGCAGGAATGAATAACAAAATATGTTTTCTCCTTATGTTATGTTTGTATAGTACTCTGAAGCAGCCTGCATGTTTGCACTATAGAAGTATCAAACACAAATATTACACACTAAAAACTGGAACGCGTGCCTATTGTTATTCATTGGATATCGTTCAAATGTAAAATGATTGTGTTTAGAATTGATTCAAAGTGAAAAACTGAGACAAACGGGGAATTATTGTGCTTGGCAAATTTACCATGGAGGCAGTTTGGATAAAAAGTGATGCTTGAATGTTTTAACGCGATAATGATTTGGTGTTATTTACTCTCGGGTAAGTGCAAGGCAAGATAAACAGCAATTGAGGGGGGGGGGGGGGGGGGCGCAGTATTTTCTGCATAAGTATTTTTTGATGCAATCTTCATTGCCCATCATCTGCTGTATAATATGCTGATTTTAACAAAACTATTTCGTTTCAAAAGTATGAAAAGTTATTAAAATTAGTTTAAACTGTGTGCAGTCCTGCACAATCCAGACACTTTGTGAAAGTTAACTGATGCCCTTCAGGTGTTGATTGATTTACTTAACAGTTAAAGGAGGTGACAATAGTGCAAATCTAAAGCCCAAGCCCTATTTGATGGATTGGGGTTAATTAAGGCTGTTGTCTGGAACAAGGAGTAAATACATTGATGTAAAATATGTAGGCAGCCGCGTCAAAGGATTTTTTTTTTTTACTTTAGCCACGCTGCACAGCATCCTGGATGCTGTTCAGCGTGGCTACAAACCATTGGCAAAGCCAATAGTCCCCAAAGGCCAGACCCATTGGCGTTGCCAATGCTTGTTTATTATAATATCAGATGGGGAGGCAAAAGCCAGTGAAATGCAAACATAGGTACAGGTCTGTTTTAAGTGCACTCAATTTAAAAACGTTACTGGACACATCTCAATTGAGATATTTCTGAACTTTAGGAGAAAGTCAGACTTACTGTATCAGAAATTAAGTAGCAACGGCATAGTTAAAAAAACAAGAAATGTATTAATATAAACTAAGGGGGTTAAATAACTCTACAAAATGTGCATTATATTTCTTTTTAAATGAGGTCTTGTGATTTTACTTTCAAAAAGACGATATTCATTCAAACTCACAACAGTAAACAAAGTAAAAGAAATTACACAATCCGAAAGAGCTTGCTAAAGCTAACTGAACTAGCGATCTGTGTCAGATGGTGTGCCAGTGTTACAACAATGTATAGTTCCGCCCTAAGGGTTCACAAAGGGTGAGGAGGGGTTGTAGTTGCCAGAATTCTATAGGTAAAATAAATTAATCTTGCGTCTGTAAAAGAGAGTTCACATTGTAAAACCTGACTCTAGGTAATAAAATTGAGCATTCCAAGGTTGACTAGGGGAGTTGTTGTAGGCTATTAACTCTGAAATGATCAACATGCAAAATAACATACAATAAGTGTGCTCAACGAATGTTTTGCTTTAAAAAAAGAAAATGTTTTGTGCATAACTAAAAACTACAAAGTGACAAATATTTACAAGATTTCGGGTCGAATTAAGAATTGGAACCCCTACTATAGAGCCCTTGCAGATTAAGCAGGGTTCAAATCATGTAGCCTAAAGAAACACCACTGAGGTTCAACAATCCCTGAAAGTGACATCAGAGTACAACATTTACGGTGTACCATGTGAGAATTTATGCACCAGCAGGCTCGAATCATAAAAACCAGCAATGGTCCCGTATAGGGCAAATGGAAATCAAAAGGCTTTATTAAATAAACAGATTTTAGTAATTGACAATATAAAATGAGTCCTACTGAAACGGTGACATTTAATAATCAATACAGTAAGTAAATATTTTCAATTTAAACATGAACAGAAACATGACCCTGTGGTCTTTGTCCTATCCAACAGATCTAAAGTATACACTGACATGAACATCAAGTCGTCCTCGATAAACCAAACATTTACTAAAGCCAAATCCTCAAAGGGATTTCTGCACTAAATCTTATTCCTTTTGCATAGGTCAGTGTTTTTAAAGTAAAACACCTTCCTATTACATTTAGTAAAGGGCGAACAATGTAACGCCACTATATATGCTTGACAAGCAGTAGAATGTAAATCCCATTCCAACAATATTTGTCAGAGTTGACAATATTAGACCCCCTACTGTATAGGTCACGGGGTTACACCATAGAAAGCTTCTTTCTACTGTATTTGACTAGAATTTGCATTAACCAAATCTCTATCAGTTATAAGCACTGGAATTACGTTATTCTACAGCTGTAGAATTTGTTTGCATAAATATTAAACTGCCACATAATCCATCATCTGCTGCATAATTTGAAGATTTTACAAACATGTTTTTTGCTTCAGGATCACATGGTTACATTAAAATGCAACAAAATGTTGCCATGTAGAAAGACCCTTTGCAGAAGTTGACTAGTCACCTTTCAATTGCCTTTTGTTGCATTTGAGTGTTAAAAAGATGGTAAAGAAGGTGAAACATGTGGCATGGAAATGATAACATGTGAAAAAGACTATTATGCAGTAATGCTGTCACAAAAGGTGCTGTATTACACTGCATACGTTGTATTTCCTTGCTGCACTATGTAGTTAGCACTGCTGCATAATTTGAATCCTCGATATAGTCCAGTGGCTCCGATTAGAAGCAATAGATTCATTCTTAGGCAGACTAATCTGTTGAAATCCATGTTAGAAACTACTGGTCTCAGACTTTAACAGAGCACAATAATCCACCCATAAAGGCCTAGTGGCTTTAAGGTACGCTTTCACAATAAATAATTCAGGCCTCCTGCCCTCATAACTTATTATCATAAACAGATCAGATCTAAGGCATCTGACAAACTTTTCCCGGGAAATAAACCAGGCCAACAGCCATGATCAGTGGATTGTTACCATAACCAAACCAGGACTATGCTATTGAACATCATAATCAAACAAATCTTTTAAAAGAGGGGAGTTAAAGCCCCTGTTTAAGCATGGATTCTTCAAGCTCGTTCTGTTGATCAAATGAGGAAAGAAGCATTATCACGCCAGACACAAAAAGTGTGCGTGTCCTTCCAAGGATAGCTTATCCCACCAGCTTAACACTGACCTCATTTCAAGAATATACAGCGCATTTGTAATATTTGAGGTCAATGCGCCTAGGTCTGATGCACACAAAAACTAAACGACATTGTCCTTTTCTTTAAGTCACTGCAAACCACCCCAACACTGTAATCCTTGACAACCATGAAACAATGCAGAGATGCAAAATAAGGCTCTCAACAGGGAGAAATCAATTTACGCGGTCAGTATTTGCACCAGTTATATTATTTACCCGAGCTGGCGACATTGAATGTCACTGGTATTTTGCTCTGTCTCATCCTTCCCCATCTCAAGCTCCTCCACTGCTACACAACCACTTTACTCCCTAGTATTCTCGCCCTGAGTGGATTTCTCCCCTCACAAGCTCCTTCAAACGGGTTGTGTTATATTTTTTTTAAGTGTTTTAAAAACATTTTATAAATTGCTTCCGAGTTGCTCTGTTGTCAAATAGCACGCATTCATTTATTTGCTGATCCAGGATAGTTGTCTACTATCCAGGAATGTTAAAGAAATTATAATTTGTCGGACGTATCAGGCCATTGTGAACGGCGACATGCAGGGGTACGTCATCACGTTAGGTTGTCATAGCATCATAACACGTGTACATCACTGCTGTACCTTCCGCTCTCCCCCATTTTACCAATCAACAGTGTCACCAAAAAGCATTGGCAAAGCCAATAGGACTGCACTGGCAGTCACAAAGCGAGACCTGACAGATTTGCCAATGGTTGTTTATTTGCACCTTTGCCCCTCGCACCTATCTTAAATCAAGGGTTTTCAACTGAAAAGACAATGGGAAAGACAAGTTATCACATGAATCACTTTTTCCATCAATAGCATCATACAAGCACTGTAACCTGGGCCAAATTTAAGGGAGTGTCACTTCAAAAGTTGCTTTGTGAGCAAATAATTTTTCACCAAGCCCACAGAAATGTCGGCCTGTTGTGATGGACTGAACTTATGTTTCAAGCTAAAAGATTCTGTTAAAAGCTTTCATGGTATACCATCTTACTGTGACACTTTAGTCTCTAGACAAGGGTCTCTGAACGAACAACCACAGAAAATGTTGCTTTTCTACCACAAAGTATAGTACGTGACCTTACTTTTTTTTCTCAACTGGCCATACCATTAAAAATTACAAGTACGAAGTTGCCAAACTAGTCAACTTGTTTTGGTCCAAGAATATTTCAACATCAAAAGCAAACAAATACCACTTACGAATAACTAGGTTGTGTGCTGTTTTGGAGTGCCACTATTGAGAGATTGAGGTTGTAGTACTTTCAAGGGACAAAGCGAGTGTTTGTCAGTGAAAACGTACTCTAGCAAATGCTGACCACATCATAGAGGTAAAATCTTTTAAGGTGCCACAAGGGGGAAAACCATCGTTAACAGCAAAGTTTTTTTTAATCCACACTAAAACTGGTGTTTCAAACTCACTTTAAAAAATATTTAAAAATACACGTATTTCACAATGGAAAGACAATGAACACCACCCGCAGACATATCTATACTTAACACACATCGCCAAAACGTAATCTCCAAATTTGGCATAAGGAACAAATGTAAGCAGATAATCACTCACTTTTTTTCTTTGCTACACTTGGCAAATTTTAACACTCCCCTATAGGACTCCCTCAATGCAATCTGAAGCCCTTCAAGTCTCACAAACAACTAGATCTGACCTCATCAAACAACATAAAGTATTAGCAGACCTGCTACTTAATTTGGGCATTACAAGAGGTATAAAAGAGCAATATAAGAGTCTATACAATAAATTATACTAGCCCCCTATAGGTCAACCGTGTCCCCCGGAAGTGTCTACTGTTACTTCACATGGGAGTTTCTCAAAAGAAGGAACTGTGCCACCAGCAACACAGACTCTTCTACATAGACTCCATGCAGTACTCGGTTTTTTGCGATTTAAAATGGCCACTGCAGGCCTTCTGATGTCTCTGGGGTTACCCAGATTGCATATACTCGAGCTAACCAGACAGGTGTAACATACAATAAAGACCATGCCTAGTTAGCTATATAGTCGCAAGGGTGACTGCGCCTAGTCTCACACTTTCCAAAAAACCCATGCATTAGCACTGTACCGTGTTTACGTCCTATGCCTAAACCACATAATCGGGTTTCCCTTTACATGTTCAATTTAGGCTAAAACACAACCAACACTCCCTCACTCATATTCCGAAGGATGTGCAGGAACCCCATGTAAATGCAAGTATTTCATGGCCCAGCAGAGGAATCGTATAAATGATGTTAAGGGAGAATTTACTCAACCACACAAATCAATTTCAGCCTCGCTAAGAGTAGAAAAGCAGCATACAAATACCACTACAGTACAACCTAAGAAATCTTACTCTAATCGGAGATGAATATTGCATTACCAGAGGTAGCTACTGATGTATGCATCTAGGCTAGAGGTATAAAATATAAGACATGTTAAAAACATTAACTTTAGTAGAGCTGTAACAATGGAATCTCTCTCCATTCCCCCAAGCAACGCAGTTAGTCCTGCAACCTCTTGCAAACAGTTCATCACCCAAAAGATTGATAGTTAGATGTATAGTTTAACTGTTCAGCCTACATCAAACTAATAAAGAGCAGACAACATATAGTAAATTAGAACATTTAATTATATTATACAGGTAAAACGAGAAATTGTGATCAAATCAAACACAGAAGTCTTGTGATAATGTTTCTTAAAGTGGGGTCCGTGGACCCCTCAGGGTCTGCGACATCTATTCGGGAGGTTTGCAGCGGTTTAAAAAATTGAACATTAGCAGATCAAGTATATATGTATATAAAAAAATGAACGTAAAATTACTTATTTTTTTAAACGCTCTGAAAATGTTAAGATATTTAAAATTGGAAGCTAAAAAATAAGTTGGTGTGCTTAACGTAACTTTTGGGAGCAACTTAAGTGGATCAAACAATAGTATAAAAAACTGGTTACCTCAATTAAAATACTAGTATGCACCGACAAAAAGAATGCATACATTAGGAATAAAAAGGCAAATAAAGATGCTTGAGCCTGTCATAGTGCTTTGTGTTTTAGAAATAAACTATTTTTTAAACGCTCCAACCTTCCCACTGAAATTTCCACATTTGTATGTCTTTTGTCTTAAAATATTTCATTATATGTATTTCTTTAATGTAAACTAGTTTCTGTATTTTTTTTTTTTTGACTTTCAAATCTTTGAAATTGCTTAGGTGGGGATCCCCAGAGTCCAGTAGACATTCATTGGGCGTGTCCTTAAGTCATACGGTTAACAACCGCTGTCCTAGAGCTCATGCACGAACCAGCAAACATCCTGCAAAATCACAGGCACTGTACAGCTGGTTTCCCCTCAAACTAAAGGTAAGCTTCAGAAAGGAATAAAACACAAAATAACCATTCAAGTCAATCAACACTCAAATGGTAAGTTAGGAACACACTAGTCACGATATCCCTAGAATCGAGAAAACCAGAAAAACATGGTTTAGGAACGGTCCAAAGCTTTATGACAACACAGGAATGGTAGATATGTCCCTTAGTAATAACAGAATTGGTAAAAGAGGAAAATTATACAAATTATGGAAAAATATACTATGAGCCACTGAAAAAAATATTTTAACACCACCAACCAGCAGAAGGTTTACAGGTATTTCACAAAAATAACCTTTGATACAGAGCAAAATTTCAACAGCAGAATGCATTGGTGGTGGATTCCGAATTATGGAAACCTTTAAATTAAATGACAAATTAAGGATCTCAATGGTTTGAAATACTACATACATACTCAGTACAGGAGTAAAAGCAGAGCATCTATCATTTACAATACTTTGGGTACTTTTTAATGTTATTGTGTAGCTTGCCTATTTCTTATTCAACCAACAATCAAATATCTGCATTACAAGCGGTGTCCTTAGTATGCCAAGTAACACGAGCAAATAACTACATATGAGCAGCTTGCATTCCTACTTACTAAAATACCAGTTTTTTGGTCCCCATGATTATTACTTGAAAGAACTCTATAAAATAACAAATAAAACACAACATTGAGAATGCATCAGTTCTTGCAAATAAGTTAAATGAACAAAGTCAAATACAGTACACAAATGTATTAAAACAGTGTCCTTTCCTTAACAACGAAATAAGTCAGTTAGGATTCACAAAGTTAAAAAGAAAACGTTATCATAGCCAAGAAAAGAGAAAAAAACATGGTTATGGGAAGCATTTGAAAGATGTTACTTGTAGTATATGGCAACTTCAAATTCAGCTGAAAGGCTGTGTTCTATTCGTAATACATGCAGTGCACTGGAACAATTTTCAGAGTAGGGCTGCTGACCTCAATGTTACATCACTTAAGTCATAGGAATTGTTAACAATGCAAGCATCACACTGAGAACAAATATTGCACACGAGTCACTGTTATTTAGCAGGACAGTGGTATAGGTGGGGTATGTAGCCAGTGGTGAATTTTAGAGCACACTGTCGCGTATACATCACTTGAGTGGTGTAGCAGCGCACTGTCATTTAGAGTCAGCACATTTTCCACTGAAACACACACAAAATTCGCACCAACATACTGTTGTACTGCTAGAAGCACTTATTGAAAACAATTGTGTGTAGAAATCAGTTTTCTGCACATATGTACAATTTCCACATCACCATGTAGTATCTTGATTTGTTTTGATTCTGATAAAATCTATGCCCATCTCAGAAATTTTTTTAAAAGTGCTTCATTTGAGCTTATTTAACTTGATATATTTAAAACGTGTACAGGTATTTCACTCTTATTTAAATGTGTTAGGAAAAGAACTGACAACCTACATCCTTTCCATTCACACTGCTTGTACTACTGAAATAAAGTCAGATAGTTCACTTTACAAAATCCTCTACGGTTGCAGTCAGAGAAACAAAAGTACCACCAATCCCTATGTTAAAAGAATAAGCCGCAATTCGACAGAAGATATAGGCTGACATTTGACCTTTGTCTGGGAACACACAGAAAATAAAACAAGATTGAAAATTAAGGCCTCTTTATTGCTCATTCACCTTCTGAACTCCAGGGTGGTTACTTAAGAGGTGTTGTAGAATCCCCACTTCCAGCGCCTATGAAGGCATCGTGATACCATGCTGTATAATGGAGCACCCAGTCAACGTCAGTCCTTACCTAAAAACACTTGACTCGATTTAGAGTGCACCTAGCTTTCCGCATTATACGCAACTACTTCTGCTTCCTTTTATGTCTCTAGACGTTTTCATCACTATAACATGATTCTCAGAAGCAGCAGGTGAACGTGTGGCAGAAGCTTAGACGGAAATGACAAGATGCTGCCATTTCTGCACCAGGCACTTTGAAGCTTCCGGCGACAAGTTATGGACGAAAGCATGGATCAACTTTAGAAGTAACATCAAGTGTTGATGATGTACTGCATGTAACATTGTGGCACCTGTTTACCCCTCCAGACAAATACAGGAATGAAGAACGCAATACTACAGGAACTTAAGACTGTTCCACCCAATAAAACAAAAATTAGCAATTTAAATAGTGACAAGATTCAAGTGAGCCATGGTATCCACCGACACCCACCATCTACTACATTAAACAAACCGACATTCTATCGTTAATCACGTCGTTGGCGGTGCACAGAGAAATGAAGACAGGGTGCAACTGCATCGAAAGTTTCAGGTGATTTGTATCAATTGCAAATCATGCGAGTTGCGGAACACGTGCAATATCACAGTAGCATATGCATTTCACGATTCTTCGAAGGGGTGTTTTGGGAACTTCTTTGACAAACACCGATTGTACAATTCAGATCAGTAATAGGACGGGCTGATCAATTACATATTTATCGTAATATCATGAAGCTTTATCTTTCCCCCACAAATATCAAACATAGAACTTGATTGTTGATTAGCTTTTTTGCAGATAGTATGTATACGAGCACATTCGAAAACAGATGAAGATTTTATGGAGAATAGCTTACATATTTCACATTTGAAGTGGGCATACAGGTCTTTGCAGAGCCGGAAGGTATGCTATACTCACGCCCAGGTGCTTATTTACATCATAGAGGTAGTCAGTCATACACAGAGGTACAAATGACAAGTTAGAAGTGTACGAGCATCATCCTTAATATTAATATTGCATATGCTTATTTATGGACACAATTGTCACCCACATACACGCATGTAATAACACGCACACGTGTTCAAATATCTAGCCACGCCATGTAATAAGCCCTCAGGGCCATCTGCTGTTCTCAGAGGAACCTGGGCCTGCGAGAGACCCCCTGGACTCAGATTTCGCTCAGGGCAAAATATTGCTCGGTGCACTCACTCTCGAAGGCCTGAAGGAAGAGCTCGTGGTCGGCTTGAAGCTGCTCCATCTTCGGCTTCTTCACCGGCAGCACCGTGGCAGAGGCAGCGACCGCGGGGGAGTACCCGGACCCACTGCCCGATTTACCGCCCGAGGAAGACCCGCCGCTAAAACCTCCAGAACCGGGACCCGAGCCGCTGCCGCCATGCTTATGAGGTGCCATCCGCCCCTCCGCCTCTGGAACCTGACCAGGGATGCCACCGAAATGTGCTAAATCTATTTTCCGTGCTTTTATTTAAAAAAAATGTAAACATGCAGGATTTAAAAAAATCTTCGTAGGTGTACTTAAAAATAAAAAGGCGGGTGGTGTCAGGAGGGCGGGCGGAGGCCGCTCTTTGTCCAAGACTATATTAAATAATAATTTCTACATATAGCAGAAACCCATAAATAGGGAATCAAAGGCGTTTACGCCCGAATCCATCAGGCAAAACTCCATGCGAGAACCCCCCCACTCTCAATGCACAGACAACACACACCAGTCTCTTTCGGCCGCTCCCCCTCCCGACCGCCCACCTTCAGCCCGCACCGCCCCCTCGTGGTGACGCTAGGCAATCCGGCGATAGAGCTGGCGGATGCTCTCAATCCATTGGCTAAAGAAACCGTCACGCTGACGAGCTGCCTCTGGTAAGTTTGGTTGGTGTTGTGCGCGCGCTCACCGATCGCGCTCCTTTCCCCTTCTTTGAACTGAATTCGCGGGAACCGGTATCTACCGAGGTGCATTCTGGGCATCCGTAAACCGAACATAGTTTCTCTTAATTTACGTCTCCTTCGATAACAATCAGTACTGCTCTTAGTGCGCTGCCGTAATTGGTTGGCGGTGTTTTTAATTTCGCATCAAAGTCCAAGTTTACATTTTTGTGGTTAAATGTTTGTGTTGTTCATCAGTATCCTGAAAACTATGTTTGTTCGCAGAGTATTTAATTCTAGTTTTTAAAAACTACTTTAAAGTAGTCACAAAGGATGGCTTCAAAACCAAAAACCGTTCTCTGTTTTTTTGAGGTGGAAGGAATACATTATTACAATTGTTCTGCAATGTAACATACGAAAGTAAAAAAATTAAAGTGGGAGAGAAATGTGCAATTTTAAAAGAGGAGGAACGGTAGGCAGGCGACAAGCAGCTTAAATAGGGGTGAACTGATCCATATAATTGGTTGATTCATTTATTGGGGGGTTTGAGTGAGAGACCCAACTGCCTATAAAGTATGTGTTTGATTGAGAATCACAAAACATTTAATGGAAGAGCTAGGGAGGGCAGCTAAGTCGAGGCAAGAGTTTTTCTTAACTTTCAAGGAAACGGCTTACTGCAGGCTGATTAACTTTATTTTTATATTTATTTATAAAGTTTTATATAGCGCTAGCTAGACCCGTGGGTATCGGAGCGCTTTACATACAAAAAGGAAAAGAAACAATTGCACTACATCGCAGGACATGAGGGTGCATAAAGATACAAGCAAAGACATCATACTTATGAATACAGTGAAGGGGAGAAAACGCGGGTGGTTGAAACAGTCAGATAACCACCATCCTTGAAGGGCAGAGGTTATTGATGCCTAGGTTGGTTGACTTAGTCAGTAAAGTTAGTATTGGTTAAGGTGCAGGCGTTTCATGTCCTTTTTGAAGCAAGAGAAGGAGGGGTTGCATCTGTGGTCAATAGGGAGTGCGTTCCACATCCTGAGAACGCTACCAGAGAAGGATCAGCATTGGGTCTTTGTCCTTTTCAGTTTCAGGGGGATGAGAAGAAATGAGTTGGTGCTTCTCAGAGTTCTGGATTTTCCTACTTTTACCAGTTTGCTGTTTAGGTAGTTGGGGGATTGGGCGTGAAGGGCCTTGTGTGTGATGCAGGCCAGTTTGTAAATACATCTACCTTCCATGGGAAGCCAGTAGAGTGAGTTGAGGGTAGGTACTTAATTTTGGAGGATCGAAAATTTCCCAGCACTTGTAGCAAACATTTTCAATTCTATTAAGGAAAACGGTAAGAATTATGTATAGCTTACCTTTATTTCCTACTTAAACACTTTAAAAGTTCAGCCATTAACATAAACACAAACATTTCAAAATTACATTTTACCAAGTAGGCTTGTGGGCCTTAGACCCACATTGACATAAAGAAGAGCACAGAGACCACTGTGATGCTGGTAACTGGACTGTGAAAACAAGCACCAAGCTCCCTTTTGTTAGCCCGGTCACCTGACTTGATGATGCAACTGAGAGAGCTTGGGCCAATTTAAACATTTACCCTCAACCAGATGGTCAAATCAAAATTTGCTTTATTCGGTTTTTGAGTCAGAAAAAAATATAAAAGCACACAATCTTTATTTTTTTATTTTAAAAACAAATATCACGGGGGAGGAGCCTAGCGCGCAACCAAGATGGCCGCGTAGGTGCGAGGCTCCCGAGGACCTCCGCGACCTCCTATCACTATCCTGAACATATCCTGTCCCAGATGAGGGGACTGTGTTGGTGAGCCCGAGCTGAGGTGGCGCCCGTTTTCCGCTTCCAAATCGGACTTCGGACACCGACTTTACCACCGATCGAGGTTTGCGGCCTTCTCCTAGCCGAACCCCGGATTTGCGTTGTGGGGCGATCTGGTGACGAAGTGAATAACAGCGGCGGGCAGGGCTTGGTGGCTCGCGGAACCCGCACTTTCACTTTCGCTTTCGTACCCTCCTGGCTGTCTATGCGAGGTTGGGTCACGGGGCTTTGTGTGTTGGTGTGGCCTCTCTGGGGGACCCCGCCTGCCCGCCGGCTGTGATCCGCTCCGCAGATCTGGGGTGGCACCCCCCCGGAGCCCGTGGACCGGCTTGCCTGCCCTTCACGACGTGGCTGGTGCGATCGGGAGACTGGGACCATGGCCACGAAACAAGATGGCGATCGGGCAAAGGTAAAATCGACCCGGCGTGGCGCAGCCCAGCAGTCCAACAGCATGGATCGCTATACCCTCCAGAAGGGATCTCCTGAGGTGCCCCGCAAGTCCCCTGAGGGCCCTACTGATGCCCCCGATTTGCCCACGGATCTGACTTTGCGGGATGTCATGGGCGCCATCGCCGAGATGAAGGCCTCTGTGGGCCAGCGTTTTGACACACTGGCGCAGAAGATCGACTCGGTCCTCGTAGATGTTGGCCTGATAAGGGCCGATTTCTCCAAGACCAACGACCGAGTTGATTCTTTGGCCCACACCGCATCGGGCCTTACGACAGATGTGGCGGCCCTGCAAACGGAGGTGCGCCGGCTTGCTCGGGCGAGTGCGCTGATGGATCGTCGCCTGGAGGACTCCGAGAGTCGGGCCCGGCGTAACAACATCCGTATCATCGGGGTGCCTGAGGGACGTGAGGAAGCGGCGGCGGACCTTTTCGTGGAAGACCTGATCGTCAACCATCTCCAGCCACGGGGGCTGAGTAAATTCTTTGCTGTGGAGAGAGCCCACAGGGTTCCCGGGGGAAGGCCTAAGGTCGGAGCCGCTCCGAGACCTCTCATCGCCCGGAGTTTTAATTTTCGGGACAGAGACGCTATCCTGCAATCCTCCAGACTACAGGGACCGATTAGACTTGATAATATGGATATTAATTTTTATCCTGATTTCACCCCTGCGGTCCAGAAGCAGAGACTGAGCTTCCTTGGTGTCAAGCGCCGTCTTCGGGACCTAAACATCAAGTACGCCATGCTCTTCCCAGCTAAGCTGCGAGTGGAGGTGGAAGGTCGCACACACTTTTTTGATCGTCCCGAAGCGGCCGGGGACTGGCTGGATACTCTGTCTGGAGATCGGGATCGGGGTGGCGGGGGGGGGGAGCGGCCGGGGGAGAGGGCTCGCCGGATCCTGACTGAGGGACTAATATTAGGCCTCGCTCGGGACAAAAATGATGCCACTTTTGACTATACGTCGGATTGCTTAATTTCCCCTCCTATGGAGGTTGTGTGGGGTCTCTTGGGGGTTCTCCCTCCTCCTCTGGGGGTCTAGTTAGTTTAGCTATCTATGGGGCGACAGGCACACTGCACATTGGGGGGGCTGTCTGGGCTCATGCAGGGGTGCAGGGAGGGGGGAGTTTTGTTGGGGTGGGTGGGTAGGGATGGGGCGTTGTTTGTTATTCTCACAAGGCAACCCTTTTTTTGTGTAGGCTCTACTGTGCTCTCGGGGGGACGAATGATGGTCTTTGTGTATGATGGGGGGTAGGGAATTGACTTTGTTGTCTTGGAACGTTAATGGACTGGGGGACAGGATCAAACGAGGTGTGGTCCTACAGTATCTGAAGCGACTCTCGCCTGATGTGGTCTTCCTGCAGGAGACACACCTTATTGGCAATTCCTTCTGAGCCATGAATCGGCGTGGTTACCGCCTTGTGGCCCACTCGGGCTTCACGTCAGGCTCGAGGGGTGTGGGTATCATGGTAAAGAACTCGCTCCCGTTAGAAATTGATGAGGTGCTCCATGATGACAGGGGACGTTACACTGTCTTGGTGGGGAGAATGGAGGGCAAAGTGGTTGTCTTTGTGTCAGTATACGTCCCACCGGGGTTGCAGTCGACCACCTTTGCAGATCTGGGGCGCCTCCTCCTTGGCCTTCCGGGGGGGCTTCTGGTGGTGGGGGGGGATTTCAACGCGGTGGTCTCTGGAACTGTGGATCGTCACCCCCCTAGGGACCTCCCCCGGGCACAGGCGTGGCTATCCGGCCTCTTGGATACACTGGGATTGGTGGACTGCTGGCGCTTAAAACATCCCACACAGTTGCAATACACTTTCCACTCGGGGGCCCATGGTAGTCTCTCACGGCTTGATTATGTCCTTGTCCCGGCGGCCCATGTCGGAAGGGTGGGGGAGGTGCGCCATTTGGCACGGGGTATCTCGGACCACTCCCTGCTATTGTTTCATGTTGATGTCTTTCCGAGGGCTGAGAGCAGGGTGGTCCCAATCAATTCCTGGTACCTGCGCGACCCCACCATTCGCGCTGACTTGATTAAATCCCTCCAGCGCTATTTTGAGGAGAACGTGGGGTCAGTGCCTTCAGCTATCTCCCTATGGGAGGCCTTCAAAACAGTACTTAGAGGGGAGGCCCTATCCCTTATTTCCCACGCACGGAGGCGTGAGCGGGAGGAGGTGACCCGGGTGGAGGCTGAAATAGCGGAGCTGGAGGGTAATCTAGAAGATGGGGTGACGGACGCTGCACTACATGTCCTTCAGCTCAAGCAGGCGGCTTATAGGGCCCTCGTTACGGAGGCGGCCAGGGGCCTTAGTAGAGAGCAACAGGGGCGGTTGTATGATGTGGGTGATAAGGCTGGTAAACTGATAGCGTGGTTGGATAAAAAGGAAAGAGCGAATCGTGTGGTCCCGCTGATTGAGAAAACGAATGGTGTGTGTGTAACTGAACCAGAAGAAATTGTCTCCTGCTTCGCGGAGTATTTCCGCGAGGTGTATTCCCCGGTCTCTTCTTGCTCGGAAGAGGATTCCCGTGCCCTGCTCAGAGATATCGCATTGCCTTCCCTGTCCGGGGAGGACAGGGTGTTGCTGGACGCCGCTCCCACCTCCGACGAAATCGCCCTCGCCATACGCTCGGTCGCTTCTGGCAAGGCCATGGGCCCGAATGGTATCCCTATCGAGCTGTATAAGCTGCGACCGGATACATTGGCGCCTCACCTCCGCGAAATGTTCCTTGCGGCCCACTCAGTGGGCTCCCTCCCGCTTGACCAGCGTCTGGCTACAATCGTGGTGATCCACAAGGAAGGGAGACCTCGGGATCGGGTTACTTCTTATCGGCCTATCTCACTACTGAATGCGGAGCCCAAAATTCTCGCTAAGTTCGGGTTTGGCCCAGGATTCATCAGTTGGGTCAAATTGCTGTATGCGGGCCCATTGGCACAGGTGGTCGTGAACGGAAGAGTATCGGCCCCGTTCGAGCTGGGCCGGGGCACGCGGCAGGGTTGTCCCCTGTCGCCGCTTCTCTTTGCGCTTGCCTTGGAGCCCCTGGCGGAGTGGCTGCGGTGGGAGCCTTCCATCCGTGGTCTCCGTTGGACCCCCGAGTATGAGGATCGCGTATCCCTATACGCTGATGACATCCTTCTGTACCTAGCCTCCCCACGCAAATCACTTATAGTCCTAGTTGATGTCTTACACTCGTTTGGTCGTAACTCCGGTCTCGTCATCAACTGGGCTAAATCGTGTGTGTATGTTCTCTCTGGGGAGGCTCCTATTCTCCCGCGGGGCTGTCCGATCCAGATCGCCCCGCAGGGATTTCGGTACCTGGGTGTCTTCATTACTCTGGACCCGGAGGCCCGGTATGAACGGAATTTGCTTCCCCCCCTCCAGCGTCGCTCCCATGGTTTGACGGGGGGATCGCCCTCCCGGATATTAAACGGTACTATTGGGCCTCCCAGCTCGCTGCCATTAACCATGGCCTCTACGGGCCCGCCTTAAACCCGGCTTTTGAAATGGACAAGATG
Source organism: Triturus cristatus (assembly GCF_964204655.1). Classification (NCBI taxonomy): domain Eukaryota; kingdom Metazoa; phylum Chordata; class Amphibia; order Caudata; family Salamandridae; genus Triturus; species Triturus cristatus. The sequence continues at coordinate 621,004,828 of NC_140590.1, read as the reverse complement.
CTCCTGCCAGGTGGCGACTATAATCGAGCGCTCTACTCTAGCGCGCCCGACGCTCGTCTGACGGGCCCCACGCGTGTCATGGTGCAAGTCTGGCACGAGGCCAATGCAGCTATGGGGTGGAAGGATCGTTTGACCCGGGCATCACCACTATACGCGTCTGAGCGGTTAGGTTCCCTGTGGACCTCTAAGGGCTTTGAGAAGTGGGACATAATAGGTATCAGTAAAGTGGGGGATCTTTGGACGAGGGGAGGATTTAAAACGTTCGATATGCTGCAGACGGAATTTCAGTTGCAGGGCAGTGAATACTTCCGGTATTTGCAGGTCCGTCATGCGCTGGGTTCCGTCTTCACGGACGTTGCCTCCATCCCGACATATTCCTTCCTGGAAGATAGAGTGCTGGATGGGCACGTCCCGGACAGCACGATCTCACTTATATACAAAAAGCTGATAAACGACCGCTCGGGCCTGTTGACTGCCCTTCGTGCGGCTTGGGTTGCCGACGGGCTGGAGTTGGACGACGAGGACTGGACCTCCGCGGTGGCCTCCCCGAAGGAGGTGGCCATACCGGCTCGCCTTCGCTTCGTCCAGCTCAAGATACTCCACCGGGTCTACATGACGGGGCCAAAGCTTCTGCGTATGGGCTATGCCGGAGATGGGTTATGTAAGCGTGGGTGTGGTGCTTTGGGGACCTTTATGCATATTTTGTGGGAGTGCCCGGAGGTAGAGGGGTTCTGGCGTGGTGTACATGAGGTGCTGCGTCTGGTTACGCATGTGGCGCTGCTGCCTGAAGCAAGAAGATGCCTGTTGAATGTGTGGGAACCGTCTGATTACTTAGCGCCGCAGACGTGGTGGGTGACTCTGGGATATATGGTAGCCAAGCGTGATATTGCTCAACTGTGAGGATCCCAGAGGCCCCCGACGGTCTCGGCCTGGAAAGAACACATGGACTGGTGCATGTTTCGCGAAAAAGTGGTGTATGTGGCGAGGGGTAAGCCTGGGACATGGGTGAAAGTATGGGGCCCCTGGAACGCCTACCGAGGGGGTATCTGCGCGCCACCGCTGCTGCCTGATCCATCGCCAGCCCCATCCCCTTAGCCGACTCATTCCCCCGCTGCCGGGCATTGGGTTCCCCCAGTCCTCGCTTTGCTCTCTTCCCCCTCTTCACACTTCTGTGTATAGTTGGGATCCCCCCTCTTGGGGAGCACGTGCTGCTATTTTTGATTGTGGGTTGCCTTGTGGGTGTGGTTTTAATTTTTGTTGTTCTTAATTTAAAATGAAACCGCATAATGGGGCCTGGATGATGTGGTTTTCGACATTGTTATCTATTGAGAAATGCTCCTCCTGTAATACCACGTGCTCCATGAATATATGTCGTATGTTCCTACTATTGCTAGCGGCCGGCCGGAAGGTTGTGGGCCCATACTTGTATACTTTTAAGACCTGTAATAAACGGTTTAAAAAAAAAAACCCAAATATCACATTACAATACACTGTCAAAATTAATCTTAAATCATGCACAATATAAAAAAAATAAATCTAAAAACAGGACTAAATCCTATCAATATGCTATATGTAATACTATATTCAAATGTTTTTTCTACTCTTGATTGTACTTTTTAAAAATAAAGCAATATATCTTGAAAAACATTCATTTTCTAAAAGTTGCAATGCAAAGAAGGCTGGGTGACATTGCGTCAAACCCCACCGTTTTAATATAGGTTTGATCCACCTCCTCCTTTCTTTCAATATAAAATTTACAAAATAATACTACGTGCATTGATGATTGCGGGGAGACTTCATCACAGGGACAATTAGTTAAACATTTTGGACCAATCATTTGTAGTTGAAAAGCTTACCAAACGATGGAAGGTACCAAGTCTAAAACGAGTGACAACAAATCTATCATACCCACTTGGTGTGTTGACTAGGTATGGCTGTATACCAAAGGTACTTAAAAGCATTTGATTAGATTGTACCGTGGGTCATGATACCTCGTCGGCAAATCTAATTGCCTCCAAGTGCGACATGCAGCATTTTTAAAAAGCCTTTCTAGAGATGGGACCCATAGAGAGGGGATCGTTATAGTATTCTGGTTGGCCCAAATCGTTCATAAAGTCTTGTTGTGTGCAGATTTAGATTCCGTATATAGATTTCCCGATTTATGCCCTTATATAGGTACAATTCACATTGCCCTTATTTGGACATAGAAATCCGGCCCTTATTTAGACATTGTCCGTACAAACCAAATACAGGCATGGCCACCTACATCCGTCCATCCACGTCACAACGAATTCTTGGAAAACCAGACCCTAGAGCCTTTAGGAATTTCCCTCAGCTTGAATATTGATTTTTCCAAGAACTCATTACGTATGCATGAACATCTATTCCTTAGGGGTTCATTCATGACGTTCCTCTGCCCGACTTTTACGTCAATACTGGCATTCCTAGACACCTTCAAGGTATAAATATACCAGCACTTGCCCTGGGAAATTGCGGTTCCCGGAGGATTCGATCCAACTCAGATTACGCGATTGCCACAGCAGGTTCGGAAGGAGATCGAGTTCCAGCCTGATGCACTGACCTGACGCTGCCATCCTCTTTGCAGAGAATCCAGCTCCAGTGCTCTCTGACTTCCCTTGCGGGGAGTTAGACTATCGAGTCCAGAAAAGAGATTCCAACCCATCTCATTCTCAGGTATGGAGCTGACTAGAACTTAGAGAAACTTTTGGCAACTCTTGGCTAAACTAAAATATAGCTAGCTATACTTTAGAAATAGCACCTACTTCAAACCTCGTACTGCACTTAGGTTAGGTACACTGGGGTAGAACAATTTAGAAGCATCAGATGAGTATCACATTTTAGCTTATATTATTTATGTATGTATTTTGATTAATATATGTCATAGCTACAAACCATGCTATTGCAGTATTATTTTATCTTCCTGCTAACCTCGTACATATTGTACTTCGCAGTCTGTCTTACGATTGTAGCAATTCATATCTCTTGCATGAGAAATAAGACTGTTCAATAAACCCTTTTATTGAAACGCCCGTCTCTCTGTTTCTGTGCAACTCTGTAGAAACGAAGCATGCACGATTGACTGAGTTAAACTGTTATCTATTGTTTCCACGTTTCTGAGACTGTTCCGATTCTAAAGGGAAACAAAGTTGTCATGTTTATGCGGTTGTCATAGACTAATCCCTTCTTGTATATTCGAGAAGTTTCTAGTGACCTCTGAGTTAGCTGGCACGCACAAGTAATTAAGATTAATATACTCGATAGAGACATACTGACCTTAGTCCTATGTCAAATCTATAGTGTATGTTATTCCAATGCGCAGAGCCTATCAGGGATAAAGGGACTACACTACATGGCGCCCAACGGTTTGGTAAGGCACTCATTTAACGCTAGATACTGAAGAAACTCAGTCGTGCTTTTCTCAGAGACCCTCTACTCATAAAACTCCATAAGACGTCTGGAGTGGGTTGGGATAATATCCGCCATAGCTGAGTAGGACGAAAGTTCTATGTATTAGCTGTTTGGTTTTGTTCAACGTTGAAGGATACAGTGTTCCAAAATATTGTGCACCTTATCTTTAGTTTCCTTGAAGCTTGCTCTGCAAATTTTAATTAAACAACATGGCCGATTTTAGCTGACTACACACCTCATCCTGACATTGAAGAAATGTCAGATGTAGAATTACCAGCTCAACTCAAGGAGCTAATCAAAATTTATAGACAATTGGTTCAATATGTCATGCGGACTTTCACAGTCCAACCACCATTAACAATTCAAAATCCTGTCCCTCATCAGGGGAATACAATAAAAAGTACTCCACAGATTTTACACGCAGTCATGGGTAAAATGCCTACAAAACGTGAACAAATTCCATTCTGGATAGCTCAAAAAATTACTCAAATCGAAGCAGTATTTCCTAATACTAGCCCTTATGAGAAACACAGAATTCTAACAATCTGTTTACCAATGGGGATTACACCACATCTGGAAGACTGCACCTCTTGGGGCAGTCTTTGCTGCAGTCTACACAAAAACACATGGTGTTCCGTCCATGGCGGTAATACCAGATGTCCTGAAACAGATTCAAAACGAATACGGGGCAGAACCTGCTCTAAATTTAGGTATGAAGTTACTTAAAAATTTCGACCAGGTCTCAACAATAATATTATCTAATATTAAAGGAGAAGCAGCATCAGTGGCGATCCGCCAGAAACTAAGGGAATTTGATGTAACAGAACAACCTCAAGTACAACCAGAATAATTGAGAAATCTTATGAAGAATTAGGCAGAGACAGTTTGAGAGAGAAACCAGTTAAACCACAACTGTCTGAAAGTCCTGATAAGGTCTTTCCTAAAAACACTCCTACCTCTTCTAAAAAGAAGTGGGAAAATAACAAACAGAATTCCAAAGAGAAGCGTTGTCATTCCCGAGGCAGGTCTCCTCCACAGAAGGAGCCCTCTGAAAGGAGGTACAACCTCAGGAATAGGGATAATTTGAGAAAACCTGACAGATATCGAGATAATGATACACGTTCCTCTCGTACCTTTCAGATATAATCACAGACATCCGAAAGAAGAGGACGGTCAGAAAACAAGGAAGAACGTGTGAAGTCCAAAGACAATCAACACGTTCAGAAAAAAGAAGCAAAACCTCAATTCTCCGAGAAAAAGTTAGCAGGTCTGAAGATCAGACATGCTGAGAATACTGAGAACCCAACTCAGGAACGGAGAGTGGGTCCAGACCATGCTGGACAGTGCAGCAGAAGTTACAATGGCTCACCAGAACCTAAAGGGACTTCTGGAGACAGTTGACTTGAATGAAGACCCACAAGTTGAGACTGTAGACACCAGAGTTAGTTCTTCACATAGGTGATATGAAGTAACACTCCGGATGGAGGGAGACATACCAAGAAAAGTGAAAGCACTCTTTTGGGAGCATCTTTCAAAGGGTTATGATATACTTCTAGCAGAAAAGGACTGGCCACCAGAGTTTGTCAGGGAGTGCCCACATGGCGAGGCCATCATTATGCCTGCCTTCTCCAACCATATTCCAATTCATCTAAAATATACATTAGCCAGGAAATGGGCAGTAGCTCAAGCCCCAGCACTGTATAAAAATCATGTTGGATGGGATGAGGACTCGCCTCACCATAAAATCCAGTTAAAAAATCAACCAACTGCACAAAGGCAGTACCCAGTTAAGCAAGAAGCTAAACAAACAGGCCAGGGAGATATATGAGGGGGTGATTGAAACATGCACCTCATCAATGAACAATCCTTTGTTTCCTGTCTCCAAACCAGACAATATATTTCGTCTAGTTTTGGATTACAGACACTTAAATTCTTGTTGCAAAACATTTGCAGTGCAAAATGCACATAGTACAGTATTAATGAATAACATTGTGCGTAAAAAATATAAAACCACATTAGAAATTTCAAATGGTTTCTTTCGCAAAATATTGCACCAGAAAGCAGATATTTGACCGCTTTCTCAATAATGGGGACTCAGCGTCAATTTTGTCAACTGCCCCAGGGATTTAAAAACAGCCCGGGGTTATTCTCAACAAGGGTAACAGAGTTACTAGGGGGCGTGGCTTAACACGCGATGTGGACGGACGTGCCCGGGTAGAGATCCCGGCTAAGCTCCCCTTCCCCGGGTCGATTCTCCGGTAAAAATTATCCTGCGCGGCCCGGCACTGCTGGCGGACCTGCCTTGGACCCTAGTGCACGCACCGGCTGCCTCCGGTGATGATCGGCGGTGAGACTCCGCACCGACCCCAACAGCGGGGCTGAGGCCGCCTTGGCTGCAACGCCGCGGGGGACCCCTCCCCCGGAGACGCGACCGGAGGAGGGACCCACGTGGGAGAAGACTTGGACGCCTGGCCTACATGTGAGTTGCCTGCATGGGGCCCCGGGGACGGCGGGGTGGAGCCACGGTGCAGACAACACTTGATCGCTACCATGCAGCGGTCGATGCCCCCCGGACACCGCTGGGGCTGACTCGCTTCCTGCGGGAGTGGGCTGTCCTCATGGACTTTGGAACCCAGGGGAGTGTGAGAGGAAGCTGCGGCTCCCCCCCCCCGCGCTCTGAAACGGACTCTCCTGAGCTCGGGCTACTCCTCCCCCTCCCTGAGGAGCACTGGAACCTGGGGATGGCCTCTGACTGGACAGGGGCAACGCTACTGATGAATATAACTGCTCCCACCGCCGCTGCCCGCCGGCGCCTTGGGGCCTGACGGCTTGGCTGGCTGGACCCCATTGATCTTTGTGACGAAGACCCTGCGCCTCCGGACACCGCGGGAGGTGAACAACTTCGCGGAGGGGGTGAGAGCTACGGCCGCGACCGCACAACCGGGTAGGAGACACCTGGCATCCGCTTAACACACGTCTGGCCCTTCGCTGCCTGGCGCCCCTGGAGCCGCGACGATCAGGCCACGCTGCGCGGGACCCGGAGGCTCACGGCTGCGGAACTTGGTGACGCGCTGGGAACAGTGTGTGGGACACCCCTCTCCCTGGAGACGACATCCGACCCGCAGCGGCAGCCTGGGCGACGCAGGGGTGATTCGCCACGCGGGACGGGCCTCCACCCCCCTGTGACAGGAGGATATACCTAGCACGCACCGCCAGCCCCATGCCTGGAGGGGTGCGGACACGCACCGGATCAGGGACCGCATCGGCGAAAGGAAAGCAAGCAAAAGTGACGGCCAAGATGGACACTGACCAAGTGGCGTCGAAGCTGGACAGCGTCCTAGCAGCCATGGAAAGGATGGAAGAATCCCTCCAACAGACGCGCACCTCCCTGGAAACCAGGATCGATGGCGTGGCGATAGACCTAACCCACCTCAGAGCCGACCATAAGAAGCTACAAGACCGCACCAAGGCGCTGGAAGATACAATGGCAGTTATTGAACCACAGGCGGCGCAGTCAGACAAAAGAGTACAAGACCTCCTGAAGAGAGTGGACTTCTTGGAAGACCGAGCCGAGGACGCGGAGGGACGGGTGCGCAGGAACAACATCCGCCTGGTGGGCATTCCGGAGAAATGGGAAGGAGTGGATCCGGCTCGCCGTGTGGAGGACTGGCTGAGAGACTTGCTGCCTGAAGACGTGCTCTCCCCCTACTTCGTGGTGGAGAGAGCCCACCGAGTGCCCACGAGACCGTTCCCCCTGGCTCTAACCCTAGACCGTTTAGCCTCCGTGTCCTCAACTACAGGATCGCGATGCTATACTGCGAGAAGCCAGGACACTAGGGGAAATCAGCATAGACAATGCCCCGGTGATGTTCTTTCCAGACTATACGGTGCAAGTGCAGAGACAGAGGCACTCCTTCCTGGCGGTAAAAAGGCGACTGCGAGAAGCAAACCTCAAGTACTCGCTGCTTTTCCCCGCCAAATTGCGAGTGGTATCACGAGACAAGACCCACTTCTTTGCAAGCCCTGAGGAAGCGGAGGCCTGGCTAGATGGAGGAATGCCCGAGGCGCCAAGGAAAATGTTGGGGACTACCACCACGGTGCGGACCCGAGGACCAAGGCGACGACTCCGCCGCAAGTCGCCCGCGCCTCCATTGGCCAGAGATGCGATGATTCGCCCCCCGTCGGAGGACCTCATTCAACACGGACAGCGGGATGCCCTACGCAAGGTAGCGGAAATCAGTAACTCCCCGGCGCAATCACTTCATCCGGGCGCTAGCCCCTCCGTGTCCTTGACGGATGATGAGGCGATCTATGGCCTCCCGGATACCCAGTGCTCTGGGGAACCCCCGGACACCACGCCGCAAACAGTGGACCTCTTTGGCTGATTGGGGACCGGCGACGGCGTTCCCCCCTGCGGCGCGGTACGGGCCTACCTCGGCTCCTGCCTAGCTACTTCGCCCTCCATCGGGAGAATCATGGGCCTCTCTGCGTCCAGACAATTGCCGCTCCGGGGCTTCGTGAGCGGAGCCAGACACTGTGAGTACTTTTTCTGTTTGTAGACACGAGACTCGCCCACCCACAACACAGGCACGAACGCCTCACTTAAGGCACTACCCCAACAGTCTGCTGCCGTGAGAGACGCTCGAAGAGGGGTATGCCCCACCTGAGACCCTTGCCCATGCCTAACTGACACCCGGGAAGGCCGCTGATGTGGCACTGAGCGGCAGACACTGAGCATCCGCCGGACAGCAGCGGCCTCCACACCTCACCCGGGAGGGATGCCGAGCTTTCCAAAGACTACATAGTTCTGTTTACTGTTGAAATATAAGCCACAAGGTGCCCCCTAAGACTGTATAGTTTACGAGCTCACTCGAGCGTTTGGACAGCGACATGTTGTGCAGCCGACCTTTTGGTATTTTTGACTTTGTTGATACGTTGAGTTTATATGTTTTCCCTCTCTTCCCTACCCCCATGTCCTGCTGGAGATCATGGCACTACACGTACGGCATCAACAAACACTTTGCGGTGGGAGCGAAGCGCTGGACTTGGGGGAACACTGTGCTGAGCGTTCCATCTTGGGGGGGAGCGGGAGACGCGCACGCATACGACTGCTATGGCTAATGTACAAATATGCACCTGGAATGTCAGGGGAATGCACACACCGGCCAGACGCTATCATATTTACTCGTATCTAAAGCGGCATAAGATCAACATAGCGCTACTCCAAGAAACGCACTTAAACAGGGCTGAGGTACGGGCGCTGCACCGCAGATGGCGAGGGCAACTGTATGCCACGGACTATTCCTCATATGCTCGCGGCACACTGATATGGGTCCGCCCGGGGACCCCTTGGGAGGTCACGGATATTGCAATAGACCGGGAGGGCAGATTTACCGCTGCACACGGCAGGCTCGATGGACAGCACATTGCACTAGTGTCCCTCTATTCCCCCAATGTCGACCAGGGCGGTTTCCTAGCGCATCTCTCAGCGACCATGGCACCTTGGCATGCAACCTCGTGGATATTGGGGGGCGACTATAATTGCACTCTCGATATAACACTGGATCGCTCCTCCCCACCCCCGCTAACGCCCCACACGGGGAGCCACGAAAGCACTATGTTTGGAGAGCGTGCAACCCGGGGACGCGGGCGTATTCCTACTACTCAGGCGCTCATGACTTACACGTCCACCTGGACCGGTTCATGGCATCCACTGGCCTTCTGCCCCACGTAACAGATGCACATTACATGGGCCGCACGCACTCAGACCACAACCCACACTTTTTGTCCATCATCTGGGAACAACCGCACCCCCCCTGTGCCCACGTGGCGCCTGCAACCTGCATTGTTACTAGACGCGGCTTTCCGCGATTCCCTACTCGCATGTGCCGCACAGTACTTTGAAGACAATGCAGGCACGGCATCCACCCCCCAGGTGGAGTGGGACGCCTTCAAGGCAGTGCTCCGCGGACACTGTCTACACACACAGGGCCACATGAGACACCAACTGGAGAGGGACCTAACTAGGCTGGAGACTGACTTGTTCGCTAGGGAGGAGGGGGCTATAGACGGTGATGAGGACCCGCTACACGAAGCCCACGCGGAACACGCGCGCCTATTAGAGCGACTCCGAAACATCAACTACGCTGCACAGTCGGCGAGGACGCACCACCTGAGTGACAGGCCTGGCAAACGTTTGGCCTGGCTGATCTCCCAGGAGGCCCGCTCAGCCCCAGTGGCATCCATACGGGCAGAGGGAGGGGAACTAGTATACACACAACGTCGCATACACGACTCCTTCATCGCCCACTATGAAGCGTTGTACCGCTCCCGCCTGCCAGTCCCCCACCCTGATATTGCTGGCTACCTCTCCCCCCTGCAACTGCCACAACTGACTATTGTGCAGCAGGCCGAGCTGGGAGATCCACTCGCACCGGACGAGCTCCGTTAACCTGTCTTAATGGCAAATCCCCGGGCCCGGACGGGCTGCCAGCTGAGCTTTACAAGGCCGGCTCGGATATTCTTGTCCCGGAACTTCTTCGAATGTACAACGCGGCGGTGGAAGACGCCGCTTTACCCCAACGTTAAACGAGGCCACCCTGGTCTCTATTCTCAAGCCTGACAAAGATAGCACACGGGTGGGCTCTTATCGCCTCCTGGCGCTGCTAAACACGGATTACAAGATACTGGCCTCTGCACTAGCCAGGAGGCTGGCCCCTCATGTGCCCCACCTGGTACACCAGGACCAAAATGGCTTTGTTCCCACGCGTCACACTTCTCACAATATCCGACGCCTCTTTCGGGTGCAGGAGTACGCCACTCAACAATGGCCCAGAGCGGGATGCCTGATACTGGACCTGGAGAAGGCCTTTGACTCGGTCGAGTGGCCGTACCTAAGAGCAGTTACGGAGACGCACCAACTAGGGGGAGGGTACGGAGCCATGGTCGCCCTGCTTTATGACAGACCGACGGTCCGAGTCCGCACGGGCCAGCTCCTCTCAGACGCCATCCGGGTCCGCAGAGGCACTAGACAAGGCTGCCCATTGTCACCATTGTTGTTTTCCCTGGCCATGGAACCTCTGGCCGCGACTCTCAGAGCACATGGGCTGGAATGGGGGATCCCGTTAGCGGACGGCCTGCATGCGGTATCACTGTATGCGGATGACCTCTTACTCTACGTCAGAGATATAACTGACATCCCAGCCTCCCTCACAGACATTTTCCGCACCTTTGGGGAAGTGTCGGGCTTGAGAGTCAATTGGTCCAAATCGGGAGCCTACCCCTTCAGTCCGGACACGCCTGAATGCGACATCCGCCTGGGCGGGGACAAGCTGCAGTGGTACCCCACCACCTTTCGCTACTTGGGAATACGAATATACAGAAACCCAACAGACGTCTTGAAGGGCAACCTCCTCCGAACGATAGCTTCCATCCGAGCGCAAATCGGTTTCTGGAACACCCTGCCCCTCAATGTCCCTAGCCGTATTGCGCTGACCAAGATGATTGTACTGCCTCGCCTGCTCTATTACTTTGCAAACATGCTCACGTATGTTCCCACCAAACTATTCCGCGATTTAGAGGTGCTGCTGCGCAGCCTCATCTGGAACAAGGGGAGACCGCGAGTGGCGCTGACCAAGCTATACATGCCCACAGCCTCGGGGGGCTTGGCGGTCCCTAATATGGAGCTATACTATCTCTCGGCACAGATGCAATGGGTGGCGGGATGGCTGAGCGGCAAGCACCTCGAGGATACTGCCTCGAACACAGCTGCCTGGACGCGAATGCAAATTAACACGCTGTTCCACCTGATCAGCCGCACGCAATGCCCCTCCCAGATATACTTGGCGGTGGCGCGCAAGTGTTTCCTGCGGTGCCTCCGTCTCACACGAGCAACTAAGCCATATGCCCCGATCTTGACGCTTTTGGGCACACCTGGCCCGACGGGACCGCTTACTGAAGCCCACTTGGCCAGCTGGGAGCGTGCGGGTGTAGACACGCTGAGTGACCTATACGCAGATGGGGAGTTGCTCACCTTCGCAAACCTGACTGATGGCACAGCTCTCCCGACGGGGCAGTTCCTACTGCATGCGTCCCTCTTACGCACGCTCACTACTTCCTGGGGCGACATCACAGAGGAACTCCCGATGCACAGCTTCATACAATATCTGCACGTTATGGGCAATGGCACGCACATCATACACTGGCTAGCGCAAGCTCTACAGGCACACTCGCAGCCACCCACACTACTGCTGAGAGAACGATGGGCGACAGACAGGGGTAGAGAGTGGACAGATAAAGAATGGACAATGATTCTGGCTGGCCTGACCAACATCCCACGAAACCCCCGCTTTAAAATAATACAATACTACATATTGCAGCGTGCATACCTCACGCCTGACAAGATAAATAGATATTTCTCACTGACGGACGCAGCTTGCCAGCGCTGCTCGCTACCGGGAGCAGACCTCCTACATATGCTGTGGCACTGCCCTGACATAAGGGCATATTGGGATGAAATACTGACACTACTTGCGCGCGATACTGACGAGCACCTGCCACGCACATGGGAGGCATGCTTATTAGGCTTGTATAAGCGCACAAAAAACAACAAAGTGCGGGCACGCTTCTGGGACATGGGGCTTATAACGGCCAAGCGCTTGCTCACTAAACACTGGAAGGCCACGACCCCCCCGCACGCTAGACACTGGAAAGCCTCCTTCATCAATTGGGCACAAGCGGAGAGTACGGTGCTCCTTCGGGAGGAAACCGCGGGGCTTCGGAAGTTCCCCATCGCCCAGTCTTGGGATGACCTGCTTAAGGCATTCCAGACAGCCTGCCAGGACCGAGGGATAACCTGAGACTGTAGGCCTACCCGATCTCTTGCAGCCAAGCAGAGACGGCCCTAAGGCTGTGGCGGAGACAACTCCCAACCCCCCTGCTCGCCTCTGGTGGCCTCTGCTCCCGTCCTACAGGAGGCCAGCGCCTGAGCTGCATCACCGCACAGATATCACACACCAAACGGCCGCTGCTGCCAAGCCTCGAAGCAGCACATACAACACCTGGCTGGGTACACAGGCGAGAAGACATAACCACCTCGCCACACTTTGCCCTTCTCCCCCTAACGCAGCAGCGCACCCTGCGCGCCAAAAAAATAAAGGTGGGCGTCACAGCTTTGGGTTCCCAACCAGCCTGGGGGCTCCTCCCCCCCCCTCCCGCCCGCTGCTTCCTGTGCGCGGTGTACTGCCCCGCTGTGCCCCATTGGACAGCTGCCAACCCCTCCCGCTACAGCACACGATGATCTCCCCCCCCCTCCCCTTGACCCCACCTGATTTTACAATTGTAGCCCCCTATCGCCACATACACGTAGGGGACGGTTTGTTTACTGGTCATGTTCCCTGACCGGATTCCTATCTTATAGCGGATAACAGCGGATGGGCGCGTCGTCCGATATCCCCGAGGCGATACCCTACTAGGCACGCACCGCTCTCTGGCAGCAGAGATGCGATGACACATGCACCCCACCACGGATGGGTATGTTCAGAGCTCTCAGTGAGACCTTGACCAGGACACATTGGGGTGAATACTGGACATAGCCTCGACGACCAGCGGCCTCGGGGGTGCAGCGCAGAGGGGACAGACGCGCGCCTCACACCCCGTGCATGGACCCTAACTATGCAGCTGTAGGCTGAACTCGCCGAGCTTAAGCGATAGTTTTCATGCCTCAGTGAGCTATACCGACGCACTACTGCCGTGCTCCGGCCAGCATTGCAAACACGACGCTGACACTGCGCTGCCCGGGGACCCCCACGGTTAAGATTCACCACGACACTTAGGGCGCTTCTCAATGAGGGCCTGGGCGACGACCGTAATGGCCGCAATGCGGGCTGGAGCACCGCGTCATTTCTGTTGCTGACACTAAGCATAAAGGAACACACACAAAATGAAAAAAAAAAAAAACACAAACCATGGACCTGTAATTTCCCAAGGCACTTGCCTAATGACTGTAACAATTCTAGCGTGTACAACGCCGCCGGACCCCCGGGTTGCCGGCTGAATGGCTGTGTTCTAATGTCTGGAAACATCTGCTTACTGTCTCCCTGATTAGCCGCCATGGTTGGCGAATGTGTACTGTAAAATGACACAGCTGTGCACAATAAAGGTCTTCCCAAAAAAAAAAAAAATCAAGGTCGCAGTAAAAGCTGCCTTTTGGAATAGTAAAATCAATGTCCATCACTGCAATGCTAAATCTGGGAGGTTGGTGGGAGATTTTTATTCAATAAACCTGCACCTGCACTGGAACCTTAAATGGATGCAATCCACCCGCCGCAGGCGCGCTTTAAAAAAAATAAAATTCAGGATTGGGACATTGTTATTTAGTAAGTTTACTTGTAATTGAAAACCCAACCATACAAATTCTTCACTCTGTGCTCGCGATTGAGGACGTTGAACACGTACCATTTTCTGTCCCATGTTTGTTAGGCCAAGACGGACCTAGATGAAGACTTTCTGCATCTCCTTAGGCGTGAGACACTTTAAGGTGGCCTACAGAATACTACGGTCTGATACTAGTCCCCTCATAGTTTTTGGTCTCAGCCATCATTTATACACAGTTTGGTTACTAAGGAAGAGGGTGGGCCTTACATTATGTGTCCTGCACATTACCTCCGTTAAACTGTTGTATCTTTTTGACTGCTTATTAATTTCACCATGTTGGCATGCCCACAATATTATGGTTCTATGTAAAAAAGAATCCACTATGCACTCTACCCCATTAACTGCCTTTCAAGATCATTCTGGCCTTTGCCTATTCAAGATTGTGATTTTAGGATGTTTTATGCATGATTATATTTCTTCTTTGTCTTAATGTATTTTTATTGTTAAATGTTTATGAACATTTAATGTAATAATCATTTTATTGTGATTTTTAAGATCCATGTCAAGTCTCATGGGCCAGTCCCTGAATAAATTTTAAATGATGATGATAAAAAAAAAAAAAAAAGGGTAACAGAGTTACTACAAACTTATGATGACGAGGCATTGTCATATGTCAATGATATATATCTGACAGACGATGACCTGGATAGGCACTTGAACAGGGTGAGCACCATAATATTGGGCGTCGCCTCAGAGGGTTACAAATTCAACTTTAAAAAGTCAAGAATTGCCCATCTCAACGACCTTTTCCTAGGATATGAACTATCAAGTGAAGGCAAAAGCCTGGCAGCCAACTTTCTAGAAGAGTTTGCGCTGCTCCAACCTCCAAAAACGCTGAAAAACTTACAGTTTATTCTAGGTTTCCTGAATTTTGGAAGAACTTACATTTTAAATTACGCAGAAAGGGTTAAACCTCTCTACGAATTAATCAAATACTGATTTTAAAATCACACATTGGACACAAAAACACACAGAAATTTTGCGTTCACTCCAAACGGACATGTTAGCAACGAAAAACTTGCAAACACGCGTAAACGTACGCAACTTAGTGATCCGAATAATTCCGGGTCAATGCGGATTCACCTACTTAACTTTTAATGAAGGTGAAAAAGTACCCATTGCATACAAATCCCACTTGTATTCACAAGCAGAAATGAAATTCACTTCTACAGAAAAAATTCTGACAGCAGTTCAAACCGCTGTAGCAAAAGAAAGAGCCCTAGCACAGGGGAAACGCATAATGGTTGTGACTCCTGTACCAACCCTAGAGGCAGTCACAAAGGCTAGCATTCCAAATGCAAAAGCTTTACATCCGAGATGGATACAATGGGTTAATTCTCTTGCTGCAATTGATGTTGAATACGTTTTTGATCCATATTTAAAAACACAAGCATTCCTGTAATATGAACACGAATGCCCTCTGCCTACTGAAATTCTCTCTCTTGACCAGTACGAATTTATAATTTATACTGACGCATCTGCACATCCCGCTACGGGGAGTAAACAAGCTTACAGTGCAGCGTGTGCTATTGTTAAAGGTCGCACGCGAGATGGCAAATTCAGACCAATGGTCACAAAAATCCAATCTCTAGGGCAGGGTTACTCATAGTACGGCCCGCGGGCCGCCAGCGGCCCGGCAAGCCTTCCTTGGCGGCCCGCGGACCTTGCAGACATTCTACCTGTGTTTTAAAAAAAATAAAATAGCAAACACTGCCGGGTGCAGCAGCCCAGACTCTGTGGGGGCCGGGGGATTCCAGTGATTGTCAAAGTGGAGATGCAGGGGCCTAAGAGGTGAAATACAACAAAGCTTTATTAACATGTAAATGGTCTTTTAAAGACCTGTGAAGTACTCGGGTGCGGCTGTGTGTGCGCGCTGGGAAGCTGTCTCAGTGCAGCTGTGTGTGTGCACTGGAAAGCTGTCTGAGCCCGGGCTGAGGGCTGACACACAAAGGGGGTGAGATGACAGAGGGTGATGGAGGGAGGGAGAGGGAGGCAGAGGGAGGGAGACAGAGGTTGACAGAGAGAGGGAGACAGAGAGGCACAGTCTGGGGGAGAGGGAGGGAGGGAGAGGAAGGGAGACAGAGAGGGAGGCGAGAGGGAGGCAGAAAGAGAGACGGAGGGCGGGACACGGCGGGAGGGAGACGGAGGGAGAGAGACAGGGAGAGATAGAGGGAGGGAGACAGAGAGAGAGACGGAGGGAGAAGGCGGGAGACAGAGGGAGGGAGGGAGAGAGACGGAGAGAGACGGAGGGAGACGGAGGGAGACAGAGGGTGAGAGACAGAGGGAGGAAGAGAAACGGAGGGAGACAGAGGGAGACGGAGGGAGACAGAGGGAGAGGGAGGGAGACGGAAGGAGAGAGACAGAGGGAGGGAAAGAGACAGGGAGAGATAGAGGGAGGGAGACAGAGAGAGAGAGACGGAGGGAGGGAGACAGAGGGCGGGGGGAGACAGAGGGAGACAGACAGAGGGAGACAGAGGGAGACAGACGGAGGGAGGGAGACGGCGGGAGAGGGAGGGAGAGGGAGGGAGGGAGACGGCGGGAGAGGGAGGGAGACGGCAGGAGAGGGAGGGAGACGGCGGGAGGGAGAGAGACGGAGGGAGACAGAGGGAGACGGAGGGAGACGGAGGGAGACGGAGGGAGAGAGACAGAGGGAGAGGGAGACAGGGAGGGAGACGGAGGGTGATAGAGGGTGGGAGGGAGGGAGACAGAGGGAGGGAGAGGGAGACAGAGAGAGATAGAGGGAGGGAGACAGAGAGAGATACGGAGGGAGGGAGACGGAGGGAGGGAGACGGAGGGAGGGAGACGGAGGGAAGGAGGGAGACGGAGGGAGGGAGGGAGGGAGACAGAGAGACGGAGGGAGGTGGAGGAAGAGGGAGGGAGACGGAGGGAGAGAGACGGAGGGAGGGAGACAGAGGGAGGGAGACAGAGGGAGAGGGAGACAGAGGGAGAGAGACAAAGGGAGGGAGATGGAGGGAGACAGAGGGAGGGAGACAGAGGGAGACAGAGGGAGGGAGGGAGAGAGAGGGAGGGAGAGGGAAGTGGAGAGAGGGAGGGAGAGGGGGAGGGAGGAGAAGGGAGAGGGGAGGGGAGGGAGGGGGGGGGAGAGAGAGAGAGAGAGAGAGAGAGAGAGAGAGAGAGAGAGAGAGAGAGAGAGAGAGAGAGAGAGAGAGAGAGAGAGAGAGATGTGTGTATGCCGGGTCTGGTGGCTCAGTGGACGAAGGCATCTGCTGCAGGGACCTGTGTTCAACCTCATGGTCACAATTGTTTTTTGCTTTAGCCCCGCCCCTCCCCCTCTGACCCCACCCCCACCGGTGCGGCCCTCAGCCATAAACCACACTGTAAATTTGGCCCCGGAGTGAAAGTTTGTGAGTACCCCTGCTCTAGGGGATTGTACAGCTCAGCGAGCTGAACTACAAGCATTTAAGATGGCACTTGAAAACACGGATCGCGAATTCCCCACACTCGTATTGTGCGATTCTTTTTACTGTGTTCAGTCTTACAATGAATATTTACAGAATTGGATACAAAATGGTTTCAAAGATGCAAAAGGTGGCACAATCAAGCACAAATTGATACACACTCTGAGTCACCAACGTGATGGCGTTCACGTTGAAGGGAATTAATTGGCTGATGAAGCCGCGAAAGGGGCTCTGCAAACGGCTTCCGTAGCTGCAATCACTCGTTCAAAAACGAAAATAGACAGTGAAATAATGCTGGCTGTCAATGCATCAAGCAAAGGCAGCGGTGCGGCATTACCTAAAAAGTTTCCACTCATATATAATTGATGCGAACAATGTTCCATTTGCTCGAATCCCTGGAGTGGGGGATAGAGTAATTCCAAACATGGAACATAGACTAGGTACTAATCCTAGTAGCACATGAAGGGATCGCCTCTGCCCATGCAGGATATGCCAGAAGATGAAAGTCTCTACCGTGAAATGTCCTGCGCAGACGCCCCTGTTAATTTCAGATAAAGCATTCGTTTGTGTTTACCTGGACCACTGCGGTCCCTTGCAAAGGGATGGGAACTATAAATATATCATGGTCTCAGTGGATTCATGCTCTAGGTTCCTATGAATGTGGCCTCAGCGCTCGGCTGATGCTCGAACTGTTATAAAAGATTTGCGAGTCTTTAATAATAATAATATAATAATACTGCCATTTATAGAGCGCGAACAGCTACCTCCAAGGAGGTGTCCCGGTGCTATAGCAACAGGTGGCGCGAAGGAAAGCCTGCCATAGAAACAGGGATCCAGGGAGATTAAACTTGATTAAAAAGCCATGTTTTAACTGTTTTCCTAAATTGCAATTCCGAGGTAATCTGACGTAGGGCATTTGGCAAGGCATTCCATAGCATAGATGCCCTGAACATGAAAAATCTACCTCCCATCCGTGCTTTCCTGACACGTGGCATACGAGCTAGACCTAAGCAGACGATCCTGCTTGTAGACCCCTAGCCTATGCTTCAGATAGCTGGGGCAAGTTCCATGGAATGCACGAAAGGCAAGGGATAGTGCCTTGAATTTCATTCTATTGGCGACCGGCAGCCAGTGCAGTTCCCTCAGGTGCGGAGAGATGTCTTGTCTCTCCGCACCTGAGGGAACTGCACTGGCTGCCAGTCGCCAATAGAATTAAATTCAAGGCACTATCCCTTGCCCCTTTATCGGCACATACGCAATAGGCACACTACATTCTGACCAGGGTTCTGCGTTGAGCTCTAGGGCTTACAAAGAAGCCATGGCCAGTCTGGGCGTAGCATTGCGGTATTCTTCTCCATTTCATCCTGAGGGAAATTCTGTTGTGGAAAGAAAAAACCGGGACATGAAGCAGTCTATAACAGCTAGGGTATTAGGTTCGGGTGATGGGTGGGTCAAACATTTATATGGGGTCCAGCGCGCATTAAACAATTTGCCAAGAAGTTCTCTAGGGTGTATCACTCCATATGAGGTCCTGTTTGGGACTAGAATGTTGGTTCCGCACTTAGATATGAAAGGCACAGTGGTGGAAAACAAACAATTTGATATCAAAGATCGTTTGTCTGTTTTACAGGACTTAAATGATTTAAGAACGCAATAAAGCAACGTGGTCCTGAACCCAACCACCACTGAGAAAAATCTGTCCGTCCCAGCAAGGCCTGTCTGGATCCCAAAGCTTGGGGATCTAGTCAGAGAAAAGATCGCGGACAAGAAGGAATTTGGGCCTTCTTACAGACAACCAGTACCTGTCCTAGCAATCCACTGATCAAGAACAGTACTTTTGCCGCCCCTTGCTGGTAAAAAGGAGAAAAGATTTGTGTCAATCGACCTGATCAAACCACACTATGTGGCCGATACTGAACAGTAGGAGAAGTGGACTCCGCCAATGCAGCAGACGCACTCCTCTAGCTACAATCCAAGAGGTTCAAACTGAGAGACTACTCACCTTTGAAGATTCAACAGTAAGAAATAGAGGACTAAGCAACAATGCTATGGACCTTGTACCTCTTGAAACCCAAATAACAGTTCGTCCTGATACGCATGTCTACAACGAAGTAACAAGTGATCAACTGGTTCCAGTGAATTCAACAAATCCTGATGCAATTCCAACCATTGACAGAACTGCTTCTGGCTATTTCATGAACTTTGATACCATTTTCTGAGGATCCCAGCAAGCCTGAAACTATGCCAGTACAAAGAACTTTCAAAGAACAAGCAACAGATTTTTTTCAACTTCTGAAAAAGACTTATCTGGTTTCACCATGGATTGAACTATGGATTGTTTTGGGAATACTCTTCTTTCTTCTTTGGTAAGCTCTGGTATTCACTCTTGGTATGCTGATTAATTGAAGATATATTCAAATGGACACAGCAAGTAAAAGAGTGAACTTACTTCTCCAGCCACACAAATCATCCCATCGCAAGAGACTTTTCAGCAGTGAACATCACAGCAATTCCTATACCTGATGGTATAGTTTGGGACAAAACCGAATATTACATTTTTGGCCCGTCGGAGCTTTTGAAGATTCCACATTTATTTAAAATTTCATTAAGTGACTTTATTACCTCCAGTACCTTTTCTGATGATTGGGACTTCGAGACTGTTAATAATATGATGTCTAATCTAGAGATGTCAACTGCATTTACTAATAATGAATATTTACAAGGTTCATCAGACTATGAACAACTGTATTGTTATAACCACTATGGTCATCATTTCTTGCATAAATCTGCAACACCTTGAAATGTATTTATGTATAACCAATGGGAACATTGTCCTACGCCATCAAAGGGTAGCTCGAAAACATTTGCAATGAAATTTCCATATTTTTCAGGGTTTAATATCTCAAAAGCAGAGACATTTTACTTTAAGAATGTCAATAAGACAGGAATGAAAACTATGTTAACGAATACCAAACAGATTTATTCTACAGCCTTTGTTGCCCAACTGTCTAGACAGGCTTACGACTTTTGGAAAGACAACATTGAGACGAAAACTGTCTGGGGTACTAAAGATTGGCAAGTACAGGGAATAGAAGCTTTGTTTAGAGCCTGTATCATCCCTGAGCAAATTATGTTTTTGAACGACACTGTCCAACAAACATCATGCCTTGGAATAGCCAAGATAAAAGACATGAACACTCCGTCTATACCTGCACCTACAAGTGAAAGCACTACAAGGGGGAGGTCGACGTACATAATATTTTGCATCAAAACAGATCAAATCCTGAATGGAAAAAATGGTTGACACAAACAACTGTCAAGATAGACTCCTGAACAAAACACAAGGTTTTACCTTTCATAGGCCAGACCCATGTTATGTCTAAAGACAGCGTCCTTGGATAGTAACAACTTACAGTGTAGGGAAACTTTACCTTGATTGGCTACAGAGAGCTACACTAGAGGATGTAAAACAACACTTAACTTTACTTCAAGAAGGCGCAGACCTTAGGGAATTCTTGCTAGGACCAAGAAAACCGCATTAAAAACGTTTCATATATGCCGGTATCTACGCTGCTTATAATGAAGCATGGAAGGTCACCCAAGCTGAGACCGCAGAACGAATTCGAGAAATTGATCGTATTAATTTAGAGAAATCTCTCTCTGTAGTAGACAATGGGTTAACGACTCTGTCAACCAGGACATATTCTTTGGACAGCACTGTATCCTCTGTCATAGACATCATGGAACAAGACTTGGTCATGTTGCAACATGGTCAGTCACAGCTACGTTCTATCATGCTATTAGGCTGGACGCTTCAAAACCTGCGTTCTGGCTATGTGCCTTGGCGTTTAATCAATACTACGTCACTGTTTGCAGAATTCAATCTCACTGATAAACAGATCAAAATGGCACAAAGGGGAGCAGACTATACGGTGCTGAGCATTGAAAAACGGGAAAAATTACCATTCACAGTGGCAGAAAAACCAGCTACTGAGTGGATCATATATGGTAAGATTATTCTGCTTGTTACGACTTTCCATTTTCAGTATTGCCTAAAAAATATACCAGCAGGCAAATATGAACGGTTGGGAAAAGAATACATCCTGGGATTTACCTTACACACACAGATGTTGGAGTGGGGAACGTGAAGTGTTTCTTAGCGGTGAAAACTGTGAACACACACTAAGCGGTTCTCTCCTTTGTCAGGGTATTAACTTACACGGGGCCTGCGACGGTTCCACTACAAACTTATCCTGCCACCTGCACGGTTTACCGGCAGCAGTGATTAATCCAATCTTTGGTCAAATTTCAAATGGGAGTTACATTATGTTGAATGATCACAGCTGCTGTGGCATGCTGCTAGGTAGCCCATATCTAGTAACGGTTACATCCAGGGTCACTTGCTGGATGCAAGTCTTGTTTCTACAAATAGACATAGTCAGGGAGTCGCCTTTATGGCCTTCACTGAATATCTCTTCTATACCAATTGATACTCTAAGCAGAATGAAAGCCATTCTTTTACAAAAAACTGTGCCTTTGACCTCTGCCAAAGAAACCTATGATCTCCAAGTCGCAAGGACTTCAGCGGAGATACATACCCTTTTGTATACAAACTGCCCTGTGCATTTCTCAGAAATGTTAGGTCGTATCTTAAACATGTCTGATACGGACGGTATTGTACATGTATTTAAGAACATGTGTGCAGGACTGTTAGCACCTTTTCAAGCAGTCTTCGGAATTTTTCCAAACTTCGTGCACTCTGTGTTTGGCGGACTGCCGCTCCTTTTAGCACTCGTTGCAGGATTACTATTTTTGCCCCTACTGATACGATATGGCAAGCCAAATCACCAGCGGCACCCATGTTCACCATGGAAAGAAATCTATTGGAGATGAAGTGTCGTGAGCGCATCGTCCAAATTCTGGGTTTACCTCGTCTACGAGAATTAAACACTACTTGGTTTCTGTCATTCAGACCAATCTGGCAAGATTGCATCTTACCTGTTCTACGCTGCCTGCTATGCGGTGAAGAATGCGTGCTGGACATTTGTCTGACACTCCCATCAGTCATGCCTACGGATATCGATACTCTGCTATACCCGATAACGACCCATGCTATGTGTTGTCCCCAGCGGCTACCAATCCTGATGGTTGCATTCATTGAGATCTCACAGATGCAACACACTACTGCTGAGGTACAAGAGGAAACACCAGGCGTGCAGGAAACATCCGATCCGGACATAGCTGATGCTTCCTCTTCGCAGAGAATCCAGCTCCAGTGCTCTCTGACTTCCCTTGGGGGGGTTAGACTATCGAGTTCAGAAAAGAGATTCCAACCTCTCTCATTCTCAGGTATGGAGCTGACTAGAACTTAGAGGAACTTTTGGCAACTCTTGGCTAAACTAAAATATAGCTAGCTATACTTTAGAAATAGCACCTACTTCAAACCTCGTACTGCACTTAGGTTAGGTACACTGGGGTAGAACAATTTAGAAGCATCAGATGAGTATCACATTTAGCTTATGTTATTTATGTATGTATTTTGATTAATATATGTCATAGCTACAAACCATGCTATTGCAGTATTATTTTATCTTACTGCTAACCTCGTACATATTGTACTTCACAGTCTGTTTTATGATTGTAGCAATTCATATCTCTTGCATGAGAAATAAGACTGTTCAATAAACCCTTTTATTAAAACGCCCGTCTCTCTATTTCTGTGCAACTCTGTAGAAACGAAGCATGCACGATTGACTGAGTGAAACTGTTATCTATTGTTTCCACGATTCTGAGACTGTTCCGATTCTAAAGGGAAACAAAGTTGTCATGTTTATGCGGTTGTCAGAGACTAATCCCTTCTTGTATATTCAAGAAGTTTCTAGTGACCTCTGAGTTATCTGGCACCTCAAGTAATTAAGTTAAATATACTCGATAGAGACATACTGACCTTAGTACTATATCAAATTTATAGAGTATGTTATTCCAATGTGCAGAGCCTATCAGGGATATAGGAACTACACTACAGTCTTTTATATACTTTAGCCAACAGATCTCTAGTGCATAGTCTAGTTTAAGGCTGTCTCTTATTACATCTTGATTAAATGTAGTTTTAGCTGAGGACCAAATCCGATGCCATAGCAGGGCTGGTTGAGCTTTTATTATATCTGAGATATAAGGTAACCCCAGTTCTGCGTGGCAAATATAAGTTGATGTACTGCGTTGGACCGCCAACAGGAATCTTAAAAAGGCGTTCTCCACCTTCTGGATTTGTTTTATGTCACATTATCCCCATATCCCGGCACCGTATATGGCCATCCTAACACATTTGGCTCGATAGATATGGAGCAACTCAGCTGGAGGTCTTCTTCCTAATTTCCTTGAGAAGTTAACCAAGACTGTCGTTGTTCTCATAAAGAGTAATTTTCTAACCTTGATGGCCTGGCACCATGACCACTTATGGTCGATTAAGGTGCCTAAATAGGGGTATGTGATAGTGGTTTCCACCTTTTTACTATCTATATATATATCTACACTTAGCGCTGCCTATCCCACATCTCATTATAACATTTTTAGTGGTATTGACTCTCAGGCCTAAGTTTTTCATAAACTCATTGTAATTGTCAAGTACCCGTTGTAAACCCATTGGTGTTCGGGCCATTATTACAGCGTCATCCACGTAGAGAAGGGCGGGTAGGGGGCAACTAGATAACTGAGGTAAGTTGTGGCACTTCACTACCATGGATTGCTCCAGGCCATTGGTGTATAATGTAAATAGAAAAGGTGGCAAGACACAGCCCTGCCTGACCCCCCTCTCCACGTTGAACGACGCTGTGCACTCTCCTTTAGAACCGAACCAAACCCGGGCTGTTGCATTTCTATAGAGCTGCCTTAGGAAGTGGATTAATGGTGCCTCCACCCCCATACTGGCTAAAATGTTCCATAATTTTTCGTGAAGAACACAATCGAAAGCAGCCGTTAGATCAATGAACGCCTAGTACAATCTACCCTTTCTTTACATTGTGTACTTTCCCATTAAAATATGAGGTTGAGTCCTTGTTCAATTGTACCCAGACCCTACCGGAAACCGAACTGGAGATCTAATAAAACATTATTATCCTCCGCCTATTGTTGGAGCTGATTGAGTACTACGCGTCCTGCCACTTTGACCAAGGAATCCAGCAGCGATATTGGGCGGTAGCAAGCTGGATTCTGCCTGTCTCCTTTTTTGTATATAGGTACCACAATATATTCTAGCCAGGTTTTTATGAATCCAGTTGTACAGCAAGCTGCTAACACTTGCTTTAAAAGTAGGCCCCACAGCCCTGTATTAAAACTTAAAAATATCTATAGGTACACCGTCAGGCCCAGGAGCCTTTCCTCCCTTACTGGCTTTTATTGCACGTAGCACCTCCTCTAACGTAAAGGCTAATGCTATGGGGAAGTTTATTGACAACGTTGTTACACTTAAAACAGGACTGACGTTCGTGCCATCCACCACCCCTACTTGTCTATACATGTTGGAAAAATACTCCACCCATTGGCCTTCTTCTATGGCAATCTGTACAGTTGGGGTATTTTCTGCTGTTAGGAAAGGGGCTTTCACCACGCGCCCGAAGGATATGCTATCTTTATTAATGCTTGCCTCATGTAAATCGGCCCATGCTTTATCTTTTATTTCACCTTTGCATAATTTCAGAGCATGATTATAAGCCTTCCTACACTCCATAATTTCAGTCCTGTTCCTTTCTGTTTTATGTAGAGCATGTTTTAGTTTGGAGTAAGCTTTCGTACAATTATAGTCAAACCACCCCATGTTCTTCCCGTGCGCTTTTTTGATTCTACCTTTAGTGTATTTCTAATTATATCTGTGATCTGTGCGTAGGACTCCAGGATACCCTCGTGTGGCGTGGACTCATCCAGACAAGTTACAAAATAATTGTAGCTGCTCTCTACCACTATCTTAGTAATCTTGTTTGGCTCTACCTTGTCCCACATTAAGGAGTAGCCATTTAATTTATCTATTGTTATGTCCTGAGCCACATACACCATTTTACTATGGGGCTTTCGCACCTTGGTGAGGAGGGATATGGTCACGCTCAGAGGAAAATGATCACTCTTGGCATTCTTATGCGTTTTATAGCCGAGGAGTCGGCACAATTATCTATTCTGGATAATTATGAAATCTATGATCGTGCTCAGTCCTCTTCCATTGAAAGTCTGGGTAAAAGGGATTGATGGAGAACATAAATAAGATCTCATTAAAAAAAATCCCCATATGGTAAATGAGGAAAGTGAGGCAAAATACAATTATCATCATCTAGCAGGCCACAAGTTACATCTCTGTTTGGTGAGCACAGGGCCGTGTTAAAATCCCCTCCCCACACAAAGAAAACATCCTCTGCAATTCCATTCAGTATCTCGTGCAAAACATTCAAAAGTTGTGTCAAAATAGTCACCACATGATCATCCGGGGTATTGTTATAAAAATTAACCATAACAGCACAATTACGTTTGTCCATATTCAAGATCACAATTTGATAATAGGGTTCTGAGATCGCAAAAGATATTTTGTGTACGTTCACCATATTTGAAACATATATACTGGGACCACCCTTGGGCCTCCGGTGAGTAGACGGAATGGCAGGTGTGTGGAAAGTCTTAAAACAGATCATTTGTATCTCATCTACTAGCCATGTCTCTTGTAAACAAAGTATGTTGAATTTCCCAACAAATTCATACCAAGGGTGGTTAGTCAATTTAGCGCAGACCCGCAATATTCCAAAATAGGACCGAAATACTATTCCTGTTATCAATAATCTCGTTATTCATACCTAATGGTGCATTGGAGGGTAAGGAAGCCTCATAACTCTGGTCTGTATCTATCCCAAATCCTATCTACTGCCTACAGTTAGTAGTATCGGATCTAGTGTGAGGGTTTTCCACTAGAGTATCTCTATGTTCCTAAATCATACCCTTAACTCCTGGGGTGTCCTTCTTGGGACTAAGGTCGAATGTTTCCGGAATTGTTGTTGTATAGGCTGGTAATCTACTTGGGTTGGTTAGGACATACTGATTTAGTCAGTCTATCTCATCTTGGGAGAGAAGGAGTTCCAATTGGTTTCCCAGTGCTAAATTGTATGTGTATTGGTCTCTTACATTGGTGCCTCTTCTATTACTACCCATCCGCGTCTTAAGGGGTGGTTGGTAGAAAAAAATCAAGGGTTAGTATATTAATACCAACTTTAGTTACAGTGTCATTGCTTGCCCTCCATAGATTATTCTCAACTAACTGAGGCGTCTTAATGGTTAACACCAAGCAATCTCCGGGTAAGATTTTCCGGTCTCTGCCTAGCCATTTGACTCTCAGGGCCATCTTAAATTCCATAAAAAGTTGATCCATAAGCCCTACCTTTGTACCTAGCCAGTGTAGGGCTTTATTTCTTAGAGTTTCCCACGATTCTATATCCTGTGCTTTCAACCTGGGTACATTTGTGAGGATGACTGTATATGGAGTGACGGCTGGTGGTAAGTCCAAGCAGGTTGGTTCAGATGGAATTGTCCTAATGAGTAGTACCAAAATTGTTAAGAGTCTGGCTTGAACTGTGTACTCGTCTATCAGCTCCCTTGCTGCCCTTGTTTGTCATTGCATTAGAGTATTGGTCAGTTGGGTTAATCGTAAGTGAGTATAAGGGTGCAATTGGGGCTGCCTGGTGGGGTTTGGTTGTGTTAGTTCCTGTAGCCATTCAATTCTGAACGGTATTTGCTGTTCGTTATGAGTTTTGATTCTCATTAATTTATTACGTTCTCCCACACACTCATACCTGCTGTAATGAGTTATGTGGTTGGCTGCCCCTTCCTTGGCTAAAAAATTGGTTATTCTTGCCTCAATCTGATTGACTCTTTCCTCTATTGTGGCTAAATAGTTTCTAAAAAAAAATCTAACTTTTCCACAAAAGAAACTAAATTCCCTAATTCGTTAACCTGGGATTTAGTATTTACCCTATTTTCTGCTTTTAACGGGGTACATTTTTTGTTAGCTTTATTCGTTTTTTTGCGTGGTTTTAGTGGGGTAGACTTGATTGTCGTACTATTTTTTCCACCCTCTTCAACACCCTCATTTAGCTTACGCATAACTGCCGGATTTCTTTGACGCTTCAACGGGGGCTGTGTGAATGATTCATGTTCACTAAGTATAATGTGATCTGACACATTTTGAATGCAACCATTCTTGGGTCACATATCTTTTAGGGCCCCAGAGGTAGAGCTGGCAACTACAGCTGTTTCCTCATTTGGCCCATCGGTTGCACCTAGTGTTCCTGTAATCAATGACTCTTCCACTGTAGATATCTGCTTTTCTGTGTCCCCCATGGCACCAGTAAGGTAGCTCATAAGCGTTAGGTGCGTTCTCCCCGGCACGTTTTTTGTAGGTGGGGCTGAATAGTTATGGCCTTTCTCTTCCCAATGTTCAACTAGCAAATGCTTTTAACAAGGACTGCAATGTGAGTGCACAAATGTACCAATTATTAACATATATACATAAACGTTCATGGGAATCAGAGAAATGGATGTAATTTTCTATCAGTTCGTCAACCCAAACAGAATGTATGTATATGCAGTTCTATATTTACGTGAAAGTATAATGTATGTCTGTTTTTTACAAGCTATCCGCTGCTGTTGCTGTTAAAGGGGTATACCCCGTGTTTGAAGAAGTCCAAGTCCTCGCTTACCTCCACGTTAAATGATTTATGTATGTATCGCCCCCCCTCAGGGCTCTAAACTCAGAGAGGTGCATTCTCTCGTTGTCTATGGCGTAAAGTACCAATAGATTTACCCACGGGCCAAGAGAATGGGCCCAGCCCGGCCTCTTTCGGTCTCTGATGGGCTAAGACAGACCTGTCTTGACCCGGTCTTCACCCGGGCCGAGCCCGGGCACGTCACGCGCTGTGGGACCAGATCTGAGCTTATCAAGGTTCCACCCACCTCCAGGGGCCAGGGAGCAAGAGCAGCTACGCCGGTCTGGCGAGGGTCCAGGGGTAAAGTGCAGTAGTGCTGTCCGAGGCAGAGCAGTCTCCCGCACTGCGGGACCGTCTCTGAGCTTATCAAGGGTCCGCCTACCTCCAGGGGTCAGGGAGCAAGAGCAGCTATGCCGGTCTGGCAGGGGTTCAGGGGTTAAGTGCAGTAGTGCTGTCCGGTGCAGAGCGGTCTCACCAGATGGTCTTTCTTGCTGTGTGAGAGGTAAGAGGGAGAACACAATCAAAAATCCTTATACATATATATATAACAGTACGAGAACGCTCGGTTATCACTGCCGCGGCTCCAAAACAAAGGGCGCGTCGTCTTCACGGACCAACCCAGCAAGGTCCGCATTCAATTGCCAAAAAGTTCCTTTGGCAAAGGATGACGATGCCGTGTATTGTGCAAATAATAAATTTATTTGTCAGCTGCTGGACGCGTTTTGCCTGACCTGCAGGCTTGTTCAACAGCATCCCGTATGGAGAGAGCCTAAGGACAATTCGAAACTGCAGCAACAGAGAAAGTTGTGATGTAGAATTAAAGACATTACACGCACGTTTTCAAGCTAGAAGCTATCCTGACCAATGTATAGATTCGGCTATTTCAAAAGCTAATAAAAGAACAAGGGTAGGAATTCTGTTTAACAAAAGCAATACTAGAAAGAAAAAAGAAACTTCAAATTCAAATGAGTGCAGGATGATAACCACGTTCAACACACAACATATAAATGTGAGGAGCATTTTGACCAAACACTGGCACCTGATTCAGAGTGATCCAGTATTAGGAAAGATTGTGCAAAAAAGGCCCCAATTAACATTCAGGAAAGCTAGAAGTTTTAAACAAATGTTGGTCAGTAATGTGCTAATATCTGTCCCTAACAAGAAAGCATCTAAAATGTGGTTGAGCAAAAAAGAAGGTTTCGTTAAATGCACCAAATGTAAAGCTTGTGTCCATGGGATCAACACCACCATGTACACATCAGGATTAGCCAGTAAAGAATTTAAAATCAGAGGCCACTACACATGCAAAACGGACCATGCTGTCTAAGTGCTTCAATGTCCTTGTGGCTTGAAGTACGTTGGCAGTACGATTCTACTGGTCCCTAAGCGTGTTTTGCAACATCTAAGAGCCATCAAGATTGGAGATAAAGCGTTATAGACGCAGTAAAACTAAATGAGAGAGGAGGCAACCATGAGAAACATCTGAGGAGATTGGAATCAATGTATATAATAAAATTAAACTGCAAAACTCCTGTGGGTTTAAATATGGAAGAAGATTTACATATTCACCTGTAAAAGGATACAAATTACATTATTCGGCTGAGGTTTCATGCTTTTATGGACTGTAAAGGAAGGTTGTTCAAACCAATAAAGATGCTTTTACGGGGAAAAGCGGTTGTGTGCAGAGTGCTGCTTACTGTTGGTCACCCCATGGAGCATTAATATTAAAGGCGGCCGTTCAGTCGCCGAGCAAGCATCACCTCAGATTCACAGAGGGTCACGGAGTTCTGATATGCGGGGCTCGCTAAAGTAGAGCACACATCCATGGATTGAGGACAACCAGCTTTCCAGGGGGCTCATCCAGAGCCTTGGATTGAGTATTTATTCAAGGAGCATCCATCTGTGGATTTAAATCGGACTACATCTCCCACAAATCCTAACGTAATTCTCATACAGAGCAGCTGATACACAGCGTACGATGTGGATAAATAGGGAGGTGTGGCACGCCCATGTTCCTTTGAACCGCGACAGCCTCTGAGGAAGTGAAACACGAAACGCGTCAGGCTGCGGTTTCATGCTTTTATGGAATGTAAAGGAAGGTTGTTCATACCAATAAAGACGCTTTTACGGGGAAAAGCGGTTGTGTGCAGAGTGCTGCTTACTGTTGGTCACCCCATGGAGCGTATGTATGTATATATATATATATATATTTACACACACAATACAGTGCAATCAATGTAGCCACACAATAATCCAGTCCGCAACTGAATATGAAATTAGTAGGGTTTAATTATAAATTCAAAAATAAATTCACATATACCAATCTTAGCATAATGGTATAGAAATACAAAACGTGTCCAAATCTCCTGAAGAGATTAACCCTATACAGAAGATAGAACACAACTAGTTTACGGTTAGACAAGTAATAAGGAAACAAAATGAAATTGCATCAGTTGATTGCCAATAGTAATCATTAGCCCTATCTTTCCCTACTCTACAAAGAACTGCACGACTAAACGGCATACAGGCCACTATCCATGCTGAACATGTATTACAAAATCCTAAGCAAAATCCTCGCAATGTGTCTTCTCCACCACATGCCAGGTCTGGTCCACGCAGACCAGGCAGGGTTCATCCCAGGGCCCAACACAGCCATAAACATTAGGCGACTCCTGGCTGTAATGGGCTCCGACAGGTACAACAAGCAGGAGGCGGCAGTGTTCACAGTGGACGTTAAGAAGGCCTTTGACAGCCTTGAGTGGCCCTATCTCTATAAAGTCCTTGCTAAGATGCGTTTGGGGGAGGTTTTCTGGCGTGGGTCCGGCTACTGTACACATCCCGGGTGCACACTGGTAAGACCATCTCGCCCAGGCAGGGAGTGGAGAGAGGCATGAGGCAGGGATGCCTCCTGTTTGCACTAGCCATGGAACCACTGGTGTGCAGGGCTCGGAGTGGACACAACTTTAGTGGCCTGAGGGCAGGTGCAGAGCAGCACTTTATAGCTTTGTACACGGAGGACCTCTTACTATTCCTCAGCAATACAGCGGACGAACTGAGAGGAGCGAGGAACATGCTGACCCAATTTGGTACCGTGTTCGGTCTCACAGTTAACTGGCGAAAATCCATTTCATACCCTTTGACGTCCAACAACCCCCCACCACCCGAACTAGAGCCCCTGAAATGGGAGCCTAGTTGCTTCCAGTACCTTGGAGTCAAAATATACCACGGGCCGGCATATTTACCAGAAGGTAATGTGGGTATAGCGATCAGATCAGTAAAGACTGCAATGGACTTCTGGGGAACGCTGTCTGTGGTTGGGCGGGTAGCCGTTTTGAAGATGATAGCACTTTCGTGCCTATTATACTAGTTTGGAGCCCTCCGGTGTGGATCCCACGAGCCACATTCAAAGACCTTAACTCGACAATCACGTCTTGACCTCCTTGCGGCGCTCCACAGCAGAGGGGGGCTTAGCGGTCCCTGACTTTGAGGGCTATTACATAGCTGTACTAGATGTGGTTGGCGGCCAATCCTGACCCGGTACGAGAGCAGTACCTGGCCGCACCGGATGATGCAACCCTCGCGAAGATCCTGCTACGAGTGCGGCGGAACACGTTTGAAGACACAATGGAGACCAAGGTGGTGGTGGCCTGCTGGGCTAGATACTTGAGACGAGTAGACGCCAAGACCCCTTATTCCCCAGATATACTCATCACACTGCTGCGCTATCTGCCACAGGAAGAGTACTGGGCAGGGCTAGAGGACTGGGTAGAGGCAGGACTGAAAGTGATGCAGGACCTGTACCTAGATTCCACACTACTGCCTTTTGACAAGCTGCAAGCCGCATACGACTTGCCGCAAGGCCACTTCTTGAAACATGAGGCCCTCACTAGAAGGATTGGACGCCATTGGAGAGTGGGAGGTACAGAGCCACTGGCAGGGTGCAGATATGTGGCGCTGTCTGCGGGGAGGA
Organism: Triturus cristatus; assembly: GCF_964204655.1. NCBI lineage: Eukaryota > Metazoa > Chordata > Amphibia > Caudata > Salamandridae > Triturus > Triturus cristatus. The sequence goes on along the minus strand of NC_140590.1, from coordinate 620,972,843 downwards.
TTAAGACAGTGTCTTGCCTCTACAAGGCCATGAGGCAAGACATTCAACAGCCGCTAGAGCGCTTGCGATCACAATGAGAGGAAGACTTGGGTAAGCAGATACCAGAGGTGGAGTGGGATAGGATCCTAAACCGAATCCCGAAGGCATCCAGAAATGCGCGTTTTAAGTTAATTGATTTTTCCGTATTGCATAGAGCGTACCTCACCCCATATCAAATCAGGAGATACTTTGGCACGGACTCGGCAGCATGTCCACGATGTGGAAAGAGGGAGGCACACATAATCCACATGTTCTGGAGCTTCCCCACACTACAACCCTTTTGGGAGGAGGTAGGACAAGTAGTAGGCGATCTCATCGATAAAGAGCTCCCGAGCACTCCAGAGCACTTCCTGTTAGGGTGGTTCCCCCATACGGCCAAGAATAGGATAACTGGGATGTTCCAGGACCTGGCCTCTACACTGGCTAAAAGAGAGATAGCCAGAAATTGGAAGACACCGGGAGAGCCCAGGATTATTTCCTGGAAAAAAGAACTTGAGAAATGGGCAGGAGAGGAAGGCAGGTTATTGCTCAGGCAACCCAGCAGGGGGATAGGTAAAATAGACAGGGCCAGAGTGTGGGAAGAACTGGTGAGCGAGCTGATAGCCAGCAGGCAGGACAATGGTAGTGGGGCAAGCACTCCGCAGGCAGCGGATGAGGAGAACACCTAATCCGACTCTGGACAACACTGCTACACACAATGAGACCAAAAGCCCGACCCAAAGGAACACAATAACACGCTGGGATTGTAAATATCCACTCTAGTTCAACTCAAGGAGGCAGGGGGGGCCGATTTGTTACACGGGAATGTTACGTTAAGCACGCCAGAGAGTAATGATTAGGTGTAATACGTGCAACAAGTGCTGGATATGACATGAACATATTGACTATGTCTTGAAAAAACAAAATCTGGTTAAGAAAAAAAAATCTTTCTCTACTCTACACTAACCAGGACTACCTCTACTAAGAGCGTTAGAAATATAAGATGAAAATAGAAAGGTGTCAGCAGTCAGTGTCTTCAGTAGAAGACACTCCAACTATGGGTCACGTAGCATAAAGCCACAGAAAGCAGAAGCATAAGTCTGCTCCCAGTGAAGTCCTAAGATGTCTCTCCTAACACTCACTAAGTTACATCATAAGATATGAGTTTCATCGAAGGTAGACAATTCTATGTGACCTCCTCCAATAGTTTTCCATGCTTCTGGCACAAATTGGATACTAGCACCACCTTTTCCACATCGATAAGTTGCAACTTAATTCGTCTTTGGTCATTCTTCTCCTCCATGAGAGCTGGTCTCCCCGCTCGTTACAGTGTTTCTCCTTGACAAACTTTGTCTTATCATACCTTGCTATCTCAAAAAATCAAAATCCTTTCTATGTAAATCGACAAAGCTTTGTCCATACATGCAGTAGAAACAAAATACGAACGAGAACATTACACATTGAAGGTCAGACACAAATTAAACTTTAGACCGCGATGTGAACCTGCAATGAAATTATTTGTGAAACCTCCATTTTTTAAGATAATTTAACAGTGTACTGAGTTACAGAAACTTGCACACTTATAAATGAGTAACAAATTAAATGTCTTGACAAATTAATAATACAAAAGTTACCATGAAATTTTAATTGAAAATACACTCAGGTGAATATAATGTCAGCTTACGTATGAATCTCTAAAGATTAGTTTGCATGTACATTTCATCTCATTAGTTTCACCATGAATCACGTCATGGACTTAGGTTTCCCCTTTATAATATTAATGAATAAGTACATAAAATTTCACTATTAGTCACATTTTCTAACACACAATTTATAAATCGTATCTGGTACATGTGGAACACTTTAAATAAACGGTAATCCATCTTCTTTTAGTAACATCAATCACACAGGACATTTTTGAATGCTGACTACTCATGATTATAACGCCTCCTACAATATCCCAGTATGGAATCCAAATTATGATGCTCCAATCCCACCTCTGATAGCGTATCAAGCCATCACATAATCTCTTATCAGATGAACCAAGTGCTTTGTAGCAATAACTTTTTGTTTGAACTCTTCCAAACGCTTCATTTCGTTATAGTACTCATTCTGTTTCCTTTCCAACTTGACATCTTCCCTTCTTTGAGAAATTCCTTTCTTTGCATTATATCTCCTGTACATTTTCACACTCACAATCAAAACTACTGCACAAAGTGCAATAATCACCAATGGTCTCAAAATGGAACCAACTATACCCCTTCCCAAATTCACAAATCATCTACCTTTAGCATGCATGTCCAACTGTATCCCAAGCACCTTCTGTTGACAATCTCAAATAATCATGTATGTCAGTAATATTCTTTATGTACTTCTGTACGTCTTTACTCTTGTCTGGAATATAGGTACAACATTGTTGAACCTTCAACATCCGGCAGACTCCGCCCTCTTTTGCGAGCAAAATATCTAACGCAAGACGATTCTGTAAAACCATAGCCCTAACAGCAAGCATCTCAGTATTTACAAGCAACAAAGGTCCGGCAGTGTTAGTAGACAATTTATTAACTACAGTGGAAAGTTTTCTAATCTTAATATCATTCAGTATCACCCCTACGTTTGGAATTATAGCACCAAAATACCTGCCAGAATCTCTCCAGCACCTGCTGGAGCCGTTTAGACCTAGATTTCTCTGCCCAAACAGGATGATCAAAATTCTCCACATGATACATTTTTGGAAACACTACTCATAAATAACATGTGCCATACCATTTATCGGCAACATAAAGTAAGAATTCTTGCCACAAATGAAATACACTCCAGGAATCACAGGATCAGTTCCATTCAAAAATAATTTCCAAGTTCCTCGAACCTCAAAAGTGTGATCACACTCATTTTCCCCTACAGGAATAGTGTTGTATTAATTCTTGTAATTGTCTATGCACAATTTCTCTTGGTGTTGCCAATCTAATCTCAATGCTCCAGTGTTCCCTGCTGTCTGATGTTCTACTTCTTCCTGTGACCAGCTCGTAACACGAATTCCTTTAGCTGCATTAGTCTTCACTGCTCTGTATCTATCCTCTACTTGGCTAAGAATTTCTTTTCAATGTCAGTAAGGACACAGGTCAAGTTATTTCTATGTGCATAAGCAGTATCTAACATGTTAATCAGGGCAAAATCTCTATCAACAGTTTCAGCCATCTGAGCATACGAATTTCTATTCAGATGCATAAACAGCGGAACAGCTGAAAAAAATAATCATAATTGGAATAGTAATGCTGAAAATGACCCTTTCCAAAGAAAATGCACAGCAGTAAACTACATGTGATACCATATGGTAATGGAATATGATGGTATGTAATGCCCTCAGTTACTGAAGAAGGCAACTGCATGCAAACATAACAAACTCTAGCTTCCAGGGTGTTAACATACTCGTAAAGCAAATTAGTATAAGCATTTAATGTGTAATCCCCTCTGGATAAATCCACGTGTAAATTCTGCCCTCATGATGAATTTAAACTTCCACCTACCTTGTGTTGGGGTTTGTCCTCAGGTTTATGTTTCTCTTCTTTAACTTTAGTGAAACCCAAATGTACTCCTACAATTAACTCTATTAAACCTAGCTCTACAATCATTAATACTATACCTACTATGTACCTAGGTCTACAACCAGTATTATTCATTTCCATTTTATTTAGACTCAGACCAAGTGAGCTGAGAATAGCAGCAACAGAATCTTCTCTGTGGGTTCCACCTGTGCTAACAGCAAACAGTCTTTATCTGTGTTCAACTTGTATTTACAATGGTATGTACAATCTTTGTGAGACTTCCCTATCCCTACTCTGTGTTCTTCTAGATGTCAACCGTAATTTTATCCTTCCACTCTGGCCTAGGTATTCTTCTTTAAGCAACCCAACAAAGTTCATTCATCATCTCTAATAATATGAGGATCAAGTTCATTATGAGCATCTCCAATAGCATTATTCTCAATCCATCGACAAGCACAGGAGACTCTTCCTGATTCAGGAAAGGAAATTCAGTCTCATTCAGGACTAAGTTTCTCAAATCACTCAGTCTTGTTGGATAAGGAAAAGAAAATGTAAAGATATATTTCAAATAAAGTTTCAAAAATTTCAGTTGAATCTCTATTCTTCCAGAACTTCCAGAAGTTGCTTTCATTGTCATTAGTAGCGAGACATGCCCATTCAATCAATCAATCAATCAATCAAATAATTTGTAAAGCGCACTACATACCCGCAAGGGTTTCAAGATGCTGAGGGTGGGGTCAGGGGGGGGGTGCTGTTGCTACTGGTCGAACAGCCAGGTCTTGAGTTGTCTCCTGAAGGTTAGAAGGTCTTCGGGTTGTCGTAGGATGAGGGGGAGGATGTTCCAGGTCTTGGCGGAGCGGTGGGAGAAGGATTTGCCTCCGACTGTGGTTCTACGGATGCATGGGACGGTAGCAAGGGAGAGGTCTGCGGAGCGAAATTTCCTGTTGGATACGTAGAAGGAGAGTCGACTGTTGAGTTAGGCTGGGCCAGTCTTGTGGAGTGCTTTGTGTGCGTGGATCAGGAGCTTGAAGGAGATTCTTTTGTCGACAGGGAGCCAGGGCAGGTTCCTCAGGTGGGGGGTGATGTGGTCGCGCGCGGGATGTCGAGGATCAGGCGTGCAGAGGCATTCTGGCTTCTTTGCAGTCTGTTGATGAGCTTGGTCGGGGCTCCGGCATAGAGGGCGTTTCCGTGGTTGAGTCTGCTGCTGACTAGGGCCTGGGTGACTGTTTTCCTTGTGTCTGTCGGGATCCATCTGTAGATCTTGCGGAGCATACGGAGGGTGTTGAAGCAGGTGGGGGAGACAACGTTGACTTGTTTGATCATGGTGAGTTTCCAGTCGAGGATGACTCCCAGGGTGCGTGCGTGGTTGGTGGGTGTGGGGGGTGTACCCAGCGACGCGGGCCACCAGGAGTCATCCCATGCTGAGGGGTTGGGCCTGAGGATGAGGATCTCCGTCTTGTCTGTGTTCAGCTTAAGGCGGCTATCCTCAGGAAAAGAGTACCTCCGACAAGGCACCCTTGACCTTTGAGACCTTCTGAGATCTGATCCTTCACATTCGTTTCCACTCAGTGTTGATTCACCAGAGGCCTCTGTTATGGGTGCAAGAGTTCTTTCAGAAGATAACTTCAACCTTCTCCCTTCTTTACTCTTTGGACAGCTTTCTTCCGCCACCACTCATGATCCCACAGCACTAATTTCTTCACTAGGGTCGGCATCTGACTCTTTTACCATCACAGCATTAGCTTCTTTCATTTCAGCTTCAGTTTCAAATTCATCAAGACCCTCCTCAGGGTGTTCGAGTGCTGCTCCAGGCTCTGTCTGGTCCTCAACAGCTTGACAGACCTGTTCCCGTGGCCTTTCGACCACTGCTCGTGTCTCCTCTGGGAGAGGTGCTGTTACTTGTTCAAGGGGACACGGGACTCTATGAGTGTTGGATGCGATCACCCAATTAGGAAGACAACCGCACTTCACAGCAGTCATAGTGACCAAGATCACCTGGTACGGACCACACCAATGGTGCTGAAGACAGTTCTTTCTCACACGTTTCTTCAAATGACCTAGTCACCTGGACTATAAGGTCATGGTACTGCACCTGATGTGGCGGTGCTGTTGCCGCTTCAACCTGGTTAGACACAGAACAAACCACGTCAGCCAATCCTTTACAGTAATCGAGCACCAAATCGTCTGTGATGTTTACAAGCATATTCACAGGCTCAGCATGTCAGGGTTTGAGGGCCAGGGCGCCTACGAAGTTGCGCGGAGAAAGTCCAGCGGAACTACACGTCCCAGCAACCCTAGACCAGGGGGTGGGGCGAAAGACTTTATTTACACGAACAACGTGTGAGGACGTTGTTCGTGATTCAGAATCCTGGGCGCAGTAGTCCGCGTCCGAACGGCGTGCAGTCGAGCTGCTCTTCTGGATGCGGGAGAGAGCTCCGTGAGCCGGTGATCTTCCTGGGACGGCCGGAGTCAAAGGAGGGCGTCGCAGGGCTGGTCTTGGCGGCGTTTCGTTTCCGCGAGGCAGAGCCGGCGAGGTGACTCAGGTGCTTCCTTCACGGGCCCCTTAACCCCGCCGCGAGCGCTGCCCGCAGTGGACCCCCGCATTATCGGCAGGTAAACCGTGTGTGAGAACACGGCAGCCCAGACGGTTGTCGGGGTTTGAGTTTATTCGAGACATAACTTTAATTTCATGTTTTGTTGCAACACGGTCCACGGCCTCCTGGCAGCCATGTGGGTGGAGCCGGCCTCGGACCGTGTTTATTGATTTTGATACATCGGCCCTCTGGCAGCCAATGTGGTGGAGCCAGGCCCAACGTTTGGGGAGTTCGAGACTTTTACTGTAAAACGAGTCCTTCACTGCCAAGCAGAAGAACCTTGACTATAAAGGTTCTCCCGTTTTCTTTTCTTTGTTTGGGAACTTTCCTTCCTTCTGCTGTCACTGCTTATCTGCGAGTGTGAAAGAAGTGGGTACGTATGAGTACAGGGGAGAAAGGAGGCATTTGATATGACTGGTGCAGTTGGCCCGAGTGACCTCTTTTGTACTTGTTGTTTTGGCACAGATCCAGGTGCCGCAGTCTCCGAGAGACAACGTGTGTGTACTAGTGGAACGATTGACAGGGATACGCCTTGGCAGGTAGGAGGAAGAACTAGTGAGACCACCTGAGAGTAGACAGGATCTGAGAAGATATTGATCGTATGTATTTTGTTTTCCAGGTGTCCCTTCCCACGCTGCCCCTACCCTATCCTTCCCTCGCCTGATCGCCACAACACTCTGTGAAATTTGAATCAGAGTTTGGGGAGGTCGGGAGGGGGACCCCTTTTTAGCATCGCACCGATCCTGAGGAGAACCGGACGGCCGTGACACAGCAGGCAATCACATAGCCCTTCCAATGATTATTTCATGGGGTGACAATGCTGTCATTCGATCTGGAATACTCGAAGACTCATCAGCACAAGATGCAAAGCATCGGGCCATTTCAGAGATGTTGAAGCACACACTTTAGTCAACCTGGCTTTCAAAGTGCTGTTGACCTGTTCCACAATACCTGAAGCTTCTGGTCGACATGTGTAATATAATCTCTGCTCCACCTGCAATGCTGCACATAGCATTCTCAAAATCTCATTATTATAATTAACTTCTCAGTTTAATTCCAAAGAGGTTGGAAATACAAATCTTGAAATGAGTTCCCTCAGTAACAGCTTTGCTACAATGAGGCTATCACATCTCCTACTCGGGTAGGCTTCCACCCAACGTGAAAAGATGCACACCACTACTAGAATGTACCTCAACCCATTGCATATTGACATTTAAACAACATCCAGCTGTATCCTGTTGGTAGGGCCTCCAGATCTTTCTATGTGACTCAGTGTAACAGCAGTTCATTTTACCGCATTAATGTGCTGGCAAATTACACATCTGTAACACAATGCCTCAGCCATCACTCAAAATTTTGTGTTAAACCAAGTCTGTCTAAGCAATCTTACCATGGCATCCCTTCCTACATGCATCGACCCATGATAATATCTCTCCAATGGGGGAAAAAAAACTATTAGGCACTACTGGTCTTCCATCTCCGGAAAACCTAATGTCATCACCTCGTTTCACACATCTTGCTCTCAACCAATCTTGCTGTTCCTCCTTAGTAACATTCTCTTGCAACCTCTTTACTTCCTCCCATGTATCAGCAATTGTCATCAAAATGTTGAAATTGGTTTCATCATCTCCTTAATTTGTATATTCACCATTGAAAGTGCAAACGTTCAAGGCAAAATAGCATGTAACTTCGTCTCCATAGTGATGCCCAACTAACACAAAATAATTTCCTTTACTATGGGTATAGCATTTAAGAACAACAACTTGTCTTGACACGTTACGACCTCTACCAGTTTTCTCACATTTTCTCCATTGCGCATCGGGGACCCTGATGAGGTCATAAATCCCTGTTGAGACCATAATTGTCCGAAGTCATGAACCACAATGAAACCATACTGGCTATCGGTGAATACTGTCACTCTCAGCTAGTCTAAAACACAGCATACTCTAGTAAGGGCAATTAGTTCTGCCACCTGTGCGGAGAATATTCTTTGAAGCCAGGAAGCTTCCACCACTCCCGTAATTGTACAGACAGCATAAGCAGCCCTCAGATTTTCATCATTGTCTATGAGGCAAGAAGCATCCACAAACAGGTTGTAATCAGATTCAGACAATGGCTCGTCAGTAATTTCAGGACGGGGCTTAGTGCATAATTTATTAAGAAAGTCATGCTCTACTTCGATTTCATCCACATCACAATCAGGTACAGGAAGTAAAGTAGCAGGGTTCAGAACTAAACATCTCTTCAAGGTGACGTTCTCAGCAGTCAAAATAGACTACTCATATCTTGTGAGCCTACTATTTGTTAAGTGCTGAGTACAAGTCAACAATATGTCCACAGAGTGTGGTACATAGACAGTTAAAAGGCGAGTCATCACGATGCTCTCTCATCTCTCTTTGCTGACACCCTGTGGGAGGGATGGGCAGAAATAGAATCTAAGAGGCTTTATGTGCTTCGCACTTTTGCTTTTTATTCACACTACTGAGTATTACAGGTAATACAGAAGCAGAGGAATTTTCCTTTTGGGTCCCGAAGGCTTTGGCTTAATCGCTTTCTTCTTCTGTTTTCCAGGTTTCAGGCGGGGAGCCTCCATCCCCAGGCTGCTCAGGAGAAGAAGACAGAAGGACAGTGAGTAGATAAATGTAGAAAAAAATGGAAATAAATAGAGAGAGAGAATAAAAAAAAAAATATATATATATATATATATATATATATATATATATATATATATATATATTACCTACTGGCGGTCGCCAGTAGGTAGTTATAGTTAGGACCACGTTTCCATAGGAAATCCGCAACATTCTATTTTGAATAACTTTGGCGCCGGTCGACGAATCCTCGCGAATTTTTCAAAATAGGTGGGGCGCTACGCTCCGCTCCTACCCTGAAAGTCTCGGGGGGATTCGTCAAGCAGGGGCTGAGATAAAAGGGGGGTCCCAAAACGCGTTTTTCCCATGCATTTTTCCATAGGACCTTTAGACAGAGCTACAGCCCGAACGGCTGAACAGAATTTAATGAAATTTGGCAGAGAGGTAGTCCCCAGGTCAAGGAAGTGCCTTTTGTAGGTCGGTGTAAATCTGTTCAGTAGATTCTGAGAAAATAGCCTTTAAATCAATATATATATCTGAGCCAGCTTACGGTGCGCTTACCGTACGCGTACGGTGACGTGCGCGAGCGCGATTCTGATTGGCCGTTAGATCTTAGTAAACATTCGAATCGGTCGAAACCAGGAAGCGGCGGCCGCCATTTTCTCTCTCGCACTCTGAGGGGGGGAGGAAAAACAAAGTATAAAAACATGTAAAGGGGCTGTTTAGACAGCTCCCAAGCACCTAGCCATGTTGGGGGTGTCCCCAACGATCCCCCAAGTGAAAAAAGGCAATTTTAATTTTTTTGAAAATGTCGCCGATTACGCTTACCGTACGCGTACGGTAGCAAATAATAAAAAAAAAAAAAAATCAAAATTCTCCCCACCCCGTGTGCAAATGGTGCCCGTAGGGCATCATTTGTGCATGGCTTATATTTTTCAAACAAAACATATATTTTACCTGTCACAACGATGCTCATCATATGTTTCCTCCATGTGCGCACGGTGCGCGAAGCGCATCGTGCGTTCATGGCCCATCTAGCGTAACGTGGACACGCGGTGCGCTCACTGTGCGCGTACGGTGCGCGAAGCGCACCGTGCGCGCACGGAACGAACTGCGTTAAGTGGGCGCGCACGCCACAAATGGCGTAAAGTAACTTAGCATTTAAAAAAACGTACAAATTCACTGAAAAAACCATAGGTTTCACACACGTTATAGTTAGGAATTAGCATTAAAAAACCTTGCAAATTCACTGAAAAAACCATAGGTTTCACACATGTTATAGTTAGCTGGACATTTTACTGATAAAAAACCAATGAAATTCCCCCGTTATAGTTACTGTAGGCAACTATAACTCACGCGACCGTAATCCTCTGCTGATGACATATGTGTCTTTATGAAAAAAAAATATTTGTAATATATGTATAGCTAAAATTTAATGGAAGAAGACATGGGCAAATAAGTGTCTAAATACAGTATTAGCATCAGCAGAGGATTGCGGTCGCGTGAGTTATAGTTGCCTACAGTAACTATAACGGGGGAATTTCATTGGTTTTTTATCAGTAAAATGTCCAGCTAACTATAACATGTGTGAAACCTATGGTTTTTTCAGTGAATATATATATGTATATGTATATATATATATATATATGAACACAGCTGTCACAGCTGAAACGCGTAGACGTTTGTATATCTACTTTATGGCTAGAGCCTCTTTTGCTAACACATTGTTTTTCTGTTCTCGGGGACATAGTTTCCGACTAATATAGAATATGGGTTTTTCTTGGTCTTATTGAGCCTTTTGGGACAGGACAGCCCTTAGCCCATATTCAGAGGCGTCGGTTTGTAATATTAAAGGCTTGGTGTAATCTGGACTGTGAAGTACTGGCCTAGTTGTCATGGACTGTTTTAACTGGTGGAAGGCTTGCAAAGCTCTCACTGAGGGATGTTTGAGTTCTATTTTTGTTTTTGTCTCTTTATTTAGGAGATCCGTGTCAGGAGCCACGTCGGAAGACACTGACGAGGCGCCGCAGGAGGTTCCCGTTCCGACCGGTCTCAGAACTACACTTCCCATGAGCCCCGGCTGAGGCGCGTCGATGACGTCAGCGCGACGCGCAAGGAAGGTATTTCCGGGGCTGAGCACTCCATGCCGGTGCCGGTTACTCCAGACGCTGAGGAGCACTAGCTGCCAACGGTCCGGTAAGGGTGCAGTAGCACCAATCTTGAGGTATCTCGTATGCTATTGTGGCAGTGCTTCGCAGTGGAAGCGGCAAAGTCTTGATAACGCTTATGCTCCCGTTGGCGGAATCCTTGTCCGGATTCTTGCGGGAGGTTGGCGTGGGTGATTACTCTTGGGAAGCCCCGGCTGGGGATTCCTTCCCCGGAGCAGAAAGTGGAATGCGCAGTGGCTCCTGCCCCGCGGGTCACTTACCTCATACCTGTGATTTACTGGAGTGTGTGACATTATTCATTTCCAGTGGGCATAGCGCCAGGAGAGGCGTATTGTGTGACTGTATTCATTTCAATTGTGCATAGCGCCAGGAGAGGCGTATTGTGTGACATTATTCAAGTCCAGTGTGCATAGCGCCAGGAGAAGCGTATTGTGTGACCTTATTCATTTCCAGTTTGTTTAACGCCCGGAGTGGCGTATTGTGTGACATTATTCAAGTCCAGTGTGCATAGCGCCAAGAGTGGCGTATTGTGTGACATTATAATTTAACAGTGAGAACAGCGCCCGGAGTGGCGCAAGGGGTGATCTAACAGTATCCGGTGAATGTTCCACTAATGAAAACTGGTTCTTCCAACTGCTGATGAAACATGCAGATGCCTTTTTTTCCTTTGCAGGTAAAATCATAGGTCATGGGTGCCTTCACAGTATAAGGGTAGACAAGATCGTACATGCCTGAGGATATGTGTATTTATTATATCTAAGTGTTTGTACTTTTGGTTTACAGGTCTCCCTCCCCGCTGTCCCCATCCTTTCCTTCCCCCGCTTGACCACTCCATGGAGTCTGTGACTACAAACCAGACCGTGGTGGTGTCGAGAGGTGGACCATAAAAGCAACGTACGATTCCGAGGATTCCAGGCTGCGACAGAGTAACCGGCCCACGTATACGTATCCTCCCGATCGCACATTGAGTATGGCCACTATGGACAACGTCATGGCCGCGCTAGCCCTAATGCAGACAGAACTCTCGGCCGCTAGAGCAGAAACCGCTGCACTACATGTAGTAGTAGATAGAATGCAGCGAAACCCCTTTAGTGCTGGCATTTCTCACGGATCCCATCCCACTCCTGTAGTAGTGGAAATGCCAACTCCCATTTCCCTGGCCCCACCGGAGAGATATTACGGGGACAGTAGCAAGGTCCAAGTATTCTTAACCCAAGTGATGTTACACTTCACATGCAAGGCCAAAGCCTTCGCTACCAACCATGCCCGGGTGGCATTCCTTCTCTCATACTTGGCAGGGGATGCAGCACAATGGGCCGTACCTTTAGTGAAGAGCGATGACCCTCTGCTTTACGATTGGGACTCTTTTCTCAGTGCCTTCGAGAAAACCTTTAATCGCAGGGCCGCCACGAATTCAGCAGACAGAGACCTATTGGAGTTGCGACAGGGCAACCGAGATCTCATGTCATACCTCAATGACTTTCGAAGGTTGGTTGCAGAGAACGACTGGCCGGAATCCAAACGAGCGGCCCTGTTCCAGCAAGGGCTTAGGGACGAAATGAAAGATGTTTTGGCCCAGATAGACCCCCAACCTACTTCGTGTGAAGACTTAATAAATCTTACATTGCGGTTGGATCATCGCCTGAGCGACCGGAAAGGGGATTGCAAGAAGAAGGAGCGCGTGCCCCCTCGATATGATCCACCCTATCGTGGAGAAACCCACTCCCATAATAAACCTGAACCCATGGATATCGGATCGGTGCGGGCCTCACTCACCACTGAGGAGAGAGAACACCGTAGAAAGACAGGCCTTTGTATCTATTGCGGAAAGAAGGGTCATTTTATTCGGGAGTGCTCTTTGAGAACAAAATTTGCCCGTCCAGACACCCGAAGGTCAGTTCCAGTCAACTCCTTATCAACGGCGGGAAACGAACAAGCTTGAGGATGAACGAAGGGACTTCGTCAAGCAAAACGTACATCCCTTCATTAGACAGGTACCATCTTAGTGGGAAAGAACACTATTTCCTGACGCTAGAGCTTCTGATCCAAGGCAGGTGGAGGCAGGTGCAAGCTATGCTGGACTCTGGAGCAACAGGGTGCTTCATCGATCACGAGCACGCGGTGGAAATAGGCCTTGAACTACTCGAGAAGACTCTACCTGAAGCAGTGTACGCAGTGGATGGGAGACGTTTGGAGGCGGGTCCCATTAGGTTCTGCACCAAAGAAGTGGAAGTTCTCCATGGGAAGGACCATCTGGAAAGACTGGTCTTCAATGTTATCTCCGCGCCGCAGTATGGACTTATCCTAGGCCTACCTTGGCTGAAGAAGCACAACCCTTTGGTGGATTGGGAAAAACAAACTCTGACCTTCACATCCGATTACTGCCAACGGCATTGCAAGTCCATCCCCGTTCTCCCGGCAACCATGGAGACGGAAAAACACCACATCGCGACAGCGGCGGAACATCCAGTGACACTACCCGACGACTACAAGGATTACGAGGATGTGTTTAATGAAACCTTGGCCGAAACCCTACCTCCCCACAGACAATATGACTGCCAAATAGACCTATTGCCTGGGGCTGTGGTCCCGACAGGAAGAGTGTACGCCCTGACTGAACCCGAGAACCTCCACCTCCGAGAATACCTGGATAAATATTTAGCCTTAGGGTTCATTCGGGTATCCAAATCCCCGGCAGCGTCCCCGTTGTTTTTCATACCCAAGGCCAACGGCGAGTTACGCGCCTGTGTGGATTTTCGCGCCCTTAATGCCATCACCGTGAAGAATCGGTACCCGCTGCCGCTCATCCCTGTCCTGTTGGAACAAGTCCAAAAAGCCGTGATTTATACCCGTTTAGACCTAAAAGGGGCGTATCATCTGGTACGAATGCGACAGGGAGATGAGTGGAAGACGGCGTTTAAGACCCGGTACGGGCTGTATGAGTACCGGGTCATGCCTTTTGGACTCTGCAACGCACCTGCCGCCTTCCAATATTTCCTGAATGATGTTCTGCGGGAATTCCTGGATCGTTTCGTGGTGGTATATATAGATGACATCTTGATCTATTCTTCATCTATAGGACTACATCGAGCGCATGTAAGAACCATACTGCAGGCTCTACGCGATCACCTACTGTTCTGCAAGATCAGCAAATGCGAGTTCAGTGTCACCACCGTGGAGTTCCTTGGAGTAATGCTAACCCCTTCCGGGCAGGAAATGTCCACCAGAAAAATCCAAGCAGTGAAAGATTGGCCAATTCCAAAGACGGTTCGGGACATACAATGCTTCCTGAGCTTTGCCAATTTTTATCGTCGGTTTATCAATCAATTTTCCAAATTGGCCGCTCCCCTTTCGCGCCTATTACAGAAGAAGGTGGTATTTCAATGGAACGAGGAAGCCCAACAGGGATTTGAAGCCTTAAAAGAGGCCTTTACCTCCGCCCCGGTGTTGAGACACACCGATCCCGACCTACCATACATCGTAGAAGCGGACGCTTCAGAATATGCGGTAGGAGCAGTCCTTTCACAGCGACACCTAGAGACGGGGCAAATGCACCCGGTGGCCTTTATGTCACGAAAGTTGAACCCTGCAGAGCGTAATTATACGATAGCGGAGAAGGAATTGTTAGCCATCAAGAATGCGTTCCAGGAGTGGAGACAGTACCTGATGGGTTCCAAAAACGTGGTTACCGTTTTTACGGATCATCGCAATCTGCAATTCATGGCAGCAGCCAGACACCTGTCTCCCCGTCAGCTTCGTTGGATGCTATTCTTTGCGGAGTATAACTTTATCGTAACGTTCCGCCCTGGAAGTGAAAACAAAAAGGCAGACGCGCTCAGTCGCCAATCCTCTCCCGACAATCCAGAAACGCCAGCAAAGAATGCCATCGTTAATCCCAAGAACGTGATCAACGCCACAGTCACGGAACAATTCCTTAAGAGCATCGCACTCAACATTTCCCAAGCCAAATGGAAGGAATGGTTGGGTAATAACAAGGAGTGGTCATTAAAAGGGGGGGTCCCCGTACGAGGAAACCAAATACTGGTACCTATTCTTCGCTTGAGAAAGCAAGTATTCAACTGGTGTCATTCCTTACCCAGTGCAGGACATAATGGCATCGAAAAAACCAGAGAGCGAATCCTGCGACAATTCTGGTGGCCCACAGTCAGGAAGGACGTAAGAACTTGGGTGGGTGAATGTACGGTGTGTTGTCAAATGAAAACCACCCACGCTCGACCGGTGGGTCTCCTACACCCTCTTCCTACGCCAAGCATCCCCTGGAAACAAATATCCCTGGACTTTGTGGTCGGGATGCCTCCAGACAAAGGGCACACAGTAATCCTGGTTGTGGTGGACTATTTGACCAAGTTAGCTCACTTCATAGCCTGCAAAAAGATACCGACAGCAGGAGAATTGGCATCCCTGTTGCTGCATAATGTGGTCCGTCTGCACGGATTGCCGCACGTGGTAATTTCGGATAGGGGGGCCCAATTCACTGCACACTTTTGGAAATCATGGTGTTCGGCCCTTAAGATCACATCCAACCTGTCCACTAGCTTTCATCCCCAAACCGATGGCCAGACAGAACGGGTCAATCAGACCCTCAAACAATACCTCAGATGTTACGGGGAGGTGGCCACCGAATCCTGGGTCGAACAGCTCTGGCTAGCGGAAGTTGCGTATAATAGCGCCATGCATAGATCCATAAAACACACGCCTTTTTACTGCACTTATGGTTTTCATCCTGACTTTTCTCCCTTCCAGCATCCTGTGGGCCCAAAGAAGGTGCCCGAGGTACGGGAAAGGATAACTCACATCCAAACAACATTACAAAGGGTACGCAAAGAATTGCTAAAAGCCAAAAGACAGTACAAAACACAGGCAGATAAGCATAGACGGGAGGGTCCCTCATACAAAATAGGCGATTATGTATGGCTATCTACCAAGAACATCAGGTTTAAAAGATACAGTATCTTCAATCCACGCTACATTGGCCCATATAGAGTAACGAAGCTAATCAATCCTGTGGTAGTGAAGCTAAATCTGCCCTCTTCCCTTCGTATACATCCGGCATTTCACATTTCCCTACTTAAACCAGCGAAATCAGGGGCGCATAAAGTCCCAGCCCCCGTTCTGGTGGATGGGGAGGTTGAGCATGAAGTACGAGGCATACTAGATTCAAAGATCCACCGCACCCGGTTGTGGTATCTGGTCGCTTGGAAAGGCTATGGTGAAGAAGAAAATTCATGGGAACCTGCTAGTGCCGTCCACGCTCCTAGATATGTGCGGATGTTTCACAATCGTTTCCCTCACAAACCTTGCCTCTGTCAGTGTTCTTCAGGAGAGGGATGTACTGTCAGGAGCCACGTCGGAAGACACTGACGAGGCGCCGCAGGAGGTTCCCGTTCCGACCGGTCTCAGAACTACACTTCCCATGAGCCCCGGCTGAGGCGCGTCGATGACGTCAGCGCGACGCGCAAGGAAAGTATTTCCGGGGCTGAGCACTCCATGCCGGTGCCGGTTACTCCAGACGCTGAGGAGCACTAGCTGCCAACGGTCCGGTAAGGGTGCAGTAGCACCAATCTTGAGGTATCTCGTATGCTATTGTGGCAGTGCTTCGCAGTGGAAGCGGCAAAGTCTTGATAACGCTTATGCTCCCGTTGGCGGAATCCTTGTCCGGATTCTTGCGGGAGGTTGGCGTGGGTGATTACTCTTGGGAAGCCCCGGCTGGGGATTCCTTCCCCGGAGCAGAAAGTGGAACGCGCAGTGGCTCCTGCCCCGCGGGTCACTTACCTCATACCTGTGATTTACTGGAGTGTGTGACATTATTCATTTCCAGTGGGCATAGCGCCAGGAGAGGCGTATTGTGTGACTGTATTCATTTCAATTGTGCATAGCGCCAGGAGAGGCGTATTGTGTGACATTATTCAAGTCCAGTGTGCATAGCGCCAGGAGAAGCGTATTGTGTGACCTTATTCATTTCCAGTTTGTTTAACGCCCGGAGTGGCGTATTGTGTGACATTATTCAAGTCCAGTGTGCATAGCGCCAAGAGTGGCGTATTGTGTGACATTATAATTTAACAGTGAGAACAGCGCCCGGAGTGGCGCAAGGGGTGATCTAACAGTATCCGGTGAATGTTCCACTAATGAAAACTGGTTCTTCCAACTGCTGATGAAACATGCAGATGCCTTTTTTTCCTTTGCAGGTAAAATCATAGGTCATGGGTGCCTTCACAGTATAAGGGTAGACAAGATCGTACATGCCTGAGGATATGTGTATTTATTATATCTAAGTGTTTGTACTTTTGGTTTACAGGTCTCCCTCCCCGCTGTCCCCATCCTTTCCTTCCCCCGCTTGACCACTCCATGGAGTCTGTGACTACAAACCAGACCGTGGTGGTGTCGAGAGGTGGACCATAAAAGCAACGTACGATTCCGAGGATTCCAGGCTGCGACAATCCGTATATGGGGCGGCTATTTGTGAAAAGGAGGGTATGAACCGTCTGTAATATCCTAAGATACCCAAGAAGGTTTGTAGGCCTTTCTTTGTCCAAGGAAAGGATAGATTGGATATGGCTCCTACCTTCTTCTCTTGTGGTTTGAAATACCCGAGATTTTTTACCGATCGGGCAGCCAGACGGATTTTAGCCGGGTTGATGGTTAGATCTCCTTCCTTCAATGCCTGGATTACCTTCTTAAGGTGAGACAAGTGCTGTTCCCAAGAATTGCTATATATGACTATATTGTCTATGTAAGCTGCAGAAAATGCAGCTTACGGTTTGAGGATCAGGTTCATAAGTCTTTGAAAGGTGGCATGGGCCCGTGTAAACCAAAAGGGAGCATGCGGAATTGGTATAGCACTCCTGGTGTAGAAAAGGCAGTTTTTTCCTTATCTTGTTTGCAAAATGATACTTGCCAATATCCCTTACACAGGTCTAAAGTACTAATGAATTGGACTTTACCCAATTTTTCGATTATCTCCGCCACCTGGGGTAATGGATATGCATCAAATTGGGATATTTTGTTCACCTCCCTAAAATCAATACAAAACCGAATATATCCATTCGTTTTTGGGTACTATGACGATAGGCGAACACTATTTACTGTTAGAGGGCTCAATTATCACCATCTCTAGCAACTGGTATATATCATTTTCAATAGCCTCCTGTCTAGACTCTGGGATGTGGTATGGACGTAGTCGTATTACCTTCTGTAGGGTTGTATTTATTGCATGGTTGATTAATGACATTTTTCCTGAAGTTAAAGAAAACACACCCTGTAAGGGGAGTAAACACTCCTCCAGTTCTTTTCGAAGGTGCCCAGGCAAATCAGTATCTATGCTCTGTTGGTATAAGGGATCATGGTTTTTCATCTTCCCAAGTAGGACTGGTCTAGACCCCTCCCATTTTTTTAAGCAGATTAATGTGGTATATTTGGGTATTCTTTTTTTTTACTAGGACCTAATTCCAGGCGATATGTTACTGGGGTTACCCTTTCTAGGATTTTGAAGGGGCCTAGCCATTGTCCTAGCAATTTATGGTCCGAAGTGGGCAACATCAACAAGGCTAGGTCACCTAATGCTAAGGTTCGTTCTTTCGTTTTCTTATATTGTTTCTTTTGTGCTGCTTGGGCTTGCTCTAAATGGGTCTTAACAATGCTTTTTATTTGATGCAGTTGGAACTTCAGGTTGTTTACATACTCAGGGATTGGTTTAGTTTTGTTAGGTTCCTCCTCCCATTCTTCTTTGAGCATATCTTTTTGTTTTTTATAAATCTTTTTATTGGTATTTGTAAACATTCAAACGTTAGTACACTTCCAGTAAACATGTCTTGTATATCTTATATGCACCATTTGTACCACATTTAGTAATCTTCTGATTTCCCTGCATGTTACATATGCAATTACATGCTTAGCTTTATGCATCAATTGTCTTCCATCTTATAATAGTCTTTTCTCTTCCGCTCAGCTTATCCCTAATATTCAACTGTGTATCAGGATGTCTATTCACGTTGTTATATACTAATACACATCTTACATTTTGAAGTAGGTACTGTCCTTCAAATCCCACATCTTTTACCTTGATTGTTATATAAATGATGTCTATCCCCCCGTATTAGACCCAAGCTAACATCACTGGACGTGATAACAAATAAGTCTTCAGTGGTTCCCATATATCTCGTGGTCGAGATGTCAGTGGTAGCAATTCCGCATATGTCAACGTTTGCTCCTTCCAACATAGCAGATCTCGGAGCAATCCTTAAATTTAGGGGCTCCTCCCCATCCGCACCTACAGGCCACCTTCCGCTTAGCTAATAGCAGTCCAAGTGCTACATATTTCCTGTATCCCACATTTGTCTGTTCAGAATATCCCAAAAGAGCCAACATGAGGGATGCGGGTATTAGTGTTGTTGTTATCTGTGTCAATGCTGTGAAAAGCTGCTGTCAGTATTGATTTACACTGTTACAGTCCCAGGCTAAATGCATAAAATAATCTCCCTCTGCCCCACATCTATCATATCGGTTATTGTCTGTAAAGTGGAGCTTGTGCATCTTGACAAGCATATAATATACACGATGTAAGAATTTAAAATGAATGATGCGTAGGCGGCTGTTAGCGGATATCCGCCCGGTTTGTGTGCAGTAGTATTCCCATTCTTCATCTTTCAGTTCCAATCCTAGTTCTTGTTCCCATTGCCCTCTAGCGGTGCATGGGTCTGCTGTATGGGCATTTAGAATGTTATGGTACAATAAAGAGACCAAATGTTTAGTTGTTTCTAACTGCAGCAATTTATGCAGCGGGGATAGAATCGGGGGTTCTAGGGGAAAGGATGGTGTGTTCGCTTTGATACTTTGCCTCAGTCTTACATAGAAGAACACATCCATGGGCGAGGGGTCTACTTCCTTAAAAAATTGCTGCTTTGTGTGGAAATTTCGGTCAATGTATAAATCTCCCCAATTTTTTATGTTTATCTTATGTAGCTTCTGCTTAAAACCATTTGCCTGTAACACCTGTATATGTGGGTGATAATGAAGTGGTAAAAAAGGAGAGTATATCATTGGGGCCTTAAGTAGCTCGGCAATGCACTTCCATGCAGTCACAGTGGAAGCCACAGTTGTAGGGTCTTTCTCTCTGGGTTTGGGAGTAGTGACAATGGCCCCTGCAAGAGGGATCGGATCAGTATACCCCTGTTCTACTGCTATATGTGGCATATATGGGGGTGGATTAAACCAGTATGTCGAGTAATGGGCTTGAGCACAACTATAATAAAGCTCAAGATTGTGGACTTCAAAGCCTTCTTGTGCATATGTCTTAGTGAGTGTATCCCATTTTACCCTCGGTTGCTTGCCCCTCCCCCCCCCCCAAGTCAGGCATATCAACTCAATTTTTAGTGCGGCTACAAAATGTTTGCCTGGAAAATATGGTATATTCAGAAATATATACAGTCATTTTGGGAGAATTATCATTCTAATCAGGGATGTTCTTTCCGCCAAAGATAAAGGCAGTGATATCCATTGCGTAACCAAAGTTGCTTTTCAGGTTAGCGCCATACCATAATTAAGCCGCATTAGCTCTGCCCGGTCTGCTGTGACGTGTATGCCTAGATATTTCACCTCCGACTCACATCACGCTGTCGGGTAGTACATTGGGAAAGGTGCTGTAGCAGTTGTCAGTGGATACATTTGTGACTTTCCCCAATCAATGTGCATGCCTGACATTTCCCCAAAAACAATGAACTCTCTAAGTATCGGATTCAAGTTTTGTTGTGGCTCCCTGATATATAGAGTGACATCATCAGCATAGAAGGAAATGAGTACCTGTCTCATGGGGTAGGGTAGGGCTCTATCCTGGTGTTGCTGTCTTAATTTGGATGCTAGAGGTTCAATGGTTAGGTCAAACAGTAGGGGGGACAGCGGGCAACCTTGCCTTGTCCCCCTAGTGATCGAAAACGGAGGCGAGCTCTGTCCATTAAACAATATCCTGGCTGTGGGGGTGCTATATAGTAATTTTATCCATGCGACAAAGCCAATTGGCATACCCATTCATTGCAATATCCCGAATACATAATCCCACTCTACCGAATCAAACGCTTTTGTAAGATCTAAAAAGACCGCCACCACCTCCAGTTCAGGGTCAATATCTTGCATAATAGAAAACAAGGTGCGAAGGTTATTAGATGTCACCCTCCCCGGGACAAAGCCTGCTTGATCTGGCAGAACCAGCTTCTCCATTAATAAAGTGAGCCTGTTAGCCAGTACTTTGGCTAAAATTTTGGCATCATTATTAATAAGAGCCAGCGGCCTATATGAATCACACTGATCAGCTGGTCTCCCCGGCTTTAAGAGCGATGTTATCAGCGCTTCCCTCATAGTTTGGGGGAAAATCCCATTTTTGAATGCCTTCTCATCTGCATTTTTTGAGATGGGTGTAATTTTGTCTATGTAGGTTTTATAGAAATCGATCAGAAGGCCTTCTAGACCTGGTGCCTTGCCCGATTTCATCTGCATTATTGCAGCACAAATTTCATCCTCTTCTAGTGGCGCAGCAAAAAACTCTTGTTGCGCATTGCCTAGCCAGCCCAATGCCACGTTGTCTAAATATGTGGCCAAATTTATCTGTGCCTGTCTTTTACTGGTGTATAAAGTGGAGTAATGGGTCCTAAACGCATGGAGTATTGCAGCATTGTCTCTATGGGTATTACCTTCATGATCTGTGATTTCTAAAACATAGTTGGAGAAGCGAGGTCTCAGAATTTCTTCTGCTAACGCTTTTCCAGGCCGTTCACCCTCTCCATATTTTCGGGCTCTAAAGTATTTTCCATGAAAAATACATTCTCTTTCTGCTATCTCTTTGTACTCTGTCAGCTATCCTTCGGCTCCTTTTGAAGGATACTGTTTACCCTGCTATTCAATCCCATCCTTTTCAACTCTATCTCAAGCATGTGAAGTGTTTTACCAATATCTCGAAGGACTCCAAACCCTTTAGTGATGCAAAATCCTCTGATAGTGACCTTGAAGGCCTTCCACACTGTGTTGTGTTTCGCTGAAAGAAGTCAGATATTTCTTGACCAAGTTCTGCATGAAATACTGTATCTAATACCATCTGTGGCATGAGTCTCCAGTTCCTATGTGGCAGTGTAAAGTTTGTTGGGGTTAGTGTCAGTAGAACCGGCGAGTTATCAAAGTGTGTTCTAGCTAAATGAACTGGCTTAGTAATTCAAGATCCCACTCCTTTAGAGATCAACCAATAATCTAACCTGGACCAGAACAAATGGAATGTGGAATAATGTGTCCCTTCCCTCCACCCCTGGGTGTATATGTCTCTATGCATCTATAAGGTCATTATCATCAATTATACTCTTCAGCAATTTATGGGTTTTGTAATAATGGTAATGGTGGGGGAGAGGGATTCTTTGAGCATATCTAATAAGGTGCGGGGTTGCCTGCCATATAAAAGCTTGAAGGGGGAGACCCTGTACTCTTGTTGTTTATACCGAATGGCACCGAATGGCACCGAATGCCTGCTTGTGGAACGAGCTCCCACTTTCCCTTCGGAAAGCGAACAACCTCCTGGCTTTCAGGAAGGAGTTGAAGACTCTGCTCTTTACCAAGTAATCCGCTGTGACTGTAGTAGGTTTTGCCTTTGGTTTCCTGTTTCTCTGGGCCTCTTTGCTAAAGCGCCGGGACACCCTTTTGGGGTAGCCGTGCGCTCAAAAAGTTCGGCTTAACATAACATAACAACAAAAAGAGCCAAGAGTAGCCTGTCCTCCCAATTTCGGGATTCTAAGTCCAGTAGTTTTTTTAGAGTCGTTTTAAGAGTGGCATTATATCTTTCCACTAACCCATATGTCTGAGGGTGATAATCAGCGGTGCATAACTGTTTTATATCTAGCTGTTGACAAGCCTGTTTCATTAAGGTGGAGACAAAAGGGGTTCCCTGATCAGTTATGATCTCTTTTGTGAATACAACTCGGGAAAAGGCATCGATCATAG
Organism: Triturus cristatus; assembly: GCF_964204655.1. NCBI lineage: Eukaryota > Metazoa > Chordata > Amphibia > Caudata > Salamandridae > Triturus > Triturus cristatus. Next base: position 620,949,936 of record NC_140590.1, on the reverse strand, counting down.
CTTTGGCTATCTGATTGGCATTAGGGTGTCTTAGCACAATTGCTTCTGAGAATCGGGTTGCATAATCCACCAGTACTGGGACATAACAGTGTCCACCACGTGAGGGAAGGAGGGTTCGATTATGTCCATTCTAACTCTGGAAAATGGTTTCCCTATTACTGGCAGGGGCCTTAACGGAACCTTCATTGGAAGGTTTCTACTTTTTTTTGTCATATAGGACATTCTATGCAATATTTGCAGACCTGAAGGTAGATCCCGGGCCAATAAAACTGATATAGAATTGCCTTTTCTGTTTTCTACTCTCCAAAATGACATCCTAGCAAATGGCTGTGTGCAAGGAACAATATCTTTTCCCTATATGGTTGGGGTACCAGTAACTGCAGAAAGAGATCCTTCAACCCTTTTTGATACAACAACCCCTCCTTACAAGGAACTGGGGACCTACTTGTTGGGGATCCTCGGTGGGAGTTGCTCTTTTCCAAGCCTCTTGAAGGGTGGGCTCCTACCTTTGCACTGCACGGAAGCCTTGATCGTGTTCTCACATATTGGGCGTCTTTGTTTGGGCGAGATCTACCTGAGTCCAATATCTTTTTTCTCTTTTCTTCTGGTTTTTCACTCTTCTTGGGCTTTCCTTGGGGCCATTCTTGATCAGACAGTTGACAGAATGGGGCTGTCCTCCTCCATTCATCTCCCTCAATCCATTGTTCTCTTATTAGCTTATCCATATAGGGATAATCGTTACCTAACACTAAAGTCTCATGTAATTTTGGGATTAACCCTATTTTAAGGGGTACCGGATCCACTGAAGGTTTGTGCTATACTTGCACTTTGGTGGTTGGATATTGTCTCTGGTCTCCGTGTACACATTGGATGTTTACAACCCCTGTGGTGGTCTTTACTCCTCCTGGAACTGCCTGTGGTTGTATAACACTCTGGAGACATTCTCTATCTCTCAGTGCCCTGCGGGGCTCCCCATTGATCAATACCTGTTTGTAATATAGGGGAGTTTTAGGTTCTTCTGAGGCACAATAGTAGGACCTTGTCAGGCCCACCTCCATAGGTTCCTCCTTTTGGGGACATACCCTGGCGATGTGTCCAAACATACCACATTGAAAACATGGAGGTCCTGGATTTGGTGGGGGTCTTTTTGGGGCAGGTAGTGGTCCGGATACAAGGGTTACTGCTTCTGATTTCTTCAGGGTGGGGTTTATTTGGTGTTTGGGCATGGCCCCACCTGCTGGATGTTTCCAAGGTGTTTTCCCTCTGCCTCTCTGTGTTTCTTGGGCTCAACTAAACGCATTGGCGATTTCCGCATCCCTTTCCAGGGTGAGCTGAGTGTGTTGTCTGACCCATTTTTGAATGGGAGGATGGAGGGAGGAAAAGAACTGTTCAAAGTAAACTTTCTCCATAATTTCCTCCTTGGTAGAGGTAAAGGGTTTAGAGCCCTCTGGGTTTCTTGGGGTCCTTATCAAATCTGCCCTAGGCGGATTCTAAAAGTCTCCTCGTCTCCTCCCATTCTTTCTAAAATGCTCCTTTTTAGGTCTCGCCTAGCTATTGCGTTTACGCAATCGCTATGCGAGACTCTAGTAAGAGGGGCATTTCAAAGTGCTCCCAAAAGTGGATTGCATGGCGAGCACGCGCACAATCACGTGCATCGTGCCGCCATGCAATCCATTTGGGGAAGCGCTTCAGCCCACTGGCGCGTGCACGTGTCACAGTCTCGGCATCATACTTCAAAGAGTCCGCTCCCCCGCCTGGAATGCGCTCCCCCGCCCCGCCAAGCGCGCCCCAAATTTGCTTTCACTTTCGCGCAGCGGGCGCTCGCGTCCGGTCCACTTTAGAAGCCGGGCTTGTTCTTCTAATGACACCCAGGATGTCTGTGTGATGGAAATAGAGGGTGTTTTCTTATTAATCTCCTCGCTTCTGTGCGTCTGTGGTCCCCGCTGCGCCGCGCTCACCCCGGAGGGGTCAGGCCTCTCCAAGCCATTCATTAAAACTTATAAAATTAATCACCGCCATCATCTTCCTTGCCGCCGTCATGCATGGAGGCCGGGGAGGTGGCACCCGCCGGAAAAGTGCCTCTTTTTGTAAATTGCATTAGCTGTCCTCTCGACTCTCTGTTAATGAGGTGCCACGGCGGAGGTGTCTGCCCATTGATCGCCCGCCTCGCACCCTGGCAATTAGCGGCAGGCGCGGTGTCGCTGCCGCGAGATGGCAGGGGCGGTCGCCCATTACACCCGCACCTCCCTGGCACTCCAAGCCCTCGCTTACTTCCAACCCAGCCTGGCAATTAATAACCTACTATTTTTATTTTCTTGATTTTTTTAATTAAATGAACTTGAATAGTTTATTATTATAGGGGCTGGGAGTATGGGCACGCGTAGTTGCTACTCTCGCCTTCCCAGAAAATGAGATCGTTTAGTTAGCGCCCACTTTGAAGCGAGAAGCCTCTTGACGCTATGCCCTTATTGGTTGTCCTTGAGATTCCAGGAGGGATGAGCCTCACACTGCAGGGTTCGGATTGGCACTGTGTCATAATGTTGTGATAAGAAATGCTGCGCTGGTGCTTCTGACTTTGTTGCATCCATTCAGTCATCTTTGCGCTAAATACGCTTCGCTTTTCTCTTTCACGTGGTGTTGAAAAGGGTGGAGAGCGATTCCTGCCCGAGGAAAAGGTGCATGTCTGTTGAAACCAAATGTCATCAGCAAGGGGAGGGGTAGTCAAGGCTTCAGGAGGCAGCACGAGGCGCCTGATGCAAAATGTTGTATCGATTCTATAGCATGTCATCATACCTCTTGTCGGGCCCCTGAAGCACCTTGCAGAAGACGAATCGGGCTTCCTCTTCTGAGGTTCTCGGATAAGATGAGGTGATGGTCGCTGTGCCATCAAGTCTTGGTGGTGGCGCGTGTGTGATGCCCAGAGAGTGCTCCAAGCTTGACGCAATGGCGTTTGACCACGTTTTACGCATTTATGGTGGAAAGCATAGACGTGTGAGTTTAGCAGCGCAAGTAACATATATCACCCAGTTAGGGCTGTACCCTTAGAGGTAGCCGAGCTTTAAACTCTAAGAAGAGACAGGACCTTATATCACTTCTGAACTTCAAGTGATTCTGGATAGATCTGGTTTTCTTTGGGAGTTTATTCAATATTGTGCATGTCTGAATGAACTGTACTACCTCAAATGCAGGTTTTATGAACTGTAAGACTTAACAGCAGTAGGGCCTGAGTTAGACTGGCTGTGGCGGGCACCGGGCATTTTCCCGATGGGCCGGAAGGGTGAGGGCTTTTTTTGGACCGATGGGGCCGTTTTTAGGTCAAGCCTGGGCAGCGCATGCGCTGCTCTGCGTGACATGCTGTATTCAAGTATTGACTTGAAACTCCTCCCACTCTCCGCCCATATTTGTCATTGGCTTGTGTCATTGTCCTTTGTAAATTCTGGCTTCTGATTCGTTAATTGGTTTGTTAGTCCTGCCTTAGTACCGCCTTGTCTTCATTTGTAACCTCCCATGAGGATTGGCCCTTTTACTTCTGTTGTTACACGATATGTCTGTAAGCACTATTTTCATTAATTAGTTTCTCCTACTGCAGGTACGACATGCTTTCCTGCACTATTCAGCGCGCCATGCGCACTTTCACTTCCCAAGCAGCCCGGGACAATGGTGGCCGCTTCTTTGAAATTAAATAGGTCTAGCATTTACAAGAGTTTGAGCTTTTGGCATTGTAAATGACAATGCCTTTTATTTATGTGTCAATTACCAACTTAAACTCTCACAAATGCGAGACCTATTGCATTGCAAATGCTTGTTACTTCTTCATATGGGGTCCCCTGCTTGATACGTGGCCTGGAGCTCCCCAGAGAGAAGAGGGCCGAGATACTGTCCCATTTGTCTGCTGCCCATGCAATTGCCCGTGCCATTCTTTCGGAGTTGGTAAACAATTTGTCCGGATCTTCTCCGCTAATGTACTTTTGCATGACCACTGAGGCAAGGGTGGTACGGCTCCTCTGTTGACTCAGGTTCTCAGCTAATTTATTGATCACAGTTTCTTGTGCTTGGTTCTGTTTAGTGAGGGTTTTCTAAATTTTTTCGCAATCCTCCTCTGCTACTGCTAGGAATTTTTCCATTATTTGGCCCAGTTTTTCTTGGCTCTACGCCATTTTGTGCATAATAGCCTCCATTTCCTGATATCACACTTTGGACACCACCTGTGGGAGGGATGGGCGGAAACAGAAGCTAGGAGGCTTTATGTGCTTCGCAAGTTTGCTTTTTATTCACTGAACTGAGTATTACAGCTAATACAGAAGCTGAAGAATTTTCCTTTTGGGTCCCAAAAGCTTTGGCTTGATCGCTTTCTTCCTCTTCTTCTCTTTTCAAGGTTTCAGGTGCGGAACCTCGCTCCCCAGGATGCCTGGAAGAAGAAGACAGAAGGATGGTAAGTATGTTGAGGTTGTTTTTAGTTTATGAGAGTACTTTGCACCACACCCAACGTTGTCATGAGTGAACTTGCACACTCTCTAGAGGGTAGGTGAAGGTTGTGTCAGGTCAGGGTTAATGGGGGGAGGTGGAGAAAACATTAGATATTAGGGTCCTCTCGCTCTTACTCACTTGCACCCAAAAGGAAAGCAAATAAAGGGCAACATACAATAGAATTTTTTTTTTAAATGGAAATAAATAAAATAAAGAGAGAAAATAAAAATATATATAGATATATATAATACACTGGCTCTTTAGGATCTCTCTATGGTCTTTCTTTTGACTCTTTCTACCCTCTGTGAGCTTCAAGAGTCAATGGCTATGTCTAGGATGAAAGAGGGAGGTTTGTCTTGTCTTTGGCTCTACTCATGCCACCTCGCTGCGCTTTCTACACTCTTTGGGGCCACTTTGCCCACTTGTACTTGCTAAAAATTTCTTTCTCCTTTTGCTCCTTTCTACCGGGTCGCATGAGGTGGTAGGGAAGGTCAGTGCGTTCCCCATTTTAATCCGACTCCTTTTACCGCCACTCCCTTTCGCAAACTTCCCGAAATGAAAAGAAAAGAGAAAAAAAACTGCTCCCGCCCACTCACCGCCCCTAACCGCAGCGCCGTAGAGCTGCGGCGGTCAATGCCCTTCTCCTGGGGGCAGGGTGGACCCACCAGTCCTCGCTCCACTCCTCAGATGACTCTTAGTCCCCGGGTTCGCTCTCCTCCTCATCTTCTCCGCTCGCCAGTGTCTTGCTCCGGTCTTCTTCCTCTGCGTTTTCTCATGTTCCTTGGCTCAGCCTCCTGACCTCCAACTCTAGAGCTTTCCGTTCCGGAGTCAGGCCTTCTTCTCCTCGCCATCTTCCTGATTGGTGCTCTGTCAGACAGACTCCTCCTTCCTCCTGCATGTGAGAAGGTGGAAATATTTTAACCCTTTCATCCCGTCTCCATTTTTGGGACGCTCTCCGGGTCTTCGTCGGTAGGGAAGGTGAATCTATGCCCATAGAGTCGATGTGATGCTCTCTCTCACACACCTGTTGCAGCAAGGAATTTGAGACGTACAGGTAACGCTGATGTTACTGGATCTAAAGTAGCTGAGCAGTAAGTAACCATTCCCAGAAACATCCTGACTTCTTACTGCGTGCGAGGCGGATTCATTTGCGTGATATCTGATATTCTTTCATGCAGCACCTTTCTCACACCGTTTACAATGTGATGTCCTAGGTAAAGAACTTCTGTCATACAGTATTTCTACTTATTTCGGACACTTTATGTCCATTCTCAGACAAATGGTTCAGCAGGGCAATTGTATCAGTTTTAAATGTGTCTTGAGTATTGTATGCAACTAAAAGGTCATTGATGTACCAGACTAGGACAGAATTACAGGGCATGACCAGAGACTCCAAATTCTTCATCAAGAATTGGCTGTATATGGAAGGGCTCTCCATATACCCTTGTGGGACACAGCACCATGTTAAAACACAAATAAAAATTGTCTCTCCGCATGGAGGTAAATGGAGAAAAAGGCCTGGCAAAGGTCAATGACAGTGAACCATTCAGCCTCACATGGAATCTGAAATAATATTACAGAAGGATTCAGTACCACTGGACAACAAGGAACCACTATTTTATTAATTTTCGGAGATCCTGCGCAATTTGATATTTATTGCTTGACTTCTGTAAACCCATAATAGGTGAGTTACATAAACTCCCAAGGATCTCTTTCAAAATGCCTTGCTCAATCATAGTCTCAATCACCCATGTAATTCCAGCGACTGTCTCAGGCATCAAATTGTACTGTGGTATTCTTGGATATTCAGCAATTGGCTTTATTTGGATACGGACAGGCTCAACTCCTTTAATGAGTCCACTTTCCTATCCAGAAAAAACCCAAACCACGTGTCTCTAAGATCGGACTTCAAATCTTCCACCGTTAACAGGGGAAACAATAAGACATGTACATTTTGATTAGCTAACTTAAAGGCAATATCCTCATCATTTGTTTGAAGCTCAATGCCCTTTGGTGTGCAATAGATGGTACAGTTCAACTTGCACAACAGATCACAAATCACACACTTCAAATTGTTGATTATCCTCAAATGTCTCTATCTTCACAGGTACTTCTACAGACAGGAGTCTAGTTAATTTCTTGTTTGCAACTCCTACAACTTGGATTGTTTTTCACAAGAGGGGTAGATTTGGAACCTCTGCTGTTCTCACAGTTGAGGGGGTAGCATCAGTGTCAATCAGAAAAGTGACATTGTGCACATCTACATCAGAATCAACATATAGTCAAATCTGGTCTACATGCAAAACTGCACCAAGTGTACAGTCTTCATCTCCCCTCAGGCACCGTCATAAGGACTGGTCTGAACTGTATCCATTGGAAGTCTCAAACATGGGGTAATTATGGGACAAATTCTGATTTCCATTCATGTCTATGTTTGGATTAATTCTAGAGTTTTCTGCAGATTGCTGTGGCATCGTGGTTGTGGAACTTGCTTGACGGGACCTTGGGAACCAGCTACATTTTGATAACTCAGTCTGAGCACATTCTGAGACTGCACAACAGTCCCCTGAGACTGACTTACTCCTCCATTCTGTTCCTGATTTGCAGGATTTAGGCAACATTAATGCTTCCAATACCCCAACCTATTACAAAAGTGACATGGGTTGGTCTTGTTTAAAGTGGCAATATCAACTCCAGTCTTAGGATCTATAGGAATACCTCTTCCACTTCCTTGTCCCTGTAATCCTCCACCGTAACTCCAGACTTGTAGACTCCTTGTATAGAGACAGTATTCCTTGCATAAGGCTGTCCTTGACCCCTTTGAGCAGCCTTCATCTGCACCATCATCAATTTTTCCTTCAACTTCTTGTGTTTCATCTCAATTTTATCACAGCAATATTTTGCACAGTGCAGAATTTCATCAACTGACTTATTCTGCCAACAAAGCAAATGTTGCTGTATCATCATAATAATCTGAGGTCTCAGTCCAGTCACAAACCTGGACACAAAATGTCTCATATCTTTGGGCTCAAGAGTATCAATCCCACTATATTGTTTAAAAGCCTGCAATAATCTTTCGTAAAACGCATGAATCGATTCTTTAGGTTCCTGAGTCGTCCTGTTAATCTTGATCCAATCAATATCCTGCAGAGGCACCTTAGCCTTCAGCCAAGTAATCACCTGTTTAGATTTCTTCATCACTGTTGGAAGGTGGGTTATTAGTAGTGGTAAGTAGGCACCTACCACTGGTAATAAGGGCACTAACCTAGTCTGGGGTCCATAATGGGTCTCAATAAATTTTCCCATGCTCAACCCTTGGTAGCTAGGCTGTGAGCAGGCAGGCTTAATTTAGGAGACAGGTATTTAAAGCATTTAAAAACACCAATTCAGTAAATAAGTAAGACGCAACACACAAGAAAAATCCCACACAATTTATAAAAAGAAGAAATATTTGTATCTTTAAAATGACACAAAAATAACAAGTCTCATGTAGTAGACTGGAGACATGAATTTTTAAAGAATCTACACTTTCTAACACTTAGTCATCTTTTGGAGCTTTTTTCCAAAGTTGCTCCAAACTTCTAGAACTTCTCCCTGAAGTTCCCCTTGAGGGTCCAAAGGGTCCAAAATACAATCCAAGGGTCTGGAAGCTCCAAGATGGTTCTTGAAATTTTAGGGCCACGATTCCCACAATGCACCTGACCAAAACCCTTAGAAATCCACTGTATGCACTCCAGGCAGGGGACTCTTGGTGGAGTTGTTGCAGGTAAACTCTGCTAACCGGTAGCTTGCAGGGAATCCACTCTTTAATTTTTTTGAAGCAAGGTACCTCCACACGGCTGTAGTTCCAGATTGTGCTGTAGGCACAGTCAGTCAGAATGTAGGGCTCGATGGTGCAAATCAACTATGCAGCAAGGCAGTTTTTCTTCTCTTTGTGTCAAGCAGCAGCTCTGAAAGCCTCTGCACCTCTCACATATGTATTCAGTGTTCTCAGGGTCAAGGAAGGGAGCACCCCTGTCCAATGAGGTGCAAGGCAACACCCCAAAGCATGACCACTTCATCCAAAGTGTCGCAGATGAGAGGCGAAAACCCCAAGTTGTTGAGGTGGTCCATTTCCCTCCAGGGGATGGACTTTCGGGTGGAACATCGGCCCGGAGTTGACCACGCCAATGCTGACGGTCTCTCCAGGTTTTTCCGCCTTAGTGAAGAGAACTCCCTAGAGGTTGGGTAGCTCTCCCCTCTTTCGGCTGGGGGGGACGCATGTTGGACCTGTCAGCCCTAGGGTGGTCTCCCCTTCTATTTTTGTATCGTGCCTCATTTTTTCCACCCTCATTTTTATGTTGGACTAGGTCTCCGGGCGCCTTTTCATTGCCAGGCAGTGTTAAGGTGCAGGTGCTCCCTTCTCCCAAGATGGCTGCCACAGACCCCTGCTACTGCAGGGTGGTCGTTTTTGATAGTAGCACCCTAGCTGCCAGGAGCTGGCTGGGACCCACAACAATGTTGCGACACCAGCCCGCCTTTTTGTCCCATAGTTAGAGTGGGGAAGCTCCTGGAAGAAGCTGGAACCTTCTAGAAGGGAGGTGGGGTTTTACTTTTGCCGCCTTGGCTAGAGGTCACCTGACCTAGGGCTACTTAAGAGTGGGAGGGAAACTTGTGTGGTGAGTTGGCCATTGGGGTGAAGCAGAGCTGGAAGAATCCACCAGGAGTGTAGGCGGTAGGGCCTAGCCAGGGACTTATGCCTCCGAGAGTGACAGGATTTAGGTACTGCCTCTTAAGTGAGTGAGGTGCCCTGTGAATCCCACTGATCTTGCCCAGTAGTAGGAGGACCCAGAGACTCTCTGCCAACCTGACTAGGAAGGATCTAGTCGCCCTCTCCATCCCTACCCCTGTAACAGAACCCCTTAAGGGCGCCAGATACATCTGCGCCACAAGACTTCATCTGTCAACTGAGAACTGAAATCTAACTTCAAGAACTGAAACTGCATGACAAGAGCGAGCTGTAAGCCTTGAATGCCAGAGCTGAGACTGCGTGTCCAAGCTACTCTAGTGAACAAAATACTAAGCCGATTGCCAAGACACCGGGATCGACCAGGTACTAGCGCTGTGACCCCCGCGCTTCCTACCCTGGTCTGGGACCCCCGGCAGCGTGCTCCGCTGAGCACTTTACCCCATCCTTAATTTGAGCCCCCCCCCTGCGACGACGAAGCCAGCGCGCTCTCCGCTGTGGCCTGGAGGAGTGCCCTGCTGTGTCGCGAGGCCCAGGAGAAGCCCGGGGCCCCGTCGCTGCCGTCGCAGCCGAGTGAGGAGGTGCGCAAGGTCGGGGCCGAGTTCCCCCAACGTCGTGAGGACGGAAGCCTGCTGACGCCGAGACGGAGGTAAGCCCGGAGGCCGAGATTCCCCCTGGTGCGCCCCCTGCTGGTCCGGAAACCGCACCGCACTTGGCCCGGGTCGTCCCCTCCGTGGGAATCCCCTCCCCTGCCTGCGCGACGGAGAGACCCCGCCGAGGGATCCTGTCCGTGTCCCCCCTTCTGTAAGACTGAGAGCGGTGCTTAGTGAACTGCACCGGAGCATAGGGACCCGCTCCGCAAGTCCTGTCAGTCTCCCCGCTGGAAGCCGCCTACAGGAACTGACTAACATTACCCTCGTGTGGCGCTTCCCGCCACCGACCCTGCTTCCCCCGCTGGAGTGACAAGGGATGCGAGTAGCGCACTGTATGACCTGTTCCGCTCGAAAGTATTCACATGCCCGCGATCGCGAGTAGTGCCTTGTGTTATATGCTCTACTCGATAGTGATTACCTTAAAAGGAAATGCGAGTAGCGCCTTGTGTTACATGCTCTACTCGAACGAAGTTGTTTGCCAGGAGATGCGAGTAGCGCACTGTGTTCCATGCTCTACTCGATAGTAATTGTTTTGCCAGGAAATGCGAGTAGCGCCTTGTGTTATATGCTCTACTCGGCAGTAATTACATGCTAAGGGATGCGCGTAGCGCATAGTGTTTTATGTTCTGCACGAAGGAAATTCTACACCAGGATCACGAGTAACGTATTGTATTATATGCTCTGCTCGACTGTAATTACCTACAAATGGTTGCGCGTAGCGCTTTGTTTCATATGCTTTACTTCACAGGATTAGGGGCCATTGATTACGAGGAGCGCTCAGTTCCACAGGCGCCATGTTAGTGAGCCCAATGTGTCCCCGTTCAAGTATCATGCTTAGTTAGACGACCCGTTCAGGGAAAGACTTTACGTAAGCGCGCACAGCGCCAGAACAAGGTTAGGCACTGCATAAGTATCACCCAGAGTGTCGAATGTAATGTCATGATGGTATTATAATTCATGTATTACCTTGTTATGTCCTGAACTGCATCTGACCAACTAAACTTGGATAAACTTGAAGTATTTGCATAATTGAACGGTGTGGCGTCCCTTATTGTGTGTGTTCCTAGTCCATGAGAAGCGTGTGGTGTATGGTTGCTTAACACATAGCCCTCTGGTTGCCCGACCGGCTCGCGCCACGCTACCGCCTATAGGGCCTGGTGACCCCGGGTTCCTACATTGTTGGCCAGCGGTGGGATCCTTGGGACTTGTGACCATACAGCACCCTTCCGTGAGGCGAAGGGCGCCACAGTTAAACGCCTATCCTACATTTTTTTTGTTCCACAGCTCAGAAACCATTGTTGCTGGATCATTAGTTCCACTGTCCAGGTAGAGAGTGCAAGAAGCCTGGTTAGCTATTGACTGTTGCCTACACCCTAGGAATTTTCTCCTTAGAGTCTAGGTCCCCACCTGCCAGAATGGAATCCCGGCTAGCTGACCTCGAGGGGTACACTGTGAGGCAACTGAGGGAGTTCGCGCAGGAGTTGGGGGTGCCTGGGATGCGGAGGGCCAAGGCTCCGGAACTCCGTACCGCCATTAGGGCATGGGTAGAAGCCCACCCAGAAGGGAGAGGGGATGAGGGACAGGAAGCGCCAGATGCACCTCAGGAGGAGAGCGCCCAGGAAGTCCTAGATATCCTGAATGTAGACATGTCCGAGAATGGGCCCCCAGGAAGACGTTCTGGGGCCAGTAGTAAGACAGGGTCTAGCAGGAGCGCGTCTCCAAGGGAGTATGAGGACAGAAGGGAAGAGAGGCAGTTAAAATGGGAGCTGGCCAGGCAGGAGAAAGAAAGAGAAATGGCCAGATTGGAACAGGAAAAGGAATTAGCAAAATTGGAATGGGCAATGGAGGAGAAGAAGCTGGCGCACAAGCTTCAGTTAAAAGAGCTGGAGTTACGTGCCCTCCAATTGAATGCGTCTAACAAAGACAATGGTGGCAGCATACCCAGGGAACCTCAAGAACCAAAAATCTACCTACCCAAAGAAGTCATAGCCAATTATACAATAGGGGATGACATCATGAAGTGGTTGGAGGCATACGAGGTAGCCTTAACGGCCCATGGGGTACCCGAGAGTAACTGGGGAGGTGGTCTCTACCGGTATATACCTCCCACTGTTAGGGACACCCTGTTATATTTGGCCAAGGCGGATCAGGTTAAGTACGCCCCCATGAAAGAGGCCTTGTTAAAGAAGTTTGGCCTGAACCCCGAGAAGTATAGGCAGAAGTTTCGTGGCAGCCATAAGCTGTCCACCCAGACATGGGTAGATTTTTTTGATTACGCGAGGAAGGCACTAGATGGTTGGGTGCGTGGCAGCGAGGTACAGGACTACCAAGGGTTGTACGATCTTTTTTTAAGGGAGCACCTCTTGGATAAGAGCTTTCCGGAGCTGCGCCAACATCTGGTGGACCGCAAGCTGAAGGATCCTCGAGAGCTTGCGGAGGAGGCAGATATTTGGGTGAGCACCCGGGTGTCTCACAAGGGCCCCGGGGGAGATGGCTCGAAAGGTGGACAGGGTTTCCCCCAGAAGAAAGAGGGGGGAGATAAAAAGGTGGAGTTCTCGAAAGGTCCCCAAAATAAGTTTGGGAAGGGAGTAGTAACCCCACCCCCGTCCAATTCCACAAGACCCACTTACCCTGACAGGAGTCAGCAGCCAAGGATTGTGCGGTGCTACGAGTGTGGGGAGATTGGACACTACAGAGGAGATCCCAAGTGTCGCAAGCGACCACCAGCCCCATCGGGCGTGAAGAGTCCCGGGGTGAGTAGTATAGCGCTTGGGGTGGAGCTGCCCTTAGATAGGGAAGGGGAGTGGACAGGCCTGACACTGGTTTCACTCGGGGATAGAGAGGTGGTCCCCGTAGTGTCCCTGCCCCCGAACACTGCTAAATATCAGCAGAGGGTGAGAATTAATGGGGAGGAGGTGGAAGCTCTGAGGGACACAGGGGCCAGCATGACCACTGTCGTGCGGCGGCTGGTGTCCCCAGACCAAGTAGTCCCCGAGGAGTTCCATCCGGCCGTATTGGCTGACGGCAGTTTGAGTCACTATCCAGTGGCTCGTGTTCCATTCGAGTGGGGAGGAGTCAAAGGCCTACTGCGAGTTGCTGTGAGCCCTGCCTTGCCTGTGGGGTGTTTGCTAGGGAACGACCTGGAGCACACCAAATGGAAGGACGTCGAGTTTCACGCTCACACTGAGATGCTGGGATTACCAGGGTGGACTTGCGTGAGCACGCGGTCCATGGCTGCCCGGCACGGAACTCACCCGGAGTTGGAGCCTGGAATCATGGCCCAACCCAAACCCAAACGTGGGAAGAAGAAGGAGGTAGAGGACATGCCCCGTGAGTCGGATGGGGAGGCCGCAGAGGTGCCCCCGGAGTCCGCGGAGGTAGATGTCGTTCCTGTGGAGGACTTGCCGACCCTTGCTGACTGGCAAGTGGGAGGAGGGCCTACCCGGGAAGAATTTTGTCAAGCACAGAGGACGTGCCCCACTCTTGAGGGTATGCGGCGGCAGGCCGACGCTCAAGTGGCTAGTCAGGAACTGGGAGGTTATCATGTGTATTGGGAGGATGGTCTCCTATACAGTGAGCCCAGGGTGCCGGTACATGGATCTTCGAGGGCCATAGTGGTCCCCCAGTGTTACCGGGCCTTCCTGCTGGAGTTAGCGCACGAGATCCCCTTAGCTTGACACCTGGGCCAGGACAAAACCTTTGCACGGTTAGTCCCCCATTTTTATTGGCCCAGGATGAGGATTGCCTCAGATGCCTTTTGCAAGACCTGCAAGTCTTGTCAGGCTAGTGGCAAGACTGGGACGAAGTTGAAAGTCCCGTTGGAACCGCTCCCCGTGGTCGGGACCCCTTTTGAGAGGGTCGGTATCGATATTGTTGGGCCATGGGACCCTCCGACCGCAGCGGGACACCGGTTTATCTTGGTTTTGGTGGACCACGCCACAAGGTACCCAGAGGCTATTCCTCTGAGGACCATCACTGCACCGGTGGTGGCGCGGGCACTGTTGGGAATTTTTACCCGAGTGGGATTCCCGAAGGTCGTGGTGTCGGACCGAGGCACCAATTTCATGTCGGCCTACATGCAGGCCATGTGGAAGGAGTGTGGAGTGACATACCGGTTCTCCACCCCTTACCACCCCCAGACTAACGGACTTGTAGAGCGCTTCAATAAGACATTGAAGGGGATAATCCGAAGCCTTCCCGAAGGCTTGAGGTGTAAATGGGACGTCCTCCTCCCCTGCTTGTTATTCTCCTATCGGGAGGTACCGCAGAAGGGAGTCGGGTTCAGCCCGTTTGAATTGCTCTATGGCCATCCCGTTAGGGGTCCCCTCAGTTTAGTGAAAGAGGGGTGGGAGAAGACTTCACAGAAGCTTCCCCGTGACATTGTCAGCTACATGCTGGCGTTCCGCAGCCAGATGGCCAAGCTGTGGAAGGCAGCCACAGAGAACCTGGAGGCTAGCCAGACCGTAATGAAGGAGTGGTATGACCGCAACGCTCGGACGGTCGAGTTGGACGTTGGACAGAAGGTGTGGGTTATGGAACCTGGAGAGCTTTGTGCCCTCCAGGACCGGTGGACTGGCCCGTTCGACATTGTGGAGCGGCGAGGCCAGACCACATACGTTGTGGATGTAAAAACCCCCCGTCAACCCCTCAGGGTGCTCCACGTCAACCGCCTGAAGCCGCACCATGAGCGATCGGAGCTTGCTCTCCTTATGGTGACGGATGGGAGCGAGGAGGAAGAGAGTGAAGCTCTTCCTGACCTTCTTGCGGCACAAGAGAAGGATGGTTCGGTGGAAGGTGTAGTCCTCTCCCCATCCTTGACCCCAGAGCAGCAGAGGGACTGTCGCCATGTCCTGGGACAGTTCGCCTCGTTGTTCTCCCTCACGCCTGGAATCACTCATTGGTGTACCCATGATGTGGACACAGGGGATAGCCCCCCGGTAAAGAACAAGTCTTACCGGCTTTCTGACCGAGTGAAGGATAGCATCCAGCGTGAGGTGGCAAAGAGCTGGGGGTGATAGAACCTTCCAGCAGCCCGTGGGCTAGTCCAGTGGTGTTGGTGCCGAAAGCGGCCCCACCGGGTACGACGCCAGAACTTCGGTTCTGTGTGGACTACCAGGGGTTGAACTCTGTCACGAAGACAGATGCTCACCCCACCCCACGTGCAGATGAGCTGGTGGACCGGCTGGGAGCAGCCCGGTACCTCAGCACCATTGACCTGACATCCGGATATTGGCAGATTGCCATGGCCGACGGAGCACGGGAGAAGACAGCGTTCTCCACCCCAGAGGGCCACTACCAATTTCGAGTGATGCCCTTTGGGCTCAAAAATGCTCCGGCCACATTCCAGCGGTTAGTGAATCAGGTACTATCTGGCCTGGAGTCCTTCTCAGCAGCCTACTTGGATGACATAGCTGTCTTCAGTAGCAGCTGGGAGGACCATCTGCAACACCTCCAGGAGGTATTGCAGGCGCTGCAACGCGCTGGCTTAACCATTAAAGCCAGCAAGTGCCAGATTGGACAGGGATCTGTCGTGTACCTGGGACACCTGGTGGGCGGAGGTAAGGTGCAACCCCTCCAGGCCAAAATTGAAACCATCTTGGCTTGGGAGCCCCCCAAGACCCAAACAGAGGTCCGAGCTTTCCTCGGCCTCACTGGGTATTACCGCCGGTTCGTCAAGGGATATGGTACCATCGTGACCCCCTTGACGGAGTTGACCTCAAAGAAACAACCTCGCAAGGTCATATGGACAGCTGCATGCCAAGAAGCCTTTGATACGCTGAAAAATGCGATGTGTACAGCTCCAGTACTAGCAACACCCGATTTCAGCAAGGAATTTATTGTACAGACCGACGCCTCAGAGCACGGCATAGGTGCAGTGCTCTCACAACTCAACACCGAGGGCCAAGACCAACCTGCGGCCTTCATATCTCGAAGACTCCTCCCTCGGGAACGGCGATGGAGCACCATTGAGAGAGAAGCCTTCGCGGTGGTATGGGCTCTGAAGAAGTTGAGGCCATACCTCTTTGGCACTCACTTCCTTATCCAGACCGGCCACCGCCCCCTTCGCAGGCTCATGCAGATGAGAGGCGAAAACCCCAAGTTGTTGAGGTGGTCCATTTCCCTCCAGGGGATGGACTTTCGGGTGGAACATCGGCCCGGAGTTGACCACGCCAATGCTGACGGTCTCTCCAGGTTTTTCCGCCTTAGTGAAGAGAACTCCCTAGAGGTTGGGTAGCTCTCCCCTCTTTCGGCTGGGGGGGACGCATGTTGGACCTGTCAGCCCTAGGGTGGTCTCCCCTTCTATTTTTGTATCGTGCCTCATTTTTTCCACCCTCATTTTTATGTTGAACTAGGTCTCCGGGCGCCTTTTCATTGCCAGGCAGTGTTAAGGTGCAGGTGCTCCCTTCTCCCAAGATGGCTGCCACAGACCCCTGCTACTGCAGGGTGGTCGTTTTTGATAGTAGCACCCTAGCTGCCAGGAGCTGGCTGGGACCCACAACAATGTTGCGACACCAGCCCGCCTTTTTGTCCCATAGTTAGAGTGGGGAAGCTCCTGGAAGAAGCTGGAACCTTCTAGAAGGGAGGTGGGGTTTTACTTTTGCCGCCTTGGCTAGAGGTCACCTGACCTAGGGCTACTTAAGAGTGGGAGGGAAACTTGTGTGGTGAGTTGGCCATTGGGGTGAAGCAGAGCTGGAAGAATCCACCAGGAGTGTAGGCGGTAGGGCCTAGCCAGGGACTTATGCCTCCGAGAGTGACAGGATTTAGGTACTGCCTCTTAAGTGAGTGAGGTGCCCTGTGAATCCCACTGATCTTGCCCAGTAGTAGGAGGACCCAGAGACTCTCTGCCAACCTGACTAGGAAGGATCTAGTCGCCCTCTCCATCCCTACCCCTGTAACAGAACCCCTTAAGGGCGCCAGATACATCTGCGCCACAAGACTTCATCTGTCAACTGAGAACTGAAATCTAACTTCAAGAACTGAAACTGCATGACAAGAGCGAGCTGTAAGCCTTGAATGCCAGAGCTGAGACTGCGTGTCCAAGCTACTCTAGTGAACAAAATACTAAGCCGATTGCCAAGACACCGGGGATCGACCAGGTACTAGCGCTGTGACCCCCGCGCTTCCTACCCTGGTCTGGGACCCCCGACAGCGTGCTCCGCTGAGCACTTTACCCCATCCTTAATTTGAGCCCCCCCCCTGCGACGACGAAGCCAGCGCGCTCTCCGCTGCGGCCTGGAGGCCTGGAGGAGTGCCCTGCTGTGTCGCTAGGCCCAGGAGAAGCCCGGGGCCCCGTCGCTGCCGTCGCAGCCGAGTGAGGAGGTGCGCAAGGTCGGGGCCGAGTTCCCCCAACGTCGTGAGGACGGACGCCTGCTGACGCCGAGACGGAGGTAAGCCCGGAGGCCGAGATCCCCCCTGGTGCGCCCCCTGCTGGTCCGGAAACCGCACCGCACTTGGCCCGGGTCGTCCCCTCCGTGGGAATCCCCTCCCCTGCCTGCGCGACGGAGAGACCCCGCCGAGGGATCCTGTCCGTGTCCCCCCTTCTGTAAGACTGAGAGCGGTGCTTAGTGAACTGCACCGGAGCATAGGGACCCGCTCCGCAAGTCCTGTCAGTCTCCCCGCTGGAAGCCGCCTACAGGAACTGACTAACATTACCCTCGTGTGGCGCTTCCCGCCACCGACCCTGCTTCCCCCGCTGGAGTGACAAGGGATGCGAGTAGCGCACTGTATGACCTGTTCCGCTCGAAAGTATTCACATGCCCGCGATCGCGAGTAGTGCCTTGTGTTATATGCTCTACTCGATAGTGATTACCTTAAAAGGAAATGCGAGTAGCGCCTTGTGTTACATGCTCTACTCGAACGAAGTTGTTTGCCAGGAGATGCGAGTAGCGCACTGTGTTCCATGCTCTACTCGATAGTAATTGTTTTGCCAGGAAATGCGAGTAGCGCCTTGTGTTATATGCTCTACTCGGCAGTAATTACATGCTAAGGGATGCGCGTAGCGCATTGTGTTTTATGTTCTGCACGAAGGAAATTCTACACCAGGATCACGAGTAACGTATTGTATTATATGCTCTGCTCGACTGTAATTACCTACAAATGGTTGCGCGTAGCGCTTTGTTTCATATGCTTTACTTCACAGGATTAGGGGCCATTGATTACGAGGAGCGCTCAGTTCCACAGGCGCCATGTTAGTGAGCCCAATGTGTCCCCGTTCAAGTATCATGCTTAGTTAGACGACCCGTTCAGGGAAAGACTTTACGTAAGCGCGCACAGCGCTAGAACAAGGTTAGGCACTGCATAAGTATCACCCAGAGTGTCGAATGTAATGTCATGATGGTATTATAATTCATGTATTACCTTGTTATGTCCTGAACTGCATCTGACCAACTAAACTTGGATAAACTTGAAGTATTTGCATAATTGAACGGTGTGGCGTCCCTTATTGTGTGTGTTCCTAGTCCATGAGAAGCGTGTGGTGTATGGTTGCTTAACACATAGCCCTCTGGTTGCCCGACCGGCTCGCGCCACGCTACCGCCTATAGGGCCTGGTGACCCCGGGTTCCTACACTAGGCATCTACAATGGGGAAAGTCAAATGTTAGATTTCTCCATTACCAGGGCATATGAAGCATCTTTTATAAGGGCCCTGCTTATAGTTAAATGACTCCCCACCCCTGGGACACCTAGGGAT
Organism: Triturus cristatus; assembly: GCF_964204655.1. Lineage (NCBI taxonomy): Eukaryota > Metazoa > Chordata > Amphibia > Caudata > Salamandridae > Triturus > Triturus cristatus. The sequence goes on along the minus strand of NC_140590.1, from coordinate 620,931,399 downwards.
GACCCTGGTGGTACCTAATACGTAACCATAATGTAGATTATCACTTTTTAAGTGCCCTTGCCACCAAAGTCGAGTTTGTAGTTAATATACTTTTAAAAACAAGGCTGCAATGCAGGGCTGCTTTTAAAATGACCTAAGGTGCTCAGCAGTGCACACAAGCCTCTAAACTCCAATGTCCTATTAAATACTAGGGATTTCTAGATAGATTTAACCCCTCCCAGGCCTACTATCAAATAAGGAATTATAGGGTAGGCCATGCCAATTGCAATGGTACCCTAACACATAATGCACCATAATGTTTTCAACTGTGTTTTCAACATAGAACTGGAGCTGGGTAGACAGAGCCCATGGACAGTTAGAGTCAGTTACCACCAGTACCAGTCAGCAAAAAATGGGGGTACACAGAGCACACAGGATAACTTTGCAACAATCACTATAGGTGACGGACTGTGTGTCACTTGGTCTCTCTCTGGCTCATCTTCAGGCCACTCTGTAACTATTTTACATGTCAACCACAAATCACTGGAGACTACAATTTCATACAGCGTATTTAATCGATCCACAAAACCTTCAACATTTTCTCAAATTGATCGACCTGCTTGTACCACACTACAGGCTTCTCTCTCTACCTCAGAAAATCATTGGTAAATGCTGCAAGTTCACCTTTACTCCAAGGTAAAAGCACATAACCTCCACTCGGTACTTTCATCAAGGGAAACCCATTCGCTTTTCTCCCATTGTCCTTTTTTAACCTGTTTTTTTTGGCCCATCTTTCTTCCCATTTATCCAAAGCACTCCAAATCTGAATATTTAATATTAATTCTCGGATCTGAGTCTTCAATTCTGGTAACCTCAGATTCTCTATATCCTGGTTGCTAAATGGAATTCTATGGTTCTTCTGTAAGGCCTTTGTTCATTCCATATCAACATCATATCTCTGAGCCAATTCAGATAGTTTCTCATGCGCCTGTCTAACTCTCCTAGTGACATCTTTACTCATGATTAGCAGTTCACTTTGTTGGTAAGTATCTATTCTGGTGAGTTACAGACTCCTACTTATCATTTCATGTAGTTCGGTTTTTAACTTAACCACATTAATCAAATCTACCTTTAAAGCTGATTTTATAGTTCCATTGTGTGTCTCTGCACTTTGATTTTCATTTGAGTTATTATTACGCTCTTTCAACAATTGCCCTCTGCTCCATCGAATCCGCAACCTTCTTAGAAGAATGGAAGCACGCAGAGATCAACCCCCTGCAGAAAAAACCCTCTGCTGACCCGACAGACCTCAAGAACTTCAGGCCCATCTATCTGCTTCCCTTCTCTGCCAAAGTAATTGAGAAATCCATCAATGACTAACTCTCTAAGTTCATCGAAATGAACAACATCCTGGACCTCTTCCAATCGGCTTTCAGAAGCAGCCACAGTGCCCCCTCTCCTCTGTGCTACAGGAGACATCCGCACCCTCCTCAACCAAGGCGAAACTGCTTCCCCCATCCTTCTTGACTTCTCAGCCACCTTTGACACGGTCTCCCACCATACCCTCTGCGCAAGACTCCACAACGCCAGCATCCGAGACAAAGCCCTAGTGTGGATCATCTCCTACCTCATAAGCCAAATGCTGAGAGTCAGACTTCCACCGTTCTACTCAGAACCCACAGAGATCAGCTGCAGAGTGCTGCAGGGATCCTCCCTGACATCAACATCTCCATGGCCCTGCCATCGTCAGAAGCCATATCGTCTCCTATGCCGGTGACAACCAGCTGATTCTCTCCCTCAGACGAACCCGCAGCTGCCAAGAGCAACTTCCACAATGGAATAAAGCCAGTCACCACCTGGATGAAGGACAGCTGCCTCAAGCTTAACTCAGACAAGACCTCATCCTGGGATCCTCCCCCTCCGACTGGGACGATGCCTGGTGGCCCACACTGTTCGGAGACCACGCATGAAACCTCAGCATTATCCTGAACTCCTCACTCTCTATGAACCGCCAAATCAACGACATTTCTTCCTAATGGTTCCACACACTCCGCCTGCTTCTTAAGATCTTCAATTGGATCCCCATCGTGTCCAGGAAAATGGTCACCCATGCGCTCGTCAGCAGCAGACTTGACTACGGCAATGCACTCTACACCTGCACCACCCAGAAACTCCCCAAAAAACGGCAAAATATCCAAAACGCCCCACGTCGCAGTCACATCGCCGGCCACCTGAGAGACCTTCACTGCTGACCTCATACCGCATACCTCAACCACTGCCTCTTCTTCTACGCACCCACCGACATCTCCTCTCCGCCCAACTAGTCCTGCCCACCAACCCAAGGATCTGCAAGACCACAGTTGGAGAAGGATCCTTCTCCTACCTCTCTGCGAAGACATGCAACTCCCTGCCTTTGCACCTCAGGCAATCCCCATTGCTGCCGCAATTCAGGAAGGACCTCAAAACCTGCCTCTTTGACTGAACCACAGATCCACCCCTCAGCGCCTTGAGACCCTCACGGGTAAGTAGTTGCACTTTATAGAATTACTGATTGATTGATTGATTGTTTGATTGATTGCTCTAAGTCTTGGACATCAAATAAATGTTGACCCTCAGAAGCCCTTTTTTGGGTAGTGCTTTTGTGAGGCTTACTATTAAGTACATTTGGGAGAGCTTCCCATACCTGCCAATCCAGGAAAAGACCTATGGGTCTGAATACATTCTGCACCACAGAACGGTCTGCATTTGCTGCACATGGTGACCTTGCATTCATTGGAATCAATGGGACAAATTGCATTCTCTGTCTGTCTGCTCCTCTGTGATATCTTCGCTTCTATGGAGGCAAGCACTCTCTGACTTTCATCCCAGCAGAACTAGGATTGTACACAGAAGCTATAGGATCAATAGTAACCAGCACTGTAACAGCATCCAGAAGTTTTGAAGACAAATTGGAGAGTCAGGGATACACATTCCTATTCTTCCTCCTCCTATAGTTTGAGTTGTGCCAGTTGATATGACCCCGGACACCACCAGAGCTAGAAGCAACTGGTGCTAAAGCACTTCCTGAACTATCAGTAGCATTTGTATTCCCCTCACCTCCAAGGTATGTTTGATTATATGGGGGTGGACGTTCAGCCAACAGTCCACCTAGAAGGCTGTCACCTGCATCCCTGTCACTGTCCTCATGCCCATTTCCTGCATTTTATTTTTCCTTTCTCCTTTTTCTCAGTGTCATTTCCCTCGTTCGTTATAATAGGGTAAAACCTTGTTCCCTCAATCATGGCCCCTCACTATCTCCATTGTTGCTCATCCCATCTCGCGTCTGCTTATGCACGCATTGTTTTTTTCATCCTCCCTTTATATTTGTCTCTTTGCTTTACATGCACTGCACATTCCCATGCATTAAGCGCTTCAAACTGTGTAGGCCTAGGTAATGGTTTCATTGCAAACAATATTCCTCTCAAATGATCAATTATTCTCAGATTGAAATTACCATAGCGTGGAAATGTCAATGCACCCTCTTTCTCTGTGACCAAGTGCCAATTTTTAAGCCAAATAATAGTATGGAGCCCTACATTTGTCGCCATATAATGAGCTGGTATATCCTCCGGTGGCGCTTCCTTGCTAACCCTAGAAGGTACTTCTACATCTCCTCGTATCATGTCCCTTATTGGTTTAAAATATCACATTTTTTAAGTTGTCTTAATCAATGACAATCAATTCCAGAGTCGATGAATTTCGAATTCCTTAGCAATGCAACCGGTAATACAAGTACAACACCAGATGATGAATACAACCAATCCCTGCACGACGTTAAACCAACCGACCTATCTCAGCGCTGCACACTCTGACATCACTCTCGCTCCTTGCAGCAGTTAACCCTCCTTCACAATTTTTTCCACACTCTCTCTCTTGCTCACTTCGATTTTACAAAAACAAGATTGATAGAATTCAATCAACCAAAGAACACACACATTCACAAATGAAAACTCGTCCAGTAAAGAGTCATTCAATTCAGTACAGTTTTCCTTCTGTGCAAAAAGGTCCACCACACTAATTACAACTGTATCTCGCATGACAAAATCCCCTATCTCAATTGGGCCGTCAACGAATTCTCACGAAAAACCCCACAAAACCTTAACAGACATATACAACATGGTGCCTTCTGCACATTTATAATATAACCCGTGATCTTAGATCTTGTCGGACCCAATAACAACTTCAACAACTCAACATCACATTCACACAATTCTCACAACATCTCCGCCAGACACCATATAATTGATATTTCAGCGTAATCTGATCAGAATCCTTACACATCCCACTAATACTTACTCCTCCGTCGCTGCTGCTTCGACATACGTCACGGGAACTCCATCAATCCTCTGCGTCTCAATCCTGGACTAGGGCCACTAAGATTCAGTCTAAACTATTCTAGGTTAGGTCCTGTCTCCCACTACTTTACGAGAGAACCATCCGACTCTGCTACCAACTGAGAGAGTTTGGGCCCATTTAAACATTTACCCTCAACCAGATGGTATTTCTCCCTGCGTGAGAGGTAAGAGGGAGAACACAATCATATATATATATATATATATATATATATATATATATATATATATATATATATATATATATATATATATCCAAAAGCCAAACTCCATCGTCGGGGGCCCCCAACCCTGCAGGGCGGCCACAGGCTGACGGGGACGCCCTGCAGGGTTGGGGGCCCCCGACGATGGAGTTTGGCTTTTGGATTTGAATTGGGGGGCATGACCTGCCTTGTCTCAGAAGGAACAACGGATTTGCCGAGTACTAATCACTTCGGAGGCAAGGAAAGGGAGACGAGAGGGACAATGTCTCTCTCATGTCAAGGCCCGGAGGAACTGCAATAATTTTGTATGGTTTGGCAGCAGCGAAACATAACATTGGCCTGACTTCAAAAGTGAATTTTCACAAATATTCGTGACTGTACTTACGTGGAACTGCATATCAGTGTGTATTGACACCATCAGGTATGACGGATATTGCACTGCAGTTCAAAGATGCTTATGGTGAATGTAGTACTTACTACGAGTCACGAAAGCAGCATGGGAAATGTAGTATTTACTACGAGTCACATGACAATGAACATTTAAACAGCTGTGTTGTGTTAAGTCAGTGCCACCCTATGATTAAGACATTTCATGTCGAAACGCGTCAGGGACTCTGTGCATGCAGCCGGCAGTATTGAAATAAAGCTTTTTTCCGGACCTGGGCCTGGCAATGTTGTTCTTTGGATATATATATATATATATATATGTGTGTTTGTGTATGTATATATATATATATATATATATATATATATATATATATATATATATATATTATCTACTGGCGGGCGCCAGTATTTAGTTATAGTTAGGACCGTGTTTCCATAGGAAATCCGCAACATTCTATTTGGAATAACTTTGGCGCCGGTTGACGAATCCTCGCGAAATTTTCAAAATAGGTGGGGCGCTCCGCTCCTACCCTGAAAGTCTCGGGAGGATTCGTCAAGCGGGGGCTGAGACAAAAGGGGGGTCCCAAAACGCGTTTTCCCCATGCAATTTTCCATAGGGACCTTTAGTCCAAGGTACAGCCCGAACGGCTGAACAGAATTACTTGAAATTTGGCAAAGAGGTAGTCCTCAGGTCAGGCATGTGCCTTTTGCATATATGGTGTCAATCTGTTCAGTAGTTTCTGAGAAAATCAAAAGTAAAATCACATACATATCTGGGCGGAGCCTAACCACACATCTCATCGTGAGATCTGATTGGCTGTCAGTACTTCATCCAAGAAGTGTTGGCAGCCATCTTGGGACCAATATACATGATAGCACCTCATTAAAAAGCATTGCAGTTAATAGAAGGTTTTAAGACTTTAGTTACATTATAAATCATTTGTTGATGGTACCATACTCATTTTAGGAATTGTGGTGTGTTCTAAGGTGATTTTACCATGTGAAAAAGCCTTCTGCTGTGATATCACGAACCATGTTTGAGAGAAAACTATTTTCTCATACTTTTCCCACAGAGGTTTGGAAGGTGATCTGTAAGCTAAACTGAGAGCATATTTTCTGTAAATTCACATTATCTTTCTAAGTCATGTAAGAATGAAGTCTGACATTCTTAGTAAAACATGTACATCCAACAAGGGCAGAGACTGTCAGTTGATTCCTTTGTGTTCTACTGCAGCTTCCCAGAGTGCTCTAAAGAACAACTAGAGCGCTAACAGTCTTACTTATGACAAAAGTATGGCACACCTGAAGCCATCTTGATTGGAATAAAGTGGTAACAATTAAAACATTTAATTTACAAAGGAACAAAATGAGGGGGTTCATTTTGCCATATAAATTATGATTAGTACTGCAGAAAGAAAAACTAGGGCACATTTTGACTTCTGAAATCCTCTTTTATTTCATAAAAACATTCTGACATGCAGACTGAAACATGCACTTTGAATACCAGCAGCAGACGTGCCTGGTGAGCAGTAGCTTTACTACAGTGATCTAATGAGCAACTAGAGTGCTAACATTCAGAATTTATGGAAAATGTGTGACACATCTGAATGCCTTCTTGATGGAATCAAAGTAAAAAACTGAAAGTATTTCCTACTGAGGAGACTGCAGTAAATGAGGAAATTAGGAAACTTCATAACAAATAAATCTCCCAAGATGGCCACCAGAGACAAAAGAGCCCAAATGTAGCCCAAATATCACCCAGATGTAGTCCAAGTATAGCCCAATGACAGAATGTCCCAGAGTGTTCTTAAGAACAACTAGAGTGCTTACTGTCTTACGTATGACAAAAGTATGGCACACCTGAAGCCATCTTGATTGGAATAAACTGGTAACACTTAAAACATTTAATTTAAAAAGGAACACAATGAGGGGGTTCATTTTGCCATAGAAATTATGATTAGTGCTGAAGAAAGAAAAATGAGGGCACATTTTGAGTGACTTCTCAAATCCTCTTCTATTTCATTAAAAAATTCTGATATGCAGACTGAAACATGCACTTCTAATACTAGCAGCAGACTTCCGTGGTGAGCAGTAGCTTTACTACAGTGATCTAATGAGCAACTAGAGTGCTAACATTCAGAATTTATGGCAAATGTGTGACATATCTGAATACCTTCTTGATGGAATCAAAGTAAAAAACTGAAAGCATTTCCTACTGAGGAGACTGCAGTAAATGAGGAAATTAGGAAACTTCATAACAAATAAATCTCCTAAAATGGCCACCAGAGACAAAAGAGCCCAAATGTAGCCCAAATATCACCCAGATGTAGCCCACATGTAGCCCAATGACAGAAGTGTGCAAAACACTTATTTGTTGTGTATTTGCAGTTTTATATAGTGCAGACTTGTCAGGTATTGGAGTGCTTTACATGAACATTGGTTACATCACACAAGATCAAATTCATTTTGGTTGTAGACATGGGGGAGATTAAGTGATTTGACCAGAATCACAGAATGTTGAGCTGAAGCAGAAACTCCAACCTGGTTCCCCAGTTGCAATGTCTGCAGCTCTGGAAGTAACACCACACCCTCTCCCCTTGGATGCAACATTTAATCAAGTGGTCAACTGGATAAAAAAATTAAGATTACAAATAATTTACAAGTTCTTTGTCGCTATTTGAAAACTCAGAAAATATGTCCTCATTTTAGTTTTTTAGAGCGCTAACCATAATTTTGATGCAAATAAGACCCTCTCATATATGTAATTTCTAAAGGAAATGCTCTTGGCATTACAGTTTTGATTACATCAAGATGACGTCAGGCATTCCACACTTTTGTAATAAATATAGAATGTTAGCAATCTAGTTGTTCATTGGGATACTGTTGAGAGGCAGAGGCCAGGGGCACGGACTCTGAAAATTGAAGGCAGGTAGGAGAGTGCAGAGGCAACAATTTGACCACACTAGGCAGGCAGGAAGGGCAGTGGCAGCACAACAGACTATGGAGAGCAGTGGAAAGGGGGGCAGGGGCAACAAACCAACAATACAGGACTGGCAAGAGAGGCTGTGGCAATATAATAGACCATTGTGGGCAGAAGGAAGAGGCAGTGGTCATACAACCATACATGCCAACAGACCCGTTTCAGCCAGGAAACGTCCAATGTTTTTAAGCTCAAATGGGCTTTACTTGATCTGTTGCCTTTCTACAATCTTCTCTTTTTCAATGTAACTCAAAGGGGAAAATCAATACCCCAGTTATATTTCAAAATCTCCCTCTTACCAAGTTCAAAATGTTCGCAAGTATGGTACATTGGATCATGGTAGGCAGGAGGAATTGGGGTAGGGACATGGACTCGGATAACAGAGGACAGGAGGGACATTGAGAGGTGCACCAAACTGACCCTACAGGGCAGGCATCAGGGTTTGCAGCAGCACAATACACCACACAGGGCATGCGGGACGGGAGTGCAGCACAACAATCCATAGAAAGCAATAGGGAGGGGACAGGACCATGCACATGGACAACAGACAACAGAGGGGAAAGAGGCAATGGTAGCTAGTTGACCATAATGGACAGACAGGAGAGAAAGCTGCAGCATAACAGACCATAAAGGGCAGGAGGGACGGATCAGGGGCATTACAATGGAACCGACAAGCCAGGAGGGAGGGAATAGGGGTCTGCACATGGAAACAGAGGGCTGGGGGCAAGGGGGCAGGGCAGGAGCAGCAAGATGACCATGGAGGTCAGGCAGGATGGGCACTAGAAACAAGACACACCATGGAGAGCAACAGTGAGACTATGATGGAATACACACAGACCATGGAGGGAAGGTGGGAGGGAGTCAGGAGCAGCTAGCTGACCACACAGGGAAGGTGGAAGGGGCCATGGCAGCACAGAAGACCATGCATGGCAAGCCGGAGGGTTAGTGGCAGCACAATGGCTATGATGGGCAAGAAGGAGGGTGCAGGGGCATGCACAAAGGACCATGGAGGATAGAAGGGAGGGTCAGGACCTGGGCACAGACAAGAGAGTTCAGGGGAAGGGGCCTCACAACAGACCGCGCGGGGCAGGCAGGAGGAGCAGTTGCAGCACAACAGACCAGGGAGGGCAGAAGGGTGTGGCAGTAAAATGGACCATGGAGGACAGGAGGAAGGGGATAGGGGCATGGCATGTGGACAGGCAGGGTGGAGGTGGCAGGGACAGGTTACAGTCATCTGACAATGCTAGGCAGGTGGTAGGGGAGTGGCAGCTCAACAGAACACTCAGAGTAGATAGGAGTGGCAGGTCCATGGAACATGGTGGGCAAAAAGGATGGAGCAGGGGCATGCACAAAGACATCGGAGGGCAGGGGGAAGGAGAATAGGGGCAGCAAGCAAAGCACAGAGGCTAAGCAGGAGGTCAATGATGGGCCATAGAATTGGGCAATGGAGGGCAGGATGAATGGACTGGTACATCATGCTAAATGCAGGGCAGTGGCAGCACATCAGACCATGCATGGCAGGAGGGAGGAGGCTAGTCCATGGATTCAGACAACAGAGGATAGGGAGGAGGTGGATGGGGCAGCAAGCTAACTGTTCATAGAAGGTGGGTATTAGGAACTTTATTGTTTTTAAAATGTGTGTCTGTGCGAACTACTTAAAATATGAACAAGTATGCAGCATAATCTCACTTTTATTCAGGAAGAAGAGGACGTTTGGGACTGTGGCTCCGGGCTCACTTGGCAGAAACATCCCCTGACCCTCCAACCCCCATCGCAAAATGTAATGCCCGTGAAAAGGGTAGGTGGACGCAGTGTTATATAGAACATAGTCCTGAGAGCACGATTGAAAATGAAAACTAGATATAGTATATGGTATAAACTATGCACCACAAAGTGTGATATAAGAGGAACCGGGGCGTGAAATATAATATGCAATACATTGTGCGCAATGACAGATTCATTGGAGAGCGCGAGATAGCACAGGCACTAGCGCTTGCTATGTGATATGCGCCTTGGAGTGTAATATGCACAGGGCAGTGTTGTGTAACCTAAGTAGTCTCTAAAGTTGTAATATAAAATATGTGCTGGGTAGTGTAACATTGCATATGCACTGTGACAAAGATATGGATCCCAGATTGTAATATGTATGGCATAGCGCTGTGCTTTATAACATAGGCATCGAGGAAGGCACGTTAGATGGGGCAATATAACCCGTGCGAAGGCAAATGTGGCATGACATATTCGCGGGGTGGTGTTACAGTGCACATGGGCTAGAGAGTGTCATAGCATACGCACTAGCTGGTGGAATACAACACAGAGGTGTGTGGCACTCAGCGGGAACTGGTGGGTGTAACACAGCATTGGGCTCAGCCAGGAGCACGCTGTGACTCTCAAGTGAGGTTTGTCTCCTTTCCAGAGAGTAAAATAAAAAGTATTACACATCCGGCGGTGGATGTTTGTTTTACTAACCGTGAGGGGGTTTCTTGCATAGTTTGGTCGAATTTTTGTCGAATCCCCTTTGAATGGCTTGGTGTGCATGTGTATTAAATGTGCCCGTCAATAGCTACCCATGTTTGTATAAATAAACGACAAGGGTGTCTACTTGGAGAGTACCCACCAGCGGGGGCGCCGGGATTAGGCACGGTAGGGTGTCAGACATGTCAGAGCTTCACTAGCGGTGTGAATACATTCTACGTGGATTCATTGTATGCATAGTCGCCTTTTAATGAATATCACGCAAATCGTCATGGTGATAGGTACATACGGTTTGTCCAGCATGTCCTAGGTGTTTCTATAAATATATATATTTTTTTAAAAATAAAAAACAAAGGCCGGCCCCGGGGGATGGGGTCCCCGGGGCCATAAGTGGCCTGAGGAGGGGGGCAACACAGCCCCCCTCCTAAAGAATAAAAAAATAAATAAAAGGCCATGACCTGGGGGTTGGGGTCCCCGGGGCCGATTAAGGCCTTGGGAGGGCCAAATTAATTTTTTTCAACAAAAAAAATTAGGGTGCAGGCCCTGGGGGATGGGGTCTCCAGGGCTAATAAATTAGAAAAAGAAAGGGGGCCACACAGCCCTCCTTCTTCAAAATAAATAAATAAAAGACCGGCATCGCGCCGGAGGCCACGCCCCCTCCTTGCAGCACTCTGCAAACGCGCCCCCTGGCCAGTTGTAAGTTGAGGAATTAATTCCCCTTCAATACTGAGGGTCCCTGAGGACCAACTAGCCCAACAGGCATCTCCAGTATGCGCCAGGGAGCTGCGTTGCAGACAGGTGTTCTGAGGCCACGCCCCTTTTTACACCTCCATGCAACGCAGCTCTGTGGCGCTTAATGGAGGTACCTAGTGGGCTAGTTTGACCCTAGGGACCCTTAGGATTCAAGGGGACTTAATCTCTCAACTCAGAACGCCCACAGCCCTGTGGCGCGTTTTTAAGTTGGGGAAATAATTCCCTTTCAATCCTGAGGGACCCTGGGGTCCAACTAGCCCACCAGGTGCTTCCAGTAAGCACCACTGCTCTGCGTTGCAGAGAGGTGGTGCAGGCCGTGCCACTTTTTACACCTCTCTGCAACGCAGCTCTGTGGCGCTTACTGGAGGTACCTAGTGGTCTAGTTTGACCCTAGGGACCCTCAGGATTCAAGGGGACTTAATCTCCCAACTTAAAACGGCTACAGGGCGTGTTTACACAATGGGGAAGGGAGGGGACAGGGCATGAGGTGACGTGTTCAAACACGCCCTGTGGTGCGTTTTAAGAGGTAGTTTTAATCCCCTGCCCTATTATATACTAGGGGCTTACAGAGGAGGTCATGCTAATCACAGGGGGACCCCAACACATAGTGTGCCCTAGTGTATGTAGGTGTTTTCACTGTATTCTGAGTGTCTTTTAACATAGCACTGGCTCTAGGACTGGTTAGTCAGACTCAGTTACCACCAGTATCCGTCTGAAAAAGTTGAGGGTACAGGATGATTGTGCAACAAGGCTTGTTTCTGCTCTTCTGTTTGTTCTTTCTGCACGTTATACTCTTCCTGCACTTTTCTTCGTCTTTGAGGACTTCTGTTGCTTCTTTCTGCATTTCTTTTTTTTCTTTCTGTGCGTTTTTCCTTCTTTCTTCACATCTCCTATCTCTGTAGGCATAGCTAGAAATTAGCATTTAAAAAACCTTTGAAATTAACTGAAAAAAACATAGGTTTCAGGCACGTTATAGCTAGGAATTAGCATTTAAAAAACCTTAGAAATTCACTGAAAAAACCATAGGTTTCAGGGGCGTTATAGTTAGCTGGACTTTTCACTCGTACAAAACCATAGAAATTCCCCCGTTATAGTTAGTTCAGCTAACTATAACTCGCGCGCCCGCAATTCACTGTTGATGACGTCACATATTACATCACTCATGACATGGTCAGTGACATCACTCATGACATCATCCTTGTGATAGAGTGGCAGACCTCCTCTCCCCCTAATATAACCTTTGATACACACATTCAAAAATAGAAATTAAAATTTTCAAAACAATGGACATACCAATACCAGTTACAACAACCTATTCAGTAATTGTAAGATCCACATCCACTCATTCACCATCAGTCCTATACAGTCACTCATACATGTACTCACTCATCATATGTACTCATACATCCTGTTACACAACGCCACTCATCCATAAAGTTACTCACACACATAGTCACTCATGCTAATAAAGAATCAAACATCCGTTTACCTGCATATACAGTTATACACACACCACCACACTTACTTCTACAGAAACTTACACATACTTAGTCTTTTTAACAATCACTTATAGAAACACATACTTATTCATACAGGAACTCTTTCAATCTCTCACTCTCACATATACTCACTTATATACACCAATAGTCACATATACTAGTTTAAAACATATGTAGTTACTCATAGAGACACTATTGAGACAGTCATTCACTCACTAACACACCCATGCACACACTCATCCACCCATACAGTCCTGCACACATGCTGTCTGCAACACATACAAACAGTGAGTCACTCATTCATGCACCTATGCACTACGTAATACCCCCCACCGAACCATACAGACATCAGACACTTATACTGATACTCAAAAAACCAACTAATAACCTATATAGACACTCATGTAGCTACTCACCAACCCATGCAGCCACTTATACACAAAGTGAGAGACTGATACAGATATTTACATATTTAAACATTACTCACTAAGCCATGTATTCACTAAGATACACTTAATCAGTCAGTTATACAATCAATTTTTCAAAAACAAATCATCCAGTTAGACACTTATATACTCATTTATTCTTCCATCGACCTTGAGATATACATATATAAAACATATGTAATTTTCAGAAAAACACACATTCACTGGATGATGTCATCAGTGATGCCATCAGTGATGTCATTTGAGATGTCATCAGTGATGTCATGAGTGATGTCACTGACCATGTCATGAGTGATGTAATATGTGACGTCATCAGCAGTGCGTTGCGGGTGCGCGGGGGAATTTCTATGGTTTTGTACGAGTGAAAAGTCCAGCTAACTATAACGCCCCTGAAACCTATGGTTTTTTCAGTGAATATATATATATATATATATATATATATATATATTATCTACTGGCGGTCGCCAGTAGATAGTTATAGTTAGGACCGTGTTTCCATAGGAAATCTCAAAATTCTATTTTGAATAACTTTGGCGCCGATTGATGAATCTTCACGAAATTTTCAAAACTAATGGGGCGCTCCACTCCGCTCCTACCCTGAAAGTCTCTGGGTGATTCGTCAAGCGGGGGCCGAGAAAAAGGGGGGGTCCCAAAACGCGTTTTCCCCATGGATTTTTCCATAGGGACTTTAGTCGCAGCTACAGCCCGAACGGCTGAACAGAATTACGTGAAATTTGGCAGAGAGGTAGCCATAAGGTCCATGAAGTGCCTTTTGCAGGTTTGGTGTAAATCTGTTCAGTATTTTCTGAGAAAATTGCATTTAAATCAATATATATATCTATACGCGCGCAGCGTGCGCGCTGGGTGCGCGCACCTTGCCGTGCGCGAGCGCAATTCTGATTGGTTGGTAGATCTTAGTAAACATTCGAATCGGTCGAAACCAGGAAGTGTCGGCCGCCATTTTGTCTCTCGCACTCTGAGGGGGTGAAAAACTAATGTGGAGAATGTGAAAAGGGGGCAGCGTGGACACTTCCCGACCCCCTAGCCGTGGTCAGGGGGTCCCAGAAGGACCCCCAAGGGCAAAAAAAAAAATTATTTTTCTTTCGAAAAATCGCCGAGTGCGCGCACCCAGTGCGCACCATCCAAACAGAAAAAAATCTGCTAAGTTCGCGCAGCGTGCGCACACTCCGCGATATTGTGGAAAAAAAAAAAGCACGGCACGAACTGCGTAAAGTGGGCACGCGGTGCGCTAAGCACCGCGTGCACACCGTGCGCGCACGGCCTGAACTGCGTAAAGTGGGCGCGCGGTGGGCGCGCCGTGAAAAAGTTTTGTTTAAAAAAATATATTAATAAATACATAACTTAGCATTTAAAAAACCGTACAAATTCACTGAAAAAACCATAGGTTTCACACACGTTATAGTTAGGAATTAGCATTTAAAAAACCTTGCAAATTCACTTAAAAAACCATAGGTTTCACACATGTTATAGTTAGCTGGGCATATCCTTCGAAAAAAAACAATGAAATTCCCCCGTTATAGTTAGTGCAGGCAACTATAACTCACGCGACCGCAATCCGCTGCTGATGACGTCAGATATTACATCACTGATGACATATGTGTCTTTCTGAGAAAAAAAAATTGTAATATATGTATAGCTAAAAATGAATGGAAGAAGACATGGGTAAATAAGTGTCTAAATACAGTGATGTAATATCTGACGTCATCAGCAGCGGATTGCGGTCGCGTGAGTTATAGTTGCCTGCACTAACTATAACGGGGGAATTTCATTGGTTTTTTTCGAAGGAAATGCCCAGTTAACTATAATATGTGTGAAACCTATGGTTTTTTAAGTGAATATATATATATATATATATATATACATGTACACACATATACCTGGAGTGGTAAATGGCGTTTGTCATTTAACAGTCCGGCATGGAAGGCACTTTGCTATTCCTATGCTTAAAGACTTTGCTGTAGAAATGGCAAAAGACTTTGTCCTTTTCTATCTCGGCGTGGATAGCTTAAAAACTTTGATAGAAAAGCAGACATTTGAGGTGAGCAAATCTAGAGTGTCGCTGGTGTTGAGGGTGCTCTATACAGAAGCTGCCTTCCACCTAAACTTGGGAACTACCCAGAGTTCTCTTCTTCCTTTTTGTATATATATATATATATGTATATATATGTGTGTGTGTGTATATATATACAGATATATATATATACACACACACACACATATTATCTACTGTCAGTCGCCAGTAGATAGTTATATTTAGGACCTATTTTCCATGGGAAATCCGCAACATTCTATTCCCAATAATCCTGGCGCCGGTTGACGAATCTTCGCGAAATTTTCCAAACGTTTGGCCAGGTCCGCTCTGCTCCTACCCTGAAAGTTTTGTGGTGATTCGTCAAGCGGGGGCTGAGAAAAAAGGGGGGTCCCAAAACGCGTTTTCCCCATGCAATTTCCCATAGGATCTACACAAACTCCAGGTCATCCAAAACTGCGCAGCCCGTACTCTCCTCCAGACCCCTCGCCGACTCTCAATTAAACCCGGACTGAAAAATCTCCACTGGCTTCCAGTGAGGCAAAGAATTGAATTTAAGAGCTTATGCATCATCCATCGAGCCTTCTAGAAAACCGGCGCCCTTATAAATCATCCACTGGCCACTCCCTATATACCAAACAGACACCTCAGATCAACTTCCTCTTTCCTCGTCACTATCCCCAGGATCATAAGAGTCAGATGTGGAGGTCGATTATTCTCCTACAATTCGGCCAAACTATGGAACGCCCTGCCCCTTCATCTCCGATCCGAGCCCAATTTGCTCCCCTTTCGTAAACAGTTAAAAACCCTGCTTTTTAACAAATCTGATTAATTTCCCGTCACACGCCTGTCCACTAGCGCTAGGACGCCTCAGGGTAGCTATCGCACTCAATAAATCCTCATTTCATTTCATTTCATTGTCGCAGCTACAGCCTGAACCGCTGAACGGAATGACACCAAATTTGGCAAAGAGGTAGTCCTCAGTTCAGACTCGTGCCTTTTGCATAAAGGGTGTGAATCCGTTCAGTAGTTCCTGAGAAAATTAGAGTTAAAAGTACATAAATATCTATGGCCTGGGGAGGATCCGCGGACCCTACCCGCACCGTAAGCGCACCCTCCCCGAACAGAGCGCGCACACTCCCGATCGCGCGCTGAAGGCTAATTGGCTGTCGAGTGTCTGTCTACATTCGAAACCAGGAACTGTTGGTGGCTGAAGAAGTAAGGGGAATAAGTGTGTAAAACATATAAAGGGGGCAGAGTGGAAATACTCTCACCCTCTAGAGGTGCTCCTGTGGCCCCCTTTTTAAAAAAAAAAAAAACGGCGAATGCGCGCACGGTGCGCGCATCCTAACACGTTGGGTGCACGGATTCTCTCACGTTGGGTGCGCGGATCCACGGAATTTTTTTTTTTAAAAAGACAAGAAATCATTGGTTGTATGACTACTTTCTACACTGAAAGGTAGGGTGTATATTTCAGTTTTTTAAGGGTATGATTCTTATTGGTTAACAAAAACAGATTGTAAGGAACATTATATATGATAAGCTGATATGTTGAAAAGTCAAGCACACTTCCTGTCTTGTTTAGCAACATTGTGTGCTGAACTTGTGACCTGTGTGCTCAGTGCAGTGTTTCATGACCTGTTTCTATGGTAAGAGGCAGATTGGGGGAAGGGTTGAAATGTATTTCAGTTGGAAAGGGTTGAAATGTTTAACCAATAGAAATGTGTGTTTGCTTTTGAGTGTATGTGTGAAGGATTGTGATTTGATGTTTACATGTATATGTGTGGAAAATGAAAGGGAAACTTTTCCATTCTTTGTTTTTGCTGAGAGGTGCACAGTGCAGATATTCTGTAAAAGAAAATCTGGTGTGTGACTGATATACTTCTTAATCTACAAAACAACTTGAAAGGTGAGTTATTTAATTGTGAGGGGATGTATGTAGACTATTTTGATTTTAATCAGACTTATGTATTTCTCCTGCTAAAGTGTAGGGAGTACTTTTTTTCTCTACAATCGTATTGACAGTGTGTGTGCATGTAGAAACCATTCTGTGATAAGCATTTGTGTTTTTCATGTGTTTGCAGACAGATAACTGTGCTGTTTTTATATTTTGGTAGAATTAGAAACCAGTCATTGTTTATGAATTTGCTAAATGAGTTATGTTATGTTTCTATACTAAAATGTAGTACTTCTTCTAGATGAAGAAATGTGTTTTGGTATAGTGCAATGGATAGTGTTGTTTGTCTAGAATCACACAGTGAGTATGTGTGCATTTGGGAACCACTGTGAGAGAAGCATTTGGTAACATCGTGTATTTGCTGACAGATAACTGTTTTAAAACCTGTCATGTTGTCAAGTTTTAGTAGCATTAGAAGCCAGTCTTTGCTTATGCATTGATAAAATGAGTCATGCTTTGACACTAATGTGCTGTACTTTAATATGTAGATTGTGTGTAGTCTCCTTACCCCTTGCACAGTAGTGAATGAGTTTTGGTAAGCTGCTAGGGATAGTGTTGCTTGTCTAGAATCACACTGTGACTCTGTGTGCATTTGAGAACCACTGTGAGAGAAGTATGTGGTAATATCGTGTATTTGCTGACAGATAACTGTTTTAAAACCTGTCTTGTTGTCAAGTTTTAGTAGCATTAGAAGGCAGTTTTTGCTTATGCTTTGATTAAATGAGTCAGGCTTAGACACAAAAGTGCAGTCCTGAAATATGTAGATTGTGTGCAGTTCCCTTACCACTTGCACTGTAGTGGATGAGTTTTGGTAAACTCCTAGGGATAGTGGTGCTTGTCTAGAATCACACTGTGAGTTAGTGTGTATTTGGGAACCACTGTGAGAGAAGCATTTGGTAACATCTTGTATTTTCTGACAGATAACCTTTTTTAAACTTGTCATGTTGTCAAGTTTTAGTAGCATTAGAAGCCAGTCTTTGCTTATGCGTTGATTAAATGAGTTAGGCTTTGACACAAAAGTGCAGTCCTGAAATGTGTAGATTGTGTGCAATTCCCTTACCACTTCCACAGTAGTGAATGATTTTTGGTGAACTCCTAGGTATAGTGGTTGTTGTCTAGAATCACACTGGGAGTCTGTGTGCATTTGGGAACCACTGTGAGAGAAGCATTTGGTAACGTTGTGTATTTGCTGACAGATAATTGTTTTAAAACCTGCCATGTTGTCAAGTTTTAGTAGAATTAGAAGCCAGTTTTTGCTTATGCTTTTATTAAATGAGTCAGGCTTTGACACAAAAGTGCAGTTCTGAAATATGTAGATTGTGTGCAGTTCCCTTATCAGTTCCACATTAGTGAATTATTTTTGGTAAACTCCTAGGTATAGTGGTTGTTGTCTGGAATCACACTTTGATTTTAATCAGACTAATGTATTTCTCCTGCTAAAGTGTAGGGAGTACTTTTTTTCTCTACAATCTTATTGACAGTGTGTGTGCATGTAGAAACCATTCTGTGATAAGCATTTGTGTTTTTCATGTGTTTGCAGACAGATAACTGTGCTGTTTTTATATTTTGGTAGAATTAGAAACCAGTCATTGTTTATGAATTTGCTAAATGAGTTATGTTATGTTTCTATACTAAAATGTAGTACTTCTTCTAGATGAAGAAATGTGTTTTGGTATAGTGCAATGGATAGTGTTGTTTGTCTAGAATCACACAGTGAGTATGTGTGCATTTGGGAACCACTGTGAGAGAAGCATTTGGTAACATCGTGTATTTGCTGACAGATAACTGTTTTAAAACCTGTCATGTTGTCAAGTTTTAGTAGCATTAGAAGCCAGTCTTTGCTTATGCATTGATAAAATGAGTCATGCTTTGACACTAATGTGCTGTACTTTAATATGTAGATTGTGTGTAGTCTCCTTACCCCTTGCACAGTAGTGAATGAGTTTTGGTAAGCTGCTAGGGATAGTGTTGCTTGTCTAGAATCACACTGTGACTCTGTGTGCATTTGAGAACCACTGTGAGAGAAGTATGTGGTAATATCGTGTATTTGCTGACAGATAACTGTTTTAAAACCTGTCTTGTTGTCAAGTTTTAGTAGCATTAGAAGGCAGGTTTTGCTTATGCTTTGATTAAATGAGTCAGGCTTTGACACAAAAGTGCAGTCCTGAAATATGTAGATTGTGTGCAGTTCCCTTACCACTTGCACTGTAGTGGATGAGTTTTGGTAAACTCCTAGGGATAGTGGTGCTTGTCTAGAATCACACTGTGAGTTAGTGTGTATTTGGGAACCACTGTGAGAGAAGCATTTGGTAACATCTTGTATTTTCTGACAGATAACCTTTTTTAAACTTGTCATGTTGTCAAGTTTTAGTAGCATTAGAAGCCAGTCTTTGCTTATGCGTTGATTAAATGAGTTAGGCTTTGACACAAAAGTGCAGTCCTGAAATGTGTAGATTGTGTGCAGTTCCCTTACCACTTCCACAGTAGTGAATGATTTTTGGTAAACTCCTAGGTATAGTGGTTGTTGTCTAGAATCACACTGTGAGTCTGTGTGCATTTGGGAACCACTGTGAGAGAAGCATTTGGTAACATCATGTATTTGCTGATGACAGATAACTCTTTTAAAACCTGTCATGTTGTCAAGTTTTAGTAGCATTAGAAGCCAGTCTTTGCTTATGCGTTGATTAAATGAGTTAGGCTTTGACACAAAAGTGCAGTCCTGAAATGTGTAGATTGTGTGCAATTCCCTTACCACTTCCACAGTAGTGAATGATTTTTGGTGAACTCCTAGGTATAGTGGTTGTTGTCTAGAATCACACTGGGAGTCTGTGTGCATTTGGGAACCACTGTGAGAGAAGCATTTGGTAACGTTGTGTATTTGCTGACAGATAATTGTTTTAAAACCTGTCAAGTTTTAGTAGAATTAGAAGCCAGTTTTTGCTTATGCTTTTATTAAATGAGTCAGGCTTTGACACAAAAGTGCAGTTCTGAAATATGTAGATTGTGTGCAGTTCCCTTATCAGTTCCACATTACTGAATTATTTTTGGTAAACTCCTAGGTATAGTGGTTGTTGTCTGGAATCACACTTTGAGTCTGTGTGCATTTGGGAACCACTGTGAGAGAAACATTTGGTAACATTGTGTATTTTTTTTGCAGATAACTCTTTTAAAACCTGTCATGTTGTCAAGTTTTAGTAGCATTAGAAGCCAGTCTTTGCTTATGCGTTGATTAAATGAGTCATGCTTTGACACTAATGTGCTGTACTTAAATATGTAGATTGTGTGCAGTACCATTACCTCTTCTAGACTAGTGAATGAGTTTTGGTAAACTGCTAGGGATAGTGTTGCTTGTCTAAAATCACACTGTGAGTCTGTGTACATTTGGGTAAGGATTGTGAGAGAAGCATTTGGTAACATAGTGTATTTGATGACAGATAACTGTTTTAAAATTGGTCATTTTGTCAAGTGTTAGTAGCTTTAGAAGCTATTCTTTGCTTATGCATTGATAAAATGAGTCAGGGTTTGACACTAAAGTGCAGTACCATGTAATATTCTCTTCACTGTGCCACGGAACGGAAATTGTAAAAGTTTTACCCAGGCACTAACCTAGCAGTAGTCTGATGATTTAGTCAGTTTCCAAGTACTCATGTTGTGAACCATACATTACCACATGGATTGCTTCAAATGTCTATGCAGTATGCATGCAGTCTTCTAACATACTATACACTTGTCTTTCACATTTTCAATTCACTAGTCAGTATCCATACACTTCCAGGAAACACCCTGTAACTCCCTTTGCAGTCCTCTAGTGACCCATTCAGCACCATGTACTAATCCATTCACTGTGCCAAAACCCAAACACTTATAAATTCACCAAGATACTATCTTTGCAGTACTCTAATCATTCAGTCAGTGCCTAAGTATTCATGCACTGAGCCAGGCCTTAGCACATGGACTGCTTCAAATGCCTATCCCATATGGATGCAGTCCTCTAATCACCTACACAGTTGTCTTTCACACCTTCAATTCCCTAGTTAGTATTCATACACTTCTAGCAAACACCCTGTCACTCACCCAGTGTGTCTTCTTATAGTACTGTAATCATTTAGTCAGTTAGCATGTAGTCTTTTACTGAGGTAGGCTTTAGGGCATGAACTGCTTCAAAGTAGTATGCACTATGCATGTAGTGTTTTAACGATCGTCACACTTGTGGTTCAGGGCTATAGTTTCTTAGTCAGTTTTTATATAAAATGTGTTTGTACAGTAATGGAATAGTATACATTTGAAAGTTATTAATATACATTTATTTGTGATTCTTTTTTACAGATACAGAACAGGAGTGTTTCTCATCTGTTTGCACTCTTCTCGTGCAAGATTGTTTGGATGAAGGGTCCTTAGGGGTTTCATCATACTTGCCGTGCCGCACGAGTATTTTTTGTTAGGATCCCCTTGCAACAGAACTCTTTTGCAAATCTTGCGCGTGACGAAGGTGGCATTGGTCTTTGTTTGCCCCTCGAGGAAAGTAGAAAATTTCCACACCACCGAAGGAAATCTTTGTGGGCGTGGTGCATCCTCCAAAAATTCATCCTTAGATTCGGTGAATATTTTAAAGCGACAACGTTTACAGTTTTTGTAAGTTAAACGTATAACATTTTGTTAGCTGTATACATTTTATATATCTGTGATTTGTATCTTGTTTTTTTGTTTGAGAATAGCATGTTGTTGTTTTTTTAACAATCTTTGAGATTGTTTTTTTTTTGCCCGCTGTTAAGTGATGAGTACGATTGAAATCACTATTTTTAGTGAAATTTAATATATTCTGAGAACAGCAAAAAAGGCAAAAAAATTACTTAGTGGAAATTATGCTGTGTTGTAAAAAATGTATTATTACATGTTATATATTTTTTTCCTTTTCTTTCACAGATCCAAAATTTTAAAATAAGCAATTTTTATGAATTTAGATTGGAATGAAAATGTGAAAAAAATGTGTACCATTTTTTATTCCTATTACTGTGAAGGTAAGTTTAACTAAGTCTCAATATGCAGAATGAGGAGGTCTGTAAGAAGCTACAAAGTTGAAACATGTTTCTAAAAACACTCTGTTTATACCTATGTAGTTATGAAATCTGACCATAATCAGATATCATGTGACCTGCAAAAAAAGAGATTTGAGGGGTTCATAATATTTCCCATTTTAGCTATTGAAGGACCGTAATTATTTCAATCATTCTTCTTTGAACATATTTGCAAACAAAAGTCTGTGCTTACCTTTTATCATTCGCAAGGAATTTTAAAAACGGAAATATGTCACTTTTTGTAACATAGTTATTGTGTAAGATACTCTTTCATATTTAAAAAGAGAGGAAAAGGCACTCTGTGCACTTTTTATACTCCATGTAAATACAACCTCATCATGTAGACCACTTTGTGTTGAAAGGGTGTTCTATAAGTGTTGTTGTGCATGATTGCACTTAATACTCATAGAACAAGACATATGTCTAGATTTATCATAAATTATAAATCTTGATATGTGTGTGAATGGTGCACCATTCTAAAATTGGTGTAGGAAAGCACAAGAAGGAGAATTGTTTTAATTTCTCCACATTTTTATATCTTCAATGCATGCTGAAATGTTCAGCATACATTGAAGGAGAAAAATGCATTTTCTCATTGTTTTTGTGCAGGAAGGTGTGTCTTCCTGTAGAAAAACAAACAGCACATGACACAGATATCCTTGCACTATGGTGCAAGGGTGCCTGTGTCACCACATGGCTGCAGTTTAAGCAGCCGTGCAGACAGAAGCATAGATTTGCAACATATTTATGTACATATATTGCATCCCTGTGCTTCGGAAGTACTACAGCACACTGCAGTTAAAGAGGTTACTGTGTGATGCTGCTGCACTTCCTCATAGTTCTGCACTTATACATTCACCATACGCTACTAATGCATTCATTCAGTCAATTACGTACTACACATACATTCATCTAAACTTTCACACACTAACAAAGAAATTTAGCCCTTTTTTTAAACCAGGAAAGTTAGTTCTTACAAGAACTTTTTTTTTTCTTCATTCTTCTTTTATATTTTTTGGGGGGTTTTCTAACAATTTTGTGATTTTTTTGGTTTTTCTGGAAAAAAAAAAACCAGGAGGAACCAAACAATGAACTTCAGGGAACAAAACAAAACAACAAAAAAAACTAGCAAATGTGACTTTCTTGCCGGCGGCAGATCAGATCGATCGACTGCTCACCGTAGCACAAAGTCGCATTGCACTTAGTGCAGAGCACTTTTAAATATGGAAATTGAGGACGGATGTCCAAATTTTGGGCTGATGGATGCACTCTTGAGGTGCTCGGCTGCGATGAGGTGGAAGGCGCAGGAGCAGGAGTGTTTCTCATCCGTTTGCACTCTTGTCGTGCAAGATTGTTTGGATGAAGGGTCCTCAGGTGCTTCATCATTCTTGCTGTGCCGCACGAGTATTTCTTGTTAGGATCCCCTCGCGACAGCACTCTTTTGCAAATCTTGTACGTGACCAAGGTGGCATTGGTCTTATCCTGCCACTTGGGAAAAGTAAAGAATTTCCACACCACTGAAGAAAAACGTTCTTTGGGTGTTGCCTCCACCAAAAATTCATCCTCAGATGAGTGAGGAAATGCAGGTGATGCCTGCTGCCCTGAAGCCATTTTTAGTTGAAAAAAGTTAGAGCTAAGTGTAAACTTAGTCTAAAAAATCTTCTTCTCTGCAAACAGATGCTCCTCCAAAGAAGGTGAAAGAAGAATGATTGAATTGGGTGGGGTCTTTCAATAGTTAGAACAGGAAGTGTAATGAACCAATCAAATCTCTTTTTTTGCAGGTCACATGGGATCCGCGCACCCTGCGCTTACGCATCACGCACCTAGCGCGCATCCGCGAAATTGAATAAAAAAAAATATAGGATTACAAGTAAAAATATATTACTTTTAAGACTAGTTTAGAGTTTGTCTTCAATTAATATTCACATGAAATACATATATATGTTTTTTTAAATGTTAAATATTTCGCGGGATCTGCGCACCTACCATGTCATAGACGCAGATGACTCATCGCGGAAGCGCGTAAACATCGCGTTACGTACATCGAACGTGTCGCGTATAGGCTGGGAGTCGCATACCGGTCGCATTGGAATCGCGCACTAAACACGTACTCAACTCGTACCAGGCGTGGATGCTATCGCGTATTGGGGATCGAGAACTGTGCGCATAGGGTGCGCGGATCCAAAAACATTGAAAAAAATATATAAAATAAAGTTTTGAACATATAGTTAAAAAATATGTTTGAGAAACCCATTAAGTTCAAATAATAATTTTTTATTTTTAAAAGAATTAATTGAAAAAATAAGTTTAAAAAATGGTGATAAAAAAGTATTTAAAAAAAAATGTAATTAATTAAATTGACTCACTGAATTTGAAAAATATACAAATCCAATCAAAATCATTAAACATGATATCTTCAGAGATAAGTTATAGATAGGAATTAGCATTTAAAAAACCTTTGAAATTCACTGAAAAAACCATAGGTTTCATGCACGTTATAGTTAGGAATTGGCATTTAAAAAACCTTTGAAATTCACTGAAAAAAACAAAGGTTTCAGGGGCATTATAGTTAGGAATTGACATTTAAAAAATCTTAGAAATTGACTGAAAAAACCATAGGTTTCAGGGGCGTTATAGTTAGCTGGACATTTCCCTCGTACAAAACCCTAGAAATTCCCCTGTTATAGTTAGTTCAGCTAACTATAACTCGCGCCCCCGCAATGCACTGCTGATGACGTCACATATTACATCACTCATGACATGGTCAGTGACATCAATGATGACATCTCAAATGACATCACTGATGACATCATCCATGTGATAAATTACTGCATCTTCTCACACCCTAATTTAACCGTTGATACACCAACTCAAAATTTCAGACGTCCATTCTCAAAACCATAGATACTCCAATACCAATAACTACATACCCCCTCATTAACTCTTAGGTCTACTTACACCTCCACTCACTCACCTGTACAGTCACTCATACTTACAGTCACTCCGTACAAGACTATCATATGCATTTATACACCTATATAGACACTCACACACCACCAATCATCCATAGAGGTACTCTCACACCTAGTCAGTCATGCAAATAATTAATCACACTCCCATTTACTCACCTATGCAGTTATACACACTCAAGTTCACTTACTCATAAAAATAGTACCACATTCTTACGCTCTTATACAATCATTGATACAAGCACACACTCATCCATACAGCCACTCTCACAATCACACACTCTCACATATACCCACTTATATACTCTTACACGCATATATACTGCCTTTCACATATGTAGTTAGTCACACATGTACCACTGAGATATACATTCAATCCCTAACACACCCATACATACACTCACTCAACCATACAGTTCATCACAGATGCACACTTAAAACCATGCACCCATAGAATCACCCACTCACACATCTATGCACAGAGTCACACACACCCTACCCACACAAACACTCAGGCACCCATACAGATACTCAGACAACACATCAATAACCCATATAGACACTCATATAGCTATTCACAAAACCATGCAGCCACTTATACACCAACAGACAGACACATACAGACATTCACACAGTTTAGTCACTAGTCTGCAGTAAGATACATTTAATGACTCACTTATAGAGTCAGTTACGCACCTAGAAAATCATCCATTCACAAACACTTCTACTGCCACTCATTCTTCCACAGGCCTTTCACTATAAATATATAAAACATATTTAAACTTTACAGAAACACACAGTCACTGGATGACGTCATCAGTGATGTCATCAGTAATGTCATTTGAGATGTCATCAGTGATCTCATGAGTGATGTCACTGACCATGTCATGAGTGATGTAATATGTGACGTCATCAGCAGTGTATTGCGGGGGCGCGAGTTATAGTTAGCTGAACTAACTATAACAGGGGAATTTCTAGGGTTTTGTACGAGGGAAATGTCCAGCTAACTATAACGCCCCTGAAACCTATGTTTTTTTCAGTGAATATATATATATATATATATCCAATACAGTGCAACCAATGTGGCCACACAATAATCAAGCCCACAACTGAATATGAGAATAGTAGGAGTTAATTATAAATTAAAAAATAAATTGACATTTACCAATCTTAGCATAATGGTATAGAAATACAAAACAATTAAAATGTGTCCAAATCTCCTGAAGAGATTCACCTTATACAGAAGAAAGATTACAACTAGTTTGATTACGGTTATACAAGTAATGAGGAAAAATAATTGAGAATGAATTTGATTTCCAATAGTAAGCATCAACCCTATCTTTCCCTACTCTACCCTAACAGGACCACCTCTTGTATCCTTGGAACATCTAGTTCAGTCCCACAGCTTGAGAGATTTTCCCAGGGGGCAGGATTTCAGGTCAATATGTATAAATCACAGGCCCTTAATGTCTCCTTTGCCCCGGCTACCCAGGCAGCCCTCTCTACCATCTACCCAAGGCAATGGGCCCAATCTTCTATTCCCTACCTTTGCATACAGCTCACACTTTCAGTCTCTCGAAAGGTGACCATTAATTACAAGCGACTATATAGCCAGATTACCTTGCATCTGTCCAGGAGGGGCTCACACGGCCTCTCCTGGCTGGGTCGGGTGGCAGCTATAAAGATGACAATCTTACCTAAAATACTCTTGTTATTTCAAACTATTCCAGCAGAGCCACCCCCGGAATGTTCCAGCTATTGTAGAGAGCCATTAACCGCTTTGTCTGGGCTAATAGTCCCCCTCGCATGAGGGAATCACTATTATATAAACACCACAAAGACGGAGGATTAGGGGTCTCACGTATATTGCATTATTATCAAGCAACACTTTCTCTCAGAATGACCAAGGCCAGAGTCGGAAAAGCACTTGCTTTGCATGGATAGGGCACTGGCCGGATAACATCTCTGGAAGATCCCTTTCCTGCCTTGACAGTACCGGCCATGAAGCCTCTATCACTGGATCGCTTTTGAGGGTGTGGGATAGGTTTGCTGTACACCGGACCCACAATTCTCGCTAGGGACCTCAAAGATATCATTTGTCGTGACAGAGTCGTTCGAATTTCTCCTTTGATGGACTTGATCTTGGTTGCTGGAAGGAGCAACTGAGCTCTCACGGAATCTATCTGGAAACCTAAGAAATCCACCTGTTGGGCCGGGGTTATCATGACTTTTTTGAGGTTGATTACAAAACCCAACTCTTGCAAGAGGGACATTGTCCATTGTAAGTGAGTGCACAATTGAGCCCGATCTTGAGCTAACAGAAGCATGTCGTCGAGATAGACGATCATGCAAACTCCCATTTCACGAAGGCGGGTGACTATTGACTTCAACAGTTTGGTGAACACCCAAGGAGCTGGTGAGAGGCCAAAAGGGAGTGATAGGTATTGAAACCATTGACCTGTCCATTGGAATTGTAGGTATTATTGGTAGGAGGAGCAAATCGGAACTGTTAGATAAGCATCTTGAAGGTCCAAACAAACCATCCAATCCCTCTCTAACAACAGGTCTCTTAGTAGATGGATCCCTTCCATTTTGAAATGTCTGTAGACAAGAAAGGGGTTGAACTCTCTGAGATTTAGTACTAATCTCTGTCCTTCTCTGTTCTTTTGGACCAAGAAGACGTTGCTGCAAAAGCCTTTGGCGATGAAGGGTCCCATAGCAGTGGCATGCTTTGCCTAAAGTTCTAGCAGTTCTGAGTCTATAAAAGACTGTTCTTGTAGGGAAAATTGGAGAGGAACCGGAGGAGCTTGTTAATTGGGACGATAGATTAACTCAATTTGATACCCCTGAACAGTGTTCAGGACCCACGCATCTGCGGAGATCTTTGTCCAATTGTACACAACATGCATCAGTCTGCTCCCCAGAGGAATCAAAGGGAGACAGGGGGGAATTACCTGAAGATTGGGCGTCATTGTTCCTGAATCCTCGGTTGATCCCTCTATTGTATCTTCCACGGAAACCTCGGAATCTCGTGGGGTAAAAACCTGCCTGGTTGAGTTCTTGAGTGTAACCTCTGCGTCTCGAGGCGAAGCCTCGCTGACTGAAGCGACCGGCCGAGCGTCCTCTGCCGGCCCTACCAGAGAGGGGATGGAATACTCTCTTGAGTGAAGATTGTGACTTGTCGAGTGAGGTGAACGTGTTGACAAAGTGCGCAATGTCCTTCACACAGCATTCGCCAAAAGGCTGGCCCTCTGCCAAGGGGCCTGGTTCAGCTGAAGCTAATTTTACTAACTGTGGGTCGATTCTTAGGAGAACTGATTTGCGTCTTTCCGAGGAAGGCACACAATTAGCATCCAGCTAGGTCCTCTGGGTGGATAGCTGGACCCGTCTCCTGTGCCTGTAAGGCTAGTTCCAGAATGTTTGCCAAAGGGCCAGAGATATCGAGGAGTTTGTCCTAACAAGCCCTAAGAGCCCTGTCGATACCTTTTTAATATTTCTTTAGAAAGGTCTGCATGGACGTGTCTATCTCGGGGGTCAAGGCAATTTTATTCAGAAGGTCAGGGCGAGGGCACTCTGATCTCAGGCGGGAACGAACCTCTTTATCAAAGCTTTTGTGGAGGTTCGTATGCATGTAATCCGCCACTGCTGGGGTGGGAGGCCAATTCGAAGAACGGGGAAGGATGACGCTAGACGTGTCAAAGGTAAAGGGAGGTAGGCATAACAGGCGAGACGGACTGCTTGCGCTTCTTGGCGCGTTTGCATGGGCACGATTCCTGGGAGGAATTCGTGTCAGTGTCTGTGTCGGTCATTGTACTAGGCACAGGAGAAATGATTGAGGGATCCACGCTGTACTCGTGGTCTCTGGCTGTCTGTAACTTAGAATAAATGTGACATGGGGCCAAGCGTGTCCTGGGGGTGCAGGGGGCGGAAGGGGGGCTGAAGGGGGTGTGACATCAGCGGGGATGTTAGGGGTGGTGCCCACCAATTGGTCTAGGTGGAGGGAGATGGGCAAGAGGGCCGAAGAGAGTACCTTATCTAACTTCTGATCAAGGGACTTGTCAATGAGTGACTCCATGCTTTCAGTGTAATAGTAGTCCTCATCTTCTGCAGGACCATATGCAGCCAGTTCCTCCTTATAGACCTCGTAGTCTGACATCTCTGGTGAATATCTGTATATTCTATTCCAAATCCCCAGTGGGAAGCCAAATTTTACAATCTGGACCCAGCAGTACGTCAAATGGGAGTCAATGCTGGGACAGTGAGGCCAACGAAGGTACCACACCCCTTGAAGACTAGAACTAATGGAGGACAGTTAGCCCCTCTTGCCTAAGTCAATCAGGGGATTTCCCAAAATTAATTTAGCAGTCAGCTAAAATCACAAGAAAAGATTAATGCCCAGAAAAAATGCTCAAAATTTGCTAAATTGGTCTCATTCAGGCGCGGTACTTCCTTTTACTAATCAAATTATTTGCTCTTTTGAGTGCAGAACCATTTCTGTTCAAATTTGTGTGGGGGGTTGTACACCACTCCTTTGGGGACGCATGAAGGTCACGTCCTGGGTCCATTGCACCTAGTTCTAATTAGAATATCATAGCCACCATACGCCATAACGACTGGTGCAGGGTATCGTTTCCCTGACCTTTTTTTGTGCTCTTGTATTATTATATTATGCTCCACTCCTTGCATCCTGCGGATGCAAATCTCATACTAACAGATAACTTGCTTCCTTCTTCTAAATGAGGACTAATAACAGTACTAATAGTCACAAACTACTAATGCTAATAGTAAATTACCTATAGTATGCCACTTACAGAGGACAAATTGTGGGACAACTTAAACTACTAACAAATCCCCACATTCTCTCTCCTTTCTTGAAGATTTACCGTCATAACTCCTCACTTAATATATCTTCTACCCATGTTTCCACCGTTCATGTTCCTAACAAATGAATGTTTCATGTTCCCATTGAGTCTCACTGATTCCGCCTCAAGCAACTAACTGCAGTTACCCTCTCTCACAATCTTCATTTTTTTTGTACTGTTGTACCATGTTTTGATGTAGTTTTATAATGTTTTCTGGTTCTTGTATGATAATGACCTGCTAATGCTTCCGAAGCGCACTCTTCACACATTGTCTAACAGGTCATCTGAGTTTCAACTTGTTTATCATGTAATGTACCACCTGTCTTCCAAATCACCTCTCTGCTGTTATCAATTTCTCGCCATCCAGCTCTGTGGCTCCCACTGCCCAGAATTATCGTGTGGGATGGGGGGGGGGTTCTTTAGGGTTCTCTCCCCTTTTCTCCTCTTACCTGCTTGTATAGCCTCAACTTACCTCTTCTCTATCTTATCCCATGTACCTGGCTGGTGTTGCAAGCCATACCCTAATACCTGCTTCCATATGCAATTCCACATAATACTCTGGCCTTAACATCAGATGCTTTTGAAGGCTCCAGAAGACCCACCGATCTCTGTGTGAAGGCCACCATTCCGAATAACATTATCAGAGTTCACTCCATTAAAACAAAGGGGCTAAATCACCCCACTAAAAGAAGGAAGATAATATAATACAGCCATAAATTTTAGGGGGATATTTTCTTCCTTCAAAAAACTAGAATTGGCACTTCAGAGTCATGCAATCCGTTAAACAATTGTGACTCAGACTTTGCATGCTTCCCTGACACAAAAAAGATAAATCAAGTCATCACGGTCTTTGCAAAGTCTGTGAGCTCCAGGGTCGTTAAGAACTCACATGATTGTGAGGGTAGATGGGTAATCTCCCAGATATCCAGAAACAAAAATCTTCATCATAAACCTTTGACTCCCCTTCATTCTGGATCGACTTAAATAAAAGACTAAATGAAATCCCAAACGGGTCAAGCATCATTCTAGGGGATGACGTACATGGATCTAATGCTTGACAGGCTGTCCCCTTGCAAATTTAGGCACTGGAAATCCCACAAGCAGATGAAGAATTTATATATGTCCTTTAGCCTGTCTGACACCTGGAGGTTATTCAACCCCACAGGTGGTAAGTTTACATTTTACTCCCACCCACACAAATCTCACTCAAGAACTGAATACACCTTATCAAATAAAATCCTAACTTCATTTTGTTTTAACCCCAAAATAGAACCAATTATTATCTCAGATCACATATGTATATTACCTATTGGCGGTTGCCAGTAGGAAGTTATAGTTAGGACCAAGTTTCCATAGGAAGAGCAATTTTTGTTTTGCTTATAACTTTGGCGTCGTTTGATGAATCTTCATGAAATTTTCCAAACTAATTATTTGTTCATATCAGCTCCTATGTTGAAAGTGTGGGGGTGATTCAAGGGAGGGCTGAGAAAAAAGGGGGGTCCCAAAAGGTGTTTTCTCCATGTTAATTTCCATAGGAAACTTTAGACAAGGCTACAGGTCGAACGTGTGAACGGAATTACCCCAAATTTGGCAGGTGGAGAAAGTACGCTTTTGTTTATTTGGTGTAAATCCGTTCAGTAGTTTTGGAGAAATATCGAAATTTACAGATATCGATATTTGGGAATTCTGCCATCTGATTGGCTGAGGCGTTACGAGCTTGCTGCTTATTGGCTGCGAGCGGTTGCAACTAGGAAGTGTTGGCAGCCATTTTGTGATTCCGTTGAAACGAGTAAGGGGGAAAAAGGGCGAAAAGAGTAGGAAACAGGAGGATAGGAGCACTGTAACCTCTGTGGGGGAGTGCGAAGCGAAGTAGTCACTCCTACCGGACTGAAAGTGCGGTGTTGCTCAGAGTGACATGGTGCTGAGATGAGATGCTGATACACTCGGGTATGAAACCGAGAGCCTAAACCGTGAGGTCATTGCTGTAAAGTGATGTGCTCTGGTGTTTGTAGCATACCTGTGGAAGTAGTGTTAGTAGGCGTTTATACCATACAGGCAGTGGGAAGCGAACTACTGACCTCTACCGTGCATTTATACTATAACGGAAGTGGTAAGCGAAGTACTCACGCCTACCGGTGTGAAGACTCGGGGATCAAACCGAGCTGATTGTTGTAAAGTGATGGGCTGTGGCCGCTGTAGCATACTGGCTGCTGTAGTATAACTGTGTAAGTAGTGTTAGTATGCGTTTATACTATACAGGGAGTGGGAAGCAAACTACTCACCCCTACTGGTCTGAAGTCTCAGGGATTAAACCGTGAGCTCATTGCTGTAAAGTGATGTGCTCTGGGCACTGTAGCATACCTGTGGAAGTAGTGTTAGTTTGCGGTTATACAATACAGGGAGTGGGAAGCGAACTACTCACCCCTACCGGTCTCAAGACTCGTGGATGAAACCATGAGCTCATTGCTGTAAAGTCATTTGCTCTGTGTAGTATTCCAATGTAAGTCATAGTAGAATGTTAGTATGTAATGCCACTAGAATGTAAGTATGTAATGTTAGAATTTAGGGCTGTCATGAGGAGAATCTTGGGGAGTTTGTACACGGTGCTGGAGAAGACGGTTGCCTTGCTGTCTGCTCCTGTTGGTGGCTGTTTAAGCTGTCTTCTTTTCCTGCAATAAATCTACTTATCGGATCCACTGCTGTCTTCCTCTTCACCACATAAATTTGGCGACGAGCGGGAGAAGGTAAAAAGAAGGCAGCAATCACCAAGATTTTGAGCTTGCTTGCGTGCTGCTGAAGACCTGTTTTCTTGCTGAAACTGTTTCGACTCATCCCAGGGTCGTCGGCTGATTGAACTATGTGATCCTACCTCTGGTAGGATTTATATTTTTTGATTTTGGGCTTCCTCTGCCACTTCACTACACTCTGGTTGCTGTACTACACGTGTGCAAGTAGTGTTAGTATGCGTTTATACTAATTCTGTAGTTATACATTAACCAATGCATCATGGCCCTATGGAGCGCCACCTCCCAGGCGCAGGTCATACAACTATTACAGGGTGGGAGCATTGCTTCCACCCTGTGATAGTAAATTCTTGTTTACCTCGTTGAAGCGAGTGAAGGCAAACCTCGTATCGCTTCAATAAAGCGGATCCGAATGGTAAAAATGGACAAAACAAAATGAAGCGGGGTCTCACCCGTTCATTTAAATGAGCCCACTGGTTGGTAATGTTCCGGGGCCAATCCTATTATTATATTGCGGGGTCTCTGTAGCACTGGGGACCTTAATCTCATTTGTAAATTAGGCGCGGGAGGGCACACAGACGTTTCGCAGACTAGGGGATTGACACCTCCCCGGGTTTTGTTTACGAATTGTTCGGGCGGCTTCGAGGCCAACTCAAGACTGGAGATCGGCAACCTCTGGGGCTTTACTTAAATATGTAGGGTGGGCCTCGCCAGTCCTTGAAGCCTCGGTGGCCCTAGGCAGTGCCTTATTGGTTCTGAAATCACACGGGCAGTACTCATGGTGTTATAAAGTGATACACTCATAGAACCCTTGCCGTTGTAGAATTACCCAGGCTTAATTTATGTAATAGTCTGTTGGTTTATATTTGGTAGGTGCACCGCAAAATTAAAAATGTTTTCCCTCATAACCTACTATCAACCGCCGATTTTCACAATAAACTACAGACCAGTGTTGTCAGAAAAAGAAGACCCATCACTTATTTAGTGGTAAAAAAAAATAACTTTTATTAAAACAACACAAATAAATGGAAACGTAACTTTATTCGAACAACAGTAAAACATGAAAGAAGTGGGTGGGACTCCTCCGGAAGCAGCGTACAAAACCTGCAAGAGAAAAAAGAAACATAAGTATGTGTGCCATGTCCAAGAGAACAAGCATTTGCAATGCAATAGGTCTCGCATTAACACGAGTTTAAGCTATTGGCATTGTAAATGACAATGCCTTTTATTGATGTTTTAAAAATGAAAACAAAAATAAAAGGCATTGTTATTTGCATTGTCAATAGCTCAAACTTGCGTAAATGCGAGACCTATTGCATTGCAAATGCTTGTTAATTGCTGGCAGTTCTACGAC
Organism: Triturus cristatus; assembly: GCF_964204655.1. Lineage (NCBI taxonomy): Eukaryota > Metazoa > Chordata > Amphibia > Caudata > Salamandridae > Triturus > Triturus cristatus. Next base: position 620,897,275 of record NC_140590.1, on the reverse strand, counting down.
CAGGAGGGACCCGGCCCACTTAAAGCCCTGCGCACTGTACATTTCAAGCAAGCGCCCTCTGCACGAGACTAAAGGCTCCTTGCCCTTTGACCCAAGGCACCCTGCCCAGTGACACTGGCTCCTGCACACAGTATGAGGTTCCTATCCCTAAAACTCACCATCATTGGCTAACCGCATGAGACCAGAGGCAGCCTTAAGCCGCGCTCATGAGCTGGCATCAGAAAAGAGACAATACCAGCACGCGCCCTTAAGTTCTCGTAAGGCGCCACTTAGGCGCTCTAAAAACGTAAAAATAAATACAATGAAATAACAAGCCTGGGAGTTGTGTGCGCGCGCCTATAGACAATTTAAAAAAGCAAGCGAGTGGTGCTCAGAGGCGGTTGAGTGAGGGCGCTGGCGATGAGCGGGTGCGTGATTGCGCATCCTGCTCTTTTTCAAAGCACATACTCATGCTTGTGGTGCATGGCTGCGCACTCCCGCAAGCCGTATGCCGCCACAAGCACGAGTATGTGCTTTGTAAAAAGAGCTGCACGACAACTAAAGGTCTCCTATGCAGTGCATGCACACAGCGTAGGCGAGACCTAAAAAGAAAGGTAGTCAGAATGAAAGGAAGAAAGTGAGAATGGGACAGAGAGCGAGTGGGTGGAAGGGAGAAGGGAAGGGAGAGTCAAAAGAACAGAGGGAGGAGGAGACAGAGCGTCGGCCTACTGCACCCAGCCCTCACTGTTCACCTCCCGTCACCCATGTGTTTGGGATGCTGGGGTCCACGAGAAACAGTGTGGTCCAGCAAGTCTTTCAAATGAAACAGAGATATGAATGAGTAAAGAGATTATATTTTTATCTACGGCAACATCGCTTGTCTGCACCTGTGCACCCAGGCTGCTGCACTCCATCCCCTTCCCCTGCACTGTGCTCAATTGCAGCTTCTGCGCACCGAGGCTTCACTGCTCACCTGCCACAACCAGTGTGTCCAACGATGTGCCAGTGCGAGCTCCAACTCCGGGGTGCCGCTCTGAGGGTGGCACAGCAGGTCTCTGGTCGGGGACGGTGTCTTGATACCACAATGGAAGGCATCAGAAAGGCCAGAGCATCAGCACCGGTTGAGCACCTGCTGCATGCTTTTTCGTGCAACTAACTCAGTGTCTGAAAAGGGAGAAATAATATAATGGTGGAAGCGTCTTAAGGTAAATGAAGGTTTATTTCAAGCTTAAGAGAGAACACCAGTTGAGTGCATCCTTCCTTCTTGAAGTACAATCTACCAACTGTTAGTGGTAATCGTGGTTCAAAGAGGAGTTGGAGTGCACGAGAATACACAAGGGTAAATAATAATATATTATGCCAACGTTCACATACAAAGGAACAGAGCCCATGCTAGAAGGATAATGTGCACGTGCAATGCAGTTGGGCAAGCCTGTGTGCATGTACACTTAGTATCAGCTCACTATAGTGCCCCAAAAGCCAACGCCACGTGTCTGTAGGGCAGCGCTGCCCGCTGGCTCAGGCCTACAGTACGGTCCAGCAGGTCCTTAAAATGAGACAGAGATGTGACTGAATGAGGCCAGAGATCACATCATTACGCACGGCAACATCGCTTGTTTGCACCTGTGCACGCAGGCACCCCATCCTTTCCACCGCACCGCGCTCAATTGCAGCCCCTGTGCACCCAGGCCCCACTGCTCACCTGCTGTCATTGGTTTGTGTCCAAAAACGACGGTCAGCAGGGTTCACAATTCAGATGTAGTTTTGATTGCAAGGATGATGTACACCTCATGGATCCCTTTTTTTTAATTGCGCATTGTGATATGCGAGGTGGATGCGGCCATATCACCTGAAGCAGTGTGGAAGAACTGGGACATGTGGCGTCGTCATTATCCTATTTATACGTACGCAAAGTGGGCTGGGCTTGCGTACGCCAGGCCAGCGTAGGGGTGTGAATAATTATTCCGGGGACCTGGGCGTTGTTCAATTCCTGCCTGGGCAGGAAGTGTACTTATGTGTGTGTCCCTGTTGCAGTTTTGACGTAGCACAATCCGCAGTTTACATTATTGTAGCATGTACCGGGAGAGCGGCAACTATCGCTAATGAGATGCTGTTCGAAAACATTGAATAGACAACATCACATGTCGTTGTCAAGCTTGTGGATATGCGCAGACACGCATGTCAATGGTGTGCGGTATTATTGAAAGTGTTGCTATCGCAAAGCGCACACATGTGAATGTGCTCGGATGGAGGGAGGATCAGCAGTGAGGCTACGTCATACACAGTGATAACGCTCATTACAGTCAAGCAATGCATGTCAAACGTGAATCTGAAAGTCTCACATATGACATACTACTATACTGGTAAAGCCTGACAACAGAACATACTGCAACACAAATCTACACATTACTCTTTACTGTTTGTCACATGTGATCTAGGATATGCACTCTGCCCGTGGCTGATGATACCCCTTCGAGCCACCAATACCCAGGCCGAAAGGCAGCACAATAATCCGCGCACACACACACCAGGGATTACACACATTTGTTTTTTGATGTAATGTTTCAGATGCATGGCTATCACACGTGGAAGGCTACTGTACAGAGCATGATTATTGATCAAGATGATCGTTGCATGTTGTGTGTACTATAAGATATGTGTACACAGCAAAAAAGTTTTCAAAAAAGCTCTGTAAGCAGTATGTGCATCAGATTATCACATGGATGATGTCATCAGTGATGTCATTTGAGATGTCATCAGTGATGTCACTGACCATGTAATGAGTGATGTAATATGTGACGTCAGCACCAGTGCATTGCGGGCGCCCGAGTTATAGTTAGCTCAACTAACTATAACATGCAAATTTCTCTGGTTTTAGATGAGTCAAATGTCCAACTAACTATAACGTCCCTGAAACCTATGTTTATTTCAGTGAATATATATATATGGATAATAACATTTCAAACTCCCAAAATGCTGATAAGATCTAATGTTTAGATGAAGTAATGATCAATGAGCCAGTATGCAAGGAAGAAATTATTACCGCAATCCCAAATTATTTCACCAAACACTCCTCCCCATCACTCAAATCCAGAAACAATCTGGGAAGCAATGAAAGGCACATAATTAGCATAATGTCAAATAAAAACAAGGAAGCCAACAAAAGATTGGAGGAACTGGAGTCCGAAGTGAAATGCAATGAACGCCTCCTAATCTGAAACCCCTCCTCAGAAATACTCAACAAACTTAAAGTACTGAAATATGATTACAGCAAGCTAGTTAGTGAGAGGGCACACATCTGGTAAAATACAAATATCTGGTTACACACAAATAAAGCCAGGAAAGTCTGTGAATTTAATAAAGCAGGGAGATTCCTGGCCAGTTACTTAAAGGTGAAAAATGAAAGCCCCTCGATAAAATGCAATCAAAAATAAATCACTGGAAACAAAGACCGAGATTAAAAGAATTACCCAATGCTTCTCTGAATACTACTAAGAACTCTATTCCCCTGACAAACAAACTGATATTATAGATTGCAACAACTACCTCAAAAACATTAAAATTCGATACTGACCAATCCACACTGTTAAATCACTTAAAATAGGGAAAGCACCAGTGTCCGATGGCTTTTCAGCAAGTTTTTACAAGACCTTTGCACCCCCAAATAGTCCCTCACTTAAAATCCCTCTTTGATCATTACTCTACGAATGTTAAGATAAGCCAAAACTTCACAGAGGCTACAGTAGCAGTCATCCAAAAGGAAAATAAGGACCCTCTAGAGACAAAGGATTATAGGCCCATTTCTCTACTTAATGTAGACTGCAAACTATATGGAAAAATCCTATCCTAGCATCAAGACTAGAAAAACTACTCCCCTGGTTAATGTATCCCTCCCAAACAGGTTCCATCAAAGGAAGGCTAGTCTTGGCTAACATCAGACTCTGTGCACATGTACTGGGAAAAAAAAAACCCTTTTACAATCTCTGTCTATGGCCATAGCTTTAGACGTAGAAAAGGCATTTAATAAGGTGTCTTGGCCTTTCCTTAGACCCGCTTTGCACAAATGCAATCTGGGTCGTTGCTTCGAAAGCATGGTGTTTGTCCTATACGACAACCCATCTGCCAGAGTAAGAATAAATGGTTCACTCCTAGACAAATTTAAACTCTCCCACTACACCAGGCAGGACTGTTCCTTGTTTCCACTACTCTTCCGCCTTGCCATTGAACCTCTACTAACCTACACACGCCAGAATAACTGTCTCAAAGGCATTCCCTCAAAGCCCCAGCAGGCGGTGGCCTTGCTGATGATATTTCATCCTCTCAGAAGATGCAGACACTGCTATACCTGAAATCTTAAATCTGATTAACATGTGTACCAAAGCCTTTGGATATACACTGAACAAAGAAAAGCAAAGGTCTTCCCCTTAAATCCAGTCTGCACTCCTACAATCCTCAACAATAGCAACCCCAAATGGCAAAACCTCCATCTCAAATACCTAGGTCTATACTTCTGTAGATCTCTTTGCGAATCATGATCTCAAACTAAAAACTACAATACCTCGTAGAAACATGGCCTCCAAAACACATCACGTGGTAGGGAGGACTGGAATGCACTAAGATGATGATAGACTACCAAGTCAATTTCATCACAAGCGTGCCCCCTCCAACTCTCTACAAATGTTTTCATAGCACTAGACAAAATAATTTAACATTTCATTTGGCGCAATAAAAAGCCCAGGATTTCAACAAAGAAAATCAGACTAGATAAAGAGAAAGGAGGGGTAGGACTTTCCAACTTTAGTAAATATCAATCAGCATGCTTAAACAATCCATTCACTGGATACAGACCACCCCGTATGGACTGTTATAGTAAAAGACTTTATATTACCATTCATTCCACTAGCCATTATCCCTTTGTAAAGTTTTAAAGCCTTCCACTCCTTAACCATTATTCATGACACGATAGAGGCATAAAGTCGTGACACAACCCCCTATTTAAAATTCACGGTGAAATGTTGCAGTGGCAGAAATAGACGTATCCCAACATATTCTATATAAAAGATCTAATAAACAGGGACAACCCAATCTCGTTTGCGTCGCTACAACAAGAATTTTACATCCCCAGGGAAGAGCTCTACAACTTTTTCAAACTCAAAGAGTCCATTAACAAAAATTGAGCTTTTTTGAATACTCAAAGCTTCAAAGCTGTACAAAATTCTCCTGGAAAAACACCTAAAACCATCCTTAAAACTCAGGGCAAATGGTCCGCATTTTGCCTTAAACCAGCTCGTGACCCTCCCTTCGACACAGATGCTTCTGGACCACAAGAGGAAATTGAAGCCTTCATGCTCAAATTAACTGATGGTCAACAAATATTGCAACGTGCCGTGGAAAGCTTCATGTCAACCTCACAAAATGAAAAGGAGATGTTCCAAAAAGCTTTACAGGCACAGTCTGAGCAGTTAGAAAAAGGAGCTTGGGGCGTGGCTACACCATCTGACATGGTGGATGTGTCCTAGGTCAGCTTCCATAGCCCAGAACAAACTCAAAAAATCCTGCCGGCATATGTCCATCCGCTGAGTTTACATAACGTACGGACGGTATCAGAGTCAACTCAGGAACGAGAGCATTCTTGATCGGCTAAAGATGGTGAGGCTTCCGTGGGAGAATGAATGCCAATTCGACGTGCCGCCGGTCCTCCAGGGAGACGCCCAAGCCTAGGGCCGTAGGGCGTGGCATCGGCAGAGTCATCATGGGCCTGAGAGGCCAAAAGAGATACTGTGCCCTGCACGCCATTGGGAGGGCGATGAGACAGGCGACTGATCGGGGGAAGGAGCTGCGCATACAGGAGCAAGGTGGGGCTGGATGGTTACAGGACCCTCGACCTGCCTTTGGTGGGAGAAATGTTGACTGCAATACCGGAATTGTGAGCTGAGGCGGCTGATCAAGGGCGAATTCCTATGTCTCTCATTATAATACCATCGGCCCCCCTGGTAGGGGGGAAATGCCTGCTAGGAGGTGAGTGGACGGCGGATCCCTCTCCCTGCCCACGACACTCGACGGGGGCTTCGACCAGACCTGACCACGGGCTAATGAGACCAGGCCACGGGCTCCCAGAGATGTGTGGTGGAGCATTACCCCCAGAAGGCACATTGATCCGTCAGCGGGCTGGCAAGAGGCCCAGAGGGAGGACGCGAGTAGGGCAGACCGCGGACCACGTGCGGGTGCTCCCCTCACAGGAATAATCCCTACCACACAAAGAAGGTGAGAGGCTGCCAGCAAACTCCTGAGTGGATCTCAGCAGAGACAGTTAAGCATAGGCAAGCACTAGGGCACCGGTGGCATAACCTATTAGGGGGTGTGTGCTTACCTGACCGCAGATGCGGGCGGATGAAATCTAGTTCGGCTTGTGGGCTGTGGGGCTACCCCCACGTGTCTCCCCTCCGGGTGCACTGCTTTGGAGTGAACCTCATACGGCGCCCATAGGATCACAGCCGGGCTCCACGAACTCACCACTGACAGCCTGGGAGATTCAATGTGCGGAGAATCAGTGAATCCCTGGGGCTGTCTAGAAGGCAGGGAGCGCAGATCTCTGGCAGATGACACTCTCCACAGGGACAAGCCGGTGCAAGATATAATCACAGGCGGGGTGAGATAATCAGCCAAACCAAGCTACCAGGGCTGGGGCAGTGACACAGAGTATGGGACGAACGCCATCCAACATACCATCCTAGCCAGACAGCCCAAGAAAAGTGTTCTATGTGGGATTAACCCTCTGTAGTCTAGTATCTATATCAAGCAATCACAGCGAACATGTCTGAGCAAAGTACAATGGATAAATTCACTGGCAAAAGCACGGAACCCCTCACGGACACTACTACTCAAAACAACGTGCCGGATAATGCAGCGTTACTAGCCGCAATCACTCAATCGAGAGATATTCTGGACGCAAAAATTGGAGCAGTGGGGTTAGATGCCATGCTGTTGCGACAAGATCTGCCCAATGCAGCGGAACGTATTAAATAGGCCGAGACCAGGGTCTCTGGGGCAAAGATGCGATCACTACACTCGAGGGAAAAGTGGCTACCCTCGAAAAACTCACCAAGGCACTTGCATCCAGAATGGAGGATGCGGAGAGTACGGCCCGAAGAAATAACTTGCGTCTGGTAGGCTTCCCAGAGGTCTGTGAAGGCTCGAATGTAAGTGCATTCCTAGTGCAATGGTTGAAAACATGGGTCCCGTCGGAGGCCCTCTCTCCCTGCTTTATAATCGAGCGCAGCCACAGAGCTCTGCCTGCGCCCCCCCCAAAGCTAGGTCGCGGCCAATCATTGCGCGCATACTTAACTACCACGACCGAGACTCCATCCTTCGAGCAGCTAGGACACAAGACTCACTCTCCTATGCCTCAAACAGCATAATGGTATTCCCAGATTACACCAGAATTGTACAACAACAGCAACAAACCTTTACAGCGGCAAAAGCACGCCTTTGAGGACTGCGGATTCCTAACATGCTGCTCTTTCCGGCACAGCTCAGAGTCACGTATCAAAATCATACAATATTTTGGGATACGCCAGGGGAGGTTTTCCAATAGACAGATGAGATACATCCTGTGAAGCCACATACTCCTCCATCTTTGGACACCGATTCCTCATCTAGTGACAGAAGAGATAACCAAACAAAAAAAAAGAAAGACAAATAACAACACAGATCAAGATCATCCTGGCGCTCTAGATCGAAGGGAGATAAGCAACCTGAACCGGCAGCAGCTGATCGAGATGAACATACTGAACTGGGATCCAAGGATAATTCAGGAGTTTTAAAATTGAATAGTTTGTTAAGACAATTGCCTAAGCCGGCGCCACGAAGGGGTTACAGTACCCGAGTGAACTATTTAAAACCCCATTGGGGACTTGGTTACGATAAAGACAATAGGGATCCATTGGTCGGGTCCTGGGCTCACCCCCATTGGGGTGGCCACAGTACCCCACCGCGACAGATGCTTTAAGTCTCTTTGAGGTATTGGGGTGGGTATGGGGTAGGGTTCAGTTTGGGGGGGCAAGTTTAGTTCTAAGTTTTACTGTTCAGTTCAAATTACCACAGCTCATCAGACATATCGACATAATGTTTCCAATTGCGACATTCATGCCGGAACTGAGTCATTATATCTCCATATGGCACACGTAGGTGGACTGATTCCAGCAGGCAGGCTTAATGTGATAATGTGGAATGTCCGGGCCTTCTAGACATAGTTAAACGAGGAGCAGTACTCAAACAAGCTAAACCTATGGGAGCGGATATCCTGCTCCTTCAAGAGACAACATTTATAGCTCATATACAACTCCTATATACAGACTCTATTCGAGTGGTGGGGGCAATATCCAACCAATTTTCAATAGGTCGAGGTACATGACAGGGATGCCCCCTGCCCCCAAAATTATTTTCCCTGGCGATTGAACCGCTAGCGGCATGGGTGGGGAAAGATGCGATAGTACAAGGATTTGAGTGGACGCCGGAGATATGAGATCATATCGCGTTATAGACGGATTATGTCCTCTTTTTCATGACGGACACTCACAGAACGGGCCCAAGACTCCTTCCAATAATGCGACTATTCAGGGAGATGTCAGCCTCCACATGAATAGATTGAAATCTTCTATCTGGGTGGTTAAGGGGTCCCTAGGGCATGGTTGCTGGCTGGAAGAACTAACAATAGTATCTGACGGCTTACAATATTTGGGAGCATTCCTGAATGACACACAGTCAAGCTCATCGGATAGAAACCTGGGAGCCTTGATGGAGCGGGTTAAGGCGGAGGTGCGTGTCTTCTTGAACCTCCCTCTCACATTATACTGCAGATCTGCCATCTTTAAGATGGTTTCCCTTCCCGCCTACTTTATCAATTGCAATGTCACACATACTTGATTCTACAGACATGGTTTCAACAAATAAACACAATACTGGGGCAGTTTTGGTAGAACTTAGTCATTATATCTCCATATGGCACACGTAGGTGGACTGATTCCAGCAGGCAGGCTAAATGTGATAATATGGAATGTCCAGGGCCTTCTAGACAAGGTTAAACAAGGTAAACGTATGGGAGCGGATATCCTGCTACTTCAAGAGACACATTTCATGGGAAACAAGACACCCTTATTAGCAAAGCTCGGCTTTCTTCATGTATTTCATGCAGGGTTCATTAGGGGCTCCAGCGGAGTAGCCATCCTAATACAGCAGAAAATTCCTTTCGTTCACACCCGTACATGGGCAGATTCACAGGGCAGGTACATTTTTGTACATGGCACCGTGAGAGGAGAGCCTATAGTTTTGGGCAGCGTATATGCCCCCCACCCTTAAATCAATCCTTCACCACGCGCCTCATACATACTTAGGGGACAATCCCAGGGGATCTCGCCATTGTGGGGGGAGACGGGAATGATGTAATCCACCAGGAACAGGATAGGTGGCGAGCTGCGGCTGTACAGACTGCACCAAAAGAATCCCGGTTGGATCCCTTAGCCAAGATACTATGCTGGACAGATACGTGGCAGACATTACATCCTACTGTCCTAGGGTATACATATCATTCATCCGTTCATGGTTGCCTCTCAAGATTAGATTACTTATTCATTACTAATGAACACACCCACAGAATACCCGCAGTTGAGAGTATGCCTAGGGGCCTATCTGATCACTCCCCAGTAACTATTACAGTTACAACTATCAATCGGTCCTAAACGACCGTCCTTCTGGTGGCGCCTCTCACCATGGCACTTGCAAAACCAAGATTATAAAACTAATATGCACACAGCCTTACTAGAATACTTCTCAGCCAGTGAAGAATTGGCCTCCTCTAGCGTGCTTTTGTGGGAGGCAATGAAACCAACAATAGAGGATTTTGATATTAGCTATTGCACCGGCGAGCGGCGCTGGAAAATACAGAAACTGCTACAAATTGAGGCACACATGTTGGAGTTAGAAAGACGATGTATGGATCGTGATGATGTTTATGCTCGTTGTCAGGCTCTCCAAATCCGTGTCCTCAGGGCTGTGTCGATGCTCTATGGGGGCCCACCTCTGAATCGACCCAAGTCTGGCGCATGTATAAATACACAGACTTTTGGGGCTATTGAGCGGGGGAAGGAAAAGATGGGGACTGCGGGGAGGGAGACCTGTAAAGAAAAAGAAGGTTGGCTCTGAGCATATCCAAAGATAAACGAAGGTAGCACCTTAGGAGACAAGCCAGGTGTAATCAGTGCCCAGTCACCAGGTATCGCTACAGCGCTTCTTCCTCCTGTATGCGTTTGTGTTTGTTCCTGGTTGAAGGTAGAAAAGAAACAAAACTACAGGAATATAGATCGTTCTCCACTATAGGGTAAATGTCTGGGAACCCTCGTTCAAGTATACTACTACAATAGGAACTTTGTACCTGGGAGCGCTCTCAATCGCGTTCAATGCCAAAGATAGTGTTAACAGCGTGTTATTTCTCACACTCTCATTCCGTTCTGACTGAATAAAGTTTTTGTTGAAAGGAACTGTAGCCCCTTCTCACTGGTTTAGTACATACTTCGTGATGTGTGTTTTCTGATTTTCGAAAGTCACAGCACACACCCACACTTCATACACAAGCGGCAAATCGCGGGCACAATACCCTCTCTGCATAAAAACCGAGCCTGGTTTTTTCCAACAGATAGACTGTTGCCCAAGCGCCTCTGTGGGCGACAACTCTCCTCTGCATGAGACGGCCTCGAAGGCGCGTCTCAGCCAACAAAGGAGATAGCGTGACCCAGGACGTCCGTCACCGGACCAAGTCAAGAATATGGCGGTTCCAGGAGCCTTATATCCAGAACCCTCTTACCGCCTCTAAGAGTAGCCGGAGTTTCAATCTGCGCGGGAACAGACCTCAGGTAAGAATAATCGGCAGCGCCGCCCGGGGCTCGAGCAGCTTTAGTTCCTGCTTCCTGCTCCACCTCCTCGGCACGCATGCCGTGCCCCACTAAGCATGCTGGGTAATGTAGTTCCGGGCCGGAAATACGCTGCTGCAGCTAGCGTTACAACCGGCCACGGAAATCGTGACACTCGTAGGCAACTAAGTGTAATGCAACAAAGATCTCATAGCGAATTGATCGATGAAGCCAAAGCCGCCTGGCAGGCTACGCAAAGCAGAATATACCAATGGGAGACAAGTCGGGAAGGCTCCTGCATAGACTATGCCAATATTCCAGGAGACCGGTCCAGATACCATTAGACTAATCGCAGACCCAGTTGAGTTAGGGCATTGTTTTGCCGACTTCTATAGTTCTCTCTATACCAAACATGAAATATTAACTGAAACTCAGATCGAGGACTTCTTCCATGATATACCACCCAGAGCACTCACTGGCGAGACGCGGGTAACCTTGGAAGAGCCGATCACTTTAGAAGAGCTAACCTCAGCTATTTCAGGAGTGCACTCAGGGAAGGCTCCGGGGCCTAATGGATTTCTCTGTGAATTTTTAACAGGGTTCATGTCAGAGCTGGAACCCATATACCTGGTCCCCCTCAATCAAGCTCTAAAGGACAAAAGCCTACCACCTGACTGGAGACATGCAGAAATTGTAAACTTCACGAAACCGGGACGTCCACCGGAACTATGCTCGTCGTACAGACCAACCTCACTCTTAAACAGTGAAGCCAAATTACTTTTTAAAGTATAAGCAAATAGACTTATTCCCCACGAGACCAGCATGATTCATCCTGATCAGGTTGGGTTTATGCCGCAGAGAGCAACGCAGCATAATATATACACGGTGCCCATAATGCTATTGCGGCGGCAGATCGGCTTGGCCGACTCGCCGCACTACTACACCCGAACATCGACAAAGCATTTGATTCCATTAGTTGGATGTATATGTTCATTTTATTGAAACATTTAAACATGGTACCCAAATTTATAGCTCATATACGACTCCTATATACGGCGCTAACGGCCTCTATTCGAGTGGCGGGGGCTGTATTCAACCAATTTTCGATAGGTCGAGGTACACGACAGGGGTAGCCCCTCTCCCCAATATTATTTGCCCTGGCCATTGAACCGCTAGTGGCATGGGTGGGGAAAGATGCGATAGTACATTGAGTTGAGGGGATTCCGGAGATATCAGATCGTATCGCGTTATACGCAGATGGTGTCCTCTTTTTCATGACGGACCCTCACAGAACGGGCCCAAGACTCCTTCAGATAATGCAAATATTCAGGGAGACATCGGCCTCTACATGAATAGATCGAAATCTATCTGGGTGGTTTAAGGCTCCCAAGGGCATGGTTGCTGGCTTGAAGAACTAACGTAATGGCTTACAATATTTGGGAGCATTCCAGAATGACACATAGCCAAGATCATGAGATAGAAACCTGGGAGCCTTGATGGAGCAGGTTAAGGCGGAGGTGCGCGCCTTGTCGCACCTCCATCTCACATTATACTGCAGATCTGCCATCTTTAAGATGGTATCCCTTCCCCACCTACTTTATGAATTGCAATCTCACTCATACTTCATTCCACAGACATGGTTTCAACAAATAAACACAATACTGGGGCAGTTTTGGTGGGGGTGGGGGGTGATACGTGTGACGCTGCGTACATGCTTTCAATCCACATTCTGTGGTAGCATAGCGGCAGCTGATATTCAATCTTACTATTTGGCAGCCCACTTACAGGTCATAAAAGAATGGTGGTATAGCTCTAGACAGGAGCCGGCAAACAGAGTGGAGCAATGGATTATGAATAGCCCTTCTCTATATACATATCTTTACAATAGATCTGATCCTAAAACTCTTTCCCCCGCGAAAAGGGTAGTGATCATGGTCTGGCGAAGGTCTCTCCATTGGATGGGTTGGTGGGATCGTATCACCTGGGAGACCCCACTATGGCGAAATCTCCTTTGTCCTCAGGTGGCAGAGCTACAAGGGCTCCTACAGTGGGATAGCATAGGGATCTATTTGATAGGGGATGTGATAAGGGGCTCCGTCTTAAAATTATTTCAAGAACTACAAGCAGACTATTCTATGCCACATACACAATTCTATAAATACCTCCAATTACGACATGCCCTTTACCCATATCTAAAAGACCTAACATCAATCCCCGAATTCAGTCCATTGAAAGGAAAAATACTGATAGAAGACCTGGGCAATCATAAAATATCGAAGATTTATCATTCCCTGATTACCAACAAACCAAATACTGTGGAAACCCTGAGGGCGGCATGGGTGGCAGACGTAGGCCCAATTGATGAAGACGATTGGACCGAGGCCTTGGAGTTATCCAGAGGGGCAGTGATTTCAATCAGTTTGAGGCTCATACAATTCAAATACCTACACAGGGTATACTACACTCTGCACAGATTGTGGAGGGCAGGATTGGTAGCATCCCCACAATGCCTTCGGTGTCATCATGACGAGGGTACATTTTACCATACGATATGGACATGTGTAGCATTAGATCACTTTTGGCATGGCATACTAAACTGCCTGACGGCAGTATTGGCGTGAAAACTTCCCAAATCCCCCAAGCTTACACTACTACATTGCACCAAGGGAGTGGGGGGAATAGGTATACGCAACATCTACTCTTCCAAGGCCTAACACTGGCAAAGCGAGACATAGCAAGGCTTTGGAAAGCAGAGGCACCCCCAGCATAGGGGCATGGACTTTAATATGAGTCTGGAACTCCCCATATTCAAGGCCTGCGGCTGCCCACAAAAGCGCAGTAAAATATGGCAGAGCTGGGCTGATAATCGGGGCATAATACTAGAACCACATACTCCATCGGAACAACGTTTAGTGGATGAAATGAGGTCATTTGAACACAATCGAAGATCCACATCATAGGTCAGTGTCATCAATAAAAGGGATGGAAGGATGGGAAAGGAACCAAGCACAATTACTGTCGATGCGCAGTTATTTACAGCTGGATTGTTATTTGTTTTTATATTTTTAAATGTGTAAAAAGCCAATCCCGGTGAGGAATCTTAACTAATGTATGTATGATTATATTTCAGGGTCATATGGTATGAACAATCAAATAAAATATATTATGAGAAAAAGTAGCTCAGAACCTGGACACCACTATTGGGGGACTGGCAGATGTGTTAGGTCTACAAAGGGGCAAAGTAGGTTGTGCTGCAAAAATATACTACTGGGGAGGACCCTGATTAAACTGCACTATTCGAACAGTAAGGTATTCCACTTCTGTAGGTTCCAGTAAGTATCTGCTCCTTAGCGCGGGGACACGCCGCTGGGCGTCACCAAGCGCTTTACAAAACCCCCTAAATAGAAATAGAAATAGATTTCTTTTTCAGCAAGTTTGAGAGGACCACTCAGGCAGCAGCATGGCCTGCTGATAGATGGGGCCAATCGCATGTCCCCCTCTTGACGGGAAAACTATAAACAGCCTACAAGGCTGCCAACTCGAGAGGACTTACTCCCTACAAAGACATAAAAAAGAGCATATTTGAAAGATTGGAAGTTGAAGATGAAACGTATGGGTGCAGTTGCACCATTTGAAAGAGACTGGGGAAGAGACACTCCAAGCTTTGTTTTACCAAGTTAAAGACTTGGCTGACAGGTGGGTACATTTATAAACTACAAGCAAAGAGGAAATCCTTCAACAAATATACTTGGAACAAGTTTTGAAACTACCTCAACCTCCAGTCCAAAGATGGGTAGAGCAACACACTAATCTGACTCTAGCAACAGGGGTTTAGATCGCCTCAGCCTTCAACCGGCAGTCAGTAAAGAGTCTACAGGCCACACAGGGAAAGTTGATCCTTGCTGAAGGAAATATTAAAATCTGATGTGTTCACGGGGACCAGCGAGAATGCTCCCTTGTTTAAGTAGGAATACAAAATAAAGAGGAATCATCTGTTTCTTTGAATGTTGAGCTAATTTCCCAGTTGCCCGAATCACTGATTTCGGGAACAAATTACCCAGTAGCCTCTCTCTTACAAGATGGTTTGGGAAAAGACAACACATGGTTAGGGCAAAACCCTTTTTTGTCTGAAGACCAGGAAGTATGCTCCGCGAAAGAAAGAAAAAGTGAAAAGAAACGAAGGTAGGATAAATACTGGGGAACTCCATCCCCTCTAGTTTTGACGGGAACAGAAGTGTGAAAAACACACCAGGATTTCTGAGCGGCCCAACGTGAAGATCCTACCTTGCTGTGAGCCTAGGTTAGAACTGAAGATAATGAAGACCGTACTGAGGTGGGCCTCTATTTTTTGTAAGAAATGGCTTGGTGTTTACAAAAGGAGGAGCAGACAGATCTGTTCACTTATTAGTTCTTCAACCCTTCAGTGAAATATTAATGTTCCTAGCCCATAGCCACCCACTGGCCGGTCACTTTGGTAGGGAGAAAACAGAGAGAGACATATAAAAAAACGTCTTTTGCACAGATTAAACAATATTGCCGGGAGCCTGAGGTCTGTCAAAATCACAGTCGATATTAACCACCTACATCCCCATTGCATCCCTGATCTATTATCAATTGTTTTGCAGTTTCATATAGCCCGAACTCGACCCGAAGGTATCGGAGCGCTTTACATGAACATCAGCTGAATTACAGACGCAGACATTCGTTTTCAGGCACCGACAGATTAAGTGATTGACCAGGATCACAAGATGTTGGGCTGACGCCGAGACTGAATGCGGTTCCTCAGCTTCAAGCCAAGTCGACCGCTCTGGCCGCCATGCCATATCCTCTCCCCAGTTTATGGAAAAGGAGTGAAAACATAGAGGAGACGAACACAGGCGTGGCTACGAGAGGCGGGCGAGCCAACAAATGAACAGAGGGAGCCCAACTAGAGCCTAGCCAGGGCCGGCTTGGCTCTTAGAGCCAGTGCGAGAGCTTGGCCCTGAAAACGATTGCTATGTAAATCATAAAACAAACCACGTAAAATAATAAAAGTGCTTCAAAATTTAAAAAAGTGCATTTCTTTAACGTGTGGAAGGTTTGACATTAGTGCATCACATTATAGAACTGCACTGAGAAGTACTTATTTAAAGTGCTCGTTTTTAGGTGTAGCCAAGTGCCACAGCGCGCAAGCGCTGCTCGCTCTGCGAGGCATGCTGTGTAGAGTATGCTGTGGAAGCCTTGCCCACTCTCCTCCCATATTTTTCATTGGCTGGTGTCACTGTCCTTGGTAAACGCTGGCCTCCGATTCATTTTGAGGTTTGTTAGTCCCTCCTTGTTACTGCCTTGTCGCCAATTGTTACCGCTCATAAGGACAGGACCTTTTACTTGGCACGTTACACGGACTGCTTTAACTACTGATTGAGCACTATTTTTGTTATCGACACTGATGGGGACAATGGTGGCTGCTTTATTTTGTCGTATTTGCATGTTGACCGCAGCGCCCGCTTCAGGGACACCGCGCTCAGTTTGTTTTTTTATTTTTTTTAAATGTAATACCGAGCGCGCCGCACGCTTCAGGGACACCGCACTTGGGTTCATTATTTTTTAATTAACTTTAGTCATTAGCGCGACGCCCGCTTCAGGGACATGCTTGTCCCTTTATTTTCTCCTGGATCTCCTGGGGTGTCAGTACCTTCACCTCTCCTTGGTGATTGGTTCCCAGTTCACAATGCTCTTCTTTGCCGTACTCTGTCGACCCCAGGCCTGTCATCATTTGGGATGTTATGTTTGGAGAAGAGAGGGCCTTTGGCCACTATAGTGGTCTAACCAGTTGTCTTCCTGGGCACTTTTGATGGAAACGGGGGCCGCATCAGTGGCCTGGATCTTTTTGAACCGCAACACGTTTTGATTGGGTCAACTCTACTATGGGGTACATAGAATGGCTGTTGATGATGACCACAGATATCCACCCATCAGAAAAACTCCTGAAACCTATGCTGAGGTGGTCCAGGGATAAGGCTGGAAGTCTTCAGTTAAGACAGGCGCACAGGCCTTGAGCCACCGTCTGTTATCTGACATGGGAGGCAACCTTCCACTATATTCTCAGTTGGCAACCAGACTTTGTGTTGGAGTCTCACCTTTATTTTGGCCATTCCTTGGTGTCCCTGGTGGGCAAGGTTGAGCACCAAGGCCCTTAGCGACTGTGGGATCATGATGCACTGGCCTTGTAGCAGAAGTCAGTCCTCAGTGCAGCTCAATTCCTCTTGTACTCGCCATAGTTGGGTCATTATTTGTCGCCCCAGGCCCTTTGATTTTGCACCATCTAAGAATCGCATCCAGGTTTGTGGTGTAGCGCCTGCATAGCCTTCTGTAGAAGCAAATCTTTGACAGCTTTAATTTCCTTTAGCATCATTGCCATGGGACAAGCACTCAGTGCAAACATCTGTACAAAGTCCTCTGTTCCACATGTCTACCACCATGGCTGTTTTCCGGAAGGTGTCTGGACAAAAAGTTGTCAGGATAGTGATCACTTGGGTGATGTGCGATTTCAAAGATGTACAGCTATAGTTAGATAGTCCATCTCTCGACCCTCATTTGTGGATTGCGGGACATGCCGGAAAACAGTGGAACTAGCTGTTTGTGGTCAGTGATGACATAGAACTGTCTCCCATCCAGGTAGTGGTGAAAATGCAGACTCCCCAGTTGGATGGCCAGTGCTTCCCGCTCGGTTTGAGCATAGTTGGTCTCAGAATCTATGAGGCCACAACTGGCATACATGATGGGAACCCACTGTCCTCGGTGTTTCTCTTGCAGGAGTATGATGCCTAGGCCATCTGGGCTAACATCTACCACAAGTTCTGTGTTGCGTTGTGGTTTGAAGTAGGCCATGGCAGCATGTCACAGCAGAATATCTTTCACCCTCTTATATGCGTTGTTGGCTTAGCCACTCTAGCTCCACTCAACACTGGTGAGAGCTCTTGAGGGTTCTGAAATTCTGAAATGGTGGGTAGGTTGGGAACAAAAACCCACAGTAAGTGGCTATCCCTAGAAAACCTCTGACCTCAGTGACATTGCGTGACACTGTTGCATTCTAGATTGCATCCACTTTCTTCGGATCTACTCTCAGGCCTTCTCTGGTTATGATATAGCCAAGGAATTCTGTTGATGAATTGAAAAAGTAGCACTTCCTCCACTGCAGTTTTATATCCTGGCTCGCAAGTTGTGACGATGTGGCTCGGAGTCTCTGGTGGTCGTCTTCTAGTGTCATGGAGTATATCAAGATATCCTTGCTTATTTTCAGCACCCCTCCCAGTCCTGACAGGGTTTCCTGTATGGTGTTTTGAAAACTTCGGCTACCTAAGATATGCCGAAGTTTAACTGCCATAGGGTCTCAGGCTGACATCGGTGGGAAAGGTAGTAATGTAGTGTCTCGATGGGTGTAACTCTAGCTAGTGACAGCCGGCATTAAGTTCCAGCTTTGAAAACCAGTGGGCACTGTTGAGATCTGCTATTATATCAACCATGGCCAGCGTGAGATGGTGTTCTCTGCAGATCGCTTTATCCGGCAGTCTCATGTCCAAACACTGGCGGATTACTCCTGGTTGTCATGGTTTGGGATCAACCACCAGCAGGGACACCGACGAAGTGGGTCCAGTCACCTTTTCAATCACTCCAAACTGCTCCAGTTTGTGGAGCTCTTCTCTTTTTCACGGTGCAGCCGCAGGTTGAAAGGCACTCTCCTGTCTCACAGGGCAATCAGCTTTATGGATGGGTCAATGTGCAGTTTGACTTGAGTGCCCTTAAGGCACCCAAGTCCCTGAAACAGTTGCAGGAAATCTTTGAGCACTGCTTCTGCCTGCCCTTCATGGATGTGCGTGGCGAAGAATCCCAATCCTGGGTCCTCTCCATTTAACATCCGATCAGAGTTCCACTACTTTCCTTTATCATATGGAACTTGCATTTTTGACGATATTGCCATTTGCCTCTCACATTTCTATGATCCTCTCAAGAGGCAGAAGGGTGCGACCGCCGTATGAGTGGATCTTTGCTGAAGTGGGTAGGAAAGGAGGTTCAAGGTGCAACTCTCTGAACTGATACCACTCACGGATACTCGGGTGTCAATCAGGGCTGGGACATCAACCTCAGAAATGGTTACCATGAACATTGATGTCGGTATGCGCCTAGCAGTGGCGTGACTTGTGAATGAAATCATGTAAACTTTATCATCATCGCTGTTTATGGTGCCTACTCCTGTTGCTCACTTGCTCAGTCCATCGTCTGAAATCTGATCTTCGATGGTTAGCTGCTTCAGTGAAATGTTGCTCTAGTCAGTGCTCTTTGGCTGTGCTCCAACATGTATCAGAAAAGTGGTTGAGTTTCCCACATCGGAAGCATGTTTTCCCTTTCGCTGGGCATACGTCGAGTGAGTGTGGTTCCAGGTTGCAGTTTCGGCATTTGGTGAGGTTTCAGGCTTTTGCATGGATGACCGTGCAGGACATTTATATATGGCTAGTTCCATCTCTTCTGCCATACTGTATGTAAGTTCATGCAACCTTGATAAGATGATAGTGTCCTCTAGTTTTATTCTGATTTGAGGGAGGATTAGTCGTCGTAGTTTGGAGGAACAACACCCTTGAATGATTTGGGCTTTACCTACTTTGTCCTGATCATCATCCACACATGTGATTGCTAGTGCTCTCAGCTTTCCTTGGAACCCATTGATGGTCTCCTCCTCATGCTGTCAGACCAGGCCCAGTTTGAATCTTTCAAAGTCGAGGTTCATTGTGGATCAAACTATGCATTTAGGGTCACCACCACTGCCTCATAATCATCTTCAGTACCCTTCGCTGTGAGTGTCTCAAATAGCTGATAGATCTCCTCGCCGGAGCGATTGCTTCAAAGGGCCATCTGTTTTGCTTGTGGCACGAAAGTAGTTGGCCAGTCTGCCAATCCATGTCTTCCACCACGGGACGGCGGTTGCCAGGTCACAGAGGGAACTAAATGATGGAAGGGTGGTCTCGGACGCATGGGTGACCTGGGCAGGCAGTTGTGGGTAAGCCAGGACTTGGCACTGCGGTGTATCATCAGCTACCACGTCATATGCAGGGACGGATGCGACTCACCTCAGCCTAGTCTCAGGGGTCTACCTTCCCCTGCACTGGACAGCGGTGAGTGGTCTTATGTACTTGTCTCCCCTGCACGGGCTCCTTGGGGCGAGTCCTAAGCCCTTGCCTCACCTTGCTCTGCCTGGATGCAGGGCCCACATATGTCAGTGTCATGCCTCCTGCTTTCCCTCTGGCCAGGTGGTGCTGTTCATCCATAGGTAGAGCGGTGAAAAGTTGCATCCTCCCTCACCCAAGCTGGCACACAAACCCCCAAACACCTGAAGGGGGCAAGGAGGAGAGCTGGGAGAGGAGTGCAGAATCTTGTCCCCAGGCAGGAGAGAGGACATTGGCTGTCAAGGCAGCTTAGCACGCTGGCACCACTTCTCTTAAGGAAGGTGTAGTGCCTTGGCGGGTGCTGTTGAGATGAACGCTGTAATGGACCTGTGTTAACCAGTGTTGCATGCCTCAGTGCCTTGAAAACATCATTGCCAGTGTAGAATGCTGCAGTAGGTGGTGAGGGAACATCACAGGGCCAATGAGTGAAAACACACACACACTCACTGTTTATGGTCTGGGAGTGGTCTTTAGAGAACCACCCCCTGTTTATTTATTCCCTTGAGACGGGCCCAGCCCAGGGGTGCATGTGATGCAATAGCCTAAGGCGTACTGACCGGGAGGTTCACTCCAGGTGTGTCTCAGGCTGAAACACCTGTCAAACCTCTTCTTTTTTAAATGGGCCAGTCGCCAGCACCTTAGCACTGTGGTACAGGGGTCACAGTACCATTTCACTATCCCTGTTAGGACAAGTATAACCACCCTGCCAGCAGCGCACAGGTCAGGCAAGACTTCTCATGTGGTTGCATAAAGGGAGGTTACGGTAACTCCATGTATATTTTCCAGTGAGCAAGCCTTTAAGTTGCCTGGCAACTGCATGCAAGAATAACCAGCTTCAGCTCATTTTGTGTTCAGACCTTTGTAGCCATCATTGCCCTTTTGATGGACATGTCTCTGTGTGCTAGATGCTCCTCATCCTTACGAACACGTGGAAGATGGCCTGTCCATGCAGGTGCAGATGTGAGCATCAGACATGTGCATCTGCAATGAGAATGAGTGGCACTTTTGCAGCTGGTGGTGGGCCCTTTCAAGCACGGGCAATCTGCATGCCAGGTCCATTTAACCTTGTCACCAAGGTAGGGCTGTTCGCCCTTGGCCCGTATCGGCAAGATGAAGAACCCAGATACCACTGTGTTGCTGGTAACTGGAGTATGGACACATGCCCCCAGCTCCCCTCCCTGTTTTTAGCCCCGTCACCTGACCAAGTGAAGCAGGTGTAGGAATGTGTGTGGGGTGTTAGAAGGGACACCACCTGGGAAGAGGCTGCACTGTGATATGTCCTCGGGACACTACACCTGTATCTATTAAGGTACATCAACCAGTCACAAATGCACGAATTGTATATCACAGTCCATAATATCTAGACAATTTTAGAACAGCCCATCCTGTTTTCTATATGCAACTGGATACTTGCACAAGAACATTGGGTATGCAGATAAGCATATGTTCTCCCGCCGGTTTCCTTTCTAGTGGAAGGTTACCCACTAATTTACCTATCAATATAATGTTAAAGCAGTTTGGAGGTGAAAAAATGTATTTTTAAAAGCTAGTCCATCTGTTCTTTATGACAGAACAGGATTTAGCAGTCAGTCTTCCACAATATATGTTTTTATGTGCCAATCATGTAGTCTTCATAGCCTACACGTGTTACACCCTATTGTATTGATAATACTTTTGCCCTACTGGGTAACTAGTTTTTTGGGAGGTGTAGTTCCGGGCAAAAGTCTTAGTTCACCCTAATTTTTTTTATCAAACTACCTAACTAGGAGCAATTCATGTTTTTGTTTGGCAGTCCAGCTTGACTGGTTCTGTCAGTACATTGGGTACATGGACATGGCCCACACCCACAAAATGCAGGGGCTGTCTCAGACACCAAGCAGACCATCTCCTCAAAGCAGACTTGCATCATTTGGCCATACTGTACCCTACAGATCTTCTGATAGTAGCCTTAACCTGTCTCAAATGTCCTGGTAGGGACCACCTACTCAGGTAATCCTCCACGCTATCAGCTTCCAGGATAATTTCAAGGCCAGCTTCCAATTGTTCATTAGAATGTTCTGGGACTGTGGAATAGGATTGGAGAATGCAAAGAAAGTTCCAGTAGAACTGGAAACCAAGCTTGAGCTCTCCATAGAGGTGTAAGTAGGACTAAGGGGCTGATTTAGATCCTGTTGGATAAATTACTCCATTGCCCTGACAGAAATGCCACCCTCCAGATTTATAAATGACTGCCAAGCTGGTGGTCATTTATAAAGCATTGGCGGGAACGGCCATCATGGCAGTTCCTGTCAATGCCTTTGGCTGTTTGGTGCTGGGCTCCATTAACATGACCAAGCCTTGCAGCAAACAGTTTTGTTTTCCTTTGACAAAGACTCATTTCCCATGGAGAGGGGGGTGGGGGCATTATTTCTCTTATACTGTCCCTCACTCCAGTGTTTACCTAGGGGTGATGGACAGTAAAAAATGGCTATGTGTCTGTCCAGCCTAATTGGGTGGATAGACTTATAGCCAATTCTCTGATGTCCCTTACTTCATTGGGCCGTCAGAGGCCACGGCAGTGACTAAGTTCCCTCTCCACCAACATAGATAACGGGCCCTAAGTATGCCTGCTGCCTCCTCATGTCTGCTGGCAATCTGATGCTCATTACAAATGGGGGAAAGGAGTAATTGCAAGTTCAATACTGCAGGAAGGCAAACATTGCCAAATCTTCCAGGTCCAGATGCCAACTAAAGTATTTACATAGTTACCTGGTGAGAAGGGATGCACAGAGGTCCAACTCATTGATTGGCTGAAAATGACTCGGTCCAGCATTTATTGGCTTGAATGCTGCAGATGTCTGAAATTCTAGTCTGCAACTGTGTTCGTGGCACCTAGGAGACGCTTAACCTGCATGAGATTCACTTATTGAGGGCAAAGTGCCAAAAGTCCTTATCTTGTTCCACCAACATTCTGAACCTAGAACTGCCATGGCGGTCCATATATCTGGCTGCCGAGATATTGGCCATCCTTAGCAGGATACAGCAGGTCCCTCTGTTCTTTGCCAAGCATTTCACAGTGAAGGAGCACACCAGAGGTTCCAAAGAGGAAGAAAAGAGCATAGGCTGTTGTTAGAGGGTGTAAATATTATGGACTGTGATAAATGATTGGTACATTCACTACTTGTTAATGGAGTAATTTCTTAGGTATGGGATATGCTACTCAGCCCTTTATCCTACAACAAAAACATTTCCAAATTTGCTCTATAACAGAACAGCAATTCGATAAAATCTTTGGCTATTTACTTTAGAATGCACCTCAATGAAACCCTAAATTATAAACTCAGATTAATGCACATGAACATTGTTGCTGTATTGATTACATAAATATTCTTTATGGTCCTGCCCCAGGAGTGTTCCTCATAGAATAAGAGACACAGAGATTACTTGAAGGTATAGAAATCGATAGATGATTCACTATAGAAATATGGTACTAAATGATATTAATCTTTGTCAGCTATGACCAATTGACCTCAGCACCCAGCAGAGTTGCAATGTCTAGTGTCTCTTTTTTTCTTTCTTATCCCATTCCCCAGTCAATGGCTCTACTGCTTAACAACTTATTGCTAATTTGTATAGTATGCTGTGAATACACAGAATTGCTGAAACATTATTCATTCACACTGGTTCCGGAATTCATTATTGTGCATTTTTACATAAACTTCCCCAGTTATAAGTAATATTGTCATGCATTTAGATTGTAGCATGCCATGCTATAGTCCCCTAAAGTAGACAAGCGACACTTGGGTAAAACTAGAAGTATTCCCCTCTCTATGTGCACCAGCATTAACGCAAATTAACTAATGCAAACCACAGCAATAATGACGCTAACAAAAATCAAACGTTTGTTTAGCAGAAGAGAGGATACTTTTTTCAGTGGACTGACTTAGCTAATTTAGCTAACCTGGTTTGATAATAAGTTCAGAATCAATATGAACAACAATAACTGGAACACGTGGATTTTCTCCCTCCAGCTTCAGTTCGACCTTAGCCCTGGTGACTTTAGGCAGTACCTTATGTTTTTACAAGCCCTTCTGGTATGTACAAAATGTCGAAGTAACAGCAAATCCATATCATGTACAGCAAGAAATTCTTGAATAAAACATTACAGTTCTACATGGCTCTAAGGGATGAGGAAACATCTCAAGCAAAAAAGCCTACAAACCTTAACCTTTGAAGTGTCATCCCCAATAATGATACAGACTGTCCAGTATGGAGAAGATCCTTTGCTTGCTTCACATCAGTCCCACTGACCTAAATGCTCTTCTTTGTGGCACCCTTGAAAACTCTTTAAGGCAGGCCTTCTGACCAATGTAGATGCTGAAAGCGTAACAACACTGACGTAATTCTTCGATATATGAACATTTCATACTTTTTGTATCTACGTTTTGGAAGAACAGAAACGCTGTGATCAACAATATCTTATCTGTTAGATGCGCACATACCATCAAGCAACAAATGTGGGTTTCCCTTTCATCACTGAAGCCTCTATCTCGGAGTCAAATAAGCCCCTTGGACATGATCCTAGCCATAGCCACACAGGTGGTCACAAGCAATTGGACGGAAACAGTGACATGATACTTTGAGCAGTGGTAAAATGTGCTATGCATTCAGCATCATTTTGAACGGATAGCTACTAACGACCTAAGAAGCAATTCAAGCTTCTGAGCCACCCAATCCCACCTTGAACTCTCTCTAGGTCCATTTGATGCACCAGTAGAAAACAATTATGACTCTAAGCCGCCATAAACTCACTGTAACTGACTGATTTATCTGTTACTACCTTGTAAAGCATTTCACTACCGAGTAACTATACTTCTGAATTTATTGAGTCTCCCTGTAATTTGCCTGCTCACTAATGGACTCACATACCTTGAATTGTAAAGCTCTGCTCAATAGTCACTTGTGAACTGTATTCCTTGTGAGGTTGTGCACCTAACAAAGTTGTTGTCTCTCAGCCCTTTTCATTTCTTAGCCCTTTAATTCCCCACCCTTTCCTCTTAATTCTTCTGAAAAAGATGATCATTTATTGTGCTAAGTCTGAATTTATCGGGTTCAATAGATACCCCCCAATTACGAGTTGCCCCCCAATAATGGGGAATAACATGCAGATTTTGGTGCTTACTGCATCAAAGTCTGCATGTCCTGGTATTTTTAGTGGTCATTTTTCCTTAGATAAATATCTGAATGTTTGACATGCCAACATTTATCTGGGGGATGCGGTTTGTAGCACCATACTCTTATTTGCACCACTTGTTGTAGTAGGAGTTACCCCAATATCAGAATTTAACAGTCAGCAAATAATAAGGGTGTGAGAGTATAACTACAGTAAAGCATTTTATAATGGATTGTGAGAGCTGGCTCCACTCATGGCTTATGTGAAATAATATTAAATATACTGAGATTATCATAACTGTATTAATGTTTCATACATACTTGCGTTTTGCAAATAAAAAAAGACTAAAATGACTTTGGAAATCAAGAAACACTGATATTTTTCCTCTTTAAAGTACAGTCTTAAAACAGTAAGTAAAACGACACATTTCCATTCCTAATTGATAAAGCAAACAATTGCCACATTAAACTAGCATTGGGAAAGCAAGTAGGTCTGGCTTGAATAAAGAGTAAAACATGAAAACAGCCTGTTGCAGTGAAAACACAAAACAACAAAAGTTTTTTTTCTGTATGCAAAGTATCTATAAGATACATATTTTAATCTGTGATAAATCAGTGTGCTTTTAAGATACAACATACTACCTCATGCATTATAATGCAGGCACGTCTTTGGAGCCAGAATGATGAACCAAAGAGTCAACAGCTCAAGGTGACAGTGAGATCTTCCTCTAGGCAAAACTAAAGCATATTCTGTGTAAAGTATTGGTAACAATAGGTCTGGCAGACAGTTGTGCTGTCAAGACAGACACAATACACAGATTCTTATTCAAGTACCAGCTTGGACCCCTCCATGAAAAAACAGTAGATATTTTTTCTCCTAAAAAGGTGGTATCACGAGGAGTAATAGAGAATGGGAGATGATGGAAGCTTGGTAATGTAGTCTTGAAGGGAAGACAATATCAGTTGAAAAGATTATTGAGTTTTCCAGTTCTTCACAGGTTGGAAATTTTGATTCTTAACACATAAAGGAATCATTCTTTTTAGTCATGTAATTGTTGTCATTTGTTAGTCATGTAAGTGAAAATTGATGTTTTTCTCTAGAGGTTACCAGCTTGGGGTTGTTCAGCCCATAACACTTTTTTATGCTTTACTTACTAGTTACTTGAAGGCGTTTCTGGTGGTTTTATGTGTTTGTGAGAGTATCAGCTCCAGCCCACCTGCCCACCGAACTCCCAGCTTGTTCAAGCACACATTTTCTATGTAGAAACTAATGACATGAAAGTTCAAAGACGCTACAGTGATCTAATAAGCTTCCGTAGGATATTAATGCTATGTTATGTTAAATGAAATTGTTAATGTTTATTGTTGAGTTAATAAAAAAACATAATCATTAAAATTACAAACATACCACTATTCCGGGGCTCTCAGAAAGCCCAATCCTCTACACAAAATGTAAATAACATGATTTGACAGTGCTGACTGAAAAACATCACAATGAAATACAAGTAACAAAGATGATGCACTATTCAGAAATGTTAACTTGATACATGGTTCATGACTCAAGCAGAGGTGAATTGCCTTTTAGATAAAATAAACTGGCTACTTTACAGGCCTTTATGCCTAGTTTGGAAAACAGGCAACGTCATTGTCTGCACACCACTATCAAGTTATCAGGAGGTGGGACTAAAGGCGCCTCTTAGCGGAAAATCTAATTCAAGTTCTAGGATGCAGTACCTTGAGGCCACCTGCACTAAATGCCTTTTAGCAAAGGAAAGGCTGGTGGTCATTCCAGAGTGAGAGCGCTGAAATACTTCAGTCTGTGCGTCACATTGGAAACACGCTGTTTGATAGTACATCTGCTGTGAACTATATTTCCCAGTGGGCTACAGACTCTTTTGTGTGAGAGATGACAGCCAACTTGGATCTTCAGGTATAACTATGCCTAGCATGCTCTGCATCCTTGCTAGGCAATTGTGCTACAATGTTGCAGCAACCACACCTTGCTATGTTGTTGGTGATTTTCAGTTGAGAAGACTAAATATTAAGAAAACAAAACAAAAATCATGGTAGTAAACTATCACAAAAGGAAAAAGGTCTACTGGTACTTAGACGGGCAATGCCTGGACCAGACCACCAGCTACAAATATCTAGGAATCCTCATGGACCACAAAAGCTCATTTAAACCCCAGCTGGAGTTTCTGCATATGGAGGGAACCATGAGCTTCCTAGCAATAAAACCCCTGAAAAAAATGCTGTCTGACTTAACATTTGACCCCTTACTACAGGTGATACGTGCAAAACTACAACCAGTGTTAATCGTTATTTGTTAAAAGGGAGAGATGCTGCTGCCTTGGACAAAGTAATAGCCAACACCTACAGAGCAATTTTTCTTCTCCCAAACTTTGTCTCACCTGCCCAAATATGCTTAGAATTTGGGCTCCAAAGGCAATCAGTGGAAAGGAGGGTTGCATATACAAAAAGCTGGCACAAGATCCGAAGAGCTGAGGCAGGATCCTTAAACTCGCACCTTTGGATCGAGCTGTTGCGCCACGAAAAATCACCTGCCAGGGAGTACTTGTTTGACTCCCTAAAGTTACTGGGACTGTCCGATCTTTTGGGGTCCTCCACAGACCACCAGAACTTCAAAAAGACTGTGACAAAGGTAACAAAAATGGTATCTGTGTTAGAAGACAAGGGAACACAGGCTAAAAGGGCTCATGCCTGGACAGTGCTCAGTGACTACGATTCCCTCAAACCACAATCTTCCCTGAAAGCGGGAGTCAAAATGAGGATAAAAGAAAAATTGCGGCTGGGCATCCTACCGATCCTCCCACACCTTCCACCATGGGATAGGAGATCAGGACCGCAGCCCTGTTGTCTATGTGAAAGAGGAAACGAGGATCTTGTGCACGTCGTCTGCATGTGCCCTAACCTAAAGGACATAAGAAGCACCCTACTTTGTCCAGTATTCAAGCAGAACGGCACCAGAACTTGTAGGCAGGTAGTAAAACTGATCTTCAATCTGGCCGAAATGCAGCTAAGCTGCTGGCTCACAAAATGTTTCGATATAGTAACCAAGAGACATGCATCGCCAGTGGACACTGGTTTAATAAATTTAGCCGGTCTGGGCTGTTATCAAAGTCAGACTTGGCAAGCTTTTGCTAAAGCACCTTATTGCCGCACAGGCACTTTAGATCCGACGAAGGTTGTAAGCACTAAAATGTGAATTCAATAGGATGTATAATGTTGGCTGCTTAACTTGGCAAAGTGCACGCTAGCTCAGCTCTCCTCGATGCACATGCACTTTAGACTCGTTGAAGAGCGTAATGCTCAAATGTGAATTTTAACACAATGCATAATGATGGCTTTTTAACATTGTTTTATCCATTGAATTACGTATATGGAATTTTATTGTTATGTGTGTATGCAATGGTTTTAATTAATCATGCAAAATAAACGTACTTACTTACTTTAGGTGTACATGCATTTAGCAAGATATTTATGTTTCTTTTTCAGGAAATTACAGTTACCTGTCAAAGCACAGAAAGGTGGATATACATATCTAGTGATGAGGTATATCGTTTCACAATTATAACCATCATAAGCTATGTTCAGTGTTCCAATGACAAGTTACTTAAGGTATCTCTTTGTCTTGTAGAGATCAGCTCCACCCTGCAGACCACCTTTATCCCAGAAGATGCCTGGCAGAATAAGAAATCTGTGTCTCTTTTTTTCTCTATTCACATTCCCCTTTTCCTGCTTCTACTACTAGCCCTCATGTCTTAGTGTATGTGGGCAGTAGTGTCGAAGGTGAGAGATGGCAAAGAACATCGCTTCCATTGGATAATGTGCACAAGATTAGTGCAAACTAGGTACATTGCCTAGCCCAGGTTAACATCTGATGATTTCAGACACAACATTCCAAGAAATTATCTAAGTTGAGGACGTGCATAGATGACAGAGCTCTCAGTAGAACTACTTTGAGCATATTGTGATTGGTAGGCACCCAGGCTCCCCTGACCAATCATAACGCTGCAATGCAGCATTGTGATTGGTTTTGAGTGTCCTGGTTGGACGCTCAGCCAGGGAATGGGAACCTGTGCTTGTTCTCCATACAGGCTATAGTGCAGCCTGCATGGAGAAAGGGGAAAGTGTGCATGACTGGTTTGGGCGGCCCGAGAGGGCCGACCAAATAGTAATTGTTGACTTAGGAGTGGGCAAACACTCCTCCCTTGCCCTGCTCCTTGAGCAGAACAGCCCCGCCCACCCGCCCGCAAAGTAGCAGAACACATCATGATGCATAAAATGATAATAACTTTGAGCTATTATCATTTTATGCCACTTCTTTGCATTGCTTAAAAGCAGAGCGGGGGTGGCGCTCATCCGCCATAGCGGAGGAGCCGCAACTGCTGACAGTGCCCACATGCTCAGATCAAACGGGCCATGAATAGCTTTGCGGCGGAGCCCTAACATCTGAGTGTCCCACCTGACTGCCACATCTATTCAAGGCTGCTCATCTCTAAACACCCCCATGTTCATTTAACACTACAATAGCAGTTAGCGAAACCCCATTGGGCTGTACTTCCAAAAAAAGGTGATCTCGTTGTACCAATTAGCAGGGCAGTCCATTAAATTACAATGGTGATATCTATCAGGTGCAGCCACCCTCATTTAATCATCTGCAGGTTGATATTATGCCTTTTATGTACATACACTGAACATGAAAAAATTCCATGAGTATGACCACTTCTATTGCTATGGAGGTTAGGTAGAGTAGCGTCCTTGGGGGGCAGGGTCTACCTGACATTCTTCCAGGTGGTATCATAGGCTCAAACTAATATCAATAACCAACTTTTGCTGTTAGCGGCTAGACTCCCAGAACCATTCTGGGGAGGAAGCTGCCCTTGGGGGCTTAACCAAGAGAACACTGGGTGTATAAGCACTCAACAATATGCCAAGGCTTCTAAGAACTGTGAATTGGGGCACCTGGAAAGATTTGACAAACTAGGAGAATCCTTCTGTGAGAGTGCATGCACGCTAAAACACTTATCCAGGAGGCAATATTTTATGGTGAAAATAGCAACAAATTTGTCCTGGAATTAGACCTGACACAGGGTCGCCCACAAAATAGGAAAGAGGCACAGATATTGATAGTCTGATGATTAACTAGTCTGTCTGAGGATTGGATAATGAACATGTTCAAACCCGAATAGAGCTACTTGTCTACATCAGCAGAATGGGTTCTGACCACAAAAGTGGCAGGTTATGTCACTAGAAAAATAACACAGCCACTGGATAATGAGGTCAGGTTAGGCTGAGAGCGGAATACCCTGGACCCGCCTTGGGGATAATGTGTCCCAGCCCAGGAGATTGACACAAGGATGTGCACTTTCTACTCAAAGTATGTCCAGGATCTTGAAAAAGGCATTGACTGCTCCTTGAGAGACTGTCAGGATAACTTATTAGATGTAGCAGGCCCTGTGACCAAGACCTTGGAGTTGGCAAAAGATGCCAAAACTTCAGACACTGCTTATCAAAATTGACTCTAAACTTGACTATCTGGCCACATCTGAGGAAGGATCCATTGCCCAAGGGAATCTTTTCAGAGACCCTCTCGCCAAAGAGTTGGGGAAGTTTTTTGTGAAATTCTCACCACTATACAAAGTCCAATAGTCCATTAAAAAGATCTTCCCAGGAAAGGTTTTATCTGGGGCCAGATGAGGCAGTAGCCGCTCCTCAGGCTGCTCATTTAACCATGGCTCCTTTAGAGGACACAGCAGGAGAAATAATGGCTGGCAGGATTAATGCCGGTTAGAAACATTCTTTACCTCGCAAGGCTACTCAAGAGGCACGGGAGGCAGAGGACTCTTCAGGGGATGGGCCAACTCCCCAGGTGGGCTCTCCGGTACGCATTTTCCATTTTTTCCTACTAGAGGTAGGGCGGTGTAAGGATGGGCAAGGATCGGCGGACACAGGAGATTGATGTAGAGCGGGTTTTATATTTCTATATGCTCTTTTAGTGTAATACACCAGTCTGTGATGACAGGATAATGCCTCTTATCCTTCTTGTCCCTTTAGGTGTATGGACTTTCAGCAGCAAGGTCCGGATAATCCTCCTTATCACGACTCCTTGGGGCCAGCGCAGTCGGTCTCTCCTATCGCGTCCTCGTTTCCCCGGGGTCATCACCTCTCGATGGTTCCGCGGTTCATTATGGGGAGAGAAGTGATATGGAGACCGTAAGGTTTTTAAATTGTAACAAGTGAAGGGAAAAGGAGTGAGGGACCACCGGTGTACAATCACACAGCTAGTGAGTGTAGTGTGAAGGGGATACGGGACCCATGCGGGATGATGGGAGCTGCTTAAGGAACAGACTTCCTTCCCACCAACTCCGAGACACGGTCCCGTACCTTTTGTAGCCATGCTCCTCTGAGAGCGTGGCTGGGCGCAGCACCGTCTCGGAGGCCTCCTGGCGCCCTGGTCGGTACCACCTTCGTGGGGTTAAGCAACAGCAGGCTTCCGTCCTTCGGTTCCTCCAGCTCCTCGTTTCTCCAACTGCCTCTTTCTCTTCCGGCTTCTTCTTCGTTGGTTTTCCAGGCTCCCTCTAATGGCCTGCTAAAGTATACGTCATCGTGACGCTGCGGGTCTCTCAGCCCTCTGCTCCGGTTAAAAGGGCCGCCCTCTGTAACTGTCTCCTGTGGGATGCTGCCGTACTTGCTGCAGTCTTCAGGCTGGGGAAACAGAAAGGGACTTGCTGGGTGAGAGACGTCTCCCTCAACTTTCTGTTGTCTCTGAGGGTCCCGAGGGGAGGTAAAACCGTGACAGACGGTAGTTGAGCTGGTTCAGAGGCAAGTGAAAGACACTGACAGACAACCCTTAGGACCTAGAAACAGTTCTAAACTTCCATATATAATGTTATGGGACCCCTTATCGAAATGTCCTGCCTTAATTGTATGAAGTTTGGTGGAAATCCTCCTAGACAATGAGACAATGGAGACCAAAGGTGCAACTTGCAGAGGTCGGTATTGCATTCAATGGCCTTCCTAAGTACTATTTTTCTAGTCAAAAAAAGGAGAAGGGGCTCAAACCAATGATAAACCTAAAGGAACTCAATGAGTCGCTTGTTTATCGCCGCTCGAGATAGAATGACACCATCTCTTGAGGGATGTGTATATTATGGAAGACTGGATGGTCAGACTTGACTTGAAGGACGACTATCTGATAGTTTCCATTTTCCCCCACACAGGAGATTTCTGTATTTTGTGTGGATGAAGCAGGTTTTTGCGTTTCAAGCGCTACAGGTCAGGCAATTTTCGGCTACATTGTGCTTCACTAAACTCCTGCGGCCAGTCGCAGGGTACTTGAAAATGAGGAGCATCAACCTGATAATATATTTGGACAACCTACTGCTGATTGATCGATCCCAAAACCAACTGTGCACCAACCTGAACATGACTATTGAAATGTTAAAAGACCTGGAATTCATCAGCAACCAAAAGAAATCAGAACCACATCTGTGCCAATGGAGTCATTCCTGGGATTTGTCATTGACTCTGTGAAGGCCACCCTTAGCCTCCCAGAGAAGAAGATGACAGCCTTCAAGAAGAAACTATGAACTGACCTGAGAAGAGACAGCGCATCCCCAAGCAACTGTCCATAGTGGTAGGACACCTATCTTCGTCCATTCAGGTCTTCTTCCTGGGACCTCAGCACTACAAACCTCTACAGAGATTGAAGGAAGGGTGTGAAGTACGCAGAGCTCATCTATTATCAGAAGGCAGACCGGAGATCCACTGGTGGCTGGATCATATCGAAGCATGGAATGGGAGAGTGATCTTTGGAACCTCCCCAGACATAATCGTAGAGTCAGGTGCCAGTGGATGGGAATGGGGGATCCAGCCGGGGTGACATCTCCATGAGGTAGAGAGGGATAAAAGTTGAACTACAGTTATAAATGCCTAGTTACTGGTGGGAGTCATTTGCTGTTAGATTCCTTACAAGGTGTCTTATGTACTTCAGAGGATGGACAATATGTCAGCAGTAAGATATATCAATCACCTGGGGTAAATATCTGGGAACCTACTGGAACTGGAGAAATATTTGTGGTATTTCTACATGTAAAAGCACATATCAGTTAGAAAGGAGTATCTGCCAAGCAAATAGAATGAGATAGCAGAGTGGAATTACATATTGAGCTGGGACTTCAGCAACTAGAAACTGAACTGCAAAGTCTTTAAAACACTGATGGCCGGATGGGGCCATTGCAAGGCAGACCTATCTGCATTGAGGACCAACAATCAGTACCCAGAATACAGGAGCGACAGCGGTGGACACTTTCCTGGTGGACTGGTCAGGGAATTAGAATTATGCCTTTATCCTGTTTTCCATGACAGCGAGATGCTCAGTCTATGTGAGATGATAGACAGCGGATCTTATCCGGGTGAACCCCTAAGCCTGCGGGATCCATCATGGAGGGTGTTACTAGTGCTAGTGGTCAGATCAGATATCCTGATGGATTGCAAAGGTCTGTCCCATCCTCTGGTCCAGGAAAGTTATCCCAGACAGATGGCATGGAAGATTTCAGGGTACGTTGGACATGCCAAGGAACTTTAGGAATTACTGCTGTATTCATCCAATGAGTTAGTGCTGCAATCATGATGAAGAGAAATTATTTGGCCTGGAGAAAATGGTGCCTTTTGTGTATGGAGAAAGATCTAGATCCCTTGGGGGCAGTAATTGTCATATATTGAAGTTTCTATTGGCGAAGTAAGCAAAAGCCTCAGCCTACATAATCATTAATACCTTCAGGCCGACTATTTCCATGGAACACAGCTAGGTGACTGAAACCCCAGTGGGGGAACACCCTTTGATGTGTAAACCTCATAAAAGGCATAAGAATATTCAACTCTCCAGAGCCTAGGTACTCTGGCCTATGGGACCTGGATAATATTCTAAACTTGCTTCTGTCTTGGCAGGAAAATGAGTTTATATCCAGAAATGAGCTTTCTGAGAAATTGTCCATGCTGCTATGCCTGAATTTGTGTTGTAGGATGTCCAATGTTGGGTCGTTGGATATTTCCAGGCTCATATTCATGCCATAAGGTGTCACCAATACTATTGCCTGGTCCATTTCTTACCCATGTTCTGATGAGAAACCAAAATAGTGTATTGTTCGATTCATGACGGTGTATTATGGCCTCTGAGAATATGACAGCAGAAGTAAGACCACCAGGTGAAAGACAACTAGTGATCCCCTTAAAGAAACATTTCAAAGGTTTTTTTCTCCTTCCATCACCAGGTGGATAAGATGGATAATGCAGGAACGATGCATAGATGTGAAGCGTTTTGGAGCACATTCAGTGTGGCGTGCTGTGGCATCCAAAGCTGTTGCATTAGGAGGAAGACTGGAATACATCATGAATGCAGCAGACTGGAAGTTAGGATCAACTTTTAAGAAGTTCTACTTCAAGCCCATTTTTATAGACAGTATATTTAGTGGTAAGTAGGCTTTGAACATGCATAATCCTCGCTTCCTGTCATGACATAGAATGTAATATTTCCTAGCTATCGAGAAGGGAAGTTTAGTTCTTCTAAAGGACACAATCTCAACGATTATTCTACCCTGGGGCCTTAGATGGAAGAGTTTTTCCTCCCAGAAGGTACAAAATTGAGAGTAAATAAGTCTCTTACGTTTACAAACTCATTATTGTGATCTATATGTAAAATCATTGATGGACATACTGTTATAACATAAATTGATTATTTTCGTATGTAAATGTTATCGTTTTTTCAACATACGTTATTATGATAGTGTTCAGGTGAAGTTTTAGTTGACATTTATTATTCGGAAAAAACCTGAGAATGGTTTTGTATTGCTCTTTTAGAAGACTGGATTGTAAGGCAAAGAGAAGCTAGGAATTCCTCACAAGAAGAAAGAAGAAGCTACAGAGTAATCAGGGAACAATATTACGGACTGGTTACAGTGATTGGGGGACTGCACAGTTATTTAGTTGCAATTTAATTTCCTTATGTTTCTTGGTAAATGTATTGTTTATTGCTGGTTATTACTTTTGCGAAATGTAATTGGCAATGACAGCGGTGAGGAACAAAGTAAAGAAAGTGATGCTTAATCCTCATCTCTGTGTCCTTTATAGAAATGAAACTTTCCTTCTTGACATCTGGGATTTTTTTTATTTAGAAGTATGCACAAGAGGCCATGATAAAAAGCTAATAACATTTATACGTTTTATGCTAATTAAAAGAGAAGTCCGTATGTTGTCAGAGAGGTGTGGTTGCCTGCAAATAATTTACATTTCAAAGACCTTTTAATTTTAGCTTAAGTTTGTTAGGCCTTTTATAACAGAACACATTGTGAATCTAGAAAGACAAATTGCCTCAGTCTATGAAACTCACCCAGTTTTTCATGTATGCTTCTCCTACAAAACCATGTCTTGCTTCACATCTTATGTCAGCTGAGTTGCATTCAGAAATTGAATATGAGGTACATAGGATGCTGGATGCGAGAATTTGTCAAAGAAAATTGATATATTTGGTGGATGGGAAAGGTTTTGGTCATGAAGAAAGATCATGGGAAACAGCTTTCAACCTTCATTTATTCTAAGATTGTTCAAGACTTTTGTGATATTTGATAAACCAGGATTCCCACCACTGAAGTGCAGGCCTTGTGAGGTGAGCATTGTCAGAAAAGGGAGCTGGACGTGCTGCTTACTGCCAAGTCTTTGCCTTTCAGAAAAGGAAAGTCTTACAGAGAAGTGACTGGATTCAGGCAGTATGCGCTTGTCAGAGTAGACAGAAATATCTTAGCAATGTCACATGGCATAATCTTTGCAAAGTGCAATAACACAGCATTGTATCCCGCACTTTGTTGTTTTCCTACCTTTTTGGTTCGATCTCTCCTCAATGTTTCATTCAGCTACAACTCTCCTTCTGGCTTACATACATAGCCATTTCCTACCAATTATCTCAGCTGTTATTTCTCCTCCTTAGTTACTCCATAGGTGTGTGACTATCATTCCATCCAGCAGCATATAAATAATTCTGTATGGAGTTCATTTGAAAAGTGGTATAATGGACAGAGATTTCCAATTCATCGCAAACTTCTGGAAACATTTAACGAAAAGAACAGGAACAAAACATTTTCTTTTCCCCGGTTACCATCCCCAAACTGATGGACAAACAGATTAAATTAAGTACTAGAGCAGTACATGAGATGCTTCAGATTGATCACCAGATGGACTGAAGCCAATGGAGATTGTTGGTGGCATATGCTTACAATTCCTTATACACATCTGTGGTAACCTCCCCTTTCTGTTGCTCTTCATCCATGCACTTTTTCCACCTGACACTTTATCATCTCTGTTCCATCAGTAACATATTTACTGTGATATATTAAAGAAATAAGGGAAACAGTCTATCAGCATCTACCAAAGGCCAAGGCTAAGCACAAAAAGGCAGATATTCACCGTAGACCAGTTCCCAATTATTGGGACGGAGATCAAGATTGTTTATCAATGAAACATCTTTATTTGCCAGGGTCACTCTGAAAGTTTGCACTTTGTTTTGTGTTTCCTTTCTCTACTAAAATAACAGATGGATCCTAGCCAGTTCCATATAAACTCCATAGTAAATGGAGGATCTATCCCGTATTTTATGCCTCTCAAGTTAAACCTATAATAGCAGATGTAGGAGCACCTTCTCATCCAGTACTTGTAGATGGCTCTCAGGAACATTAGGTTTAGACAATTACAATACTTAATTTCATGAACCGTATATAATGTGTTCAAAGAACTTGTGAGCCTGCAACTTTTTTTGTGCCTCCAAATTGGTAGTGCAGTTTCATAGACTGTTTCCAGAGGTACCAGGTACTACAAAAGATAGATCTTTTGGTGGGTGTACTGTCACGAATAGGAAGAAACATCTCTGCAAAGTCGCAAAGGACACAAAAGTGGAAAATAGGGGCTTGGAAAGTAGCATAGTACAGCCTAAGATTGCACTTCTGGGTTGAGGGTGGAATTTCCTCGGGGTAATTTTTGATAATACTCTGAGTTTTGATGCAGAGGTCAGTCACATTATAAGCACTTGTTTTTACATCATTAGGACTATGAAAAAGATATTTCCTTTCATTCCATTGGAATTGCACCAGACAGTCACTATCACCCTTGTCACCTCACAGTTGGACTACTGTCATGCACTTTACCTTAATATCAATAGCTCATCCCTGAATAAACTTCAGGTTGTACAAAATGCAGGGGGCTGCCTTATTCTGAACATTCCCAAATGGCGCTCGGTCAGAGACGGTATTCATTCCCTTCATTGGCTCCTCGTCAGGAGGTGAATTTCTTTCAAGACCTTGTGCTTACTTTTTAAGGCTCTTCATCATAGGCATCTCATCCAAATATATGTTTTTTTTCACTTGTACTCTCCAGGCAGACTATTTAGATCCTCATGATGTAAAAAACCCAGGATCCCCAGATTTCGGAAGACTTGATGGAGTGAGCGCTCCTTCTCGTTAGCCACGGGCAAACTATGGAACACTCTCCCTATCTATATCTCAGTAGCTGATTCCTTTATGTCTTTTAAAAATCATCTAAAAATGTGGCTCTTCTCATTGAAGGATCTCTGATTCTGGACTGCGCTGCGCTGCTCTGCTTATTCATCTGTCCTCCTATAACGGTTTAGTGTGCTCTATAAATGTTATCCTATCCTATTTCCAATGCAATAGGAGCACTGCCAGTAGTTAAGAGGCTTACAGACATTTAGGAGGCACCTGGAAACATTCCTCTTTGTTTCGGCATTTCTTTTTTTACACTGTTCAATCACATAGCTATTGTGCCCTCACACTGCTATGTTCTCCTTTTTGGTTCCCTCTCTCTCGCTGCATCTTCCTGCTACTACCCTTGACTTTCGTTCTGGTTCACATATCTTCCTTCTGTCATGATTTTCTCTTCCATAACTCATCTTACCTTTTACTTGAGTCTCTCATCTATGGCTTCTCCACTGGCGTGTGGCTGTTACTGCAGCTCTGCAACCTCGGTTTTCAGCTCTGGGCCTGTATCCTGCTAGGACCAGGGCTATTTACAGTAATCCCTTGCACAGTGATAGGTAGGCCACTAATCTTGGTTTTCTTAATATATTACAGTTCATGAGTTTATCAGAAGGAGTTCTAACAGTTTGTCTTGTATTGTTTTACATGCAAGGTTAGTGAGCCGTGGTTTTATGTGAAGATCTGAAGCTGCTGTAGGCCCCACTCCGAAACCAGTGTTTCAGGTGTTTCCCCTTTCCCCCATTTCACCCTGATATATAACTAAAGTATTAACAACCATTATCTTGTTTGGAGTGGGTGGAGGATTGGGATTATTGGGTGAATTCATCCATTCAAATTCGTCCCTCATTGGAAAAGTGCTCTGTGGCACAGCACCAGCAGTGAATACATTTCACAGTGCATCACGGACTCTTGGGTGTCTAGAGAGGCAGTGGTTCTTTTGGATGTTCTGGTATGACGCTCTTCCTGGTCCTCTTTGTCCTTGGTAGGCAATTGTGCTACAATGTTGCTGGAGCTGAACCTCACTACATGGATGTAGGTTTTTAAGCTTCAAGACCTTTAGATCCTAAAGGATTAGAAAACAGACATTCCGATAACGAACAAGACTCATGCATGCTAACTAGTTACGTGACCCCCAGCATTTGGCGTCCAACTTCTTAGAGGGACAAGTGGCGTTCAGCCACACGAGATCGAGCAATAACAGGTCTGTGATGCCCTTAGATGTCCGGGGCTGCACGCGCGCTACACTGAACGGATCTGCGTGTGTCTACCCTGCGCCGACAGGTGCGGGTAACCCGCTGAACCCCATTCGTTATAGGGATTGGGGATTGCAATTATTTCCCATGAACGAGGAATTCCCAGTAAGTGCAGGTCATAAGCTTGAGTTGATTAAGTCCCTGCCCTTTGTACACACCGCACGTCGCTACTACCGGTTGGATGGTTTAGTGAGGTCCTCGGATCGTCCCGCTGGGGCCGGCAACGGCCTTGGCAGAGCGCCGAGAAGATGATCAAACTTGACTATCTAGAGGAAGTAAAAGTCGTAACAATGTTTCGGTAGGTGAACCTAGGGAAGGATCATTAATGGCGGAGCAGCCCGAGCGACCGACGGTGCCAGCCTGAAGCCCTCGTCCTGCCTCCTGCGAGCATGCACCGTAGGCACAGGGCCCAGCCCTGTCGCGTCCCAGCCGGCGGAGCGGTCCGTGGCCGCATGGGGTGCTCGGGTGAGGACAGGGACTTTGGCAGGCCCCTACCCCCCCCCCGCGAAAGGCCCGACCGACGTGTGAGGGACCGGGGACAGGGGGCAACCCCCTTTACCTGTCCCTCTCCGAGACGGAACCCAAGCTCACCCGGCACGACCGCCCTCCCATTAAGAATAATGGGGTAACCCAGTGACCCTCAGAACCTGGGTGTGTACATAGAACAAAAATATTGGTTCTGTTGGGAATACGCTTAGTTCCAATGACATTAAATGTGTTTAGAAAGCTATTGAAAATTGTACTTAATCACTTTTACACACACACACATATAGAAATCATTAATTTGAAAAAAACAAGGAGATGATTTTCCTTTTAAACTATATTTGAATCCACATAAATATTATTACAGTACAGGACTGACCAAAAAACATTTAAATCACAACATATATAGTGACCAACAGTGCATAGTAACAAAACAATCGACATACATAACATCAAACTGAATATGTCTGAACGCCTCTAAGTCAGAATACCCCCTAAACCGTAACGATCCCGCAGTGCCGTGGAGCCTCGGTTGGCCTGGGATAGCCGGCCTCTCTCGGGGGCCGGTGCGTAGAGTCGCTCGCTTGGGACTGCAGCACGGATGGAAGGGGGCCGCCTCCATCGCCCTTAGTGCACCGCATGTTCGTGGGGCACCCAGTGCTAAATCAATCGTAGACGACCTGATTCTGGGTCAGGGTTTTGTAAGTAGCAGAGCAGCTACCTCGCTGCGATCTATTGAAAATCATCCTCTGAGCCAAGCTTTTGTCTCTCCGTGCGTAGGTGCCTGTGGACGCCCTCCTCCACCACACCCAGGGGTGGGTCCCTCTGCCGCCGGGCCGGCGGAAGGGGTAACGCCGGCCTGCAGGAGGCTGCCACCACCACATGCCTTCCGGCACGGGCCTCCCCCTCCTGTCCCTGCCCCACCGGGGGGCAGGGACGGGGACCACTGTCCGTCGTGGCTCGGCAGGGTGACCAGATGGCCAGGGCCGGCTGGGCTGGGCAAGGCCTCTCCTTCCAGCTGCTTCCGCGCAGATCGGGCAGGTCGGCGAGGAGCAGCCCTAGGAAGGAGCCCTCTCGAGCGGCTGCCTCGGAGCGCCTGGCCACCCTCGACGTCGCCGGACTGCAAGGACGACTGTGCATGGCACCCTCCCAGGCCACCTGGGGGCTGAGTCGGCTGGCTGCGCGACCAGATGGCCCTGCGGGTCAGGCGACCAGATGGCCATGCGGGCCGGGTGACCAGATGGCCGGCCTAACTCCAACTTTTGTCCTTCCCCAGAGTTCTGTAAGCCCCCACTACGTGGGGGCTTACTAGTCGAGGGAAATGGGCTCCCTGGTCAGGCCGTCGGGGAGAGGACGTGGCCTGGGCTTAACCCTCCTTGGTTCCAGCTGAATGTCCGGGTGCTGGGGACAGGGGGTCCACGGGGGCCCAGGGAGTCTCTACCCGGCCTGGCTAGGGTTCGGAATCTGGGCCCGGGCCTGCGGCTCGAGCTTCGTCCAGTAGGCCCCGGGGTGCATGGAGCCCCTCGTCCTGCAAGCCAGCCAAGGGTCTGGGCGTTCATCGGGGCCAAGGGAGGCTCTCACTGGTCTGGCTAGGGTTCGGAAGCAGGGACTGGGCCTGGGGCTTGAGCTCTCTCCGGCAGGCCATGGGGTGCTGGAGCCCCCCTCCCGTCCTGCAAGCCAGCGGAGGGTCCTGGCGCTAGGGACGGGGGTCCACCGGGGCCCGGGGAGGCTCTCCCCAGCCTGGCTAGGGTTCGGAAGCTGTGACCGGGCCCGGGGCTCGTAGTCCATCCCAGTGTCCCAGGGTGCAGGAGCCCCCCATCCTGCAAGCCAGCCGAGGTTCTGAGCGCGTGGGACGGGGGGTCCACCGGGGCCTGGGGAGGCTCTCCCCGGCCTGGCTAGGGTTCAGAAGCTGGGCCCAGGGCTCGTCCTCCATCTGGCAGGCACCGGGGTGCGGGAGCCCCCCGTCCTGCAAGCCAGCCGAGGGTCTGGGTGCTGGGGAAGGGGGTCCACCGGGGCCCGTGGAGGCTCTCCCCGGCCTGGCTAGGGTTCGGAAGCTGGGACTGGGCCCGGGGCTCGTGCTTCCTCCGGCAGGCCCTGGGTGTTGGAGCCCCGCCGTCCTGCAAGCCAGCCGAGGGTCCAGGTGCTGGGGAAGTGAGTCCTCCGGGGCCCGGGGAGGCTCTCTCCTGCCTGGCTAGGGTTCAGAATAGGGCTGAACGGAATTGGCGTAAGGCCTCCACGCGGAATTATGGAAAAAATGTTTGGAAAACGAGCGCACGTCCTGAGGGTCCGTGTGCCTGGGACAGGAGTCCCTCGTGCCCAAAGCAGGCTCCCTGATCTTCCCGGCCTGGCTGGGTTGAGAAGCAGAGACCGGGGCCTGGGTTTCGGTCAGGGCCTGGAGTGTGGGAGCCCCCGTCCTGCGGCCTGACAAGTGTCCATCTGCCCGGGACAAGGGTCCCTGGTGCAGAGCCCCGGAGCCCTGCATGGGCAGGCGGGAGCCCTACCGCTATGGCTTGGCTCGGGGACAGGCAGATGGGCGTCCTTTCGGTCCCGGCTATCTGGTCGCGTGCAATACTTTCCAGTGGGGCGACCAGATGGCCGGGCCGGCCAGGAAGTCCCGTTGAGGGCTCATTTGCCTCCCGGATCCCAGCCAGGGCTCCAGGAGGTCGGGCGCGTTCGCGCCTAGGGTGCCCTCCGTCACTCCGAGCGCGCAGGTTATCAGAAAGGGGGGTCAATCGGGTCCCCCCTCGCAGCCTTCATGGCTGGGGCCCAGCTGGGGCCCTGGGCCTCTGGTCTCCATGCCCCGGCGCCCACTCACTCTTTTGTTGGGGCACAGAGCAACCAGATGGCTTCCTTTTCGAGCCTAGCCATCTGGTCGCACCTTTCCCCTTGGCCATCTGGTCGCGCCTATCCCCTCGGCCATCTGGTCGCACCTATCCCTTCGGCCATCTAGTCGCGTCTATCCCCTCGGCCATCTGGTCGCACGCAATGCTTTCCAATGGGGCGACCAGATGGCCGGACCGGCCTGCAAGTCCCGATGAGGGCTCATTTGCCTTCCGGATCACAGTCAGGGCTCCAGGAGGTCGGGTACATTCGCACCCTGGGTCCCCTCTGTCACCTCGTGTGCAGGGATTACAAGAAAAGGGGGTAATTTTCCTCTGGATTTCTAGGGAGTGGGTCAGTCAGGCCTCTGTGAGGTCCGGTGATACAGAAACAGGGGAAGGCAGAACCGGGGCCCCCAGGGGCCCGGGTACGCACCTGCCTCTCAGCTCCTTCCTGATGGTCCTTTCTCTCTGAGTTTACTCGGTCAGATCTCCGTGAGGTCCGGCGATCCCAAGACAGGGGAAGGCAGCACCCGGGCAGCACACGTCCCCCTGACGGCGACAATACATTCGGATGTCTGCCCTATCAACTTTCGATGGTACTTTCTGTGCCTACTGTAGGAGAGTAGGGTCTGCTTCCTATGGTCACCCCCACTTTTTGCTTTTGCTTCACTGGTTTTCGACTTAGATGTGGCTGTGGGCCTGCTAATCAGACCCACAGCCCAGCTGTTCTCTCTCTAAATTCATACTATGTACTTTAGGTACATAACCCAATTGGTAAGGATCACCTTATGGGGCCCTGTACAGTGTACCTTAGGTACCCAGGGCATAGGTGTACCCTAGGCCTACCAGGGGCTGTAGCATGTATTATGCCACCCCTGGCTGGCCTCCCATCATGACACAACTGGCTGATCACTCAGCTGGGGCAAGGTCGTGTAATCACCCCTTGCTTAGGTATAGTATTCCTATACCTTCCTTATATATAGACACATGGGTACCTTTAAGCCACTCCTAAGGCAGGCCTTAACAATCCTGGAGGCAGAGTGCTTGGTAACATGTGAGATGGTGCTCTAGCATGAGCTGAGCCTGTCTGCAGCTTTCGGAACCATGTCCTTATAGCTGTTCTATGATATCGCCTACCTTATACTCTTAAAGTGCCTTATAGTCCTCGAGGTTATGGTAACTATGGTTTGGCTTTATCAAAACATGTCGTGTAAGGTGTCTAACACTTTGGAATACTACCCCCACACCATTTCTGGCAGTAAGGATAGTATTCCCCCCTTCTAGTGGGAGAAGACAAGCTAAAATCCTACTTACCCGGTTAAAATTAACCAGAGCCCCAGCATCACAAAATGGATGCTGCTGCCACGGACACAAGTCTGACCTCCTGCTGCTGGGAGGCCTTCTAGCGAGGGAGGCTTGGACAATAGGTTTCCTGTCTTGGGAGGTGCTAGCACCCCCCCAGACAGGACTTAGTGTATTGGGGCAGGGAGGGATGAAAGAAACGAGACACTGCCTGGGGCACACAAGGTGTCCCATGCATAGCCTGTTTCAAACCGGTGCTGGGGCACTCCAGCCCCAGCCCTGGCGCGAAACTGGACAAAGGGAAGGGGGTGTAACCACCCCCCTCCCTGGTCCCACCCATAGGAGGGACCTAGCAGGTAACCCAGCCCCCCAGATTAGTATAAGAGTGGGAGCTGAGTCCCTAGGACTTTGGATTATCCTGAACTGAAACTAGACACGAAACTCTGGACCTTCGACATTCGACGACAAGAAGACTGAAGAATCTCCCTTGTGGCCAAGGAGTGGCCACCCTGTGCAAACAGGCACCAACAAGCGACCTGCCATTCGCTTTGCCCAAGTTATACGAGGATCCGACTGTAGAGCCCGACCAGCGCCTTGACCTCCAGACTTCTCCGACCCTGATCCACATTCACAGCCAAGCTGAGATCCGTGGAGGCGACGAGAGACGTGGGACCGGCTACCTGGGAATATTGGCGAGTAGCTTCCAGCGCAGCTTTGGAGGCATCCTCGAAGTTGTGCTCTGGGGATTGAGAAGCCCCAACCCCGAGCACCATCTGCACCGAAGATCAGCCCTCCACACTCCACGAGTTCTGCGGGGGCCCTTCTGCATTTTCCTGCTCGACGCGTCTGTCCGGTTGCTGGCCCGTTGGCTAGTAGCCTCAGTGACGACGAACCCTTAACTTTCCACCACTGGTTTGGCTCCTCCAGACTGGCCCTTGCTTCCCTGTGAAAGAGAAGCACCTCAGACCTTCCTGGTCTGCACCTGAAGCGAATTTCCATTTCCGCGTGGGTTGCCTTTGCCAAGGCTTGTTGACTCCACTCGGGACACTCGACTCCGCCAGCAGCAAGATCCTTTGTGGGACAGCTCGTACCCTGGTTC
This sequence comes from Triturus cristatus, assembly GCF_964204655.1. Classification (NCBI taxonomy): domain Eukaryota; kingdom Metazoa; phylum Chordata; class Amphibia; order Caudata; family Salamandridae; genus Triturus; species Triturus cristatus. The sequence continues at coordinate 620,852,519 of NC_140590.1, read as the reverse complement.
TGGTTGTCCTCGACGCCTCCTGGTCCACGCAGCTGCAGAGACAAGCTTCAAGACATCACCTGTGTTCTGCACGACATCGCCTGGTTCCTTCCTGGTTCCACACGGTCACTGGCTAGTGACCCAGACTTTGTCCCCTCTGCTTGCAGGTGTTCTTCCTTCAAGATCCATCCTTGGATCCAGCGGATATCTTCCTCCTGGCCGCCTGCCAGCATCTGTTCTTGAGGCATCCATAGGATCCAGCGACGACACCCGACACATCTTCACACCTATGCACCCGTCTCCTGTGGGTGAGGTAACGCAAGTACTCCGGTGCTCCAGTGGATATTGACTATTCAAGTGTCTAAGTCTTTAGTTGCTTCCTCCTAGTTACTTCGGAAGTGTCCTTATTCTTCTTATTTCTAACTGTTACATTCCCGTTGACTTTAATGTAACCCGTGTGTGTGTTTCCACACTGCACACGCTTCCCGTGGGCCTCCCACTTCCTAACTATTGGTAGGGTAGTGTAGCCCCAGCGATTCCCTAGGCCCTAGGCCTACTCCCTGTTCGTGACATGGTACTTATACCCCTTTCTTAGTATATGGTTTGCGTGGCCCCTGGGCCTAACTGTATTTTCCTGTGTAACTTAATGTATGCTACTTAAGAAATTGTTTGTACTTAGACCTCTGAACTCATAAAGAGTGCTGAGGGTATATGTTAGAATAAATACATTCTAATTTTATATATACCTGGTGTGGTGTCCTTTCATTTGGTATTCAAGGGATTATAGTGGTATAACAGCTGGATTCACATGCCATACAGAGTTTAGCCTAAACTGCTCTTGTCCATGCTACCACTAGGATAGCTGGTCTATAAGGTTGACTTTACAACCAATCCCCATAAGGGTTGTTTGGACTGATACAAGGTGTACACTAGAACTAGTGACATCATATATCCGGCCAACTTCTCACACCTACCATGGTGACCACGGGTAACGGGGAATCAGGGTTCGATTCCGGAGAGGGAGCCTGAGAAACGGCTACCACATCCAAGGAAGGCAGCAGGCGTGCAAATTACCCACTCCCGACTCGGGGAGGTAGTGATGAAAAATAACAATACAGGACTCTTTTGAGGCCCTGTAATTGGAATGAGTACACTTTAAATCCTTTAACGAGGATCCATTGGAGTGCAAGTCTGGTGCCAGCCGCCGCGGTAATTCCAGCTTCAATAGCGTATATTAAAGTTGCTGCAGTTAAAAAGCTTGTAGTTGGATCTTGGGATCGAGCTGGCGGTCCACCGCGAGGCGAGCTACCGCCTGTCCCAGCCCATGCCTCTCGGCGCCCCCTTGATGCTCTTGACTGAGTTTCCTGGGGGTCCAAAGCGTTTAAAAAATTAGAGTGTTCAAAGCAGGTCGGTTGCCTGAATACTTCAGCTAGGAATAATGGACTCCGGTTCTATTTTGTTGGTTTTTGGATCTGGGGCCATGATTAAGAGGGACGGCTGGGGGCATTCGTATTGTGCCGCTAGAGGTGAAATTCTTGGACCGGCGCAAGGCGAACCAAAGCGAAAGCATTTGCCAAGAATGTTTTCATTAATCAAGAATGAAAGTTGGAGGTTCGAAGATGATCAGATACCGTCGTAGTTCCGACCATAAAGGATGCCGCCTAGCGATCCGGTGGCGTTATTCCCATGACCCGCCGAGCAGCTTCCAGGAAACCAAAGTCTTTGGGTTCCGGGGGGTGTATGGTTGCAAAGCTGAAACTT